>NC_058116.1:28051071-28681428 GCF_914725855.1 Thunnus albacares
CAGGGTTTTTGAAGCCAGGGGCTGTTTTAAAAAAGCAGTCACAGGTGAGTATGTTTTGGTAAAATGTTGAGTGAATGCTGCAAGTCTCTGTGAAACATTTGTTTTATTTCGCTTTTTAGCCTGCCCAGTTTCAAATTTTCTGTCTTGGGGTTTGGTTATGGTTAGAGCTGCAACGATTGGTTGATTAATTGGTTGACATAAATTTAATCACCAACTCTTTTGATGATTAATCATTTGGAGTCATTTTACATGGAAAAAAGTATCCAAATTCTCTGATTCCAGCTTCTGAAATGTGAATATTTTCTGTTTTTTTTTAGTCTTCCCTGACAATAAACTGAATATCTTTGGATTGTAGACTGTTGGTCAGGACCAAAGAAGACATTTGGGATTTAACTTTGGGGCTTTGAGAAACAAAGACATTTTATAGACCAAAGGACTAATTGAGAATATAATCAACAGATTAATTGATAATGAAAATAATAATAAGTTGTGGTCCTAGTTGTGGTAATTCTGTGTGCTTGAATTCATAAAGTTGCTTCCTCTCACTCCACCCAAGCACATGGTCCCAACTAACTACTGACTCACTCTAACAAAAGTTTGTCTGGGATCTAAAATAAAAATTAAGTATGTCTGAACAAAGACTGAGTTTTCTGCCTTTTACTGCTTCTACCATCTGGGTCTGTTTTATATTAAATGGTGCTCTGATTTGATCGTGATCAACATGTGTGATAAACATGTGAGCTGAAAGAAAGTTTTCCATAATCAAGAATGCTAAACGATTGATCTTGTTAAATGAAGCGAGATAAAGAAGAATCATGAGCATTATATGCAGTACACTGCTTACACTTCAGACCACAGGAGTCTATATCAAAAGGCACTGGCTTCCCAACTGTCAAAGCTGCCCAATTTATCCTTCCCACAGCCTGACATGGTGCTGTTGTTTGTGAAGATAAGGGTAAGAGTGACAGGGTCTCGCAACAGCATGGAACGACATACATCGGCATGCACTTGCTGCTGCTGCTCCTGCAAAGCTATCACGTAAATGACTCAGGGTTGTGGCCTTTCGTGTTTTATAGCCTAGCAACGGTTTATGTGTACCAACAGTCAGCCCCCAGTCTACTGCAGCAGCTAGCAGCGGTAACAATAACAAGTAGGATGAGAAGAGACAGCTGTGAGGTGAAGGCAGGAGATTTGTCAGAGTGCTTTCCCATTTTGCAGTCCAACAGGCTTCCTGTTCACCCTGTTATTGTACTTGTCTAAAATGAGGTGGAAGAAAAAATATGACCTTAAAAAACTATGTCACGGCAAAGTTTATGCATCAGTTGAGTTTGAAGGTATTAATATTTATTCAGTAGGAGTCTTAATGAAAGTTTTGGCTGTATCTTCTGCACCCTTTAAAATGGACACTAAGATAATTAAAACAGATTATTTTCACACATTTGGATCCAGTAACATTGTTAAGTCATTGTCATGTCTCACCATTGATGAATGAGAAAAACAATTGAAGTGTTTTTCCCCCTCTCTAGTCAGCATGAATCATACTTCATAAAACAGCTTCTTGTGTTGGAACAAGTTTCTTGCACATGACTGGCTGCATATTAGAAAAGAAATGCTCCCCATGAAGCCAAACAGGTCATCTCAAGGGGCTTTTTGTAACCCTGTCCGTCCACAGGCAGACATGTATTTTTACCATTGCCTCTTGACCCTTGGGAGATGACTGGTGTGGCAACTGGACCGGCCTTTCTTAGTATGCCTTTCTGACACTCCAGGGTTGGGTTGGAGCTGCTGAGCAAGACGTCTAATGTGGGAGGATGGGAGTTTTATGGAGGAGAAACAGGACCTGGCCTGTCCTCTCTGACAGTCTATTCCAGGGCTGCTATCATTTCTCACCCTCTCACCTCTTAAAAATAGACCCCACTTTTCACCAGCAAAGGCAAAGCAGACAGGACATGGCAAGGGCTTTTATTTTTGAATACAGTCTATTGCCAAGTAAGAGCAACAACAGGCTGGGGAAACATTTTGATGGGTGCACTCAAAGGAAGATCTATATTATATATATTAAACTGGGTTTTGCAGTTTTCTTCCTCTATATGCTTCTTGAATTTGATCTTATTAGAAACTTTGCTTTAAGATTAGAATTAGAAATAAAACAAGTAATGAATTAATTTCATGCAGCTTTATTTCAGGTTCCACTGAAGACCAAATTGGTGATTACATGTAGATCAACTTCGACAAAGTGAGAAAATGCAAAAGAACTATTTCCATAAGCTACATATGAATAAAATTACGTGTGCAGACATTTTATTTACATTTATTTTACAGACCTATTTTTCCACTTAACACCAGCATTTAACTGGCTCAAAAGTACAAAAGTATAAAACGTTCAGGAAAGGTATGAATTCGACATTGGTATTAAATATTGCACAGAAAGTAAGGGCAAGCCATTCTAGCCCACATCCTCCGTAACCTTATATTTCTTTAACATCAAATTGCAAAGAGTCCCTGCCATTCTTGTTCTTGTTAAAAAAAACATTCAAAAGCACATATTACAGTAGTTTCTACTAGAACCTAACCACTTCAATTTTCATTATTCTTCCTCCTCTTCTTCCTCTTCCTCCTCCTCCTCCTCCTCCTCCTCCTCTGCATCCTCAAATTCATCATCATCACCCAATCCAAAGTCCATTTTTGCAAGGACTGCTTCAACATGCTCTGTTGACAAAGTGAAGTGGTCCATCTTCTCAAAGCCTGGTTCTGGCCTCTCTTCCCCCATTGAGCATTTAGCTGCGTCTTTGGTCTGTGTAATAAGGCCCTTGGAGGCTAACAGAAACTCAGCAGCACCATTCTGCTCCAATGCCCTCACAGCCGAATCCGTCAGCTCTGAACTAGCTTGCAGTCGTTCGCCGTAACGTTGAGCCAGTGCCCGCAGAGCAGCCACCTTTTCATCTTGCTCTTTACCAACCTGCTCCAGTAGTATGGTTTTGCGCTCTTCCAGGACAGCATATAATAGGTCAAAGCGTTCAGCTAGGCCTTGTTTAACACACTGAGCATTCTCCTGTACAGCACGGCAGGCATCTTCCATCTGGTTGAGCAGAGCTTGCAGGCGCCCATTGCTGGCCACCAGGGTATCAATAGCATTACTCAGTTCACCTTTCTGGGCCTGGTATACACTTTCTAGAGGTGCCACCTCACAGTCCTTGTGCTGCCCAAACACTTTACACATGGAGCAAGTGGGTATCTGACAGGTAGTGCAATAGATGTTGATTCTCTCGTCTTCATGTTCTTGGCACATCGGTTCTTTGGATTCTTTAGGCTTCAGGGAGTTGTCTGGGCTTCCACTGCCACTACCTTCTTGCTGCTGCTTATAGATGTCGATGATATTTTCAACCAACAGGTTGCGCTGGAGCCCGTGTACACCATGGCGGTCAAGCACGACCTCAAACCGGCATGTAGGGCAGCGAAAGACACCACCAGAAAAACGGTATGGGTTGCGTGAGTCATAGAGGTCACTTGCACAACTACGGCACAAGTTGTGTTGGCAGGGTAGGATGACCACAGGTTTGGTGAACATGTCCAGGCAGATGGGGCAGCTCAGCTGCTTCTCAAGGCTATCCATGGGGCTAGGGGGTCGAACCACAGATCCTGTCCTCTGCAAATCCATAATGGAAAAAGTCTCTACCTGCAGCTAGACCAGAACGTTTCCTAATTTCCACAAAGAGAGAGGTACGAGGTTTACTCTCTCCGTCAGTTTCAACAAGTTATCAAAATAAAGGACAGACCCTGACTCTTTAGTGTATGCTGTTGCTTGTGAAATGTCGATATCTATTCTGGCTGAGAGCTAGCAGCTCTGTCCTTTATACCAGCCCCTCACAGCTGGTGACACCCGATCCTTTTGACCAACCAGAGCACACATTCCTGCCTGCTTGCTGGCCTGGGATCTTTTCAGAGAATTGGCCCCCACCTCCCCAGTGCTGCATATGTCACATGTCCTAGTAGGCACTGTGTCCCCTCTAAAAGTGACAGAAGTCAGAATAAGCAGAGATACAAACAGGGTCCATGTGACTGAGGAGCCCTACCTGAGAGAAGGAGCTCAGTCCAATTGGTAAACAAGTCAGTGTCAACATCCTGTGACTTTGTTGTTTTGACCATTTTATCACTTGTTGAGATTAGCTGTCATTTTCCATGTTTACTGTTCATATAACCTGTTTTATTTACCACAGTAAACACAGCTCTTAACATAACCACCTAAATTTCAATTGACCAATGATATTAAATTGACAGAAAAATCATGACAATTTCGATAATTAATTACATCTTTACAGAGTCAACTACTACATTAAATTAAAGTCTTTTTCAAGTAAAAATACAACCTATTTGGTAATAAATGATTTTCAAATGTGAGGATTCACTTTTCTTTGCTTCTTTATAAATGTCATATCTTTGGAGTTTCTGACTGTTTGACAGTCGGTCATTTAAAATAAAATTTTCAATGGTATCTTTCAAATTCTATGAAGTAATACTTATGGCAACCAATGACAAAATCATGGTCTTAACTTGGTCAGAAAGGGTATAAACAGTAAACACCAATTGACATGATGATAAGAACATTATCATATAAATTATTCTTTACGGATGAATGTGCTACTTTCTTAACTTTGAAACAATAAATTGAATATATTTACATCTTATTTACTCACATTCACCACATCTAACAAACAATTATCATCCGTGTCAAAGTGTCTCATGACATATTGTACGTAAGCATCCATGTCAGATCAACATGATGTAACGTGAACATGACTGATAAGCTATTCTTAAACTCTTGCACAAGGGAACCAACACATGACACACATGCCCCAACAATTGTGAGCATGATAGCAATAATTTCATAAGGATTTTTCTCAAAATTATTCTTTAGATGTAAGAAATAAAATAGATGAGTGAAATCAAGAGACAACTGAAATATTTAGATATTCAGTTAGATTACAATAGTGTAAATACATGTAAAGTGATGATCTTATTCAGACTATTGGGTTGTAACTACCTGAACTAGCCTTCTTGATACTAATATACTAATATGTCATATTGCTGGACATGATGTTATAGACAGTTAAAGTCACTCACTGTATTTTCCAACATATTTTATTTCCCCCTCGGCTGGGTTGCATCATAGCTTAAGCTGCGTTCAACTGGTGCCCCCTGCTGATTGTGATTCTATATCATGCAGGTGAAATGTAAATACTTAAGTCACTCAAGCTTTTACTGATAAAACTACAAATTAAATTAATTCAAAATACACCTAACATAACTTTTAAGTCATGGTTATGAAGTATAGTACCAGTTAAAAGTTTGGACACACTTTCTCATTCAAGAGGATGGGACTTTTGTTTGGTACTGTATATAATATTTAAATGTCCCTACAGGGAATTTCTCTACAATTTTCAATTTTTCACAAGGCAGGGCATAAAACCATTTTTTTGGAAGTGCTATCTAAACAGACTATATGGAATGTAGAGTAATGAGAGAGAAAGATCAGGTAGGATGTGATTTTTGTCGTTACCTCGAAGGGCCTCCATGACCGGAAGGATATTCTCTGTCCACTGATGTGCTGCGATGGCTGTGTAAATCCCTGGAAAGTCGCGCTGCCAAATACGCTGGCCAACAGCCCAAACAGCTGTTAATTCAGGGTTTGCCTGCATACAACAAGAGGAAAAGCATTTTAAAATCTTTCCATATGCTTCACTTGACAAGGCAGTGGCCCTCATACTGTACTTTAACAGCATCACACCCAAATACTATTTTTACTCACATCCATTGTCAAATACCATTTAAAATTTTAAATCTCATACTATTTAAGCAATGTGAGGATCATTATTTCTCAACCTTCAGCTAGGAATGTGATGAAGAGCAGAAAGGGCAAAAAGCCTGAAAACATTTTTTCTCAATCAGCTTCCTACTTATTAATAGGCTCCTACATCAATACAAAAGTTTTTCTCCCACACATTTCTGTATTTGTGTTTTCATCCTTGGCTCAGTTGGTGATGTCTCGCATTAGAAATATTTGAATCAAAATGTGATGACAGTTGTGGGGTTGCTTCCTCCGTTTCTGAATCAAAACAAGACGGCCTGCTGGCTACACGGATAAGAAACAGTTGCAACTTAGGAAACAGGTGAAAAATATTTTTTATCATGCAGTGTATGGAATGTTTTTTTTTTGTTTTTTTTTTAATTTAGATGGTTAGAAAAGTCTTCTAGGATTCTGGAAATACCTCCGAAACAATGTTTCTTTAAATGAGCCTCTGGGTTTTTCAAACATTGCAAGTTAATTGTCTTTTAGAGAAACTGAATGTTACCTCTGTGACCATAATGTATTCTAATGCATGAGAGGCACAAACTGGGCCTATACTGTTTTATTTCACTCTCACCACTCTTTTACATAAAAAAAAGAATAGAAAGGGAAAAAAAAGCTCTAAAATAAATCCCACTGTACACTGCCTGCTCAGCACCATATGGCAAACAGACACAATTAGCAGCTAGCCTGTGATCACAGCGGAGCATTTAGAAGCTAAAGATATTTCCCTCAGGAGTTGGCAAAGACCAAAAACAGAGCTAAAAGAGAGTTAATACTGGATTTACATTTGCCAGGTGGCAAGAAACACAACTCCGAGGGAATGATAACGTTGCTCCGTAACTGCTGGATGTGGAAATAAGCAATTGTTTACTTACAAGCTTGCCATATCACCATGAATGACTGATTTATTTATGGATTAAACAGACACATAAAACCTTAAAAAGTGATGATATTTCAATGTTGTGTTGCTGATCTCAAGCAACCAAATGAAATTAAAGTCAAACATCCACATTTCTTTGCTTTTCAGACTCCAGACTTACCACTTGAATGTTGATGTGAACAGTACTTACAAATCTGAAACTTGTAAATATGATAACTTCCACATAACTTGAAGGCAGCATGAGCAGGACTATTACATCTATCATACCCAGATGGAGGTGAGGTTGAACTCATTTACCGTTTTTATTGCTTGGGGAATCCGCTTCCATAGATACCTGGCGTTATTCCTGTTGGACACAAATTAACACAAGTTAGGAAAAACACAGAATTAAACGGCAGGTACAGGCAGCAATACAAGACTGGGTGAGCTGTGACAAAACTTAACAAGACTTCAGCTACCTACTGTTGTTAACACACATATTTTATACAAGCAGTTCAAATCCAGACTAGATGTATTATTTTTAAAGCCATCCATTTAAATCTAATTGTTCCTGCTGAGTGCTCTCACTCAAGTGATTACTGTTCTTGCAACTCCAGGAAGCCATGTCATTTCATTTCTAAGAAGGTACTGAAGGATTATGGCTTTATGTGGCTTATAGGGTTGTAACAGTACGTGCATTTGTCCCAAACCATTTGTTACAGGATGTCTGGTAAGCGACTTCCTTCCTTTGTTCTGTGACCCAAACAATTACAGTCAAAATAGTTTTATAATCCATTTACTTCAATGTGCTAAACAGTAATGGACCAAAATGTTGCTTTCTACCTTTAATTTGTTTTAGTCTGCTGTGCCGATAACATACCATGTCCCAAAACCAAGCTACATACCAACCGCTACTGTGAATTTTGTGTACCATTACACCCCTTGTGGCTTATGAATTATGATATTGGAAATTTAACGGAGATGCAGCCTTACTGCATACCACAGCTGCAACACCTAAGAAGGCATGTTGGTTCTTTAAATGATAATGACAATCAGTGTTCAATCAATCTTTTGCTGTGACAGTGCACATATGTCACAAGACAAAGGCTAAAAAAAGTCGCAGAATATGTCTTTGGCGGCTAAGAAACTGAAGAGGAAAAATGGCATCCCCAGTGTTGACTAAGTTCATTTGAAATAAAAGACACATGGCATCCATTTGCTTTGAACACAAAATCTAAAAGCCCACACCCCCAATAAAAAAAAACAATGTAGAGAAAAGCATGTCAGCTACTTAAAACAAAAACAGAGTTGACTTACATATCATTATGTAGTAAATAGAGCGCCAGCAACTGAGTGTAGACTTGAGGTGTTGCAATGCCCCCTGGAGCCTGTTAAAAATAAATGCAGGTCTGATGTTAAAGTTTGCTGCTTAACATAAGCAGAAAACCAAACCATATTTGCTTTCCTAAACAAACTGTGTTGTATATATTAAAGATCAATGGTGGAAGAAGTATTCAGACTCCTTATTTAAGTAAAAGTACCAATACAGCAATGTAAAAATACTCCATTACAAGTAAAAGTCCTGCATGAAATATCCTACCACAGTAAAGGAACATAAGTATTATGAGCTTGATGTAGTTAAAGTATTGCAGTAAAAGTAGTGGTTTGGTCCCTCTGACTGATATATTATTATATATGACATCATTAGATTATTAATAGTGAAGCATCAGTGTTAGAGCAGCATGTTACTGTTGTAGCTGCTGGAGGTGGAGCTAGTTTCAACTACTTTATATACAGTTAGCTAGTTTAGTCCAGTGGTTCCCAACCTAGGGGTTGGGCCCTTCCAAAGGGTCACCAGATAAATCTAAGGGGTCATGAGATGATTAATGGGAGAGGAAAGAAGAAAAAGTTCTGATACACAAATCTGTTTTGAGTTTTTGGACTTTTCCTCTAATCTTTGATTTTTGGTGAAATATTGGATCATTTGAACATTTATTGAAATGAAAGCATGTGAGAAGTTTAGAGGGAAAAATCACTATTTGGTGGAGCTGTTAACAACTCATAGACATCTGAAATGTGACACCAACTACACACTGCTTTCTGTAAGACGTCAAAAACAAAAAAAGTTAAAAACCACTGGTTTAATCTTTAAAAGGTATACTATGCAGGATTTTCCTACAACAAAAAAGGATGTATAGACTCATACAAAATTCAATCTCAATCATCACAATAATCCACTACAAGTGTGTGGTGGTGTATGCATCTACAGAAACCCGGCCCACTGCCTGTATTTTCTTATTATTTTGCTATGTTCAGGATGTTGCTGGGTGTCAGTCTTTGGGCAGTGGGTGTGTAGCCCCCATCCCATAACAGCACGCAGGGTGTGAGGATGGGACTATAAAAACATAGGGACCAGGTTACATTGCTGTCTCCATTTCTCTCCTCTGCTCTCTATCTGTGTACGTCGGACCGAGGAGGGCAGGGCTGAGCTCCACATACACAGACACGCACAGAGCAGAGAGGCCACAATGGACAGGATGCAGGCAAAGCATGCGCTTCAAAATCTGACACAAAGTCCGACAATGTGGCACCTTCCCGCGGGGTTGTGCAGAGGTGTGAGCATGTTTAATTGTGCTTTAGAATGTAATTGCCATGAAACAATCAGAAAATAACATTTTATTTATCTGATTCACTGCTTTGTTCTAGTTAGCGCTGCTCACTCTCTTCATTCACTCTCTAGCTCACTGAACCACCGCTGCTCTCTCTTTCTAGCACTAATGTCATTGAGCTGGGGAGGAGGGACCAACTTTTAATATTGTGTTTACAAACACCAACCAACACATCCTGCATAGTATACCTTTAACTATGTTATATTATCCATTGTGTCAAATCTTCACCTGAAAAGCAACTAAAGCTGTCAAATACATGTAGTGGAGGAGAAAGTACAGTATTTAATTCTGAAATGTAGTAGAGAGGAAGTAACAGTTATAAAGTACCTCAAAAGTACCTCAAAACTGTACTTAAGTGCAGGACTTGAGTAAATGTACTTTCCACCACTTCACAGATTACTCACTGAGCCCCGTAATATTTACTTTACATTGACCACAGTCAGCACCAGCAGTGCTGTCAGCTAAGTTAGCTGACATCTGCCTTCTGTCAACATTATCAGCTGACGTAGTTATAAAAGCAAATGATCAGTTCTAACAGTAACACACGGCTACAATAGGAATTGCTTTTAACGTTATAAGACCCTAAATGACAACAATACAATAGCTGCAACGCAGGCTGTGTTTACCAGTAAGATATAACGAAGAGCTCTCTAGCTATGTAGCTAGCTACCAACTATCTGCTAATACATGAAATGAAAGTGGACAATAACGGTAATTCTGCTACTACAGTTTTCATAACTAACTTGTAACGTTGAGTTAATAAGTTAATATAACAGAGTTTGTAAGTAAACTTGGCGTAGAGTTGTGCAAACAGGCTAGCTTTAAGCCATATTATTGACGTTAGCCTGAGCTAGCCGCTAGCTAACTAGGTGTCAGATTGTTACCTTATTATTAAACGGTCTATAAAACAGTATTTATTGTTGGCACATAAAATAATTAATTCCGCGATTCAGTAGTTACCTCGAGCTCTTGAGCTTCACACTGCTCCAGTAGTTTATCAAAATTTTCCTCCATAATCACAGCTGCAGGCATGATGATGCCTAGCTGAACCTTCTTCTTCTCCTTCTGTACTGTTGCAGTAGATTAGCGGTACGTCCGGGTCCTGCTGCCTCCCACTGGACGAAGCACAAAGTACTGAATAAAAAATTACACACGGCCTCCAACAATCCAAGATCCAATTATACCACGATACAATACATACAATATAATGAAATTTCAATAACATACCATGGAATTTAATGAAATAAGGGGGAATTATTGTCCAGACATGACCTGGAAAAGCTATTCCATGCTATTCTCTACCCTAACTCTACTGTTCTCGGGTCTCACAAAGAAACCTTTAAAACAATTACAACTCACCCTGAATGCTGCAGCAATGGTGCTAATTAGAACTAAAAAAAACAAAACAAAACTGAACACATCACACCTATTCTTCAAACCCTGCATTGGATTTTCACTTCGACATGTATTTGTGTCCTTGGGCAAGATACTAAATCCCAAATTGCTCCCAATGACACAGCCATATGTGAGTGTGTGTGTGTGTGTGTGTGTGAATACGTGAATGAGCATTAGAAACATTGTAAACTGCTATATTGCTCCTGAAGAGGAGCAAGTGACCAAAGATTGGCACCTTGCATGGCCTCCTCTGACATCAGTGTATGCATGTGTGTGTGAATAGGTGAATGTTAGCATGTGTTGTAAAAGCGCTTTGAGTGGTAGACTAGAAATGCACTATATCAATGCAATCCATTTACATTGTAAATTTGTTTTGTTGTCAATGTTACTTTTTCATGTGGTGTCTAAATGAGTACCAAACAATATCAAACACAAGCATACAGAGGAAGTAAAGGCTACTACTACCCATTGCCCTACATACAAGTTAGTTAATGATGCAGATATTGCTTCTCAGTTGGAGATAGAAAGCTCCAATGCAAATTTTTAGCCCTGCTCAATCAGTATGTGGAAAACAATGCGGGGAAACAGAACATGTGCAAAAGAGAAAAAGAAAACAAAACCCAGAATCAAGATCTTACATTTCAGATCAGATCTTGAAGAAATACTCCAAAGTCCTCATCAATCTCATTGATTTTATTATAAAACCAACCCCAACAGTTCCTCTTTTAATGTGAAGATTCACACTATTTTGCTCAGAATGTGAAAATCTCTGTCAGGGTCTCTATCACAGTTGTTAGGACTCTAGTGAACGCCTCCACACTTGTCAGACAAAAGCAGCATCAGAAAATAGAAGAAAAAAGTAATCATCCTGTATGCAGTATTGTGCTTGCGACAAGATTGACAGACAGCTATTGCGACAACTCAAAATGACAAAAGTGAGGCCCTTTTCAAAACAGACACTTTGACATGTGATAGTAGAAAAAGCACAGGGGTTACTAAGAACTTTAACAATAGCGTTATTCTAAACCATGACAGTGAGCCAGCGTGCACATCACAAGGACCCTGAAATTCAAGCAGCTAAATGGAATTCAAGTATCATTAGGTTGAATTATGAATGAAGTTGTTTTTCCTACACAGACACGTCAAAATGTTTTCTGTGAATAAGGAAGAAGGAAAATTCCGAAGACCTCGAATCATTTTGGCACTACGATACTAAACTCTCTCCAAACAGTAAATAAATGTGTTGGCCTGTACTCAACCGAGGTCTAAGCACAGTAGCAGCTCTGAAATAAGGTTATCAGCATTTTTTCATTTCTCCTGAAAGTAAGTCATCTGCTGTCTGCCAATGCTTGAGATTTCATCCTTTTTTATCTCAGCATTTTCTTTGACACTGTCGACTAAATAAAATGTTCTCCTCCACCTCTAAAAATGTGTCAGCAATAAGAATATCTAATGTGCCTCCACTAACTTGACATGGTTTTAAAGAATCATCTGCATTCTCAATTCATCTTACCTGCTAATCCCCAAGGTGTTGGTCCTCACCAGCATCAAGGCCTACACTGTATTTCCTTCATACATTTCCATCATTTTAATGGCAGTAAATGTTTTATTTTGCTTTTCAAACTTTGTAGTTTGCTACAGTCTCACTTCAAAGGCGTATTCCAAATAATGTAACACCTGCTGTTTGAAACTTCTTTTAAATTCACATATTCTTTTATGATGCTTACATTTAAAGACGTGCCATCCTGTTTCCCACAAGTGACAACCAAAATGTTTTTATCTATTGCTGAATTATTGCATAGAGTCAGTCATTTTCTTAGCTTCACAGTCTAGTTTTAATCTCCGAGGGCTGCATGTTGCAATAATTCTCCACAGGGAGTAAAATTAGAAACTATGCAAGCTAACCAAACAGGGTAGAAAGAATTGCTTTCCAGACGATGTAAAAGGAATACATGGTAAATTATTGGCAGTGTGCCATTTAAAATGACATTCTTTACATTAAACCTTTGTTACTTGTAAATTGTTTCTCAGAAATGTTATTGCCTGTTATACACATACTGGCCAAACTTTAAAGTGCTGATAAACACGAAATCATGGATTTGTTTCTGGCATTGTTTCTTGTTGTTGGTCATTGTGATGTAAATAGTGAAACCTTCTATGGAGGCATGCATTGGGTAATTTCTAAACTAAACTACAGTAGATCAATAAGATGCACAATACAAAAGCAAAATAATGCTGCACCACATGCACTATACATTGTTTTCAAGATAATCTTTCATCACAGATAGAAAAACTAGGCACCAGTGCCGGTTAACATACAATCACTAAGATTTTAAAAGGACAATACAAACAATAACAATACACAACAATGACAATAATGCTTGCATTCATTGCAGAAGGCAATCAGTTTGACATTGAATTACAGTAGTGAAGATTTAATGGTACTCTGTGGAGTTTCTGACCTTTAATATGCTTCTAGTTTTTTATGAGTGAGTCCCTGTTTTGTTTGTCTAATGCGCATGCATGAAGACACACATGCACGAGTGTTTGCATGCAGGTGACGTGATACAAAGTCCTGCTAATGTTGTCACACTATTGCAGTGATCTACAGGTGGCTGTAATGTGCCAAGAAACAAGAGACACCAAAACCTTTTCCATCGCATACAGACAAAAAGCCTACAATTCACTCACAATAAGTGATTCTGTTTCCTCTAAATCTTCCTCAATGCATGTGCTATTTTGTAAGCTGAAATAGTACTACTGAAATTCCCAAACATATTTGCAGGCAAATTTTAGAGTTACATGACATGAAATGTGGGACACTGATTTATAAGAATCAGGTCTACAACATGACAAGTCCAGATGTCTGCCTGTAGACATGGTGGTCAGCTGGTAAGATTCTGAATGTGTAAACCAAAGGTTCAGTCTCCATCCCTGCTGTGAAAAGCAACCTAGACCCTAAAATTCTAAACACAAGTCCTCTAAAATCCTTTCTGCACTTGAAAGGGAGTCAATCCACATGAAATGCTCCTTGTCAACTATTGTAGCGCTTTTTCTAGGACACAATGAAGTGCTGAACCTTGGGCACAACTTTCAAAACCTTCTTTAAACACAGTAATTCAGAAGAATCTAAGGTTGCCAGATTTTCAAGCATCTTTGCAAATTTTCAGTCGTGTAAACCGAAGGTTGAGTGATAAATCCTTTTGTATTATTAAAATGATGTATGTGATGAATCATGATTTCCATTATTTTAAAATGTGCATAAACCCTGGCACCTCATGCAGGCGGCGTACATAATCTGCAAAGATTCTGCAATAACAAAAGTCACCACTTGCAAGCAGCATTGCACAGTTTTGCAATTTTAATTTATAGGCTACAAGGCACTCAGGACTTTCTCATGTCAGAAAACTGATTGATAATAATAATAATAATAATGATAATAATAATACATTTAATTTGTAGAGTGCTTTCAAGAAACTCAAAGATGCCTTACACAAGTTAATGTCCCCCTCCAGTCAAACATGTGTTTTCTTCTTGTTCTTTCAGTTGGATGTTTGAGCTGCACCGTGCAGAATGATGTTTGAGCAGAGTTTGTTTTCACATTCATCTGTTAAAGAAAGAAAGTTTCTCAGTGCTCATTGAAATTCTGAGTTGTTGGCCCTTGAGCATGATTTGTGACATCACTAATTTGGAAGGTAATTATGATGTGGAAACCTGTAGCCTCCAGTGAACATACACCTTTCAGTGAAGTAGGAGACATCTTGTGTCCAACAGTTACACTTTTGAAACAAACAATATTGGCATATTCAGAGATTCTGGATTTTTTGTTAGATGGAGTAGATGTACTTTTAACGTCCCGTGTGTAGAATTTAGTGGCATCTAGCAGTGAGGTTGCAGATTGCAACCAACTGAATACAGCTTACCCTCCCCCCAAGCATGTAGGAGAACCTACGGTGGCTGCGAAACTCGCAAAAAACGCAAAAGGCTCTCTCTAGAGCCACTGTTTTGTTTGTCCGTTCTGGGCTACTGTAGAAACATGGCGGTGCAACATGGCAGGCTCCGTGGAAGAGGACCCTATGTAGATATAAAGGGCTCATTCTAAGGTTACGAAAATATAACAATTCTTATTTTCAGGTGATTATACACTAATGAAAACATATTTATGAATATTATATTGCATTTCTGCCAAGTCTGTTCCACTAGATGCCATTTAATCTTACACACTGGACCTTTAAATGAGGTTACTGGAATTTTTTGTGGAAAAAAAACATATCAGACACATATTATTCTTTCAAACAGAGTATTTTTATATACCTTACAACATGTCTGGAGGGGATCTTTAAAAAAGGTAAACATAGGACATTAATCACATGTTAAAAGCAGGTCTAAAAAGATGAGTTTTGAGGAACTTCTTGAACACAGACAATTTGGTTTGAGGGAAGAGTTCCAGAGCGAGGGGTCGACAATGGGGAAAACCCTGTCATTCCAGGTCCGATGCTCGGTCCTGGACAGTAGAGACAGGAGGCTGGTGGTGGAGAGGGTCGATGAGGTAGGATGGGGACTGGTCATGTAGAACTTTATGAGTTAAGAGAGGGATTTTGGACTGAACAGGGGAGCCAGTGGAGGACTGGGATGGTGTGGGAGTGAGTGAGCAGGCGAGCAGCAGGGTACTGAAGTTTATTAAAGACTTTGGATGATGTACCATAAAGAATGCTATTGCACTAGTCGGGGATGTGATGTGATGAAAGCATGGATCAAAGTTTCAGCAGCAGAAGAGGAAAGTGATGGGCGGAGACGAACTATATCAGGAAAAAAAACCCCTTGAGATGTATCATCTAATTTTCGAACAGGGTTCCACAACATAAATTCACAAAGACAGGATGATTTGTTTAAAGGAAGAAGGGTTTAGGGCCTAAATACTGTATATTTCTGATCTGATGCCACATTATGAACAGTCCAGACTCATCAGATCAACTGGGACAGGTCTGCTTACTGTCCCCAGGCTAAAAATGTTTCTGTTGCCGCTGGCTTATATTAAATCAAATTTGGGGCTATCTTGGCTTGCGGAGGAATTTATTATTCTCCAGTTTTTTTCCATTTGAGCTTTATATCCTGTCTTAATGCCTTTTGAAGTCTTATGTAAAACACCGTATGTAAAGGTAACATCAACTTGTCTTGCTGTAAAGTTGCAAAGGTTTGTTTAAAGAATAAACTTCACTTTACTTATATCCTAATATGTTTTGTTATGTCCACAATAAAAATTTTCCAGTTCTACATTTCCTTCTCTCTTTTTCCTGCAAAAAGATAAACCCTTCATCTCATACCAGAACCGAGAAGACCATAACAATTGACTTTGATGACAAATGCTATCAAAGATATTATACCTTGATGCTCTTGTCACATCCTCAATAATTCAAGTATTTTGATAGCACATTCCCTGCTATGATAAAGACTAATGGAGAGGATCTGGGGAATGAACTAAACATCTTCTCTGAAGTGTGGATTTTTAAACTGTAAACCAGTAGTGAGCAACATATCAGACTACACACCGGATGGGAGGAATTAGTAATCCTTGGATGTTCTTCACTTCTCATTTATACATTCATGTTTATTCTGTAAACCACATGAAATTTAACTGTGTGAGACTAATAAAGCCTGTTGGATGAAAGGAAGGTAGCGTTATGCATAAAAACACAGACTTAATTTACAAAATAAGAGGATGTTTTTCTCACAAGTTGATTGGAACTACCGATCAAATAATGATATGTAGAGAGAAGTCACCAATAACATTTTTTTTTTTTAGCGAGTGGTGAGTAAAGTCTTGCCAAAAGTATCTAATAGGCTGAAGTAATCCTGTGAATTTCTTGAGAAAAGACACTACAAAAACAAAGCAAAAATAGCACTAACATGAACTCTTTTACCTCTACCTACTTTATTTATACTGTATATAAATCAAAGAACGTCTTGCTTTGATGCTTGCATTGTAAATAGAGTTTAGTGACACTGAGCATGAGTCTTTGGAAGAGAAGATGTCATGGGAGACATTGCTGGGTGGGTAAATAGAGGTAATTGAGTTGTCACCTTTTTCCACAAACAGGAGCCTTTTTCCTCTACATTGAACTAATTATAAAAGAAAAGTTCGCAAAACTTACTCATGATTGATGTTTTTCTTCTAAAAGTAATGTTTTTTTTAATCAATTTCAGATTGTGGTTATCTGCTGTGTTTTTTCTTAATTAGACATGAACAATACACATAAATATCATCTCTTTACCACAACATACTGCGTTTACTGTTTAGATATTTGTAAACTAGAGTGAATATCACTCCTTTCCCAGGATTTCAAGGATTTTTCGACATAAATAAAATTTGGTTTTAACCACAGAACTGTGGATAATTTATCACAACATTAATTATCTGTCACATGCAGCCATTTTGGCATGTTGTGGTTCTGTGGTTTGAGGAATGGGAGAATAGTTTGTGGATGTTTAGCTATAACATTATGGATATCTATGTAGGTGATGCTTCACCTGTTGAGTGCTGCTCTGTTCTCTCCTTGTAGAACTGTTTTGCGTTGATGGTTCACATTCATGTTCGGAAGTTACGTGTAACCAGCTACTTAAAGCCCTGATATGTAATTATTCCGCATTAAAATGTCTAAAATCAACTAGACTTATGTTATTTATTTTGTTTAATTGTGTACTTACATTATCCCTAATGTTTACAACAATTTTCCAAACCCAGAGACATCTGTAATTTTAATCAAAGTAACAGTCCTTTTCATTTGGTCGCCTGTCAATGGCGTCATACTCCTCTACCAAAGAGTAAATACCTCCAAGATAATACAGTGGCTGTTTGCCACAATGGCGTCTACCGAAGAGTATACGCATACAAGATAATACGTCGGTGTTGTGGTTGTTCAACAGAAACTGTTATAAATGGACTTTTATTCAGTTTTAAGCCATTTTTATGATAAGCTTTTTAGATCTTGGTCGTTTTTTACTATATCTTTTAACCAGATGAAGGATTTTAGTCATCGGATGTCTGGATCTTAATTAATCAGAAAAACAAGGTGAGCAAACGTTAGTATCAGCTCGGCTAGCAGCCCCTACCGGACGTCCTGTGCCCACAGAGCAGTGTCAGAGAAACACTGATTTTTAACATGAAACTGCTTTATTCAGTGTTTTTACCTGTTTTAATCACTGAGTCTGTTTGTATTCAAGAGGAGACCACTGTGGATAATTCGGCTCCTGGTAAAAACATCCTGAACGATGAACAGTGGAGTAATCCTACCCAAAGAAGCTGGTTATTTAACAATGAAGACAACAACTCCCATGATCCCACGCTACTTTGCATCATACTCCGTCTTTTGTTATTGATTTGATTGAGAGACCCCTAGCGGCTGAAATCACATATTGTGTGTTTAATACACCCATGGTGTGAACACCATTTAGGTCCTAAACTGCCATGCATGCACAGATTTAACTGAAATGTGAGCCGCATGCATACAAGAACAACAACAATAACAGACAAATCACAAACATGGATGATATAGCTGTTCTAGCATTCCCTTACGATAAGTTCCTTCCAGTTTGGCTTGGATAGATGCTTCTCCATAAACTCTCCAACAAATATGAAATTTCGTCGTCTCTCCATTGACCTCCGTTGCTGTTGTTGCTCTCCTGTGTGTTTATTTGTACTGGGCTATAAGGGGCCAGGCAATATGTGCAGAGTGAAACCAAGTGAAACCATATGAATTCCAATCTGACCGTACCGTAGCCAGAGATCGGATATGAATCAGATCTTGGACCGCATATGCAAGCGGCCAAGACCTGATATGAAAAAAATCAGATTTTTTTTGTTCAGACTTGTGTGAAAAAATCAAATCTGAGTCACTCGGATTTGGACCACTTCAGCATGTAATGTGAATGTAGCTTAAATTCATTTAACCTGACTGCAAAATACAATGTAAGTTATTAGTTATTCTTAACTCAGGCTTTTTTCTATTTCAAATTTGCTTCATTAAAACTAATTGGTTGCAAGTATAAACTTGGAAAAAGCACAACTTCAGAAGCATTTTGTAGTGTTCAGTTCAGGTTTCTAACCTACTGTAGTGTTTAAACATAGAATATGCAAAATCTGATTCAAATATGATTCCTTTGTCTTTCCTTTGCATATGAACATTTATAATACTTAAGATGGTTTAATTAACAGCAGCTAATTCAGATTATGCCTCCCTTTCATTTGAAATGAGTACAAAACTGGCTTTACATTGTGAGAAAACGGAATGAATCTAGTATTGCTCAAACCTCCATTTCACCTTTTTTCATAGTATCAATATCCAACCGAATACCTAGGGATATTTTTGGAAGCTGTGTTAACAGATATTATTGATTCACAACTGGCTCTACTTCTGCTCCTTTTAACTCCTTCAACTAACACATTACAATAGCTGTGTAAATCATTCACTTTGCCTGTTGGTCCTAGCGGAAAAGAAACCTATTCCAACAAAATGAGAGGTTTGTTTGTGTAAAATCAGGTCCAGTAGTGTGTTGTCACTTTGCATCCACCAGTAAGCTAATTTCAACCTTGATTATATTACTGTGGTTGTTGTTCCCTTTAGATGGTGTACGGCTTCCACTCCATCTGTGCCCCTTTTGTTCGTTAAAGATGTTTTTTCAGAGTAAGAAGAGAAACAAGGAGAGGGGAGGCGGGGGGAGCAATCATAGACAGATACACTATACACCTGAAGGACAAGAATTTGAATGCTTTTTTTATTCATAGCAAGATACGAGCAAAATGTTCTTTCTCATGTCTGCATGTACTTCTACTACTATTAATACCAAAACTCCATTTATAAGTGCAGTGATGTCGGGGCCTGGGTCATAGCTAAATCCTTGTGTTGTGTGCTCACCATTTTAATCCAAGCTTATACCTTATATGAATATTCCCTTTTCACTTTCACTCTTTTTATATATAAATATATGTATGTATGTATGTGCTCACTGCTCGACAGGGGAGGTAGAGACAGAGATGCACTTCCTCCTCCACTGTGAGATGTTCTCTTCAGTAAGAGACTTCCACTACCAAAGGAAATAACAAACAAATACCAAACGTCCAAATGTTAACTCCAGAGGAGAAATTGGCAGTTCTCCTGGGTGAAGGGACAGCAGCTCCTCTAGCAGCTAAATATGTATCTTCCTGCCACAGCCTGACAGACTCACAATCACTGTAAAATCTATATTTATAAGATATTAAGTAACTGTATCATATTCTATAAAACTGTGTTGTACGTTACTGTATTGTATTACCATCAAATAATGGACTGCATCAGTATAATAAAGAACCTGCATGTGACACCTGTATGTTTAATATGTATATGTAATATGTATTATATGAATCTTCTGTAAACTGCTTTGGCAACAACATGAGCATTTGGGCAGTAGATAAAAGATGTCTGTCAATACCTGGGTTGCTAACTCTCACATACTTTGCTGCCCAAACAACTGTCAAGACAAAACACTATGACAGCAACACAGATGAACAGGCGAATATATTATGGTCAAAGTATTTCTGGTATAGTAATGGTTAAACCTGGTGAATATCTTGGACTCTACAAGACAGCTGAGCATTCAAAAAGTGGGTGTTTCCATGGAGCTGCATCTTAAATTACTCTCTGATTGTTGCGTAGTGCTTATCACCGTGATAATCGGACAGCTGCTCAAGTTCACAGCCAGGAGCCCAGAAGGTGTTCAAGCAAGCCAGCCACACTCCATCTAACCTGGTATGAACCAAGGTAAGTGAATAGGGCAGCTATTAATCATGGATTAATTAATTAATTAACCCAGGGTGTTTGTTATAAACTAACTGTATAATATTTGTTTTGAATAAGTGATCTGTAAGTTTCAGAGTAGGATTAAGCTAGTTTACGTTAGCTTACATAAGCTGTCTAACATTAAGGGCACAGCAGAGAGAAGAATGAAAGCAACGTTAAACAATGGCATTTGGTTTTTCGAAAGGAAAGCCAGGTGTTCTATAATTGATTCTTATGTTAATGCTTATGGATGAGGTGGTTGCATATTTTCTGTATTTTAAGTGAGGGCGTTCATCCGAAAGCTGATGTCAAAGTTCTTGAAGGAACTGAGATGAAAACTGAGATAATCTACAGGTATATAGTGTGGGCAGAATGGTGCAAGGGTGAGAAATAGCACGTTATCTTTTTTGCCTTTCAGACCTCTAACTTGGTGTTGGTCTGACTACAAAGGCAATGCTGATGAGGCTGGATGAAACTGGTGAGATTCCCTCGGGTGAAGTCACCAAATTTTACAAGGCAGCAAGAGGCTTCCTGCTAAGATGTACGGATACGCATTGAAGAAGCTAACGTTACTGAATGATCCCCTGCTGCCATATGCTGAGTTTGTGGACTTTAAGCAGAGACAAGACTTGCATGTGGATGATGTGCTCTACTTTGTCCAAAGGTAAATCACTGAACTCTTGTTTTCACTTCACCAATACTTAATTCAAACAACGTGAGTAGTTATATAAAGATAATGTGTGATTTTGATAGGCTTCACCGGCAGCTGTGATGGGTGAGAAAAGACTACGCTCTGAGGTATTAAACAGGGAGATTCTGCTACTGAAAAGAGTTGTTTCTTTCTATTTGAATAGATGATTAGCTATAGTTTATGGAGATTTTATTTACAAAATTTAACTTCTGAATGTTTTTTTCCAATTCTAACTAATATTGTTGAAATTGTATTTTCCCAGATATGATCGCCTTCCTCCTTTTGAGGATCCAAGGGACCAGGACAGGATTTCAGGTGAGTTTCTGGAGTACTAGATGCCGGAGGAAACAGCCATACATGACACCGTCTGGAAAGGTGCCCTGGTGAGTGTTGAAGAGGAAGACCGATTCCATTGTATGGACATGGTGTCTGAACAACTGGTGAATCACAGTTCCCAGACTCAGGAAGGTGGCACAGCTTGTTCTATGCTTACCTCACTCTAATGTAGATGCAGAACGAGTCTTCTCAACAACTGGCCTGATCAAAACAGTGTAGAAACAGACTTGAACTAGATGGGAAGCTGTTGTCCATTATGTGCATTAAAAGTAATCAGGTCACACCGTGCTGCTACAAACATGAACTGCTGGTAGAAATGATAATCTAGTCCGAGTCTGCTGCTTGTAGTTGTAGTAGGCTAAAATAGGCCCCTGTGTGTGTGTGTGTGTGTGTGTGTGTGTGTGTGTGTGTGTGTGTGTGTTTGAGAGAGAGCGCAAGTGTGTAAGTGAGTAAATGAGTTAGTGAGTGTTCATGTATATATTTGGCTGGGTGAGTAAGCATGGTCGTGTAGATTTGGCTGTGTGAGTGAGTGTGTATTTGTGTGTGTGTGTGAGTGAGTGTGTATTTGTGTGTGTGTGAGTGAGTGTGTATTGGTGTGTGTGTGTGAGTGTGTTCATGTATCGGCTATGTGTCTGGAGTAGGATAGGGTTTTTTTTAATTTATGGTTCTTGCTACCATTCTGATTCTCTTCTTCCAATAAGCCCTTGTTATTGCCTTTTTAACTTAACGTTATTCAATAAAACATTGTAGTTTTAATATCGGAAACAACATGACTTTCATTAGTGAACCAACCTGGGTGCGCTTTATTGGGTTAGTGTATGTCTAATATTGTGAAATTGTTAGGATAGCATAGCCAGGCTATATCCTTAAATCTTACATCTAAGCTGCTGCTCCCGCCTCATGTGTAAGCTGCATACTGTTTTAAATCCTGATGGTGAATTGAGTCCAAACATCTGCATGTGATTAAGTCAGCATATGCGTTTGCGTGATTAAGCCCATGGCATCAAAATCTCACTCCAGCCAGGTACCCAAAGTCGGCAACCCTGCAGTACTTGCTTACAGATCTGACAAAATGGTGGATGTAACAATGTCAGTTTGCAACTCCTGCAGAACTGTGACAGTAAGGGTTGCTGCTAGCAACAGAATGGGGGCTTGATAACTACACACTTTAACTGTGCTAGCTCCCCCCCATCATATTTAAAAAAAATGCAACAGAGTGGAGGGCAATGACTTGTGGCTGCGTAGTGTGTGATGCAGAGGGTGAGGGGACATCGACTGACCACCACTCAGTGTAACATGAATAGCGTGAATAGTGATTTAGAGCTGGTAGTCAGAGTTAACCAGCCATGAGCAGCTGCTGTCAGACTCTCTGTGTCCGTGCTGGAAACAAAGAGAGTCCACTGGAGCTTTGACAGTCATTAGAAGCACATTCAAGCCCTTTGTAAAAGTTTCTGTGTGGTTCCTGTGTTGTAGCTGAGCTAGTGGCTCTTCTACAAGAGGCTCTCCAGTGTGAGTGTGTCTGTGGGGGAGTGTCAGTATGTAGCGGTAGCCCTGCTGTTTATCGTGTTAATATTACCATCATCAGCCCTGGATATCTTGTGAAGCTCTGAATATAGCACAGTTGTGTTGTGTTTACTGCCACAGTAAAGGAATACATTTCTTGTTCATGTACAATGTCGTCTCTGCTGTCTTTTATCAGGCTTGCTATATTTGAGAGGCACAAACTGAGGCTGAGGTATTGCTGTTTGCTTGACATATGATATAGACCTCAGAGTCTTGCCTGTTATGTCACGATTAGGGAGGGGCGGAGAATTCAGCTCAACTGAATTTTCAAATCCAAGCAGACATAAATAAGCTAATTTTGAACAGAAAAAACAGTTTAAATGTGAAGAATATATATATATATATATATATATTTAGTGCGTAGTTACTCTTTAGAAACATTTCCTCATTATGTTGATAAAAAACATAACTTAGGTGCCATTACTTTCTTTTAGAACATGCAGTATTTTCTGTTGCAAATAAGCAGTATAAAACATAATTTTTAGGAGACAGGGTTTGATACCTTCAGACAGGCGTCCAGGAGGCATTCCGATCTTATGCCTGAACCTCCTCATCTGGCCTCTTTTATTGCAAATAAGCATTGGTTCTTTTTCAAGCTCCCTCTATGCATCTGGCCTCGACTCTAATGGTGTATTCAGACCAAACGTGAAGCAAATTTTTCACGTGGCATGATTGCATACAAAGTCAATGTAAAGATGCAAATAGACCTGAATTTGCGCCGGGCGACGCAAGTTGACACAAATATGTGTCCGTGCGTTAAAAATGTTTTAACTCGAGCCAAAAATTTGCACTTGTTGCAGAGCTTTATGAATGTACTTTATAAACATACAGAGAGGACTGGGGTGCAGGAGAGATATTGGAGGGAAATAACAGAAGAAGAATAACAAGAACCGGAGTTCCTGGTGAGTTCAGACAGAAGTTAAACTGAACCCAAACACACAGACACACCCTGTGCTAGCTAGCTTGCAGTTAATGTACAGTACTGTACTTTGGCTGTTTGGGGCAAGTAATCACAGATGATCCTGGAGTCTAACTCATGCAAGTAACGCAAAGCGATTTTTCGTCTCGCATTACTCTGGACGTCCAAACACACCATAAGGATGAGTCCAGACACCTTGTGAACGAGTTTCATCTCAGCTGTGTCCAAGATCTCATTCTTGAGAAACACTACACTAAAGCTCATAACCATTAAAAACTGGGACGCAGATCAAATTGTTAATCGTTACTTCACCGTTATTCCCCCCCCCAAACTGCCTCACACTAAGCTCCATCCGTCAAAATGTGTGTTGGTGGTCACAGTGTAATGAAGCCAACAGATCCCCAACAGAGAAGCAATCCTGAGGCCACCAAACTGGAATCTCTCTCTCTCCTCGGCTGCACTTTGAAATCTTGTCCATGAGAACCACAAGCAGAAATTCCGTCAACATCCTCTGAGAATGCACAAATGTTAGTGTTCATTGTCAAGTAAGCTTAAAACTGGAAATAAGTTTTTTATTTCTCCTACTCAATAACTGTGATGGGTTTCCATGGGCTTGTCATGAATTAGATCCAACAAGAAGCTCACTTCAACACAACCACATATCATTTTTCATCTTGGCACAATCCCCAATCTCTTTGATGCTCCAGTTTGTTATGTTCGCTCGCCAAGAACGTTGCAGTTCATCACCATTCTGCTTCTTTCTATGGGGTGAAATTCACAGATGGTAGGCGGGTGCATGTCAGGATCTTTCAGATACTCCCATAAGGAATGGAAAGATGTATTATTTATCATTTCACTGTGTATGTGTGTGTGTGTGTGGCAGGGGCCTGGGGGGTGGCTGAATGATCTGTGATGTATATGTAATTGCCCCTTGAATTGCCCCTGTTCTTTAATGTATGCATTTAGACAAATGCCCCTACCCACACATGCAGAACATCTGAATAATTCACATTTAAGAAGCTCTCCACACTCCACAACTCAGTATTATATCACCTTATAGCTCAATTCTCAACACACTTTTATTTTGGGGATCTTTAGTTGAATGTGCTCTAATAAGACTTGATTTTTTGTGTACTTGTGTGTTTTAATGCCTGATACCTGATATGTCTGGAAATTGCCTAAAAGTTGGAGGTTGGAGGTCGGGGTAGATGGACAGTGTACAAGATGCAGGACTCATAGCCACAGGAGGGGTGACTCCAGGTGGCTGGGGCTGCATATAGGCTCATTCGTGTTGTTGCAAGATTTTATTTCTTTCTGTGGCATGCAAGCCAGTCCTGCAAAAACAGACCTGACACATAAAGATAGTGGAGCATACAATACTAATGTAACAGAGTCACAAAACCACAGTGACGCAACAGCTCTCTCTTTGTGATTTTTTTTTTTTTTTTACTGGAATCCGCAGTAACAGACAGTAAACATCAAGGAACCCCTCATGGACAGGTGGGTCTGTGTTTCTCTTGGTTACATCACTGACTGCATTCCACAATATATGTACATTGTACACATAACCAGAGGCAACAACTTTATGAAAACAGTATAATTACGTATTAACCTCGGCTACTAGGTACTAAACCCTGGGGGTTTACTAAATAACTAAAATGATAAAAAAATAAATAAAGCCACTCACCAACTTTACATTGTAGGATATAATACCAACACAAACATGTCGGTTAACATTATAAACAACCATTGTGTGTGACTTCTAGAACAAAAACTACATTTCCCATGCTGTGAGTATAAGCATGCATGCAGTGCGGCTCACTAGCAGTACCAGCTTCAGTTTAGTTCTACAGAAACAGCACAACAAAATGGTAATGTATTACATCTTACACTACTCTTAGTATCCTGTATTCGTACATTAACTTCAATTCATTTCAATGCTTTGATTTAATAGCTGGGAATTCTTTCCTGCCATGCACAGTGCCTTGGGGAAAAAAACATAGCATACAACCAATAAACCTCATAGCCAGTGTGGGGGGATATATCTCAGACTGTGAGGAAAGTCCTTCTGATCAAGGACACTGCAGTCCAGACCCCTCCACAGCTGAACACTCTGTCACAGCTCCACCAGAACCACTGGTATCACCCTCTGCAGCCGCCTCATCCACCAAGCCCCATTCAGTCAAGCCTCATCCACCAAGCCTCATTCAGTCAAGCCTCATCCAGTCAAGCATCATCCACCAAGCCTCATCCACTAAGCCCCATCCACCAAGCCTCATCCACCAAGCCCCATCCAGTCAAGCCTCATCCACCAAGCCTCATCCACCAAGCCCCATCCAGTCAGGCCTCATCCAGTCAAGCCTCATCCAGTCAAGCCTTATCCACCAAGCCTCATCCACTAAGCCCCATCCACCAAGCCCCATCCACCAAGCCTCACCCAGTCAAGCCTCATCCACCAAGCCTCATCCACCAAGCCCCATCCAGTCAAGCCTCATCCACCAAGCCTCATCCACCAAGCCCCATCCAGTCAAGCCTCATCCACCAAGCCTCATCCACCAAGCCCCATCCAGTCAAGCCTCATCCACCAAGCCCCATCCACCAAGCCTCACCCAGTCAAGCCTCATCCACCAAGCCTCATCCAGTCAAGCCTCATCCACCAAGCCTCATCCACCAAGCCCCATCCAGTCAAGCCTCATCCACCAAGCCTCATCCACCAAGCCCCATCCAGTCAAGCCTCATCCACCAAGCCTCATCCACCAAGCCCCATCCAGTCAGGCCTCATCCACCAAGCCCCATCCAGTCAAGCCTCATCCACCAAGCCCTATCCAGTCAAGCCTCATCCACCAAGCCTCATCCACCAAGCCTCATCCACCAAGCCCCATCCAGTCAAACCTCATCCACCAAGCCTCATCCACCAAGCCCCATCCAGTCAAGCCTCATCCACCAAGCCTCATCCACCAAGCCCCATCCAGTCAAGCCTCACCCAGTCAAGCCTCATCCACCAAGCCTCACCCAGTCAAGCCGCATCCACCAAGCCTCACCCAGTCAAGCCTCATCCAGTCAAGCGTCCTGTAAAGAAGACACAGTGAAACACTGGATTTTCTTAGGGAATATACAGACCGACAAAGGCAAAGACAAAGGGAGCTGGAGGACCGGGAAGAGAGAAGAAAACAGGAAAGACAAGAGCAACTAAACAAATCAACCCCCCTATTTTGCAAGATTATTGAAAAAATAGACTCAGTTTTGTGTTTTTGTAAGCCATGTAGTCTATTATTTTCAATACAGAGGTGTCCTTGGATCCTCATTTTGATCACCATTGTTTATCACCATTCTTAATTCATTTGTTTTGTATGAAAAAAGGGGACAAACTCAATTATCTTGCTGAAACATATAAACAATTTCAATCAGGAGAGACTCAGTTCCTTTATGAAGTAAATGATATTTATTGTGATTTATAGTGATGTCACCAGATATGAAAGGGGGAGGTGAATGTGAGAGTAGTATAGGATAACCTATACTACTATAGCATCATTAAGCAAAAATGAAAAGAAACGGTTGCATTGAGGCAGCAAAACTGAAAACTGTAATTATAAACTTGTCAGAGGAAACAGAGTTTAGACTTATCTTGATATAAAAATGTCCTGACAGCTCTGATGGAGTTGAGGATTCATTCTGAGAAGGACAGCTTTATTACAGTCTATTTCACTGTATAAACCTGGGATCTGCGTGTAACAGCTGTTGTGTAGGGAAAAAACACAGAACATTAATTACTCTTAATGACCGATCCTGTCGATGTGTCAGGAAGATAAAAAAATAATTTGTAGATGCACTTAGCATTTCTGCTGCTGTGAGATCACTGCAGGTATTTAATAAACTCAAACATTAATGTAACATGTTACAGACCTTGCCTGAAGCTCATTAATAGTTATATTTATAATACTGAAATCATGTTCCCGCGGCTATGTGTGCAACTCCAGAGTCAGGAAACAGCAGAGGAAGTAACTGCAGAGTGGACACAACCTGTTTTAACTTCTCCCGTCTGGTAAGTGCTAAACAGAACTATACGCCAAAACTACCAGACGCTAGAACAGTTTTTCTCTGATGAACAGTTAAATCAGTCATGTGGTGTCACAACAAATCCCTGTGCAGCAACCCTGTAACATTAAAATATCTACAAATTAACTAATAACTACAAATATTACAGTTTAACATACATATTATCCATCTTCGTCAAATGTGTATCTACAGTAAGAAGACTGTATAGTATATACTAAATTATATACATGCATTCATGTACAATATATGTGATTTGGGCATCCTTTACACAGCAGCAGAGGTAAGGATGATGAAACTGAACTCCATCTTAGACAACGCATCCTGCCCTCTCTGTGGGGAGCTGATGCATCTACAAAGCACTTTCAGCCCGCGGCTCAGCATCCTGCTGTTCTTCCTGTTACACTGGCCCTGCCCCAGCAGGGATGACACCGAAGGAAGACACCTCTGAAAATCATACTGCATCCTTTTTTATTTTTTTTTATTTTCCTTTGTGTCTATTACAGAATCAGCACAATATGCACTTTGTTTCCATATGTCATAATGATCTACAGATTGATCAATTGCAGATGAAGATTACAATGCTTGTAGGTATGTATAAGCATTTTCTGTGCCTGATGCATGACTGTGTGAATTTGTTTAGGTATTGCGTTCACTGATTGTTTTCATTTGCTATACATTTTATATATTGTAATATTCAAATTCTGCACATACAATTATCTTTTTGCATTGCATTCATTATTAGTATAATTGTATTCTAATGTAATGTTGCACATACTGCACCTTTCACTTCTTTATCTCAAGTTGAATTGACTTTATTTGACTTCAGAAATACTGGAAATTAAATATAACTGGCTGTTCATTCACTTATTTCTACATTTATATTTTTTTGAGTCCAGTTCAAGACTGGATTCATGCCTCAGTAAATCCTACATACCCCATCTTAACACTACATGTTGTTGTAATAAACCAGTTCATTGCAGCAAGTTGTTCCCGTCTTCTTTTATCTCATCCTGTATGTATGTAATGCAGGTCATATTTCAGACAAGGCTACAAAAAACCTGTTCAAATATGATTAGTATTTTGGTTATGATGGGTTTTTGGAGTATCCTGCCTTAGTATTTACATATGTACAGTGAACATCATGCCCTGCTCACAAAAACCAGGATAAGTCATGTTTTGAGAAGCTGGGGCCGTTTCACTAAAGTGACTTGTGAGCACGTCTTTCACATACAGTAGTTCACAAATGGTGGCAGCATCAAAAATTTGCAAGTCCTGGGACTCTATCATGCTCATGCATGTGCTACAAGGATGGTGTTTATTTCATGAGTCAAAATAAGCGAGAAGAAAATTATCTCATGTTGCAAATTGCAGCTTAGAAAGAAATGATTGTGTCATGTAAAGCCTTTTCTCAAGCTTCTAGTCATTGAAATAAAGCATCTTTGACATTCAATTTCAATTCAATTCAGTGTTATTTATATAGTGCCAAATCGAATGTATGTAAAAATGTCGCCTACAAGTCAAAACCCAGGGCATCAACACTGTGTTTGCTGTGTCACCTCTACTTCCTCCTGGTAATGACATCAGATCACATGCCCACAAACGCCCATCCATGCTGTAGTCTTGGTTGCTAAGGTTGTTCCATGGGTCATTCACGTTGTCCAGTCACATATTTTGGATTGGATTAGGGGTCAAACATGTACAGATGTATTTGAGAAGTTCATATTTTGAGTAAAGAACTAGAGAAAATAAGTGAAATCCTAATACTACTGTTTATTTATGTAGTCTCCTAAGCCGCCAGAAGTCTGCAGATATAAGCAGCTTCTGGGAGCTAATCAATCAGAACAGAGTGAGCTCATCGGGAGGGGGAACTTAAAGAGACAGGAGCTAAAACGGCCTGTTTCAGACAGATGCTGAACTGAGGGGCTGCATAAAGAGCTAGTATAAGATAAGGAAGGAGTTTTTTGAACTGCAAATCATACAAAGACATCCCAGTAGAGCCTCAGAATAAAAAATAAAAAAAAACAGACCTGGAAATGTGCATGTTATGTCCCCTTTAAATAGTCAGTCACACAACTAGTGCAGAAATTAGAAACGTGCGTGGATATTGAGGAGTCAAAGACATTCCTGCAGACTGCAGAATTTGATCACAAATCTGGAATATATTATTATTATTATCATGTACACAGGACAATAAATAACTGGGTTAATGTATGTTCCATTTAACTATCATATCCCAAATATGATCAAAGTCAAGATACAATATTTCTCATAACTGGGATGCTGGTGTACATATTCAGTCTTAGCAGCAGACTGAAACCAGACAGCTGTGGATTTATTGTTACATTCACTTACACACATGCTTGTTTACAGCGACGCACACACAGACACACACAAACTATGTTGTAAAGCTTTTCTCACAGAAGGTTGGCCATGCATTTCCTAATTAAATGTGATAGTGACCTGAAAACACGCACAGACACATGAAAGAGCACCACAATGGAAATAAGCTTTTAGTTTTATTGTGTTTTTATCCTCTATCTTTTATCTGTCTAACACACACAAACTTCAAGTGTTTGTGTGTGGATGCAGTTTCTAAAAATATGGTCATAAACTCTTAAAACAACCCTCTAACGGTTTTCTAAAAATAAATTACTCCTAATTGGCTGCTTTTGGACTTGTCTTGAGTCTTCAGAATGGGAGGTTCGGAGCTTTTTCCAAACTAATAAGCTTGACAAGACTTTGGCAATTATACTGTTTAATAAAGTAACTTTTTTTTTTAACAGTACAGAGATCTTTTAGCTGTTATATATGCAAATTATCTTATTATATAGTCTTGACTTATTTTTAACAGCACTTGCTGTTTATGTACATTTAATGTTGTGGGCACAGTGTTTTGTATTTTTCTTGTTCTTGTTAATATGACAGGAGCTACCACTGAGGACACTTAAGCTATCTTCTCTGTATTTTTTCAGGGAATTGGGGGATTTTAGGGGCCTGTAGGGGGAGTTTATATTCTACAGCGTACTCATGGTGGGTATTATACAGGATGGTTCCACTATTTTTAGACTCAATTAGACTTGAATTTTGCCACGTATAGTCCTACAGAAAATAAACAAATAAAGGACTAAGTATTTCTCTACCAAATATACCTGTGCAGTATGGGTAAGGCTTTAAACAACATGTAGGCCTTTGTATGGGGAAATAAAGTTTAAAGTGAATAATTAAGATGTGAAAATCCAAATATTTAGACAGTTTTACATTGTTTTTGGTGTCTTGTCCAAATCTTCTGAGGGGAATCAAGTTGCTGTATTAGGGGGGACTTGAAATCATGACCTCAGAATTTTTTAAAATTCTGACTACAACCCTGCTTGTGTTATCTTAACATTGAGCAAAGATAAAGGGCGACTTTACCAATTTTCAAATTGATTCTTATGGTTCCAATGAGGTGAAGTCCGTCTCTCTTCCCTGTGTTAAAATATCCCTCTTCATCCAGCTGCAAATGTCCACCAGTTGGCGCGTTTCGAGATCTGCCTTGGACTACAAACTACTTTTCTCATTGTTTGTTGTGGCACCTTCAAGGGTTGGCTCCAAACTCAGGGACCAAAACAATCCATCCGCCATGTTGTTTTCTCACTAGCGATAGGGAACAGGAGATACTAAAATATCAGTACATTTGGAAAAAAACTAGTTTCAATATGATATTGGAATCAGAGATGTGGCGCTTTTGTTACGACTCTGAATATTGTACTAGACACATCAGAGTATGGAGGAGGAACCAGCCACTGGAGCTTTGTTACAGCAGCAGCTGAAAGACAGGCGCTGGCTTTGCAGCATCGCCTGGTGCCCGGTGATGACTGGCACGGTGTCTGTGGCAGATACACCACGATGGAGACGGAATTAAAAACTCTTCTGCAACAAACTTCACGGTGCTTAGTTTCTTTTGGATAAACTTTGTTATTCCACACTGCTACAATAAAACTGGACTCGATGAGGAAAAACTTTTTGTGAATTAAAATAAGCCTTGGTAAATAAAGAGATCTAATGCTTTCCCTCTTAGAGCAATAAGGGAATCTGCAGTGTTTTCCTCAGTTTACATCATAAGGCACCAGTTTTGAAAATAATTGCACATTTCTACTACATACAGTAGGTGACCTAGTTTTAAGAAATCATTGAATTTACAGCACTGAAATTCCTCTTTAAGTAATGTAAGGATATCATTTAAACCATATAAAACATAACAGAAGACTATCAGGTAATGGTGTCAGTCCTTCAGGATCAAATAGCAACTAAATCAAATACTTAATACAATGTTTCTTTGTCAGATGTGATAGCATAATGATAAAATGACATATTGTATGAAATCAACCTCCCTCTGGGCACCCATTACATTAACCACTACACTATATTGAGTATATTGGCTAGTGCATTAAGATAATATGTGCTTATTCGCTCTAAAGTAGCTGCTACAAAGTGCTTAGCTGTGATTAGATACAAACACTCAAGACTATTCTCATTTCACGCTATATTATTTATATTGCATGCAATATACATAACAGCATATTGTAAATTTGTAATGATTTTTATATTTTATGTAGGCGTGTTCACTTCTCAGTTATATCACTTTCAAATCTTCACATACTGAATCTTTCTGTGCAGTGAGAAGGCAGAAGTCCAGGATTTTACCAGCAGCCTGACAGGAACATATACTTTACTCGTTGTGGGGATAAACCTGTGACTTTATTTGGTAGAACAAGGCATAAAACACAAAGCTTTAACCACCTATTAAAGGGGCACTCCAGTGATTTAGTCTTGCACTTCTATAAAGTTGTGGTACAAAGAATGGTGGCAAAAAGAATGGTTAAAATCAAAGCAGCAGAGGCCTTGATATAACTTTTAGGGTCGTTTTCAAACCTGTAGTTTGTTCGCTCTGGTCCCTATCAGTGGATTGAGGTTGGTTCCCACCACAAATGAACTGCTCCAGAATGTGTTTGTGACCAGAGTGAGAACACTTCCTCAAAGGGTCTCTGTGCGATTGTTTTGGTCAAAGACCCGAATACGATTGATGTGTTCAAATCTACCCAAACAAATCGCATTAAAAGGAAAAATGACCTAGATCAACTAGACTGAACAATGCAGGCTTGAAAACACCGTAGTCTCTAGAGTGGGTCAAGTTCCAAAAACACTTGACCCTACATTTCCCATAATGCAACTTAATAGCGTCTTTCATCAGTGATGTCATGGGTTACTTTTTCAGACTTTGAAAAGCTTCTTTAGAGACATTTTGCAACAGTTTTCACAGGCTGGGTTATGAAAACTGAGCTTCATGTGTGATAATGATAATGTTCCCCTTTAAGTCAGTATCATTTTGCAGATTGTTAATCTACTGTTTGATGAGTCCTTGAAGTTTTAGTTGTGCAACATCATTTTAATAGTAAAATGATTCAACAGCAGAAACACTTTGTAGTTGCATAATGTGACAAAATGACAGATAGTCAAACATTTTGGCAACATCTGTCTATCATGAATGCCATTTGTCAATATGATACAATCTAGTACACAACTACAGCCTGAACAATTAACAGAGCACATATAGTATATAGATGTATATCAACACCTCTGATGAGTCTGTTTATGTATTCTTCAGTGAGACCATTAACCAAAACTTGCTAATTCATTCGAAGCTGCTCCTAATTATGACGCTGAATCTGGCAGCTCATTAAAATGTGTTTCCTGAAGTATCACTGTGGCTGGCCACCGAGTTAATGCATTCTCATTTTAGCACATACCAAGGGACCGGCTGTGGTAACTGGATGTACTGCCCGGATTTCAGGACAACACAAGTAACCAGATCATCCATAGCTTAGAACAGATTTGCAACTGACCCAAATTTTGTGTAATGCTGAAAATGTTGATTGTAGCTTTGCTCTGCTCTACTTTGTATGGGTGACTTTTTTGTGTGTTTTCTTGTGTCTTGGTTAAAATTAAGTAAATAAATAAGGACATACAATGGATAATTAATTAAATGCTGTGTAAATAGTGCTAATAAAAGCACAATTAAGATCATAGTGGCTATTTTTGTGCTTTTGTTTTCCAGCTTGTTTTACTTATAATGATGTATTTTATTTATAATGAGAGTTTTGTGGTGCAGCTGTTTCCTCTGACAACAAGAAAAATGAATGAAGATTGCACATAAGGAATTTTACTTTGTTAAAAAATGATTTTCCCCCACAAGCCACAGTGACAAATTGGCAAGTATACACATAGAAAACATGCAGATTCAATAGCAGGGCCTCAGTGGAAACCAAAAATCTCTTTGTGAATTGCATTTTGTCATCGCTGTTTCTGCTCCAACTATTTTATTTTTCTGTGTGAGGCTGAGGACTCTTTGGATGCTTGCCAGACGGCGGCTGGAGCTCAGCATGTGTCAATTCAAATCAAAGTCTCTGTGCATCAGTTCAGTACATTACAACATTATTACAACATTACAGTAAGTGGGCTCCACAGTAGCGATGATGGTTGTGGCTATTGATGACAATCTAGCAGAGTGCATCAATAATGCAAGGTCTTATCTGCACTCTTCTTGAACTGTCTCGAAATAAAACGAGCAATGTGAGGGCAAAGATGGACATTGTGAATTCTCTCTGAAGGTAACTGCTCAGACTTTCAATTACTTGTAACACAGAGGAAGCACGCAATCCTTCAAAAAATATTAAAAATGAAAAGTTTCCTTGGGCTGCATATTGATTATTTGATTCTCTCTAGGTTGCTCTGCTTACATTCAGAGTGTGCATTTGTGATGTGTAATACCAATTTTTATGTCTTTGTACTTCTCAGTTTTATTGCTTAAATGCTGTTTTCAGTTGCTGTAATATCTATTTATTTATTTGTCCTTGATTGGTAGACTTCTGCATTACTCCAGCTTTTAACAGACAGCTTTGTGGATGATTGAATTTAATGAGTAACGCTAATAATGCTAATGCTCCAGCTGTATTACTCCTTCCTGGTTTGTTTGGTATAAATACAGGCAAATCATGAATGCGAATGTCTACCTCAAATACTTTTAAAGTTATCCTGAAGAAAGTACCGAAATGAATGCATTCGACTATGTTGCACAGTAAAACAGCATCTAATGGTGGCAAAGTCAGGCCTTTCTCTGTTTTAACTAATAACGGTGGGAGGCAGGGATATGCTAGGTGTCTAAACTGCCAAAACTACAAGAAGAATGACGTCCCTACTTTTTTTTAGTGAATATATTAAGCCAGATATAATATACCTGTCTGAATAGCATATTTAATTGAGGAGCCGTGATCTCTTCTTGGATCCCCACCTCCTCAAACATCCTCAGACATTTATAAATTTGCTACAGCAAGAATGTTGAAAATACAAATTCCCAGATAGAAGGGACATTTTTAGTAACATTAAGGTGGGAAAAAAACACTCATGATTCTCGCTCAACTTTTTGAGTGCTATATTGCAACAATACTACTGAATAAGATGGTGGTCAGATTTTCTGATTTACTTACATTATCTTACAGCCACCAGTGACAGCATTGAGTTGTGTTGTGATGTGAGGTAGGGATGTACAGAGGGCCCAGTATTTGTATTTGTATCTGTATTCGTTGAGGCAGAAAATTATTTGTATTTGTATTTGTATTCTGAACAAAAGTGGAAAGAGGCTTAAAAATCCTGTTTTTGTTTTTATTACGCTTTTAATTTTAGAAAATTAAAGTGTTACAATAAGTGTTCATGAAGCTTGTTCATGATGTGTGTGTCAGTAGCTCAGCTATATATCTGGGGAACACCCCCAACTCCGGAAGTGATGTCCAAATTAGGAAATATGCGTCACGTAGCAGGTGGATGTGACTCCCCTCGTTAATACCTGCTGATAGGGGTGACTGCGGCTCAGGAGGTAGAGCGGGTCACCCACTGTCTCTGTCCGCATGTCGAAGCGTCCTTGGGCAAGATACTGAACCCCAAATTGCTCCTGATGGCTGTTCCATCATTGTGTGAATGGTTAGTTCCCTCCGATGGGCAGGTTGGGACCTTGCATGGTAGCCCCTGTACCCATTCAGCGTATGAATGTGTGTGAATGTGATTTGTAGTGTAAAAAGCGCTTTTAGTGGTCGAAAGACTAGAAGGGCGCTATACAAGTACAGTCCATTTACGATTGTGATAGATGTAACAGCGGAGCAGAAGAGAGACACTGAGATAGCGATGTAACCGACCTGCGTGCTGGTATTTGACATGGTTTATTTTTCTTCCCGAAAACAAACAATTTTTTAATAATATTTTAATATAAATTTAATAATATTTGTATGAAACAGATACTTGTAAAAATCCTTCACCATGTATTATTTTCCACGGTTTGCATTCTAGAAAAATAAATCAAACTGACATACAGGAAACTAAGATATCACTATTTATTTTATTCATTTTTATTAATGTGATCTCTCGCAGAAGCTCGTTTGAATCTGAGTTGTGTCACATCCTATTTTTATATTGCTGAGTTTGTCTTCAAAGGGAGAGCAGTACAAACTGAACACGAACTTTCCCAAAATAGAAACACAGTTGAATATTAGCACTGCATAAATTTATGTCGACTCATTGCAGGTAAATATTGTTAATTTATTTGCACACCATCCCTTTGGGATATGGAAGTTGAACATAACATGTGGAAAACAAGAACTCCGAACAATAACAACAGCATTGGCTGCAGGGATGAAAGTCTAACTGAAGACTGAAATTTGGAGCTTTAGAAATCATTTGATCTGTCAGAAAGGTGCAGATATCCTCCAACAAGCTCAAAAAGCCGAGCCTGATTCATTTCAGATGTGTTGGCAAAGGAGAGGGAGGTGAAAATGCTTTTCCACAAGGTAACGTGAGCACACATGATACCTTGGACCAGTTTTAGACAGTCATGCAATGGGCGATGATGTATGAGCAATTCAACTACTGTAGTTCAGCTATCATGTCTGTGCACACTGCAGAATTCAAAACACAATATTGGTTTTAGCATCAGTGTGTCACTCTGTCAAAATTCATCTCTGCAGCATGTCTACCGTGGCCTAACAGCCTTGAAACAGCGGAGTGAACAATATGCATAAAGACACCTGCTCCGTGGCTCAACGCAACAAATTGCTTCACACCCGTAGAGCGACTTAATGAATCCCGGCAGAGAGGAAAAAACATCTGGCACAGTTAGACTGCATCAGCTCCAATCTCAGGGTAGCTCCGTGTCTAAAAGTATTTTTTTATTCTCCTCCCAGAGAGAGCCAAACATCACATCACCTCTGTGCCATCTCTAATTCAATGGATTTTTTATGTTCACAAGCTGCAGAGTCAACGGATCCCGCTCAGCACATTGTACTGTAGAATATACACTGAGTAATGAAGTGTGTCAAAGCAGACATCTTTATACATGATCCATTTACAGACAGGGTGCTAATCAATTAGCAGAAGAGTGTCTTTGTACCGAGGGAAAACTGAACTGTTGGCCGGATGATAGATGTGCTTTTCACTCGGCTAAACGGAATGATATATTGTAATGGTATTGGATATGCATAGAATAAAACTCCACTTCCATTAGCTTTGCTTTTATTCAAACTTTTATTTTGACCATTTTAAAGTCTGTTTTCTGTTGATATCGGAGTATTAAGTTTCTATTCTGAACACTAAATATGTAATATGTATTATAAATACACTTACTCATGAATGCTGCTCACTGTAGAGACATGATTCTAATTTTTAATCTTCCTGTACTCACTGTGGTGAATAACTACATGTGAAATTAAAATCGCCCCTGGTCATGGGAGCAGTCAGTGAACTCCTGCTGTTGGTGCTGCATACCTCACCAACATGTCAGCCTTTTTAAGATCCTGTCTGCAGTGGAGTCATTACAATTAAGTTCTAGTTGGATTTGGGTGCATTTGCAGTAACATGAAAGTGATGATGAAAACAGAGATGAAATACAATGAGGGAGGGGCGTGAACCCATGGAGTGCTGCGCCCCAGGATTTTTGACGAGCCCCCAGGCCACAAACACACACACACACACACACACACACATACACACATACAGGAATGCTTCCTCTTGAGTCTGACTGGTTTATGAGGACACACAAAACTCAGAGACAGATACAACACAATCACTCCCTGATTCTCTCTCATTGGCTGATGGTATTTACGCCAACACTCAAGTCACACGAGTCTCAAAACATTGCTGCACACCAGAATATGTAAAAGGTGCGTCAGAGGAAAGCACAACTCAACTAAGATTGACAAAAAACGCTTACAGCTGGAATATTTATGAGTTCACAATGTTTCGGTCTGCCCAACCTTCATCAGGTGTGTTAGAATTAAGAAGTCATGCACAGACCCAGACCGGACATCAGGAGCACCAGGAGGATTTCTGCAGGCCAGATGATGAATATTAAAATTAATAAATGTCTTCATATATCCTAAAAAGCTGCGGTTGTGGTTTCCTTTGAGCACAGTAAACAAAGGTCACTGTTGGGACAAGAGCATACAATTTGGAGACTGATTAATTGACCAAATTGAGAATTAAATTCACGCTCTAATGTTTAATCCGAACATTGAAGGTTACTTCGAGGAGGTGGTGCTCAAACAATGTTATGTTTTATATTAATAAAAGTGTTATCTTACAGCTAAATCAGTAATTACTGTAAGTGGTACTACCTGCATGTATTGCATCAATTTATCAATTTTTGCATCAGTCTCCACTGTAATTACTATTAATGGCTCCAGATTGACTGCTGGAGCCCCAGCAGTGGTTTTACTGTGAATGCAGGCCTCGGGAGAGAACTTAAGTTTGTGCAGTGAAATATTTCCTCAATGCATGATAATGATAATGATGATACCTCAGCTCAGGATAATACAGAGTACCGATCCGATACCAGTACTTTAGCTTTTTACCAAATATAAAATATAAGGTAACATGAGGCTGAGCCTGCTGTGGCACTGACAACTGAGGCAGCAACCTGCTGTGACAGGAAACACTGAAAGCCTGTAATGACATTGGCAAAGAATCTGCGTCATGATCGATTCCTGATTCGCTTAATAACGTCAGCATTGATGTCCATACCAATCTGCGTCGTGTATTGAATCATTTATTCCCTAATGGACGTAATGACACTTGATTTAAAAGCAGAGTAGGGAGATGTAAACAAGATAAAACAGCTAATACAACTTAAAAAGGGCACAAAAAGACAGGAACTGGACAAGGACATCAGAATAACTGAATCAAAACACTAAGATGCAGTTCTCTGAAAACTATAAGATGACAATTAAGATGAATAGGTTGGATATGTCATCCATCTTCCTCTCTTTTGTGTCATGTTGACTGTGGCATCATATTCAATTGAATTACTGAATTGCAGACAGATTATTAAAGACATAGTTATTTATCTTAGAGAATATCAGATCAGAAAGAGAATGATATCGAGGGTTGAGAAGACTTCCAAAAAATCATCCCTTTGGATTGTAATGGGGATTAGTGGGTGTCAGTTTTAGAAGTTGATTCATATAATTTGCTAAAGGGCCAAATGGATTTAACTTCTCTTAAGAGCTGGCTTTATCAAAAATAATAGATATTAAATCCTCACATAAAGTAAGCTGTTACAACTTGACAGTTCTGAAAGTCATTTCATAGTCACAACCATTTTCAATAAGAATGAGTTCCTAAGAGTATTATCAATATTAAATGAAACAACTAACTGAAATGTATTAGCATAAACTCCCAGTGTGGTATTCTTTTATTTTCATATAATCACTACAGTTATCCCCTTTCCATAGCTGTACTTATAAGACAGTACTTTTTCAAATACTAGGTCAAACATCATTAAAATCTTATAAAATTTCTCTATAGTACATGTGTTACAGGCTCAGTTCTCAATTCATCACAGCTGTCTTACTGCGGGGCTTATTCCCTTTGTGGATTTAGTGTCTCTGCCTCTATTCTCTCTGTAATTACAAAAAGTCTTAAATAGACCCGTGCATTAATCATTTTCTGTCAGCCATGTACCCGTACTGTACGATGAAGTGTGTCATTGCACCAGTTCCAAATGCAGCAGCAGACAATCCTCAATTCCAGAAAAGTGGAAATGGGATCCTGCTCATTGCTTTGAATGTAGGTTCAAGATATAGACTCTATATTCTGACACATACTGTATGTACCCATAAGCTGAATGATTATGTTTAATGTGCGTTTTTAACACAGTTAAAATATAGCATTGGAATTTCACTTTGAGCTCCAAAACCAAGCATAATTGTATTCTTTACACTGTCTGAGGGCTTTTTTTATGGGTTTCTCAGGTTTTTCTGTGCGATTCATCTCCAGTTTGCAAGGAAGAGAACACTTCGATATGCAGCTCTGCAGGATCTCCTCTCTATTTCCTCTTCAAGAACATTCACAATCCCTTGTGTATCCCCTTACCCTTGGCCCTATACCATCACTGCTCCTCCAACTCTCTTCAGAGACCTCTGTCTCATTCATAATTAATGGCCAACATATAAAAAAGGTGAAGGAAAGCACCCCCTGAGAGCGAGCTTGAAAACAGGCTTGAAGAGTTGCATGTTGAAACAGAATGGTAATGTGAGAAAGGTATAAGAAGAGAATTAAAGCATGGTGCAGCATAAGCCAGGGTTGTGATTAGATCATCTTCCACTTGAAGAGAAGTCAGAGAGGTAATCAGAACGGAGGTATGAAGGTCTACCCAGCTAATTCACCGTGGACAAAAAACAAATAGTCCCACCTGTCGTTTTATGACAAAGTAAACATTCACAAGTGGATGATGTACAATGCTGCTGTTTAAGTACTGCTTGTGTCAACAAGTCCTTCAAATTGAACAACCAACTATGTGATTTGAACATGTGCTCTCCAGAACAACACATAGGAGTGTTTTCTAATCTGGCGCCTCAGCAGTAGTCGGCAGGACAACATCATTTTTCTGTGCTTTCCAAAACTGTTACAAATAATTAAAATAAATAATGATGTTTTGTGATGTGACAATGCTATGATTGTGGTCTCGTTAGATTTAGGCACAGAAACCACTTGGTTAGGTTTAGGTTATGACCATGGTTTGGGTTAAAGTGGTCACTTTGTTAAGGTTAGAGCAACGTGTGAGTTAAAGTTACAACTACTACTAGAAAACTAAAGTGTTACAATGAGTGTTCATGAATAAACAAGCTTATGGAGGAGGTCCCCACACCGGGCTTGAACTGGAGTCTCCCAGATCATAGATGACTGTGCTGACTACTGAGCTAAAACCTAGCACATCGCCACTATGCAGATAGACCTGTAGGTATTTATAAACCCATAACACAGAGACAGCACAGCGTGAAACATGTAGGGAAGAACTTCAAAGGCGATTCTTGCTTTGTACTTTTCATTTATTGCCTATTTTTTACAACCTAACTTTGTGGAAAGGAGAAGGGGAACAACAGGTTATGGAGAATCCCTTGGGAGCACTTAACACCTGTCAGTAGCTCAGCTTTATCTCTGGGGAACATCCCCAACTCCAGGAGTGATGTCCAAATTAGGAAATATGCATCATGTGGCAGGTGGATGTGACTCCCCTCGTTGAGACCTTCTGATAGACGTAACAGCGGAGCAGAGGAGTGAGACTGAGTGTTAGTGATGTAACCGACTCCCCTCAGCTTTACAGAGATTTATAGTGAGTTCCAGCTTGTTTATCTGTTCAGCTGCAACTTTACTGTTTTGGTTCACTCTCAGCGCTCTCATAGTGTCGTTATCAGTCACAGCAGGAAGCTGTTTTCAGAAAAAAAGCTTTAAAAGCACACTGTACATTACCTGCTCAGTGGTAAACGGCAAACAGACACAGTTAGTGACTAGCTGGTGAACATAGTGGCACATTTAGCAGCTAAAGAACCTGATATGTCCCTCATATGGTCTTACATTCACCAGGTGGACAGAGACACGACTCCAAATGAATAATAATGTTGCTTGGTAACATCAGCTTGATGTGGAAATAAGCAACTGTTTGCTAACAAGTTCAACAAATCAGATGAAAAGGTGATTTCATGTCAGTGCTGTGTTCACAACCTCTTTCCTCTGCCCTTAAGTGACCAAAACATCTGTTAATGCAGTTGTAATGATTTTGTCATCTTGAGATAGCAAATGGTGCTCATATTTTTTGAAACATCAATCATGTTTTCTCATAATAAATGGATTGCACTTACAGTATATAGTACTTTTCTGCCTTAATGGACAAAATGCTTCACAATTTGCCCCTCATTCACCCATTTGTACCAATGTGTTATGCAAGGTGCTGACCTGGCTAGTGGGAGCAATTTGGGGTTCAAGGACACTTCGGCATGTGGTCAGGAAGGGCAGGAGAGCGGAACACAAACCCTGTAATTAACGGATGACCTGCTCTACCTTCTGAGCCACAATCATGTCACAATTTAGATCAGTGTCTCATTATCTTGGTACAAGGTTGCCTCTACTAAACCCTGTCTCCCAGAAATTCTGTTTCCCCAATTATGTGTTGCATGGAAACACACAAAGCGCAGGACTTTGATGCAGCAGTCCTACATGTGGTTAAGTTCAAGCAACAAAAGCCACTTGATTAAGGTTCAGGAATAATTGTGGGTTTTGGTTAAATGTTAAAGTAAACACATCTTGTCTCCTGCTTCAAGTCACTTTTGATGTTTTCAATATAAAACCTTGACCACCATCTTTCCTTAACCTTAACCAAGTGCTGTGAGTGCCCAAACATCACCACAAAAACATCAATCATGCTGCAGTTGATACAAACAGATGCTGTGTTATTAGGATATAAATGTGGAGATTTTCTGATGTGTTCTTCTGTGCCGTAGACCTCCATTGTTGTCCAAAAATGATTAAAAGCCACACCGATGAACTGGGTGACATGTTACTTCACCCTGAAGACAATGGTTGTGTTAGTCTGTTTGGCTTCAGAGACTAATAACAACAATCACCTTTTCGGTCTCAGGAGAGTAGTTCCTGTAAGGCCACTGCGCAGGAACATGGGAACATGGTTACACACACAATACCTGTAAGTAGGATCAATTCGTTGGTTTGCCTCTGCACATGAGATTTGTTGACAATATGAAAAATATAGAAAATTGTCAGCTTCATCCTTTAATAGAAAGCAGAATTTTTCTTTTAAAACATACTTGCTGTTGCTGAATTTCTGGCTGCCTGAGTTGCTCTGTTCATTCTTTATAGGTGCGTTTTGACCTAAGAGTAGTCCATATTTCAATCCTGTTCCCTGTTTCCATCATGATGCTCTTCATGACATCACTCCACAATTATGTGTTTGGGCAAGGGAAAAATAACTTAAAGCATAAACTTACATTATCTCACAAAGCAGTCTTATTAAAAAAAAAAAATTAGGTCATTGGAAAACAAATTCATACTGAGCGGTTTCATTACTGTGGTTATTGTTATGTGAAAATGGAAATGTGAAATGGTCAGTTAGCCATTACAGCCTGGACGTCTTTTTCCCCCTTTTTTTTTTTTTTTTTTAAAACTAGGACACCATCTGCAGTTATATTTTCTGTTTGGAGAAATAACAATTTCCTATTACAGAAATAAATAAAAGTAAAATGATTAACTTCCACCAGCCAAGCTCCAGGAGCATAGACAGTTCTGGGGATCCATCAAAGAAAGAAAACAAGCACTGTGTTCGTCTCATCTGTTAAGGAAACGATTGCATCCCCTCACACTAATATCCCTCCTCCGTATAGGAGGTAAGAAGAAAAAAACAGATCAGTCGGTTGTGGTCACTGCTAACGAAGACGGCAAATAATGCCATCTTGCTTTGTGGGGAGTTTTTATTTAACGATTGTGAGTGGCTGTCGAGCTGGCTGGCACAAGTGCAACACATCAGAAGTTTGTTTGAATAGCCTTTGCTCAGTGAGGCATTGAAATTCTGAACAAAAAAATGAAGCTGTGACAGTTTCAGAATGTACAAATAAACATCCAGACTCACTCTCTAGGAATAGAAGGGAATATGAGTGATGATCGAAAGGGAATTGAGGGAGAGATACACTTTGCTCTTCTATTTTCTGATGCTGATTGAAGGAAGTAGAGACAACACATCTCTCTGATCAGTAGACTGATGGAAAGATTGTGACATCAGGAGGTCAGGTTTGGACTGACACAGCACTACTCTCTGACCAGGACAGAATCCTCCTCCGCATGCACTGCAAAGCTCTTGGGTGCATCAGCAGGGAATAACTCTGTCATGTAGATCAAAGAGAAATCGATCATCATACCTACATATGGATGAGAGCAGAATAGCAGCGAGGAAAAGATACGACAGATTAAAAAGAATTACTGAGTGAACAAAGTCAGAGTTGTTCTGTGCTGTCACCGTCAGACGAACGTCACACACATCGCCAGGGCATTCATTTAGTGATCCTGCATCTATGTATTGCTTTCCGAATACAAATTTGGACTTTATTTGCTGTCAAAAAAAAAAGATCAAATACAACCTAGAAAAAAAAATATTCCAGATTGTGCCGAGGAAATGAGTGTATTAATATACCTCAGTCAACAGAGGCAAAAATAGAGAGACTAAAATAAGAACAGGTTTTGAAGAAAAAAAAATAATTGTTATGTAACATCAAGCACATTATCCGCGGGACACAGATTATAAAAGAGTCAGGGGGATTAGTACACTTGGCACCCATGTCGGCAAGGACCATGTGGCAGGACTGAAAGCACAGAATCAGCTTATTGTAGGGATGTAGAGCTTTTTCTGTAAGCATATCCACCGTAGCAGCTGATCTCTTTTAACAGATTTGATGTGTAGTGGTGGGGAAGGCACATTCCCTTTTTCTTTAAAGGAAAGTGCATTCAAGAAATATACCGATTTAACAGTCATTATTTATATATTTCTGTGAAATTACAACAACCTACAGAGCTGTGCAATCTTATCAATGCTTATTGCCATTTTTGTTACCATTTATATATAAAATGTAGCTTTCTGGCTATCTAGGATGATGACATCCCCATTCTTACTCTGCCCACAAATCTCTGATTGATCGATTGTTTGTCCCATTGACAGCCATCAATGGGTGTAACACCAAACCTGTTCTAATCAGTGGCCAAAGAGATGTCGGAGATGTGTGCAGCCATTCAACTTTTCTGGAACCAGAAGCAGAACATCACTCTGAGTCTGGGTGTGATCCCATAGCTCCAAAGCAAATATTGATTTGCAGCCAATTATAAATATACAATATAACCGCCTTCCTCTGTAGCCTTAAAAAAAACAAACACAAAGGCTGACAATTAAGAGAAGTATTTGCAAAATAAACATCATAGTGGTTGATGCCCACAAGCACACACTCACTGAAGCAAAAAGAGTTTTCACACACTTTGTAGAGCACATATACAACACAACATGGTGATCGTTGGCGTTCTCTTCTGGGCCATGACCTTCAACCCACTAGTTTGTTGTTGCGCTCCCTTATTTGAACCTCATTCCTCAAGCTTTGCACACGAGAGAATCTCCCCTAAGTTCAGTTTCTCTGCTCGCTTGCTCAATCTAGATGGTTAACCAATCAAATCAACCTCTCTTGTCCCACAGCACTCTTCAAAAGGTTTTTAATTATTATGTGGTTGGAGAATAAAGGCTCGGCAGTCACAGATGAGAAAGGCCACTTCTAACTGAGGGTCGCTGTTGAGAATTCCACCGTAAGCCTTTTAGCTAGACCCAGCATGCATCTGTTTGTTGTGAGTGTGTTCAGTCCTCTTATAATGCTGTCTCTTGGCTGATGCCAGCTTAGTCTTGTTCTATGGTTTTACTGTCTGCTGCTGTACAGACCTGTGCTTCCTGGTGACATTTTGGTGTTCAACTGTTGGACAGTGACACATTTCCTATCACGCCTCGACCTTTCATGCATCAAAAGGCCACGTCTCCCACTTTCTAAAACAGGATACATGCTTTAAAGTGGATGCAGTAACCTTCAAATGCTATGTGATAAGCTAACAGAAGAGAGGGCCTTTACTTATTGATGTTGAGATTCACCAGGTACTATCAACACATTCTCACTCCCAACTCGTCACATATCGAAGCTTGGTTTGGACCCTGTGGCATCACTTTTTAATGCACGGGTTACCCCTTTAGCATCATGGCAGTCACTGTTAAAAAATAATTATAATTTATGGTGTGACAACATGGTGGTTAAGGTCTGGTTAGGTTTAGGCACAAAAACCACTTGGTTAGGGTTGGGGAAAGATCATGGTTTGGGTTAAAATAAAAAATAAAATAAAAAACTGCAAGGTGGTCTCGAACCGTGCTCTGTGCTGTGATTTCCAACTTTCTGTTCCAATGTTGCAAGCCATACACCAACCCCTCCATCTCCTAATAAGAAAGTCAGCTTATATAGATGTCATGTGAAGTACGTCACCTCAGAAATGTTATCAAATGTATTGTTGAAATGTTAATATGCTACATATTACAGATGTTGAAATGTAGATATTCAACGTATCTGTGGTTTGCAGAAACAATGCTAATGTACAATGCTAATGTTTTATTCTGGCGACCAGGCTGAAATTTTCTCACCTTCTATAGAGATCATCGGTCTCATGGCGTCTTTTTCAGACGTTGTGGGAGTTCAATAGAAGTCTACTGGACTACCCTGCACATTGAAAAATGGTGCTAAAGGGGTACCCAGTGTGTTAAAAAGTGACGCCATGGGGTCCTGAACAAGCTTTGGTATGTGACGAATTGGGAGTGAGTGGCTGCATGCTGTTGGATAGTTTCCAGTACAGCTAAGAGTCCTGGTACTTTCACTATGTAACAGATCAGAACAAGGTATAAGTGGCATGACACCCAGAGAGGCCTCCATCAACATTTCCTGTCTCCCTCAAACTACAACACTGTGAAACACATTCCAAACATTTTTCAAGGTAATTATCCTAAAATGTCACTACAGTCAAACACAGCTTGCAGGTAATTTCAGGCAATGGTTCGGGCTGGCTGTCTGCATGTAATACCAACATTGATGCTTGGGTTAAATTACTGACAGCAAACCTTGTAGGGGAAACGTATTTTGGAAGTTTATTTTCCATAGAACAATAATAGCACAACACTACGATAAGTAATAAGGGGAGTAGAATGCCAAGACATTTGCTATAAATGCCAAGTGCAATGCCTTTTTGTCTGAGCAGAAAAAAACACACCTAGGAAATTGCTTGTGACGACAGAGCACTGGTCAGAGAAGTAGTCATTCTTAAAAGGACTTTTGGCGATTGGTTACAGCGCTTTTTTCTAAAACTGCACACTGAAATTGGCAGCAGTAAAAAGCACAGTAACAATGGCAAAATGATTACATTAGATGCAGCTGATCCATTTCCTGGTTTTCAGGGTACAAAATGGTACAGCAGATCTCAATACCAGAGGGAATAAATACACAGTGTTGCACATTATTTAAACTTGATTCTCAGAGAGAGAAAACTGGCAAAATTACTTCCTAACAGCCACTTAAAGCAAAAATTGAAAATACTATGCTTTTGTCTTTTGTCAGATTGTCAGTTTTTGAAGGAGCAGCGTTGTTCTCTACTATTGGTTGACCTCATAGACTACATTATTAACCCTGATGATTGAATTTATATACAAGGGCTGTAATTATATGTTTTGAAGTAACTTAAAGGGGAAATATCTTCAAATAGCCACAAAACAGCCTCTGTATTTCTAACCTTTAATTTCAAAGATGACCATGTAGTGTAAATGAAATCTGTATAAACTGATGTTTTGGGTTCAGTAAGGTAGACCTGTAGAAATTAAATGTTTTTTCTTTATTCCTCTATTGGTTAAATTCTTCAATTTCTCCTCAGTCTAATCCTCCTCATCATCACTTCTGCTTTTTCATGCTGTCAGTTGATGAGTTCCTCTCACTTACACATTCTTACATCATCATATCATATCTATATCTAGTTACTGTAAAGATTTATGATGAATTGGCATTATTTATGTTTGCCATTGTACATTGTTGACTTTTTGACAGTTTCATGCTATTTGGAGGTGTCTTAAATGTATGACAGTGTTACAAGATTTTTGACAAATTTGTCCTTAATTTACCTTTTCCATTTTGATTTTTTGATAGATTTGGTTACGGTTAATATGGATTTTACTGCAATATGTTTGATAACACTGTAAGATTTATGATATATCAGTACTTTTGTTCTTAATTTACATGTTGTCATTCTCTATTTTTGACCTTTGGAGAGTTTAAAGTAATATCTATGTTGCCATAATCTAACTATGACAATACTATAAGATTTCTTGGTTGATTAACCTGAATGATGATGTGTATACTTGGGTTAGTTCAAGGTGCTCATTGGTCAGGCTAATTTCTATGTTCCTCTGATTGGATGATTGAAGCAGCTGCTATGTCTGCAGCTGCTAAGTGTTGCAACGCTGCCCATACACCTTATAAAGGTCGGACAGACTGAAACTAATAAATATTCCAGCAGTAAGTTTTTCTCACTGCATCATCATATCCGACCAATCATCTTTGTGCCTGCATTCCTTGAGCGAGTGTTTTTATACGTTGCCCAGACCTACAATCACACAACCCAGCAGAGCACCAGAGTTAGCTTAAAGCTAATGTTCCTCTGCAGCTCTTCTCCTCCACCACCAACATCCAGGCTCCTATAGAACCTCAAAGTGTTCAATATTAAATACATAAATATGAAAAAAGTGATCACATGAATAAAGTGTGTAAAATCTATAAATGGACTTTGACATTGTTACCTGAAGCTAACTGGCTTAATCTGGTAGCAGTTGTTGAACTTGCAAGGAAAAAACGTCATAGTCATGTCAATAAAAAAAAATACTATTAAAACAGGTGAAATGATAACACAGTGACATTATGAAATAAAAAGTGTTATTGAGAAAAATGCCACTATGAAATAAAAACAGACTCTTGAAAAAGGGCATTTTAAGATATAAATGTATATTTTGACATTAAAATCAGTCCCTATGAAACTTTATTATTAAAATGATTATGATGATTTGAGTTTTAATTATTTCTTCAATTATTTCACAAATTACTGATTCATTTACATATTTCATGCTATTATTAATTTTTTTAATGTCTTATTTATTTATTTATTCATTATTGAACACTTTAGAGTTCTATAGGGACTAAAGGACAACAATATGACTATAACACCAAGGTTGACAAATAAGAATAAATAATAAAACAAGAATAGCAGCCATTTATAGAAGCGGCAGAACATAGTAAAATAGTAATAATCTGTGTGTCATATTTTCTTAGAAGTAGGCAACATTCCTCCACCCAAAATACATTTCATATTATTATAATATTATAATTGTAACCTGTTATTAGTATCTGTGGATGTGACTCAGTGTCCTCTGGTCTCTGGCTTCTTTATTCACTGCCTGTTTGTTATGGTTTTAATGACAAGTGACAATGACAATAGCAAAGTTGGTGCTACTCTATGTACTTTTTTTCTATTGATGGTTGCTTTTTGGAGGGGGGGGGGGGGGGGGGGGGGGGTGTTAATTCCTTCTTTTGTATCATGTTATTGACTGCTGGCTGCAAGCCAAATTGCCCATTGGGAACATGAAAGCTTTACTCTGCTGCTTTTTGAATTTTGTGACTTTGTTCTTAATCTGAAGAGACTGCACTGCAATGATGGTGGTACAGAGAAAACTCCTTTAGAGCATTCAAGATGTTTTACTGGGATGTGGATACACGCTCAGATCCACAGCTGGAAGAATAAAACTCATCTACAACAAAAACTCCAAGAGGCTACAGAATCATTAATGAGTGTCAAACTGATGATGACATCAATCAGACTTGTTGGTGTTAAGATTTGTGTGTGAAGAATTAAGTGAGTGAGGAAGATGGTGATTGTTATGACAAAAAGACCTTCTGTAAGTGATGTGATCTTTACATACACACAACTGTAATTCTACGTAGAAATTACGTTTTATTCAGTGTACGTTTTTTCGCAATAACTGGTTTATAAACGTGGTTAAAAGCAGGTAACTGATCATAAAAACAACAGAAACGCTGTAAGACACTTGTGAACATACAGTAGCTTGATACACATGAGGCGTTTACATGCGGTGAGATGTTTTATCATGTTATGAAATCTGTCTCCATGGAATGATAGCTCCTATTTCAGTAATAGAAAGTGTCCCCATATGCCTAGTAGTCATTTAGGGTTTATGGGGGAAAAAACATATTTTTGATGGACTGTAAACCATTTTATTTATTTTCAGCGTCCGGCAGCCAGATTGTTCATTTATGTTATGTGGGTTAGTGCGGGCTAACTTCGCTGGAGCGTTTTTATCGGATGAATGGGCAGCCCGCTTGCTCTCACAGCTGGCGCACCAGCAGAGCAAGTCTTTACGCACAAGGCATCATTGGCTGAGAAACCATGCGTGTCACAGAGAAGACGACGAACCAGTAAACAGCTTTAAACCAGGCAGTAAACTAGTTTCAGTGACTCCCTTGCGTCGGCTGGTTGGTCTCTGAGATCACTCTCAGCAGCAGTTTATCGATCCGCGGGCTGATTGGCTTTTCCTTCCCGGTTGGAGCTGTCCACGGTTCTGAAACATGAACCAAAGCGCAGGAGCTGCACAGCACAGTCGGAGATATTCATCCGATGAAAAGGTAAGCAGCGGCAGAGCCGGTTGTCTCTCCTCTCGACTATTTTCTGCCTCACCTTACAAGTTGCATGAGTGGGTTTGCTTTTATGATTGAAACCCCCGAGGATAAACTTCCAGAAGTGCAAAATCTTTTTTGTGTGTGATGCAAAACTTTTAGTGGGAGAATAAAGTTTGGATAAGTTGCGAAGATCAAATCACGTGGAAGAAGTTCTGTGTGTTATGAAATGTTGCCTATAGGCAGAACAACTAAACACCTGATCGGTTGTTGTGTTCCTTCAGCGCAGGCACAATGTTAGATAAATGATTTAACTGGAGGGCAGGACAGATGGTGTTCCCGTTTGAGGACGGTCTCTCCCGAGTGCATCCACTTGATTGAATGATTTATGAGACTTTGGATACTACCGACAAATATGGCGGTGCAAATATTAACAATTAATATCGAACCTTGCAGAAAACCTGAGAATGCATTTATTTTGTCTTTCTTGCGGTGAAACTGTTCAGTTTGACTGGACGTGCTGGACGAGAAGTGTGTGTTGCGTGAAAAGCTTGTCCTTAAGATGACAGGGTCCTACAGGGGGGCTGGAAGTGAAGATGCGTCTGGTGAGGTTGTAATGCTCATTACAGAAAAAACTATATTGTTGGATGGATGAGAAAGACAAGTGAAAACGTTTTATGAATAGGAAAGTTTGGTCTGGAGAAGGCGCAACATTATTCCCTAAATTAAAAGGGTTCAATGGTCATCTTTTTGTCAGACACGACTTATCTTTCATTAGTTTCATGTGTCAGCATACCAACAATCCAAATGTAGTATAAGGTATGATAGGAAGATACAATAAAATAGATAAAGATCAGATCAGATAAGATAAAACAGAACCTTAATCATGATTCTCAGTATAAATTGTAAAATGAATCAACAAAAAATGAAAGTACAAATGTGTTTGTAGAATAAAGGGGCATTCAAAGCACAAATGACTAATGCATGGAAGAAAGTGAAAACTTTCTATATAACGATTATGTAACTGAACCGTACAGAAAGGTGCATCATCTGTTTATTACGAGTTATGTAATTAGAGGCATCAGTGTCACCATGTTACCAATTAAAAGGCAAAGTAAGGCAAGTTTAGTTGCAGCAATTCAAAGTGCTGTACATAAGGCATAAAAAGGTATTAAGACAAGATGAAAAAGAAAAAAAAACAATATAAAAGACACAGGGAGACACAAAGAATGAAGTGAAATAAAGAGAAAAGAGAAAAAAAATGGAACAAAGCAGAATAAATAGAAGAACACAAAATTGCAAAGCAGTGCAAGACACGAATTAATGAATACACCCAAACTGTGTTCAACAGTTAAGTCTTAATACTTGTTTTAAATAAACTGAGAGCTGGAGGACTCAAGCTTTCTGGGAGTTTGTTGGAGACATGTGGTGCATAGGAACTGAACACATTAAATCAGTGTCTCAGACCACTTGAGAGGTCTGGACGGTTCATATAGCAGCAGATCAGAAGTGTAGTTTGACCGCAAAACATTCAGTGCTTAAAGCCAACAACAACAACAACAACAGTAAAATCAATTCAGTGACAGATAGGAAGTCAATGCAAAGAGCTGACAACTGGAGTGATGTGTCCTGCTTTGTTGGTCTTACAGAGATCTCTAGCACCAGCGTTGTGAATAAATTGCGGCTATCTGATCGAATTTTCTGAGACCGGAAATTACAACCATAGACATATACATGAAAGAATGAATGGGAAAAAAACCCTATATAGTATTTATGTATTAAAAGGTGCGTGCATTGCAAGTAGAAAGAAAAAAATAGGAATCGGTATTAAGAACAGCAGGATCAGTTTGAGGTCTTGATCATCATCTTTGTCAATATCTAGAGACAGCAGTGTGTCCAGCAGTTATAGAGGAGAAATTTATTACCAGCTACTGGATGTTTACTTGTTAAAGTTTTGCATGTTAGCTTTAGCTTCTGAGGAATGTAGCATGTTTTGCTTTAACATTTGTGTCACAGTACAACAGCTCATAATTTCTTTAGTGGTATCCTGTCATGAAATGCAGTAGATGTAAAGTCTATGGATCAATATCATTTGCAGCCACTGTTCTGAACATAATGACTCTGTTAGTGTTGGACTGACAGTCTGATGGACTAATGGACCAACCATCTGATATTGCTATTCCTGGACTCACACTAGTAGTGTGGATGAAAATGTTTTCTCTGAGGAGCAGAAATTAATTTCAGTCACCTTGGCCATGTACTCTGTGCTTGTCTCATTACATCCAGCAATATGTAGCCATTAAAACCAGCTGTAGAAAATGGAAAATGAAGACAATTGTGACATTGCCCCCCAATGGACTTTGAGAAAGAAATAAATGGGCATGAAGTGCTGGGGGGTTTTTCATTTTCTTACCTCCTCCACTCTATCCTGATACTGTAGGTGTGAGCAGTACAAACCTTCTTTCTTACCTTTTCACAGCTAAGAACATCTGTCTGAACAAGTCATTTCATTCCAGAATTACCCTGCAAGATGTATTTTTCTTAAAACAGGAAATTGCTGTCAATGTAGAGAGAGAATTTCAATCCCTGACAGGATTTTTCTCCTGTGTTTTTGAAAGTCACGTCAGTATCTTCAAACAGAAAAAGGCTTATTGTTTGCTCTGACAATGGCCCCTAATTTGCTGGAATTAAGGGCCGTTTGCAGAGCAAGGAGATGTTTTTTCAGTTTCAAAAGAAGAACAAAAATCAATCAAAAATAGGCACAATGATTTGTTGAAACTTAGATTTCTTTTCAATACCTTTTTGACCATTTTATCCTGCAAACATTTGAAAGCTGGCAGGAAAAGAGAGATGGGGAATGGCATGAAACACAGGTCCTCAGATGGAATCAAAACGCATGATATGATATGATATGATATGATATGATATGATATGATATGATATGATATGATATGATATGATAGCTGCAAATTCTTGCACAGGTTCCTAGAAAGGACAGTCATTTTGTACTAATTGTAGGAACAAATATCTTCAGTTTGTACACTTTTATTTGATTTATTTGATGATTCCAATTCATTGGTATTGTAACCATCTTTTACCAAAGTAACCGACCTTTAGTGCACGGCAGTTTGGCTGAACATGTAAAAATGTTTGTAACTTACAAACATATAATTAATCAAATATGCAGTAAAGTTTCAAAGACATAAAAGAAAGAGTAAAGATTTACATAGGTTTAGATGGATCTCTGTCACTTTTAGCAGTAAATGACATTTATCAGTTCTTTCAGGAATATTCCTCTGAAATCAGCAGCTGTCTATAAATTGTAATTAACAATGTGTCAATTTCCTTTGCTTTCTTTAAAAAACTAAAAGTAGATTAGTAGAATTTCCATAATCGCAAAATTACATATTAGAAACACAGAAAATGTTTGAGAAATAGTTTGATATATTGGGATTATGCTTATTTGCTTTCTTGCTGAGAATTAGGGGAGCAGACTGATACCACTCTCATGTCTGTAAATATGAAGCAACAGCCAGCAGCTGGTTAGCTTAGCATAGCAGAAATACTGGGAAAATATAGAGAGCCGAGGTCATGACCTCACGTCTGGTTACCTCTGTTCCACTAGCTTGTGTAACTTTTTTGAATAAACAACAATATTAGAAAACTCCTGTCCTTATCTGAACATAATAAGCCATATGACACACTGTTGAGAAATGTTCTGTTCTGAGGCTGGATTTTTAGTTATTAGCATAGTAACAAATGGATTTTTAATGAAGTTTTTCTACCTCTGGAATCTAGAAGTTCTGGTTTGACTTCAGCTCACTATATCTTGTTATGGATAGAGAGTGGTATCAATCTTCTCATCTAACTCTCAGCAAGAAAGTGAATAATGCATATTTCCCAAAATATCACATGATTCCTTGAAGAAATGAAGATCACTGTAAAACAAAGAGTGCCTGGATTTTATTTGTTAATGTTGAAGTGGCACTGTAAAAGTTTATTGAACATAGCTGACTAATCATGCACTCATGTACTGGTTAGTTTTGTTTTTCCACAGTTAGACTGTTTATTTCTACAGAAATGTTTAAATTGAAGGGATTAATCTAGTCAGACCAACCCACTCCTTACATTTACCAACATTTATCTCAAGCCAAGAAGAGAGACTGGTGTAAGGAGAGACAAAATAATTCACCAGTTTACTAAAGGCGAGACTCACAGCAAAGAAAGATGAATTTTGTTGTACTTATACAGTCTTGCGAGTGTAACCACAGTTATGATCACACAGCTTTTCCTGAGTGGTAGATTGCCATTAGCTTACTTTGTTTGGATTCCCCATCAGGAATATTGTTATGAAAAACAATATGTTACCAGGATATGAAAGTGCTTTGGGGCTGAACTGCATCTGCTGTGGGGAACATTGCAGATAAAAGGCACATGTTGTGTCTTGGAACAGTGGGTGTTTGCCTTGTGCTCACAGTATGATTGGTTAAGGTTAGGTTTGGCCGGGGGCTGTTATTATGTTTTGTCACCTCTTTGTCTGTCGGATCTTTTTAAACTGAACTGTCTATGATTGGTACCAGAGGAACGCCCAACCTAAAATAGCCTACTTAAAGGAATAATTTGACATTTTGGGGAAATGTCAAAATGATTATTTTCTCTTTGCTTTTTTTCCCCACCACTCTCATGTCTATATGGTAAATATGAAGCTACAGCCAGCAGCTGGTTAGCTTAGACTGGCAGAAACACTGGAAACAGCCTGAGTCTGTCCAAAACAAAATCACCTACCAGCACCTATAAAGCTTGATATAAACACACTGTATCTTGTTTGTAATAATAAACACATTGTATCTTGTTTGTTTAATCTGTCAAAGAATTAAGTGTAAAAACAACAGGTTGTGGTTTTAGGGGGGGTTAGCTGTGAGTCAGGGTATAGTAACTTCCTCAATAATTTGAGCCAAGACCACATAACCACCTGTAAAACCAAAACATGTGGTTTTACTTTTTTATTTTTTGTACAGATCAAACAAACAAGGCATAAAGTGTAAACTAATGAGCTTTAGAGGCAGATTTTGCCCTTGGACAAAGCCAGGCTAGCTTTTTCCTTCCAGTCTTGAAAGAAAGTGAATAAGTGTAATTCCCAAAATGTTTAACTATTTGTTTAATGGAAAAAAAGTGAAGGTTACATATTGTAACCCTAGTGCTATGAGTATAAACAGCTTAAACAATCCACTGAAATTCAGCCACATGCTCCGCCTTTAAAAAACGCCGTGTCTATATTCACCAGAGCAAAGTCTGGAAAAAGGCAGGACTCCATAATTTAAAAAAAAACAACCCAGAAAGCAATCGCCTCATGTATTGATCTTTTAGATTAATTTGTTTACAACCAATAAGGTGACAAATTAGCCATCCTCCACCCAAAGCATTGCATTCAAGTTGGCATGTACTTGTTTGGCGAACAAGATGAACCCTTCAAACCTCTGGCTGCATAAAAAGCCGTCATACCCAAACCTGGAATCCATAAAGTCAGCAACTTGAGGAGTTGCAGGTCGACAAAGATCGTGGGCTCTGCCTGTGCTAATAGTAGGGTAACCACAGGTGAACAGCTGCTATGAGCATTTCTAAGCAGATGTTTGTTGAAGCATGCACATGGCACATTTTTTATTCCATTTCACCAGCATGGCAGCAAATAAAAAGTCCTGGACCCGAAAGATCATCTGATATTTTTAGATTGAAAATAATGATTTCAGCCAAAATGTAGCACCATTATGGTCCCCTCCAGGGAGCCAGCAGCTTGCTGGAGACGAAGCACACAGAGTCACAGCGTCTTCAGGGACAGCCTAGTTTGTAATTTAAGGGAGATCTCCTCGGCACATTAGCGCTCACCAGGGAGACACCCTGGCACCACTGGGAGGTAGCACAGGAGGACAGATGGGCGAATAGTCGTACTCGCTTTCAAGAGAGTGTGACTGAACAAGGACCTTCAAGAAAACCAGCATGATAGAAAGAACTCTCTGACACTTTACCAGTTTCTCCAGGAGCTTTTCATCAACTTGGAAAACTCTAACAAGCATGAATCAAACAACAGATCATTCTCTAGGGGATTATGGAAAGGCATTCTGGATCATTTAGGACACTGCCCAGTTAAAAGTAATAGAAAACTGTGGTGTAAAATTGCTCCCAGAACATGTTTATAATCAGTTAAATTAAAGATCCCCTCCAGACATGTTTTAACATGTATATAAAATACTCTTCTTAGATTAATAATTTGTGTCCAATATGGTTTTCCCACACAAAAAAAGTTCAGTTACCTTATTAAAATCTTTAAATTTACATCTTCTCCCTCTCCCTCATTAAAAATTCAAGAATCTATGAATATGTAAAATTGCTCAAAGTAAATTCTGGCCAAAAGATGCTACTTCACTGAGCAGTCCATTCTCAGTGTATGTGTACTGGAGATTTCAAGTCTCTACATCACTGTTGTGTTAGTTGCATTGGACCATAATTGGATCCAAACTAGTTATGATGTCACTCATGCTCATAGGTATACGCCTTAAACTCAGATATAAGGTTGCACAGAGAAACTTTCCTCTATCAGCAGATAAAAGTGAAAACGGCCTTCTAGTGTCAAACTCTGCATATACATCATTCTGCACGGTAAATAATAAGGACTGTATAATAGCAGTTATACAGTTCGTAGCCGTCTATTAGTGAGTAATATCCAACTGAAGTAACAAGAAGAAAAACACTTTTTCTGAGTGGAGGGAGACTTTAATTATATTAAAATCTTGCTGGCATTTTGTATAAAACTGAAAGGCAAGCAAGACGTGCTTTTACCGCTGAACCTTGTGAGACAGCATAGGACTGTAATTTTCTGAACAAGTTTATAGTCTTTGATTTTATGTATGGCTCCAGGCAGATGTCAGAAAGTCCACAACAGGATTTCAATTGCTATTGAAAGAGTGCAGACTGCTTACAGACATAAGGATGATTCCAGCTGTCAGTTCTTTGTACAACGTTGGCTGTCGTCCACATGATGAAGTCATGAGTAAAATCCTTGAAATTGGTTCAACTCTTACTTAACCACTACCAGCTGTATCATTGGTTTGTTGTCTGTAAGCTTCTTAGATTTCATGGGTACATTGTAATTGGAAAACCAACAACAAAGACAGGATAAGAGTATGGTTTTTGTCATCTGATGAATCTGAACCCCGTAAGCACTGTAAGTACTCCCATTCTCATCATTTTTGCCCTCACCATAAGCCAAGGAGCATTAAGCAAAAGATGACTAATAAAATAATAGACTAATACATTTTCATAATTTCCACTCTGTCATTCATCAGGAACTTTTGAGTGACTTGTCAAAACAAATTATAGCAGTGTTTGTTTTGTGTTTTTTACATTTCTCAGATCTTTTGGTGTCGGGACCCTATGAAAGAATTGTTACCAGTGTAAACAGCTGGAGAGCTAATCTGAGTCTTGCTCTGAAAGAAGATGATTGTGATGGCAAATTTCCAGCACTTCTCTCCTGCCTGGTTCTCTGAAGCAAAGCTAAGAGGGCAGGAGGTTGAGGGTAGACATGCAATTTTGATAAATTGTATCATTGTCGAGACAGCGAGTGTGAAGTGGTTTTCTTATTGCATATTATTCAGATGAGGCATATTGTTGGCTTGACTATATACTATTTCCTTATTTCCCAGTATTTCCTCATAAGCCCATGTTTTTGGGGAAAAGGGTTTCAGTTAAGACTACCAAAATTGTAATCCTTAACGTTTGAGTCCTGGTTAAATTGACAACACCTGCGGTGGTAATGATGTTAGAAACGACAAGGTTGTGAGAAAGAAATACAGGACTACAGGAAACAAATCAGGGGTACAATGACCCTCAGGTTTTCAGATTTGAAATGGAATAATTTAACCTTTCTCAGTTGCATTTATGATGATTTTGATTTAAAACTGAACACTTGGAAGAGTAAATATGCCTTTGTCTTTAGTCATTTTGTGTCCTTTAAAATTTATATTCATATTATAGTGTATTTATTCATTCCTTTCAAACAAAATGAGCATTTTAAGTAATCACTTTTTAATCATTTTTACTTTGATTTGCCACTCTCAAGGGCCTCATTTCAAACCTCAGAATATTATAAGGGTTATTACATATTATTATCTAAAATTGCTCAAGGCCAGTAACTCTTTTTGAAATTAATTAGAAGCACTAACAGTACTGGTACTTTTACAGAACCTTACATTTGTAGGAGATCTCTTCGGTCTTTAAGTAATTGACCTTTCTCACCTCCCTTTCAGAAGCTGAGACCAGATGCACTAAGGCGTTAATTGGAAACCCCTGACAATGAATTTTTCAGGAGTGGTGCATTGTTTTCACAAACAACAGAAACCAAGCAACTTTCAAAACTGGGTCACACCAACAGTTTCCCTAAAATAAATTAATTATTCTCAGCCGTCATTAAATGTTGCGCAATGCAGATTCAAACAACAATTATGATTATTTTTCTTTTCATAATTTCAGAAATGTCAGGTTTCTATATAACTCAGCGAAAAAAGCATGACTTGAGAGATGCTGTCCTGAATAAGTTTATGTGAGTAAGACTTGTAATCCTGAATAGCACACTTTATACTACCTACACCCTCTGTATTGTATTGACACAGGAAATACTTGAAAGGAATTGGATATACATAGAAAATACTTTAATTTGTACACATTTTCAAGTTCTTTCTGTGTATAATAATGAGGAACATTCAGCTGGATTTAATTCATAGCATTTCCTTTATTCTTGTATGTTTTCCACCACCCCATAAATAGTTGCCATCAATAAGCTCATAAAGCAGGGGAACACAGATCATCGTCATGATTTAAAAAATAAGAAAAGTACTGAGCTGGGGGAGAAAAAAAATATTTTAAAAGCGAAGCTGTCAAATGCAGGAATTGAGAGTATGCCATGACTGCTTCAAAATAGAACAAAGCTGTATCTGCAAGCAGTAAATTTCATCCAAACTTAGAGCGCTAGCTGATGTGGGGAGGGAGTGGAGGCAGAGAGAGTGGGTCGATGCAGATTTCACCCAGGGGATGGGATCAGGACTCTGGGGAGCCAAGCTCCAGAGCTCCAGAGGCATATATCTAAATCCTGACATATACAGTAGGCACTATCCTCATTCTGTGTTGTCTCTCTGAATGGACAAACTAGGATTATTAGTTATACAGTTCTTAGCTGTCTATTAGTGAGTGTGAATCTGGGTCAGGAGGAGTGGTGCCAGCAGCAGAATGATTTGTTGTGGAGGGAGTGTGGACTGTTTAATGAGCTGTGTTTTTTTTTTTTTTTTTTTTTGACCTTACACGTTTGCCTTACACCTCCATTAAAACTGATTAAATAATCATATTCAGGTTAGGAGATACGTACATCGAAGTTCAAATCATTATAACACATCTTTGAGACGTTTAAATTTAAATAAAAACACGTCTCCCATCATTCTCACTGAAATATTAGTATGTAGCATCACTGTCTGCCCACAGAAAGTGACATGAAGTGAGATATATCAAGCATGTTTGTCATCCAAAGACAGCTGGATTCACCAATGTTTGATTTAATCAAGTTTCTGTGAAATACTTATCCTATTTTAAATCAATCAAAAACAAGTCCCAATGCATTATTTATACTGTCCCACACTGCACAGCTGTTCTCTGGACACTTTAAAAGTAATCCCATTGTGGTTTCCTATAGTGTTTTTTATATAGTGTCTGTGCAGAGAGTGAGATGTTGTTGCAAGAAGGTTTGGACCAAGCGGCAACTACCATGGCTGAAGCCAACGCGAAAATACCTTAAGGTGCAATGTCACTGATGGACACTAGATGCTCTAACTGACTCCCATTCAAAAAGTGTCAACTTCTCTCTAGAAATACGAAGTCAATCTCTTTTTTCAATGAATTATTATGGTTTCAATCTCTAAATTCAGGCCCTCGAAAAGTGTGCTGGTGGTCATTTTGTAAATTATTGCTCCGTTAATAAGATTTGAGGACTTATAGTAGCTTTGATATCTGTTGTGTGGGTGTTGATTGGCAGTTGTGATTGACAGTTAGCTCACCTGCTGTTCTCCCCAGCTCCGGGACTCGCATTGAGTCAGACTATTGTCGCAATATTTCAGTGAGTTTAATGTCACCTGCCCTGTTAGTACAATTTAGCTAAAGTAGCTAAAGTGTGAACTGCTAGTTGTTCCCAGTAAGCTAGCATTTTCTTCGGTCCGAGGTAGTGTTTCCAGAGTGTGAAAGGCAACATCCCACACTCCTTATTTGGAAGTTCCTAGCTCCAAACGGAAGCTGTAACTCTGGGATTCAAACGGCCTCTAATGCAAACTAAAGGGTGACGGCACACCTCACTACATCCATCTTCATATATAGTCTATATTTTGGACATGATTTAGATACATTTATGATAAAGTTTGAGCTGTTTCAGTCAATTCTACATCAGTGTTATGAAAACTGCAAGTGAAGCATCAAAGACACACACTCATTTTTTCTATGACAGGATTATAGTCCAGTCAATCTAAGTCATAAAAGGATCCAACCCAGGAGAAATTGCAATAGTAATGTTTCATAGTTTTTATTGGTCCGAATACCCTCCTACATCCTAAATCATAAATATACCTTTGCAGATTTAGTGGAACATACTTTTTTTCAAGGTGAAAAAAGTAAGGTTTCAACATTTTAAAGTAACATGGTCTGGGTAAAATGGTGTTAATATTGGAGGGTCTTTGTACACCTATCCGACATATTTAGTGTATTTTCCTAAGTTTTTGGGGTCAATCTTTCCAATAAAATATTTTTTCAGAGGATATTCTGATGTCTTATACCTGCATTTGGGATACTAATAGCCCAACACCTAATTTTTTTGCCAAATTTTCCACTCAAAGTGTGTGCTACACTGCTCCTATGGGTGTATCTGCATCTAAAATGGGTATAAATTGTTCCTGAGACATATGTGTAGTATCTATGACGACACGATCCCCCCATCCTGGGAAAAATATGATTTGTCCTCCCCAATATATCACTGTAACCCCTCTCCCTCCCCCTCTTCCCCAGTCCTCAGCAGTGGCACATGATGCAGGTACAGTGCGTGTGTGAGAATCTGACAAGGGTCTGTCGTTGGGGGCTTACCTCCCGTAAGTAGTTCAAACAATGGATATGTCAGACACTTTTTACTTCTACCATTCAGTACTATAAAACACATTTATAATCATCACCAGTCTTCATTTTCGCTCCTTAGGTCACTCTTAATGTTAGCTAGCGGTTAGCTAACGTTTGCTAGCTAGCCACAGTAACATCAACCAGTGTTGTATGCAGCTGTTTGAATTTTAGCCATTGGAATGAATTTCAGGAGTCAAATATAAATCAAATTGTAAAAGAATTAATACTAATCAAATGCTGAAATTATTAAAATGTGTATTTTTGAAATCTTTTTATAAATGTGTTGCCTAACGTTAGCAAATCTTGCCCTTCTCACTTTGGCCTACATACATGTGAAAACAGAATATTTTTTATCACATCTGATGAACAATAAAGTTTTCTGACTCTGACTCTATCTGAATCACAATCTCACATTTAATGTGCTAATGTTAACCTCTAACATTACAATATCAGAAATGGCAAAAAGCGATGTAACCACAGAGATTACCACTCCTGACCTTTTAAGAAGCGATGAGTGGAAAGTCAATCAACAAATTAAAAAATGTTTAAAAAAAAGCTTGAGCCTGAGTGATCAGTGCTACAGCCTGCATGCTAAATTTGAGCATTAAAATTTTAAAAATTAAACTGGCAATGCAATGTAGTATTCCTTAGATGGCAGGATGAGAGTGTTTATGAGCAGCGTCACAACTAGGGCTGTAGCTATTGAATATTTTAGTAATCGATTATTCTACCAAAGATTCCATCGATCAATCAAGTAATTGGATAAAACGTAATTTTGCTTAATTAAAGAGCAATAGTAAATATACAAGAGAAAATAAGACAATAATAATAATAATAATACAAAAACACTGCCTTTAAGTCGTGCATCTTAACTTTCAGAACTAAAAGTTTCAACATTTACAGCTCAGGCATAACGTAACATTTATGGACGCACAGACAGGAACTTGGAACAAGAGTCCATGCATGCATAGTTTCACACATTTTTGTTGAGTGCTTTAAGCCAATATATTCATGAGAATATGCTACACCTCCTTAAATGTCTCTCTCTATGTGTGTGTGCAAGTCTTTAAAGGAGCCCGTGATTGCAATGAAGAAAGGCGAGCATGTCAACACGCTCAGAACTAAGGCTTGTCCTGCGCTTTGAAGCAATGTTTCCTGCTGCTGAAAACAGATGCTCTGATGGCGTGAATGTGGTCAGAATACACAGCAAGGTCTTTGCCAGCTTTGCCAGTGTTGGACACAGCGCTGCATTCATTTTCCACCATGATAGTGGATTCTCCGTCTTGGACAGGGGATGTTCTCCGAAATACATCAAGATCTGTGGGATAGTTGTGACAATGAAAGAATGAATGCTCCATTTTCACTTGCAGTGGGCTGCCTCACTTGCTTTTTGGCAGTAAGTGCCATGGTTTGTACTGTGCTTTGGACCTTGAATACTTGGTCAGCAGGCAAGAACTTCAGTTTTCGAAACCTGGGATCCAGAGCAGCAGCAAGCAGGGTGATGTTTGGAGATTCAGGTGTAAACTCTTGTCAGTCCTTGCCATCTTGCTGTGATCTGGTCTGTCACGTGAACATGGAATGACCTCAGTGCTGCAGTCTCAAGATCTGGACTCTGTATTTTGTTCTTAAGTTTGTTCACTAGCTGTGGAAGTGCAGAGAGTGTAACATATTGCTGTCCACTCAGAAACACTGTAGCTGCTTCAAAGGGCTCAAGGACCTGGCTCGGCTCCTCAATCAGGTTCCACTGTTCAGGCTTGAGGGTCAAGGTAGCTGCTGGGTCAGAGAGTGTAGCAGTCACTGGCCATGTTTGTTCTAGCAGCCTGGACAACATCTGACAGGTGCTGTTCCAGCGTGTACATACACCTTTCACCAGCATGTTTGTCTCGGCACCCGTTTCCTTCTGCTTCTTCAACTTGGTGCATGCCAGTTCAGTCTTCTTAAAATGTTCAACAAGGCATCTCACAGCAGCCACACACTTGGAGAAAGCTTGGTGGATCTTTAGAGAGCTTTGTACATCCATATAATATACATACAATATATAGTTAATGCTCAAATATCCTCTCCACTCAAGAAGTGATGAAGTTTAAAAAGTAACTTGACACTATATCTTGCATGGAGGAAAATCATTACAGCAATTACCTGTATGGGGTAAAATGTCTGTTGAACCTTTGATCACATCCGTGATAACATGTAGGGCTGGTCAGGTGTTGCTGCTGCACAGTGTGTGGACAGAGCATGTAGTCACCTCTAGTTGGTAGTGCAGGCAGGATTATTAGACTGGGAGCAGAGTGAAATCCAGGTGAGCAAACAGTGCATCCAGAGAAACACAGACTACTCAAAATTACCGCTTTTGCTTCTAAGATCCCTTTAATTTTTAAAATATGTGAGTTTTAATTTTAAGGGTGTAGTCTTATTGAAGTTCCTATTCAGAGAGCCTTTTGCTGCCTGTCACTGCCTGATCCATACCAGATATTATTCACACTAATTGTATTTTTCACTCCTGTTCTATGTATTTATATAAAGTGGCACGTTGATATCGAGGATGAGTTCAGGATTACACACTGAAATATGCATCACAGCCGCCATCCACAAACAGCCTGGTCTGTTTGAAGAATGGTTTCATTTTTCATTTTTCAACAGAAAATTCTTGCTGATGTCTCAATTGTTAATGAATGTGCTCTGCACGTTAAGGGTGCTACATGGACTGGAATGTTTTTAAAAGTTGTTTTTATAATCACTGTGATATTTCAGTCAACTTTGAATTACTTTCATATGCAACAGTTTTGCAGCAAAACTAAAAGATTTTTATGGGGTAGGTATCTGTTCCTTTACTATCCATGTGTAGCAACTACATTACAGTTAAGTTACACTGGCAAATCACATGATGTTATTTTAACATAAAAATGTAACTGACCTGGCTGCCTTAAAGTTGTGAGGTAACTAAACTTGTACTGAATAGCTGGTTTAATTTTATTCTTATTTGCTGTAATGAATACAAGTCGACTTGAATATGTATTCATTTTTTTGGCCCCTTGTGGACAGCAGAACAAACTCTGTACACAATATTAAAGGACAGGTTCACAATTTTTCAAGTCTGTCTTAAAACAACAGTCAGGTGTCCATATGAACAGTGAAAGAGGTTTTCCTCGCTGTAATCATTCCTCCTGTTCACACTGGCTATTAAAAGATCCCCTTCAAATGGGCTGTCAATATAAGTGATGGAGGCCAAAATCCACAACGTATCCACACAGTCATTTAGTGCGAAAATACATTTAAAAGTTTATCTGAAGCTTATATTCAGCAGTCTGAGTTGTTGTATTGTATTTATTGGGACTTTGTGCAGTGTTAAACATAAATGTTAACATTTGATGTACTGCACCAGAGTTAGCTTAAAGCTCATTTTCATCTGCAATCCCTTACAATTAAAACATATAACAGCACAATAAGGAAAAAAACACACATTAAACAAAATACAAAGCTACACACAACAGCACATCACATACACCCAAAATGTCAATTAGAAATTAATAATGTAAGATTGTCAAATTAAAAGCAAGATTACAGAGTTGAGTAGTTTTTAGCAGATTTTTTAATTTGGTTTTGAACGTACAGATGGAACTGCAGCATCAGGTAGGACATTCCACTGAGTTGTGGCTTTCACAGAGAAAGCTGACTGTCCAAATGCAGTGCGACGAAATGGTCTGGTACAATCTTGTATAAAAGATATTCTGGAGGATCTAACAGAACTTACTGAGCGAATATACACAAAGTCACATAGTGCAGGAGGGGCCAAACCATTTAAAATTTTATGAACTAGGCACAAATTTGAGAATAATCTAAAATTGTCAAAGCTCAGTAAATTGTATTTCTCCAGTACCCTACAGTGATGGAAATGCATTGGCTTTTTGTCCAGAGTTTTTAGAGTTTGTTTGTTTAAGGACTCAAAAGGTTTTATGGCCGTTTCTCCAGCCTGCCCCCAACATGTGATGCAATAAGACATGTGGGAAAGAATCATAGCTGAATAAATATCTTGGCTGCGTCCAAAGAAAGAAAGTTTCTAATATGTCTAAAATGTGCTAAGTTGTACTTTGCATTACTGAAACTGTCATTTCTCCACGGTTAAAATGCCGTCAGGAACCATTACCTCAATTAAAGAGAAGCACAGAGAATATTTAATTCCCAACCTCCTCCTGTGATGTTCATTCTGTCTGAATGGAGCTTTAATCTTGTTTAAATCATAAATTAGAAACATTTGATAAGACACATTCTACTTTCTTACATTCATTCACAGTATGAAGTCATACAGTTGTGTTGATATGTCTTTACTCAGAGAGACACTTTTTAATGTTTGTATTTGAGTTTTTTTATTTGAATTTTAATCAGGTATATTTATGTATTTATGGGGGTAATTTAGAGTTTCCAATCAGCCTAACCTGCATGTATATGTGTTATGGGAGGAAACCAGAGTGCCGGGAGAAAACCCACGCAGACACGAGGAGAACAAGCAAACTCCACACAGAAACAAGCAGCCGGGCAGGTGAAGGTGTTTCTGTGAGGCTGCGGTGCTGATCATTGAGCCAGCGTGCTGCCCTGAAGAGGGAAGGAAGGAGGTGAGGAAAGATAGAGGGGGGCAGGAGAGAGGGTGGGGTGAGGGAGGAAAGGTAGGAGAGGGAGGAGAGAGAGTGGGAGTGGGGTTGAAGGAGGAGAGAGGAGGAAGGAGGGAGGGTAAGGGTAAGAGAGTTGGAGGAAAGGAGGGGAGGATAGAGATGGGGAGATGGAGGGAGGGTGGGGAGGTGAAGGGGGAGGAAGAGGTTGCTACTGTGCCAAGCGGCCAGCAGCTTCCTCCACCTCGCTGTTGCTGTCACACTTCCTCTTTCGTATCCAACTCCAAAAACCGTTTTTCTTCTCAGCCTTCTCCTTTTCCATCTGTTTCTTCTCCTTCTTTTCTTTCTTTTCCTTCTTTGTTTTTTCCTCCTCTGTCTGTTCGGCTACCTCCAGATTTGTTTCATTGTTTGCCCTCCTCCTACGGAACCAGAAACATCTGAACAGCTTCTTCTTCTTTTTCAAAGATAGATCCTGGAGTTTCTTGCTCTCGTCCTCCAACTGTTTATTCTTGGCATCCCAGGTCTCTCCTGCTGTAGCCAGTTCAGTCAGGTCCTTTTTCCATTTCTCCTCCAGAGACTCACTCTTGTTCTGCCAAGTGTCTTGGCTCTAGAGGAGTTCCATCTCCTTGTTGTTTCACAAGATGGAGGTCTCAGCCAGACTCTTGGAGAGACCCTCCATCTCCTTCAGATGGAAGTTCTGGAGTTTCTCGTTCTCCTCCATTTGTGTATTCTTGGCCTCCCAGGTCTGTTCTGTTTCAGCCAGTTTCTTTTTCAGTGTCTCCTCCAGAGCGTCAAACTTCTCCTCCCAAGCTTTTTGGCTCTGGAGGAGTTCAGTTTCTAGGCTGGTTAGCTGGTTGGAGGTTTCACTCAGCTTCCCAGAGAGTTTCTTCTTCTCATTCCTGAGAGACAGGATTTCAATATTTCTCTGGTGAAGCTGCTCCTCCAGCTGCTTCTTTTTTTTCTCCCACTCTTCCTGAATCTGCTGTTGGGAGGCCTCTGTTATGTCTGCCTTCCATCTGGATGCCCTGGAGGTGTAACCCTCCTTCCGTAATTTCTGCAATTCATAGCTGTCCAGGGCAGCCTGTTGGAGACGCATCTTGAGGGACACAATCTCAGAATCTTTCTTGACGAGGATTTCTTTGCTCTTCTCCAGTTCTTCTGAGAACTCCCTCTCTTTATTTGCAAGATCTGCCTCCATCTTGGTGATTGTTGCCATGGTGTTCTGCAACTGCTGGTCACATCTCAATTTGTCAGCTTTTGCACTGTCAATCGACTTGTACGCATCCACCTAAACAGGTGTTTAGGCGGAGCTGATGTGCAAATTAGGAAATGTGCGTCATGCAGCAGGTGGATGTGACTCCCCTCGTTGAGACCTGCTGATAGACGTCACAGCGGAGCAGAGGAGAGAGACTGAGATAGCGATGTAACTGACCTGTTTTCTTCCCGAAAACAAATAATTTTAAAAATATTTGTATGAAACAAATATTTGTAAAAAAAAAAAACCCAGTGTTTGTGCTTTGCCAAATAACGTATTTGTATTCGAGCCCACCCTTAAAAAGAATGCCGTCTTTTCGGTTTAACCAGTAGTGATGCCACCTCATATCAGATATTCATTTGATCATTAGTAAATGTCTAAAATCTTCAATCATGCACCTTTTAAAGACAAGAAGACAGATATCTCCCCCCACACCCACACACACACACACACACCTGTCTCTCCGTATTGTGTCTTGAGAACACATCAGTTGCTGCCCTCTGCCTCCTTCAGACCACATCAGCACTTTTTTTTTCCTGCAGGAGGTGACGGGTTCATCGGACATCATGTTCAGAGGTGTTGGGTGGGTCACTTCCTGAGGACAGAAGCACAGACGCTTCAGCTTCAACACCAGCTGACGTCTCTGGGTTCACATCCACAGACATAACTCCTCTACTCATGGACATGCTAAAAAAAGCTGCAACGAGTAGTCGATTAATTGATTAGTCAGTTAACAGAAAATCAATCTGCTTCTATTTCGATAACTGATTAATCACTTTTAGGATTTGAGTATTTTTTTAAGAAAAAAAAATCTAAACTTCTCTGATTCCAGCTCCTTGAATGTGAATATTTTCTGGTTTATTTACTCCTCTATGACAGTGAACTGAATATCTTTGGGCTGTGGACTGTTGGTCAGGACAAAAGAAGAGATTTTGGGCCACAATATTAAAAACATCAATGACTCACACCACTGCACTGGGTGACATGTTTCTTCATTATAAAGAGTTTGGTCACTTTAATTGGAAACAGCATCAAAGAGTGAAAATAGCGATAAGACTGTAACTCTCAGGAGTGAGGTTCCTAGTACGGCAGACCCCACTGTGTAGAAAAGCGGTTCCATTCACAGCTTAAATAGCTTGTTGTGCTACATGACACAACCTCTCCTCTGTAATACATTATAAATATCTCCAAATACTTCAGAACAAAGTCCAGAGGTTGTGATATGTAGCATAACTCTGTAAACGCAACCATGTTACTGTGCATATGCAATGGCCAGTTACTATCCTATCGCTAGTTCTACTCTTTGATGCCATTTCTAAACAAACTAATGTGACCAAACTCTTCATAATGAAGGAACATGTCACTCAGTGCAGCGGTGTGACTCACTGACATGTTTTTTATAGTTTTTGGACAACAACGGAGGACTATGGCACAGAGGAATAAGTTATATCAGGCTCTGGATACACACACAATACTTGTTAGTAGATCAGTTCATTGTTGGTTTGGATCCAAACATGAGATTTATTGACAAGAAGAAAAATATAGAAAATTGCAGCCTTATCCTTTAAAATCGCACTACTTCCTGATTTGGAGCTGAACATTAGGATCAGACGTAAATGTTGCACAGATTGTCCAATAGAAATGTTATTTCCATGGATATCAGATACATATTTGTTTTTACATACACATTTGGACTGATATATATGATATATTATGCCCTTAGAACCTTTTGATGAATAGTTGTTTTGGACAGCCTGGCTTCATTCCCAGCACAAGCAAACTATAGAAGCTCAAATGTAGTTTTCCCACTTGCACCACTGTAAGGCCTTAACCACGGTCCTCTACATGCAAGATGTCACTGAAATGAGGCAACCGATTTTTTTTTTTTAAACTTTAAACAGTTCTGCTCTCTGACACAGTTTACGACTGGCCACTGCTTACTTGTTCATGTTACTACATGTGCTCAGACATGTCATGTCATGCCATTTCAGGTTATCTTATATCAAACTTATGTCACATTGTGTTATGTTACGTCACGTTATGTTATATGTTATGTCACACTGTGTTATTTATTTCATGTTATGCCATTTTATTTTATGTCATATGATGTAATGAAATAACATAGTGTGACATAAGATAATGTCAAATTATGTTATTTTATGTTATGTCACCAACAAACCCCCCCCAAAAAACAAAAACTGGATTGTTATTTGATTCAACCTGATATAACCAATACTGGTCATATTTCTTGATCAACTTTGATCAGTCAATACTGATCGTCCATACCAGCTTCTGATATCCTAATTATTTAGAACTACACAAAAGAAAACTACCACTGTAATAACTATATTCTTTGGTGTAATGTATTCTCTACTTAACTAGATGTCTTAAGCCCTGTTTTGACCAGATGTTCCAGGTACTTTGGAACCAGAGGAACTAATCTTAGGAACTAAACTTGGAATTTTAAGTCCCTGTTGTGCAGTCCTGTTTGTGTTTCCACCACATCTGAGGAACCAGATCATACAAATTAGACCCATGAGGAATTAAAAAATTACAGCGGTGCTTGAAATGTAGCATTTACACATGATAAAAAAACAACTCAGACACAATCTCCCTGGATCTCCATTTAGAGCCTGGTCCCTCTGGTGGAAACGCAGGTAGAAAAACTGAGTTCCTCAAAAGGTTCTTAGTCCCTGGGGAAAGTTCCTGCGGTTGAAACCCAGCTTTAAAGAATTTAACAATTGCATGTTTTGAAATTATTGTCACAATAACAGTTGGTGTCTTGCAGGAACAGTAGTTGTTTTTATTTTGTTTTTTTTACCTAAGTTGCCTATGATATATCCAGGACTTGCAGACTTAACTTTAAATGATGTTTTTTGAGGTCTGTTATGACAGAACCATTCAAGAGTGTGACGAAAGCAGGTAATGAGTCATCATGAACTCATTAGGAGCACCAGATGGTGCCTAAACCACTGGATTGGCAGCAAATGAAAATTTCTTTTCCACTGTGCAATTTTAGCATTGAATCAGAGGAACTGCAGCTCTGAGTTTCCATTGCACCTACCAATTTTGACACGTTGATGCAGAGCAGTTCTAGATAAGAGCATGTGGAACTAAATGTAATATAACAGCACCAAGATGATTCACACTCGATAGGATGTGGAGCCAAAGACAATTACACTACACTTTCTGCCACTCGCTATGCCCTATGTTATAAACACTTCCAAGTCATCACACCAAGGAATATTCAACATATAATTTGTCTTTAGCTAAGAGAGTTAGGCCCATGACCATCTTTGTGTCCATCTTATGCACTAATTAGGACACATGTTCTCCTCCAGTGTCCATTGAACTGAGGGGAAACTAGATCATTGGATCAAGGACTTTTTAACAGATTTTCCACAGAAGGTCTGCATCAATGCCATTCAATCTGATGAGATTCTTAAATCAGGGGCCCTCCGGGGGTGTGTTTTATCACCATTATTATTTTCTGTTTATACCAATGACATGCAACTGCAGGACAGTAATGTTAAACCGTTAAAATACTATTTAAACTGTTAAATCAATATGCAAAAACAATTATTAACACTAACAGGTACTAATAGTTGTCTAACTTGCAACCAAACTGCAGTCTTGTCAAACTCCACAGGCAGGCTAACAGGCAAACAAGCACCGACTCTATGGTCCGACTGACATAAATGAATCTGGCGAGGCCCAAAGCCTCCAAGCAGTGTCTTCAGTATTCTCCGGCATATGAGAAGCAGTTCAGCATGTACAAGAAGTGTCTAGGGTAGCAATTATGTACAAGAGCTGGTATCAGCAGCAGCTCATTCGAGTATACAGGTTTGTACTAGTACTGAACAATTTTAACAGTGAGTGCATACAGCTACAGTAAGCCCTAAGGGGAAAACATTTGTCAGTCAGTCACCACCTGCTTTTGCAAGCTAAACTTCTTTGAGCTTCCACTTTCTGAGTGGAAGTTTGTTAATAACATGACGGGTACTCCCATGTTGAATGTTGTAAGGAGACAGACGTCTCACCACTCTGCTGGTACTTAAAGGATTTGGCTGGTGATTTTCTATATTTTTCTTATTGTCAACAAATCTCATGTGCAGAACCCAACCAACAACGCATTCATCCTACGAGTGCATGTATCCAAAGTCTGATATATATTATTTTTCTGTGCCGTAAACCTCCGTTGTTGTCCAAAAACTATAAAAAACATATCAATGAGCCATGGCCCTAGCTTGTTGTGCTACACAACACAACCTCTTGACTTTGTACTGAAGTTCTTTGATAAATTCATAATGTAGTACAAAGTCAAGAGGTTGTGATAATGTATGTAGCACAACAAGCTAGTGAAGCTCTGTAAAAGGACATTCCGCCTGCTGTACAAGGAACCTTTCTACTGAGGGTTACTGTCTTAGCGCTGATGTGTATTAGTCTTTGGATCCATTTCTAAACAAGCTACAGTAATCACTCTTTTCAGGGATGAAAGAACATGTCACCCAGTGCAGTGGTGTGGCTCATTGATGTATTATTAATAGTTTTTGGACAACGGAGGTCAACAGAGGAATAAGATATATCAGGCTTTGGATACACATGCAATACTTATATACTTATAGTAAGTAGGATGAGTACAGTGTTGGTTTAACTCCACATATGTGATTTGTTGACAATAAGAACATAGAAAATCACCAGCCAGATTTTTTAACCAATGCTGCATGGGTTTGTTGAAAAAGAGGAAAAGGTCTTGTATCAATGTCTGTAGGCTAGGGCTATGATGTGCTCCAGTCAGTAGTGCACCGCTGGAGTTGACAGCACATCTCCTAGCAACGCCGGCCCTCCAATGTCAGTGAGAAAAGCCCACCCAGAGGATAGAAGCCTAGACGCTGTTTCCTAAAAAATGTCCACAAAACATATTTGTTCTGCTCTTTTGAAAAATGGAAATTGCGCACAATGGCTGCAGGATAATTATAGTTTAGACTGCTTTACACAAAAAAAAAATGAGATTTCAAATGTTGGTTCAACTTCTCAATCTTTAATTTTTATTCTTTTTGAAGTTTTGGTTCTTAGTTTCAATCATGTTGTGAGCAGGTCAATTACATTTTTGGCATTATTGCAGTGTAATTTCTGTTTGTGCCATAGAGAGGTTCACATACACAAAAGCTTGACACAGCTGCACTGTACTTCTGTCTTCACATTATGTTTTCTCTTGTTACACTTCAGTTCCAGCTGGCTGAGCACTATCTTGCTGCAACAAACCAGAAGAGACATAGATATTCATGCATGCTGCACACATAAACCCATATGCACAAAATCTGGTTTTGGATACCTGTCAATTATGATTACACCTCATAAGATACGGCTGCTTTCTTATCATTCCAGTTGTTCAGAGAAGGAGTGATTTGAATAAGTCAGCCACTGGAACGGAGGTGCCTCCTCTTCACTTGTTAATGGCAATTGTCAACCCATGAAAGGTTTTTCCAAAGCATAGCTGTTGTTTTCAGCCGAGGGGGGAAAATGTGTGGATGGCTTCCATAGCGACTCATAAGTGGGAGGGGCTGTTTGAGCAGATGCCTGTGAAATGTGCTAAGGAAACAAACCAGAAAGCAAATGGAGAAAAAAAAAGGCTGGAAGAGAAACTATGGAAAAAGATTAGCCTTAGCCTCCTCTCCTGGTAGCATTTTAAAATGTATTTTTGGTTCCTCTCTTTCAGGAGAGCACAACATGCTTTTACCACTAAAAGGATAAGAAATTGAGGGCATGAACAGGAAAATAGCTGGAAAATACTGAAAATAGCAGGAAACCAAGCTAATATAGTGCATATCTAACAACTTAAATCTCTATATTGTACACAGTCTGATTGTGTACAGTTTCAAAATTAATCAATTTAAATGACAATAATTTAACCTAAACTTTCCAAGATCTAGGCATTCTTCTAAAATCACCATTATTGTCTATCAGTATGTATGTTTTGATGCAAATCCAATTTCAAGATGATTCTTTTTTAAACAGATTTACATTTACCACAACATAGTGTGAAGCCTTGGTGGGGGTGTGTGCTTTCTACTTTACATTTGGATCACAGATTTTGCCTTTAAGCCTACCTCTCAGTGAGGTTTATGAATTTATCTGTACATAGGTGGAGGGGGCGCAAACAAATCCAGATTCTCACATGGATTTTAAGTAGATCCAGGCCAAACTTAGTTTTGCCACCAATGTTGTTTCCCTTAAGGTGACAGAAGGTACAGTTTTCTGCAGATATTCAGTGTCCCATGTTGTGCTTGAGCTGTGCACACTTATCTTCCTCACACACACCTTCTAATAAACAATATTGATCACATTAAGCCTTTGTTGGCTGCTCTGCATCACTTGACGTAGCATCTGTGTTCTTCATTTACAATCTACCATTTTGTCCTTCATTGCACCTCCATGTAGACACTCTTAATCCGTGCAGCTTCTCTATATCTACATCTGATTACACTTTGGTTTACGGGCTTGTCAGAATGAAACCAAACACCTTTTGCATGTTATCTTTCGCTGCCATTGGATGTCCAGCAGAGTGTGAGGACAGTGGCGGTCAGTGAAAGACAAGATCTGAGGTGAAGGTAGGTGAAGGAAGGGCCAGAGAAACAGCTGTTTAATGTGCTGCAGTGCTGCCTCATTATGTTAATCCTCCTGTAGAGAGCCTCCAGGATGCAGACACGCATGAGCTTGAAATGGCTTTGATGAACAGAACCTGCTCAAGGAATAAATCCACAAGGGGCTGTGTTTCCCTTTCCGTGTACATGGGCGTGCACGAGAGGAACTCTATATGCATGCAGTGAGCCTGTCTTTCACGACCTCTCTCTTTTTCTTTTTTTGAAGAATGCAGCACTAGATGCATCATACAGCAAAACTATAGAAGGTGTAACATCACAGCAGATGTGTAGATGTACTGTATGTGGTCCGTCCTGTGAAAGAATCCTATATGTCACAATCCAAAATGAGAATGATGGTGTATGTATACAATTGGTTTTGACATGTCTACACAACTCATCTGACATGGATGTTTAGATGTTTTCTTGCTGCAAAAATGCCTCACTACAGGAATCCATTGTAGCTACTGACCGTACCTGCTGCTCTCTGTGAAGGATGAAACATGGTTACATGCCACACACAGCCACAAACACCTCTCTACAGGTTAAAAGCATTCCTAAAAACCAAGCATTTATCTTTTGTGTTTGTGTTGTATCTTGTGTTGTTCTACAGTACTTTATTTCGCAACACAGTCTCACATCAAAATGTGTAATAGCTACGTTGGTCCACAGCACAAAACCTATTAGTTACACAATAACGGCTCTAAAATTGTGAAAATTGTCTGTTTTTTTGGCCCATTCTCTTCCATTGGCCTGCGTCTATGTCACGTGACTGTCAAGTTTCTGTCTGCTCAAGCAAAAAAAAAAAAAAAAAAGGCTGCCATTCCTTTTATTCTCAGTGGAAAATGCAATATTTTAAGATAGTTTCGGCATTAAATTGTGTTTTGATAATGTGCATTTTATTTTCATAATCACCGTTCAGTGAATGTATATGATGTTTAGTTTGTCAGTTATTATGAAGATTCTTGCAGGCTTTCTATCGTTATTTTGGTGGTTGCTACGGTGGTTGCTATGGATGCTGCTGAATTATTGTCTTTGCGTTTTGTGTAAACATCAGAACTGTCATTTGTGTTATTTTATTTAACTGTTTGATGACGTTGTTTCAGTAAAAAATGTAAATTTTAGAGCGCCCCAGGAATGAATTGAATTTGACATCCAGAATTTGAAGTGATTGGCTGACCAGAGGACCCGCCACCCGGAAGTATTTTTCTCATTGTCACTGTTTTAAGGTTTTCTTTTGATGATATCTTTAACATTTCTCAACACAAAAACACTTGATTCTTGATAACTATCGCATTGTGGATAACTCAACAATGTGATACCGGGAGAACTACAACTATGGTGCTGATTTGTACCATGCTGCATGGCGTGGCTATAGGGAATTGTAGTTTTTAACCATATTAACGATATTTTATCCATATTTGACAACGCCCCAGTTGTTGGCTATACTGACATGATAGCTGAGGACAAGAGCTCTCTATAACAGTTTTGTGATGTATGAAGCCCATTTTGTTTCTGAATTATAAGCCTTCAAACACATACCAAGGCCAAGGTTCAAAGGTCAGTATTTCAAAGCAGGAGCCAGATTTTTTTTGTATCTTTATGATTCTTGGTTTTTTGATTTTATCTCATAGCCCATTCAATAAGAATCTGTTTTATTAGCCAATGCAAGCATACAAAGAATGTGACTTGGCATTTGTTCCCAAAAATGCAACACGGAAGAATAAAAATGGTCAAAAGTAAGGTAATAATAATAATAATAATAATAGAGATATTAAAATTAGATATCTAAAAATCTATTTACAGAATGGAATAGTAATAGTTTTTGGATAACATGAAATATTGACTGTACAAAGGAAATATGGACTGTGCTCTGGACAAATAAATGAAGTGTATGAAATGTATGAAGGTGACAAAAGCCAAAATTAAATGTGGCATGTGCATGAATAATTAAATTATGTAACAGTGGAGGTTGAATGTTATGCCCAATCTAAAGGGATTAAATGAGGGATGTGAAATGTAAAGTCTAGTTTGATAAATCTTCATCCCATGGTACAAGATTTGATGCACACACAAACACACACAAACACACACACACACACACACACAGGCTGTAAAACGCCTTTTCTTAACAGAGATCTAAATTCTATATTTTTTATTGAAAAAACATCAGTTACATAAAATAAGAAAAATAACATAACAGCTCAGATGACTGCACAACGCAAAGACAATGATTCAAACAACATGCCACTAAGTGGTTTCAGCATAGCATCGTCCATAGCAACCAACATAGCAACAATAGAAAACCTGCAAAAATCTTCATAATAACTGACAAACTAAACATCATATATTCACTTATGATTATGAAAATAAAATGCACATTTCTCGCTAGAAATGTTATCAAAATGCATTTTAAGGCTGAAACTATTTTAAAATATTGCATTTTCCACTGAGAATAAAAGAAATGGCAGCCATTTGTTTTGTTTGAGCAGACAGAAACTTGAGGGTCATGTGATGTGGACACAGACCAACAGAAAAGAATAGCTCGAAAACAACAACAAAAAAAAACATGTACGTTTCTCACAATTTTAGAGCTGTTATTGTGAAACTAATATGTTTTGCGGACCAGCGTAGCTATTACACATTTTGATGTGAGACTGGATTGTATTTTGTGGTTTCTTACAATTCCCAGAATTCCTTTCAGCACCCCAGGGGATGAAGTGAGTGTGAACTTGCTGTGATAGATTGGTCACCTTTCCACGATATATTCTGCCATTTTCCCAATGTGAGGTCAGACAGGGTCAATCTCTCCATGACTCTACAAAGGATAAGCGGTTTAGAAAGTGGATGGATGGATGTGACAGAGCAGATGTGGGACAGTTATTCTAATGGAGGGCAGGCAAATATGTCTTCACCAACATCTATGCAAAGCATGGAGGTCAGGCAGAGCAATGAAGTTGTGCTTGTGTTAGATAATTGGCATCAACTATTTACTTCACGCCTCACTGACTCATTCATCAACTGCTTTGCCACCAGCTGACTAATAGTGTCCAAAATATAATCATGCAGTTGTACAGTGTGGCCATTATAACTTTCTCTCTCTTTTATCAAGCTCCATGCTAATACAGTTTGCTGCCGTACCTCCCTCCAGCACCACAACCTCCTATAGCTTTTGGTATTGTTGGCTTTATTAAAATCCATTGTTCGTGTAGGTGTTTATTAAGTGGGGATTTGTTCTCTCAGCTGAATCCTCAATGCTGCTTGAATACTTTGAGAGTGCCCTCAAAAAGTGTGGAAACTTTGCCCGAGACTGAAATTTAATTTCATACATTTAACACCATAATGTCCAGTATTCAGAGTATGCTTACATGTATCCTGCTACTGTTGCTTGACCTGTTGCATTACCATTAATAAGAAACATCCTCCATTCAGTAATGTTATGTCTCTGTGAGTAATGTTATCTGATGTCTTTGAAGAAACAGATTTATGGACTACATTAGTCAATCCACTGAGAATTAGACAAGAAGCGGCAACAAAACAGTCAACATGCAGGCCAGCACTCTAATTATAAAAATGTAAGCTAATGTAACATTATCAAGTGTTGCACTTTTGGGCAGAAGTATGCCATACCTTTTTTCCCTAAATTAAATGTTAAATTTAGCTATTGAGATTTGAAATTTGTGATGACTGTATGGCCAAATGTCTTCCCTACTTCTGGGTTAGTGCCCCAAAACAACATGTTTATATTCAAGTGACAAAGACAGGAGCAAAGAAGACAATCAGGTGATAAATGGGTCAACAAAACATCAGGCTGTAAAATGACAGACCGCTGTTCTTTTCAGGTTTCCAGCTGCGAAAAAAAAAAAAAAAGAAACCATGACCATAATGGTTGTTATTGTAACCATGACAACAAGGTCTCCTAAGCTTCAGGATGTAGTCATTTTAAGCCAAACCACAATGTTTTCCTAAATCTAACCAGACCTTAGCATTATCACATCATAAAATGTATTTTATTTTTCGACATTGTTTTGTAACATTTTTTGGAAGACTGCTTGGAATATAATAACCGCCGATATCAGTGTCAGATCAAAAAAGGAAAGGCAAGTTTATTTGTACAGCACATTTCAACAACAAGGCAATTCAAAGTGTTTTACATAACATAAAAGGCATCAAGGCGAAATGTTAAAGCAACATGAGGCAATAAAAAGAGTTCGAAAAAATAAATCTAAGCTAAAATAGAAATTGGCAGATAAATCAGAGGAATAAAAGTTACAGTGCAGTGCACGAAATAAATCAAAAGACTCAAATTTGATTTAATACCATGCAGCGGTAAACAGAAAAGTTTTCAGCCTTGATTTAAAATAATTGAGAGTTGCGATATGTGGAGCACAAAAACTGAACGCTGCTTCTCCATGTTTAGTTTCGACTTTGGGGACAGAAAGCACTTTTTTGGTCTTAGTGAGGACTCTGTTACAGTAGTTGAATCTACTAAGTTTTTCCAAATCCTGCTGAGAAATAAGTCATTTAATTCTTGATATATTCTTCAGGTGATAGTAGGCTGACTTTGTAATTATCTTAATGTTGCTATTAAAATTCAGGCCTGAGGCCATGACTACACCAAGATGTCTGGCTTGGTTTGTGGTTTTTAACATTACCGATTGAAGTTGAGTGCTGACTTTTAATCATCCTTCCCTTCAATCCAATTGCTTTAGTTTTAACTTTATTTAATTGAAGAAAATTCTGGCACATCCAATAGTTGATTTGTTCAATGCACTTACTCAGTGCCTGTATTCTCCCCTGGTGTATATGGTTATGTAAATTTGTGTGTCATCTGCATAATTATGGTAGATTATTTTGTTGTTTTCCATAATCTGAGCCAGTGGGAGCATTTAGATGTTGAACTTAAGAGGCCCCTGAATGGAGCCTTGGGGGACTCCGCATGTCATTTTTGTCCGCTCAGATGTGTAATTACCTATAGACACAGAGTAGTCCTTTAAATAAGATTCAAACCAGGTTAGTACTGTGCCAGAAAGTCTCACCCAGTTTTCTAGTCAGTCTAGTAATATGTTGTGGTCGACTGTGTCGAATGCAGCACTGAGACACAATAACACCAAAACTGAAATTCTGCCACTATCAGTGTTAAAGTGGATGTCACTGAGGACCCTAACAAGAGCAGTCTCAGTGCTGTGGTGTGGTCGACATCCTGACTGGAAGACATCATAACAGTTGTTCAAAGCCGAGAAGTTGTTCATCTGTTAACAAATAGCTTCTATGTGTCGTTCTGAAGTCCATGTACAGTATTTTGGAGGATTTGTTGTATTCACTACCTTCACAAGTGTCCTTTGCTGTACATATCTGTTTGTTTGGCATCCAACAGCTACAGCTCCTATGTGTCATAGGCATGGGAGAGATATCAAAACCTTGTGGGTGGTTTAATTTTTGAACATTTCTTAAATTACTTGCCCTGAGGTGCTTCTGCTAAGCAGTAGAAACCTCACACTTGTCTCACCATTAGCATCTCAATTGGCTTCCTTTCACCAAACTTTTTCACCAAAAGATGAATTTTCCTTGATGTGCTCCTTTATAGCTATAGATATTTCAATTTATAGGCATCATCTATTTGTTAGCTTCTCTGAACTTCCTTAACCCATCAGAGAGAGGAGGAGTGTGCTGTTGCTTTAAAGAGGAGTACCACTAGAAAGCCATTAAACTGAGCTGTTGCGCTCACATTTATGAATCACATGTGGCTTCATGATGGAGGGGTCATTTATACCTGAAGGATCTATGATGTCATTTGTGGAGTGTCACATAAAAGCTGTGCCTCAGGCATATACAGTCAATGATGTTTAATAGATCCAGACCTTGTGTGATGGGAACTCTGCTGGAGGACAGATAGTGGGGGTTGCCTGTTATCCACCGGTTATGTTTGTATTGCGCTCAATGCATTAGCGGGTCTTAAATCATTAATAGTGACAAGGGAAATAACCCTTATTGCAATCCAATATTCTCACATAGGCTTGAAAGTGATTTGTGGATTCAACGGCAAACTCAGAGTATACACATGTTGGTCTCTATCACATATACATATTTAATGCAGAAGCATGTTTTACTAATACATGGAAATACTCTTGATATCTGTTGTCAAAGTCAAATTGCTTGAAATGTCCCTAATTAAGGACAGTGTTGCAGTTTAAAGCAGTTTGTACAAGGATAATGATGATTTAAATATTATATATATAATATAAATGAAAGAAAAAACCATATTGACAGACAGATTTAGCCGGCAAACATGTCACTGGCACAACTGTTTGGAGTCTGATTGTGAGTCCTGTATACAGCCTGCATACCTGTTGCACCACTACCACGCAGTACGTCCGTAACAAAAGAAAAAGTTGTTAAATGTGTAGATCTGTGGAACTGATCTAATTAAATCTCTACTGCTGCATCAGGTGCGCATCGTGTTTCGTCTCTGCCCACAACAGGCTGTGATGTAGTGAAAGCGGAGCGTTCCTTCCCTGTGCCACTACTGAGCTGTCAGGCTGTGAGGATGCTGAACAGGATGCTGGTTAACCAGCTGCATATATTACAGCCAAATCTGATGGGGGAAATTAACCGCTGTCACATTCAAATATGGAAATTCCGATATATAATTTATCATTTATGATGATGATTTATGGATTACAGTGTCTTACCTATTAATGTTATAATTAGTGAATAAATTGTGTATTGTCATTACTTTAATTTTACACGTTGAAATGTTTGGGCCCAATCATTTTTAAAATAATTGTGGTTTAATACACTGTTTACATTGAATAAATATTGACTATATAATTTTTCAAGACCGTGGGATGTTCATGATTTGTATGTACGCATGGTCTAAGGCAGTTCTAAATTTCTTTGCAGAGTAAGAACAAATTCAGTTAAGAACATATTAATGAATCCCGGATCTGTGCTTAAAACATTCGTATGTACAGTTTAAGCACAGATTTGTGAATGAGGCCCATTGTCCAGATAATCTGTCACATGGTGTTGATATTGATTTGTTAAGATTGATGTATTTTCTCTTTTCATCGGCTGTAATTTGGTTTTCCAGAGTGTGAGAGACTGTGTGCTGTTAGAGGAACTGAGCTTCATGACAAGCTTCTCTATTCTATTTGATGTTCATGACCCTGAGATCGAAGTTGGCAAAACCTCACCTTCATGGCCATTTAGTAACTTTTGAGGAGCTTTTGATCACATCTTATGATGAGAACTGTAGATGTCAGATTTCCATTTTTTTTCTGAGCACTTTAAGACATTCTTGTCCCTGTCAGTTTAAAAGTTGATCATCAAAGTTCATTCTTGACCTTGGAAACAGCAGCTGACAAAACTATCTCCAAGTCTCTAAATTCTCTTCAATTCTAATGCTAATTTACTGTGAGCATAATGAGTTATTAGATCATCCTCCTACATACCACCTTACACTGATTAGTTTAAATGATACAAGATTGCATTGCTGTATTGTAATTGTAGGGGGACATATCATGTATATTTCCATTCTATCCTATATTCCTATTCTTGGGCTTTTTTCTTTCCTTACTACTATTTCTCCAATACATTCATACATGTTCAAGCCCAAATCCGATCAGAAATATGCAAGTTGACAATGTGAGCAACCTGTGGAACAACCCTTAGCAACAAATGCTACAGAATGGACGTCCGTTTGTGGGCCTGCTCGAACAATCTGATGTCATCGTGAGGAGGAAGTAGAGGTAACTTTGCAAATTGAGGCTTTTGACTTTCAGGGAGCATTTTCACATATGTTCACCTCAAGTTTTTGACCTTAGACCATGTTTAACATCCAACATTATAACAGCATATAAATAACAGAAAATCACAAAAAGCATGTTATGTCCCCTTCAATATCTGTCTCTTCTGTTACCCTTTGTACCCCATAAGAGGACATATTTTAAGCATAATATTATTGTGACATCATGTGTTTTTTTATTTGACTGTCTGCTCCTCAAAATTCCTTGATAATATTGTTAAAATAAGCAGAAACATGCCAAAACCTGTAACTTTATCTAATCATAAAATATATAGTGATTCACTATCCCACCTCTTTGATTGTGATATGCCTTTCACGTGAACTACTGACATGATACATAATCATTTCACCAATGTTTTTACAACTGTCCTATCCTTAAGCATCTGTCATGACTCACACTGTTAGACCAGAGCTGCAACAGAGACAGAAATTGTTGACTGTAATTTAGACCTGCAGGAGAAATAGTTGTGATGACTTATCATTACCAGTAGGGAGCAGTGTCACACCGAGCAAAAGCTGATTGGCACAATGGAACATTACAAGTGCAGATCAGTGCAGTAAATGGGAAAAAGAATAAAGGGAACTGTCTGATCCCTTTGTGTATGTGGGATTTGTTGCAGCACTGTGTATAAGGGAACTGCAAATTAGGCCTCAGCTGTGAAATATATTCATGTATCAGCTGCCACTTCATATGACCTCCAGTCTGTTTCTTTGGGCACATGGAGCTGATTTCATTTTTTCATCGTGAATGACATACAGTTTTAGCCATGGGAAGTCCCACCACATTGTTGCTTGATTACAGTCCTGAGTTCTTGCTTTGTCCAGCTACAGATATAGCCTTGTGATGAGGTGCCACTGAATCCAACTTGTAATTTAATAGGTGCATCAGGTAAAGATTGAATCTATAACTGGGTGATGAGCTTATCCACTGACCTACTTTGTTATGACCATCAGGTGATAGATCTCAGCCTCATAAACCTTTTTATGTTGATCCTCTTACCACTTGATTGCTGTTTTAGAGAGATGATGTAGAGACAGCCATACTAAAATAAGTAGAGAAGGGGAGGAGATGGACCCTTCCAGACTTTAATAGTGATCACACATGAAGCATGCAGCACTCAGAGAAGGATATCAGCAACTTGTCAGTTGGAAGAATGAGTTTGTGCACTTGTGCTTAGATTTCCCCTCACACGCCCTACTCTCTCATATCTCTTTCTGAAGAGCTTAAATTCATTGGCAGAGATATCAAAGGCTGCATTCAGGAGATAGCCTATCTATAAATTCATCCAATGCCCCCACCACCTCCCCCCGGAGGGCTGGGAGTTCTCCAGCTCAATCACATTGGCTTCATGCATATCATATTCTTGCAAAATCTGCCAGCAATACAAACGTAGACATGGTCGCTTGCACAGTGTGAAGACAACATATAAAGGCAGGAAAAGGATGACTCAACCATGCTTTGCGCTGTTTGTTTTGTTTTGTCTTTTTCTTTAGCTCGGACGGAATTAGAGACTGTGAAATAAGAATAGACACTTGTCCACCCCTGGTGTTTATAGCTGTGAAAAGACATCCAGAAAATAGTAGGAACATCTCTCTGTTATTGTCTCTCCATCCCTTTTTATGTAGTCAGATCCGTTATGAGCAAGAATAGGACCCCAAAGGAGAACACTGGGCACGGTGCTTATTAATTCAAGTGTTCAAGGGTTCAGCTTTACTGTCATTATACAATGCATGATTAAATGTGGTTGCAGCCCCCTCCATGCTACAGAAAACGGACAAGCAGGTCAGATATTTTAAATAAGAATAGACTTAAACAATAAAGTAAGCAAAAAAGTAGAATATATAAAGTAGCACTGAAGAAAAAATAGTGACTTTATTGTTTTAAGAAGGAATATAGTGTTATGTATATACAAACATACACAAAAATATGTGCAATATCACTGTGATATATAGTGGAGTGATGTGGCCAAAAAACAAAACAGAACAGTTTAGAGTGTAAAGACTCTGTAACAGGAATTTTAACTGAAATGCACGACTCAAAGACACAGCATATATAGTCCAATGTTCTTTACTCAAGTCAATGACAAGGTTCAGCTACAGATGGTTAGTCAGTTGAGGCAAACAGAACAGGCAGGGATCAGGCAGGCCACAACAGGAAAAGGCGAGGGGTCAAAACCAGGCAGGCAAAAAACTGAGCAGAGTGCTAGATCGTTAAGACTGAGTAGTACATGAGGCGATCTGGCAAATGACTGAGGGGAAAAGGGGCCGTATAAATACTGGGGAGGTGATGAGGGAGTAGGTGTGCAGCTGGGTGGGGAAGTCAGGTGATGGAAATGGCTGGAACGACAGACGTTAGTGGCAGAGAAAATGGCAAGAATGTATCTTGATAGGGATCGACTGTCATGACTGTAAATTTCACAGATGCAGTGAAATGTATAGAACAATGTCACAACAGTGTGAACACATACAACACGTAGGGCTGAAGTACGTGAGAGTCATTTATCTATAGTGGTGAGCAGAGGAAGAGGCTGCTCTGTCAATGTGATCTCATGCGATGGCATACTGGCTCTGAAGTCTGGTGGTACGATAGTGGATACTTCTGTATCAAAGCTAAAATGTTTTTGGTAATAGTCCTAGACTGGATAATTAGGAAATTGATTAAGAGTCATAATGGGGATTACAGATTTATCATAAACAACACACACAAGGTTCTCAAAAGCCATAGTCTAGTGTTAATGAAAATATATTAGAAATGTTAAAATATATACTGGAACAAGGAAACAACTAATAGAGGAGCTATTTCAGGCATTGATGGTTTGGATTGGCATGAAACTCTGTAAATGTAAAAGATGAAAAACTGCGTTAGAAAATATCTGGTTCTTTGATTTAAAAAAAGTAGAAGGTAAAGACTGTGCACATAAAAATTTCATAGCAGAAATTATACTACATCACCCATAATGCATTTTGGCAAGAAACAGCCAATCACATAACTTAAAATTCGGTAAAGTGTGTAGCTAATACCGAGCAGAAGTTGCTCTGATTCGCGCCTCTGACTGGCTTTTTCTGATGCTCATGGATATTGTAGTTTTAGCTGTCCACCAACATCGCACACAAAATGTGATTCCTCAGAAACAAAGTTGAAATAACTGAAACTTGAAGTCATAATATAAACCTACAGGATCATTATTTTACTGTGTTTCTATGTTAAGTAATATTGACGATATTGCTTAAAGAAAAAAATAGACATGGGAATATAGAATGACACTTCTATACTCTATGCAACAAATTAACATCACATATGGTTAATTATAAAGGTTTAATCAAATGACTGTCTTTAATGTGAAAGGGTCAGTAATCAACACTCAGCTCCAGCTGTCACTGATTTTCCAGCTCAAAAGCTCACACATAAAGATTACTGAACACTACAGCCAAAAAAGAAAGAGAGAAAGAAAAGCTTAAGTCAGGGAACCAAAGTAAATACATGGATGGTGAAAATAGTCGCCTTAGCAAAGATAAAGAAGATAAAGTACATGATAAACTGGTATTTTAACTCACACTGTTTTTTGCCACTTGAGGGCAGCAGTAACAAGCTGTAAAGACATAAATAATCACCTTAAAAAGTTGATATGGTGAACATGTTAGCAAACACTTAATCATACATCAAGTAAACACGGAGCAACATTAGCATTCATTAGCTCTGCTTTGGTCTTCACTAACTTCTGATAGAAATATCTGACTCTTTATCTGCTAAATGTTCACCAGCTAGTTGCTAACTTTGTTTATCTGCCATTTGATGAACGCTGTAAACAGCTGCCTGAAGACAGCGACTGAACCGAAACAGCAAAGTTAAAATCAAACCATAAAACCAAAACAATGAGCTGAAAGACACTAAAACAACTCAATAAAGCTGAGGTGAGTAGGGTGGTAAATATCTGTGGGTTCTTCCAAGGGACACCTTTAATAGTACACAAAGTCATTTGATCCATTATTAATATAATGAAAATAAAATATATAGGCTATTAATGAATCTGCAAGGGCTTGTTTCTGTAATTTTGCTTTTTGAGTATTTCTGCCCAATAGTGGCCAAAACTGCTTATTCAGCTTTAAATTAAAATTAAAATAAATGCAAACATAATCATATAGTTTATATAAAAGCCTGACAGTCACTGTGGAAGTAGCAGTTCTGAACGTTGGTAGTAGAGCTACACTTTTTATTTATGTGTGGATCATGGATTGTAACAGAAAATATCCATCTTCCATTTCTTCTTTTTCTTTATTTAAAAGAATTTATTGGTTTGCTGCAGCATTCATATAATAACTCAGAGATTGCCCTACTCTCTGACAGTTTTAATGCCACAGTATCCCAAAGGAGAAAAGTTGATATTTACTTACCCTCTGAGAGCATGACATCTTTTACAAAAAAAAGTTCACCACTAGAAAAAAAATGTATTTCTTTTTCCAGAGGAATACCACGGGATGTCTTGCAGCTTTGCATCTGTCTAGCCTTTCACGGACTGGTGTGTTTCTGAGCACATCTCTGACACTTGGAGGCTTGCCCGTGCTCGATTTATTTATCTATTTACTGCACTCCTCAGACGTGTTTGGCCATCCATGTCTATACTGCGGAGCATCACCAAGCCGGGATGATGACACTTAGTGTGTTTTACACTCCTCCTTCACTGAGATCTCAAACGGGAGAAATACTTCTTGTTTTTTTGAGTGTTTTTCTCAAAACATTTCTTGTGGTTAATTGTATAGTTGCACAGTTATGATGATAACAATACTGCCAATGCACCTCCTGTGTCCAGCCAAGATACTCTTCACCAGTTCACTTTTTCCTGCAAATAGTTTAAAATAGTTTGTCAAAACTGGCATTTGATGGTTCACTAAACCAAACCCCCAAACAGTGATTGTCCAGTAATAGCTTAACATACATAACTAGGCATGGAAAGCCTGTCAACCTTTAGATGTCTCCACATTTTAGCAATATGCATGGGGCTCCTAGTGGATAAATAGACTTTGGACACTCAGTTAAAATGGTGAACGATAAATATTGTGCACTATATCGATGGCTGAAGAGCAAAACCTATCTGATAAAATGCACTTTTTTGAGAAAACTAAAAAAAAAAAAGTGTTGTTTTTTTGCAGAATGCTATTTGTTAAGGATACCCAATACATAATATACTGTTTTTGGACTATATTACTATATTATGTGTTAACAATACCGTAATAACCATACAAACATACAGTAAACAATACCACATATCCTTAACAAATAGCATTCTGCAAGAAAACAACAAGTTTTTTTTAACCCTCCTGTTGTCTTGCAACTTTTGTCCTCCCGGGTCAATTTTGACTTGGGAGGACAAAAGTCCACAGATGCTATAAACTTTAATAAAACACCCAAAATTCAATGAAAGTAGTGATCATTACTTTTACTTACAAAGTGTGTGGTATGGAACCATCTGTGTGATTTTCAGGCAATTAGAAGAAAGAAATCCATGTTTCTGATATAAAAACATTTGAGAACAGGTCAAATTTGACCCGAGGACAACAGGAGGGTTAAACAAGTTTTCTCAAAAAAGTGCATTTTTCAGATAGGAGGTTTTGCTCTTCGGCCATCGATATAGTAAATAGGGACACAGCCAATGTCTTGAACATGGATCATCATTAGCTGGTGACTTTTTGCTTTGGACTTGCAGCTTTAGGCTCAGTCTTTTAGCACGATATTATGAAATATTATGTCATAAAGGGCATATTCAAGACCACTTTTACAAGGCTTCTTGTTATAAAACGAGTCAAATGGAAACATTAAAAAGTCAGTGGGAGACAACGTTTTCAATCGACGTCAAAGTACGTTAGCTTAATTAGCTACAGCTGCTAAAATAATTCATTGTTTCAGCTGATAAAATCAGTCTCTGGCTAGAAATGAGAAGCCTGCTTTTGTCTACTTCTGTCTGAAATCAAGGACCATGATTGTTTTCATTTGTTAATCTCTTGACTTCCAGTTGTTCTTGCTGGCTATAGTAAATACAAGTCAAAATTCTTGGTCCTGATTGGTAAAATGCATGTGCAATGTGATCACAAGCTGTAGACGTCCAACCACACAACACAATCCATATCCGGTGTAGTCTGCAAAACAAAGGCATCAGAGCACTTCTTCATTTAAACACACAGGGTCAATACTTGAATACATTCACATAATGCCCTGCACATATCTCTCACATTTGCCCTCCAAAAAAAGGGAACATAGAACATATTTCAGGGCATGTTTGCATTGGCAAAACCAATGATGAGAATGAATAATTGGTTTGTTTTTTCAGTCACATACAGTACAAACCCTCAGCAGAGCAAGGATATGTAGGGTCTTAATAAAAAACAGTAAAATGTCAAAATAAAATGCCCTATGTTTACTTTTAATCCTTTCAATCCTTCCTTTCTGCAATCTACGTCTCAAGACAGCCTCACAATACTTGTCAGCACCTCTTCATCATCTGTCTCCTGAAACTAGAAGCGAAGGACTCAACCTAACAAACTGTAATCAAAGGCTTTTTCAGTTGGACCACTGATGCAGGCTATCAGCCTTTGATCTCGAGGTAGTGACTGAAACCAGTACTGAACGCAGCACCTCAAAGGAGCATCACAGCAGCCAGCTGTTTTCATCTGTCTTTTGGGCGATTATTTGCCCTTTCTTTCTACCAGTCTATTATTCAGACCTCATCTGGATGATCCCTGACATATTTATTTCCAGCTTGCATATGAGGTTAGTCTTCTGCTGCCCATAATTGAATCCCTGACAGGAAAAGGCATATTTACTGGGGCTGCCACTCCATCTGATCTCTAACCTTATCAAAATCAAATGGGCAAAGAAATGCTCCATGAAATATCAAAGGCACCACCAGGGCTTTGTCTCATATCTATGGAAATTTATGTTTTCTGCAGTCAAGGTTTCTGCCTGACAGTCACTTTCTCTTCTGTCTAATTTGCCCAGAAGCCAAAGCAATGTCACTGAGACAGACCCTTTTGTGTTCTATTAAAACGGGTTGTGACATCCTATTTTGCGTTCTCTGAGATTCAGGGGAAACCACCTTTTTTTATTAAACAAACAAACAAACTGTTGGTCTACGTTTTTTTTTGTTGATGTTCTTTTATGCTGTTGTATTATGTGTTGCAGCCACAGTAGACATATGTGTTATACCGCTAAAGCTGTCTCCTACTGGTTTAGTTATTCTAACAACAGGGGTCTGATTTTAAATTCATATGCACCGACAGAGTGTTTTTACTGCTTTGGAGCAGCTCAGAATAACATATTATTTTGAAAAATACAGGCCCTTTACCATGTTTGTCCAATGTTAAGCTGCTGTCAAGGCAAACTCAACCTTTCTTTGAGCTACTTGTGAACAGAAGTCATCCGGAGACTTATCAAATTAATTACTTAATTAATCCAAAGTCATTACTGATGAATTTTATTGTAAAGAACAGGCAGGAAGTACAGCAAAAAGACAGATTATCATGACCACTTTAGCGTACAACAACAGCACTTTTAAAATGACTTGGCTATGTCATGGCTACGTTCACATTACAGGCCTAAAGGTAGAGTCAGCGATTCTAATCCAACACACTTATTGTCAAATTCAGCAAATATCTCCTCACAGTCCGCTAGCTGTCCCTTCTGTGTGTGCGCTGAAAAAAAGTCTGGTGTCCATACACAGCACTGGCTCTGTGAATGGGCATGTAAACACAGTCGCTCGGAGCGAGCCACACAACACTACTCCAGCAAATCAGCAGTAGAGGACAAGTCAAGAGTCAAGAGGGAAGTCATCACAGTAGTTGTCTGTGTGAGGACGTGACAGTCTCCCGTCTCCAGGTGGGAGAGAGAGAGAGGCTGTGGCCAATTCACATAGAAAGTGTTTTCTCACCGAACAGATACGCTTCCATTTTACTAAATGTATTAATCCACACTGAATCCGAGACCATCTCAACACCCCTCCTGCGTTTTTTTTTTACGCTCCGAGTCTTTTTCTGTTGCAGTTAGTGAAGCGTGATCTGAGCAGGCAGCTGTTTCATTCACACAAATATCCTGCTGTTTATGCGTTTTCAATTTATTAACCATATCAATGGATTAATAAATACAAATACTGTCAATTTCTTCCTGTGGAGCTGACATGCAAACTGTTTTGGTTCAGTAAATTTCAGCTGTCAGTCAGCCTCGTGAAGGCGGTTTTTCCGGCCGCTGTCCTCTCAGTTTCCCAGGACGGAGACGCGGAACGTAGGTCGAATGAGAAGTGGGGAGGACGCAGAGAGGTGGAGAGTGTGGATGGACTGTTGTGCTCACATGAGACGATTTTCTCTTTCTGTTTGTGATAATGTGTGAGAGGAACAGAAGTGACGGTGTAGAGGCTAAAAGCAAACGTGTATGCTCTTTAAAAAATATTATCTTCATTCACACATTCATTTAATCTTTTGCAGAGCTTTTTAATGTGTAATTCAGTCATTATATAAATATAATTCACCCACTAGTGATGCTGATAGCATGCAGCTGGTTTTAGTTTTTGGGGTGTCTATGGGTTGCAGTTACAAAGTTACTTCTTGTAGTTTGTTTTTTTGTGAGAAGTGCTGCTCGGCACAATAACAGCCAGATTGTCAAGTAAGAGTATATCATTACACTTCAGACAAACTCAACCACCGTGCTTTATAATGAGTTTTCCTCTCTTGGTTTCATCTTTCTTCTTGCCAAACTTTAGTTGTGTTCATTTTCTCTTGCTCTCACTCACAAGTATACTGTCATCTTCCTGCTCTAATTAGTCATGGGTTTGAGAGACGGTCAGTGGACAAACTTTGAAAATTAGCTCCCTGCGGGTCTGCTATCATATGTCACCTTATAGCCCTTACTGTTAAATCCCCATAATACAATGTGTTTGAACAATTTGCTCTTCTCCCTGTAAAGTGAAAGTAATGCCAGTCCCACTGGGAATCAACACCACACTATGCAGCTCTCCTCAGCTTTAAGCAGCTCTCAGCTCATTGTTTTGGTTTGCTGGTCAGTGTGATGAAGTCCCAAAGGCTCTCATTGCTCCATCCACTTACTCACCAACTCATCTTCTCTAAAACCATGGACAAGCCAACATAAGCCAACTGTACTGTATGTTACTTTGCCCAGGATGAAACAGCAGAGAGCTAAAGTAAAAAAGTAAGAGGTCAAACATGAAGCAAGCCAAAGAAACTCTGATTTTTTTTTCTCTTTGATGGACCAAACCAGGACTAATGTGAAGTGAAATGTTAAAACTTGTGAATATTGCTTTTGGCATGTAGTGAGATTCTAGTAGATTACTCATAACGCTCAATTTCTGTTAGATGTTTAACGTCTGCAAATGTTTGCTAACATGTTACCATAAAAAAAAGGAAAGATACAAAGTATATTCTCTACTCCAGTCAACTCAGTTTTATGTATATAGCACTTAAAAAAAAACATACATGTTAGTGACAGTGAACACAGAGAATATCAAGGTTTGTTGTAGTGACTTTGTTGTGGAGTCTGCAAAAATCACTGTGATTCTGATAATTAAGTTGTTTTTATTTTAAACATATCTGCATATGAGATTTGTTAGAACAGTCCATCATTCAATCTGAGATTTCATGAGCAATATTTTGCAATCTATATGTGGGATTTTTCTGATGGATTTTGTTAAATAAAAATGGGACAATCCCAGTAAAAATTGGTTTAGTGTACGTGTTGCTCATTAATTCTCAGTTTTCCTGAGTCATGTACAGCCAGCTGACCAAAGTTGATCAATATATAATATCTAGCTTTGCATTAACCAAGCAAAGCTATAGAGATGATGCTCTAAAACATTTGTCTTCTTAAACAGTTCCTTAAACCTGCAATGTTTTTTTTTGATCACTTTGGAACTTAACATGTCATAAACACAGCGTTGACATATTATCACATTACAAAGTTATTATAGTGAACATGTTACATGAAACAGTTGCTCATTTACACGTCCAGAAGACACGGAGCAACATTAGCATTTATTTGTCCACCTAATAAATGTAAGTCGCTCTGCTTTTAGCACTATGAAAAAGATGTCTTGATCTTTAGCAACTAGCCCCAGATTTTAAACTTTGTTTGTCTGCAGTGTGGGTTTGGGCTGGTAGTATACTGTGTTACATTACAGGGCCTTTAACATCATACATTTCATCCAATGTTAATGTAAAAATATTGATTGGAGCCACTATAAATATAGTTTACGACATACGTAGGTTAAAATGAGGAGTATACAGGCTTTGATCTCCTGCTGACCAGAGCTCGCAGCTCATTTTCGGTCACTTTGAAGTGTGTCCCTGTGAGTCATGTCATATAATGTGGATTCACTCCACGACTCAGACATTTATACTTGCCAGCTCTGCATTTCAGACACGTTTGATATCCTAACAACAAGTCGCCAGAGGTGCAGCCAATGTAAGCCGGAGCAAACATGGAAACAGACACAGCTCCTTTTCACCAGACTTCCAGGATGTTGTTGGTGAGGTTGGTGGGATTCTGGGAGAAGTAGCATCTGATCATTTTCAAAAAAATCATAGAGCTCTGTGGAAAGAAACTGCCTAATGGTGTTGTGTTAACTACATGGGAACTATGTGATTTTGGTCCTCTAAACATGTAGCTCCAAGATGTGTACTCACAAATAGGCCTGTGTCCACTTTCATAGGCAGGCAAATATATAACACAGCAGTGTTTGCGTGCAGAGCCAGAGGTCTACTCCTCATATGCATGCTTCGTATGTCTGTTCCTTATGAAACATTTATGCATATACACACACACACACACACACACACACACATTGTCTCATGGCTGGACAGTGCTGAGAGCAAATAGACCAGAAGAGTTTGAGAGCCTTGGCTGAGCAGGGACTGAGAGGGAGAAATTTGAAGGACTGGTCTACTCAAGCCCTGGGCACTGAGAACTGCAGAGAGAGTCCCCACTTTGATGTGGGGATCTATAATTCATCTCATAGCCATATGTGAGCCACTGTTTTGAGGAGAGCGAGAGGCACGTAGTGTAGTTGAGTGCTGGCAGTGTATTGTCCCACCTCCTCTCTCCTTTCTAATGAGCAAGAGAAGCAAGGCTACTCACGCGACTCACTTCTACCTCCTCAAGGTCTCTGCCTGCATACTTTTCTGTCTGTGCATGTACGCAGCCTGGATACTAATTCAAATAAAGCTTTAGGCTATATGTCTCACAACAGAAAAAAAGAGCCAAAAATAGGCAGCCAAGAACTCATACATTTAAATATATTTAAAAAAAAACATGGCCAGGGGACTAGGTATAATATATTTTAAATTTATATCACTGATGTAGAAGGACATTTATGTTTTGGTGAGTGCAAAAAAGTGGAGAAAGGGGGAAAAAAAAGAAAATCAGGAATCTAGAAATTGTCGGTCTAAGCTGAATTAATTATTAATCTTATGTGCGGTATGTTCATTTCATATTACCATAATTAAAAAAGCACTTCCTCTCCAGCTCCCCTGCTCTGCAACCTGTCTCATATATACAGTATATCCTTGACTTGCTTGAAATGCAAATCAGCATGTTAGCGCGATTTTAGTTCGAGCTCCGGAGGAGGAACACGGAGTCAAATACAATTAGAAAGTCTGAGGGAATAATATGGATCTGTGCAAGCCATGAAATTGTGAAGCAACATCAAAGCAGGTCGGTCAGTACAGGAGCAGAATTCCAATTCAGCCAAAACCCCCGAGCCCAAATAACTTTCAACTAAAAGTCTAAGGAATACTGAGACCGGGAGCCGCTTTGAGCAAGTGGTATGGAGTTTGTGGATGACATTTTAGATGGAGATTTATTTTTTAAATGTTCGACATACTGGATATATTCAACTGTATAGGGTCATAGTAAACCTTGTGCTGGAGGAAAATGTGGTTTTTGCTTTGCTATTTTACATGAAAACCCTCTTTCTAATCACTTAATCGGCTCCTAGTGCAATACAGAATCAACTTCAAAGTTCTACTCACAGTCTTTAAAGCATTTCCAGTCCAGTCAGACCTCTCAGGTGATCAGTTAGTGGTTTTCAAATTGTTCATTTAGTAAGATACAGTGAAGGTGCTTTTAGTTACTTTGGTCCTAAAACTGCCTGATGGCCTGAGACCTGTCACATCTGTGTCCACATTCAAAAGTAACCTTAAACCTTCATTTTTTAGTTAAGTGTAGTTGTTATGTGTATGTTCCCATTAACATAAATCATTCAATAAAATGGACTACAGGTCCTACAGCTGTCCCTCTACATCACTAAATGGGAAGGGTGAGTGCCAGGGGACCTAGTGGCTCATCTCTCCCTAAGAGTCCAAATAGCCTGTGGAGAGAAATACAAGTTAATATTTACAAATCTCAGACAAAAACTCAAATCCTGTGTTTCATTAAGTCCATAAGGTTCAATAGTATTCAATTCATATATCCAAAATGCCTCCCTTCTTAAGAGCTGGTTAATCAAGTCACCACCTCTTGGATTAGGGATTTTTACTCATCCTATTCAGTCAGTTGTTTACGAGATGTAATGAAGTTTAATTATATAAAATGGTGTAATTCTTGTAACTTTGTGCAACATTAATCACGTCATGTTTTCTGTAATATGTATATTTTCATTTCCGTGCCCTTTGTAAAATGTTCACTTTGAGAAAATGAAGACTATGATAATTAGTCATGTGACTCAGATGTATTTATCACACCTGTGAGTACTCAGCAGTTGCACTGAGCGAACCTGAAGAAGCTACAGGCGAAACGCGTTGTTCGCTCTTAATAAAGTCACAGTAAAGTCATTACAGTGTGCGGTGGTTAATTTTGATTTTCATCTTATATGTTCCTGCGACTGACCAGCACCTGACTGAAAATACTGGCTGTGCATGAGGAGTTCTGTCCTTTTATAAATCATTCAATGTTACTATGAAGGTTAGGGTTAGCGTAAGTCTCCAGGAGTGGTTTGTCAATGTCTTTTGGACGAGTGGGTGACTATCAGTGTTGTTTGTTCTTGTATTTCATTTATTCTCATGTTAGTGTAAAGCACATTGAGTTTACCTGTGACGAAATGTGCTGTACTGTATAAATAAAAATTACCTTGCTTAATCTTGAGAAACTGGAATCAAAAGAAAAAATAATCCCAACAAGTCCTGACAACAAAATGATGAAACACTTGTCCTCCAAAACTGCTACAAATGTCCACATCCTGTAAAAATAAGAGAATTTTACTCAAGTAAAAGTGCAGAAGTAGGAGGTTGGAGCTAATTTTAGCTACTTTGGGGTATTTAATAACTAGGTGTCATATTTTATAAGCTCATCATATGTTTTCATTCAGTCTTCTTCATGTCATCTGCAAATGAGCTTTACAAAAATGACTGGAGAGTTTTTTGATCTACCATTTCTTATGGTGAGTTTGGTTAGCTTTAGGCAACTAAGAGAGAGAGAGAGAGCTTTCTTTTCTCCTCTTCATATTCAGCACATATCATTACATATCCCTCCGGAAATGTTCATAGCGCGATGTGCAATGGTGACAGTCCCTCAGCCACATCCTGCTCAGTCATGCCACTGATAGAAACTCAAACATCATGTTTCACATAACAGTGTCTTGAACGATAAAAGAAAAACATAATTTCATACTGTATTCTGTGCCATCTTATGGTTTTCACAGTCCTCTTAGTGACTTTACTATTTCTCTTACGGCTTGTTGCCCTACTTCTGTACGCTAAAACAGCTAAATTACTAAAGTAAAGTGAAACACAATGGTAACAGTAATAAAGGTGTTACTTTAGGGATTAGGATAATTTAAATTTCACTCCAGGCTCACACTGCTACTTTGCATTCCTTCTATACAACAATTCACAAAGTGGTTTTACAGTCACATCTGTAGCAACATGTCTTTTTTTCTTTTTTTTTTTTTAAAGCTGAACTGTCTGTTCTCATGCAAAATACATTTAAAGGAAAATACATTTACCTGCATTACATGTTTATTAAAACAGTCAGGGGAGGAATAAAAAAGTCTGCAGTTAATGTTGGGAAAAAAAATCCTTTTTGCTCCTCATGCACCGCCTATAGTAAACTGTGTATAGTGGCATATTGGCTCTGTTTAACCCTTGCACTACAAAGCATTCCACAAATATAGGTTACACTAATTTCTAAGAAGCTTTTACATTTTAAAGGACATAATTTTGTTGGCTGTTCAAGGACTTTTTCATGTCAACACATGCCAGTATAAGCTCTTATTATCTTGCGGACTGAAGAAAATGTGAATGCAAAGCTTCTCTTTACGAAGCCAAAAGAATTCTTTTTTTATATCTTTGTCAGAAATGGCATATATGAGTTAAATTCTTTTCAGGTTCTTTGCTTGTTCGTGAGACCATATGAATGCTGTAAGGGCTGAAAAAAATATGTGAGACAATTTATACGTCTGCAGGTCAATGTCATGCAAGGCAATGAAAGAAACAAAACAGGACAAATGCCACTAATCCATTCACATATTTGTTGTGGAGCAAAGACTCACTGCAATTTGGCATTTAGAAAGCGCTGCTTTAATGTGCCAACTTGTGACCCAAACATCCTGTAAGACACACAGTGAGTGAAAGGAGAGAAAATAGAATCTGGTTTATTAAAGCGCTCACACTGCACATTTTAAATGATAGAGTAAAGATAGCCAATCCCTTGAGAAAATGAATTGTCTGTCACATGCCTTTGACTGGGATTGTGGTCCTATCGGAGTACTGAGGCTTACACTGCACTTCGGATGCGAATGCATTAGCATAATCTGTCCAGTTGATTGTGTTTGGGCAGCAGTGACATAAAACTCTGGCCCTGTGCGTCGGCTCTATAAGGCTGTCAGCCCAGGCAGCAAAAAAGCAATCAGTGGAGCAGATTAAAATGTGCGACAGCAAACAAAATAAGGAAGGTGCAGACTACCAAAACAGTGGAAGCACCATGTTCCCCTCTGTTTGCAAGGAAGGGTCAAGAGATGATGAGTGACAAGTTGGTTAATAGAGGAGTCCATCACCTCCTTGTCCCATTCAAGTTTGAAATGAGCTGCGGTGCCACCAGCTGAGATGACAGACAGTGAACAACATCTGAGATAAGATCCTCTCACTGTGTGTGAATTGAAAGTAGTATTTACACAAAAGGTGTCTACATCTACATGATATTTTCACTTGAGATGGTCACCTTGAAAAATGACCATTCATCATAATATGTCCTCACCCTCGTGGTCATGTGCCCAAAAATATCCAGTGATAAATGAGAGCGAGGATGATAATTTGAGCCATATCCAACCACATATGCTCAATGGAACTTTGGCCTTAGCTTTCATTATATTGTCTGGGAGAAAAGACAAATCATGAATATTCATGATCTGAGCTGAATCACAAACTGATGATGCCACAGACGCCCCTGTGGATTGTGGGTACTAATGATATAGTGGAGCCCATCTGTTCATGCAGGTCTGTAATAGATCAGTCTGATGCCACAGGTGCTCCTCTGACAGCAGTGGGAAGCATTTGAGGTCAGACAGTATGGGACAGTTTATACTTTTATTTGCAAAAGAAAGCATGAACAGCTCTTCTTTCACTTGAATTTTATGATCAGCTGCTGCCTTTAGCGTTGCGATTGAAGACCCATTTCCTGTATCAAACCTTAATACTGCTGAATTAAGCATCAAACAGTTGAGCCAGCTTCAATAATTTAATCACTATTCACAATTATCTTATATGAAAGTTATTTAATACGACATTTGCAATGTGCATTTCCATTTGTAGCAACCACAAGGATTTAGCACAACTGCAGGCAGTGAATCCATGAACACAAAGTCTGCACATGTTGTAAAGTCACAAGTAAAAGTCACACACCTCCAGATATTTGAGTGTGGTTTGGTAAATATGACAGAGACTTCAGTGGCCAGCTTTGCTACTGTTTCTGGACGGGTGTAATTGTTTTTTGTATAATGCTAATATCAGACAAGAATGACAATCCGGCAAAACCCTGGATTATGTTCAATGACATTTTTTTACATCCAACCCCAAAGTCTTTGGAATTCTTGCTTTTTACAAAATCTGCACATAGCAGCAAAGATCACTGTCACATGAAAAGCTAATGTTAATTGCAGGTCTGTGTCATGACACAAACTCTAATCTCTTGCATAGAAATCAGAGGTGTTGGGCTGCAACTAATTATAAATTTCGATTAATCCATCTATTATTTTCAATTAGTTGTTTGGTCCATAAAATGGTGAAAAGTGTTGATCACTGTTTCCCAGAGCCCAGTGTGACATATTCAAATTACTTCTCCACAACCCAAAGATATTCAGTTTACTGTCATAGAAGATTAAAGAAACCAAAATATATTCACATCTCACAGCTCTACAGAGGTGCTATAAACTTATCCATTAACCCAACCTGAAGACCCGAACCTTCTGCTTCACTGCATAAAGGGAAAACTATTTCCAGCATTGGAACTGAAATTTACATCCTCTTGGCAGTGGATGTAAATCATGAAGTGGAGAATCATCCGATATAAGTGTAATTCCCAGAGATACTGGATTGTTTTTACTGTGGTACCTGCAACAAATTATAACAATTGAAAAACAAGACTGAGAGTCAACAGCCACTTTAACAAAAGCCAAAAAAGCAAACCTCATGGTACTACTAGAGGAAAACCACCTGTATTTGGAGACGGTTGAGAACAAATCATTGATAAACAGAGCTTTGTTATGGTGTCACAACAGAGAGTAAAAATTGGACTTATATTTATCAGGTAGCCTGAAACACAACTGAAAATAAACGCTGAAAGATATTTATTATTAAACATTAAACATTATGACATTGTAAGGCAATAATACACTTACTGAACACTTTATTAAGAACACCTACGCAATCTAGTTCAATCCAATATAACATCTCTGCCATAAACTCTACTTTTAAGAAGCTTATTGTTGTGACATAACACTTTATTAATATGAAACATAACCTCATCTGGACACCACCTCCTAGAGGTAACCTTTAATGTCCGGAAGAAACATTAAAGCTAGAATGCCAAAGAATGTCCTCGCTTTGAGCTCGCTGACTTGGCTGGACTCGCCATGTCTGATTTTTAGGTTTAGGTTAAGGTTAAAAAGGTCATTTGGTTCTTGAATTTAGCTTCTTGTATCAAAATCTGAATCTGGTGTGTTAATTTAAGAGAACCCACTAATTGTAATTATGTATTAAATATGTATTATGTCATTTTTTAAATTTATTTTGTGAATTACTGTGTAAAGTCTGTGTATGATTTTCTTATTTCAAAATTGTATCCTTATTTTATTTTATTACTGTTAGGAATAGGATGAGTTCTCTGCAAGCAACAGTCTGGGTTGCTTGTTGTTTAATGAAGTTGAGTCAATTAGCAAATGTTCCTCCACTGCAACGCTTGCCAAAGAAGCCAATTCTGAAACTACAATTTCAGCTGTACAGTCGTGTGACACCACGTTTCACAATCCACAGCTGCAGTAATGTGGATTGAGAAATACGGGTATCCAGAGGCAATAACACCGAGGAAGAGAATCAGAAAAAGCTAGAATTGGCAGACCTCACAGTGGATTTGGATAATTAGCTTCAATGTTCACTTGGTGTTGTAGCAGGATGTGTGAGGGAAGAGAAAGAAATATATTTATTTTATTTATTTATTTTATAATAGAATTGATCAAAATTTAAATCTGTATCAGCAACAAAGAAAGTTTCAATTTGAAGTGATAGGAGAGAGAAGAAAGAGAAATTATTATTATAATGATGATGATGATGATGATTATTATGATTATTATTATATAAATAGTTTTTGTAATCTACATGTGAGTCTAATTTATTAATTCAAATTAATTCAATAATTGTGTTTAGTGAGAAACAATAGCAAATTTCAAACAGTGAAATATAATTTAACTACAGTAGACTATAATCATTATTTTATAATTATATATATAATTTGTGTGAGTAGCCAAACACCAATTTCAGTATTAAAGTTAAGGTATCAAATTCATCACATTACTATTCAAATAATTTGTTATTGTTAAAATTTTTAGCGTTCTCATTTAATTCAAACACCAATCTGTAAATGTATTTCTACTCACATAGTTGCTGTAAGTGGACTGACAACATAATTGCATTTACACTTGTGGTCAATATGGTCACAATGTGTCCCCGACCACCTCCGGAATTGGTCTGACCGATCGGATCACTATCTGACCTCAATTCGTCTTGGATGCATTTACACCTGTACTTTCATGTGGTCAAATACTATCCGATTGCAATCCGATCACCCAAAATGTATTTTAATGGGAGGTGTAAACAGGGCAATTATTAGAAAGGTGATAATTCTACTTTATATTTATTATTGAGGTCATAGTAGGAGGTGGTGATGGATTTGTAAAAATAGCAAAAGTGGCAGAGCTGTTGCATTGGATTGCATCAGATTGCACAGGTGTACCTAATAAAGTGCTCGGTGAGTGTATATCTGGACTGTGTGTCTTCTTCTGCCCCCTAGTGTCCAAAAAGTGGTCAATACAGATTAAAGCATAATAAACACATTGTTTTCTCTTTTCCACCATACACAGGTTGATTATCAGCCCTTCAGAGCCTGTGCTGCCTTCATTGACCCCCTTTTAAGATTTTTTTAGACACTCTCCTGATCTGATAATTCTTTGGTATAATAACATTGTAAAAGAAAAACGGGGAGGGTTCAACACTAATCTGTGCTCCAAACACTACCTCCCACACACTTAATTGTATCACCCAGCCTCAGATAGACCTGAGCGCTATCCCCAGAGATAAATCAAGGCATGAAATGTAAGGCAGCTAAGCACCTAGTAAGTGGCTCCCATGTTATTTCAACATAATTACGCAGCAAAGTAAAAGGCTTGGGAACTAGATCGTTCATGCTATTAAGACACTGAAAAGGGTCTGTGAGGCTGTTACCATCCAATACTCAGTGGATTTTACAGGGTTGTCACCCAACATCCAGAAGGTTTTAAAGCTTCCAGTGTCATCTATGAAAACAGTTTATTTCCTAGTAAGCAGTTCTACCTGTGGAGAACATGCTGCTGTATGTACTCAAATAATTTACCCCCATTTACATCATCTACAGTAACACACTGTGTTTTACAAGTGGCAGTACATTGCGTACAATTGCGTACCCAAACTCATACAGTCAGTTTAAATGCTGATGCAATACAAAGCAAATGAGACTGTTTTCATGGAGCATTTTAGTGTTCCTCTGCAATTTATTAATTCTAATAGACTCTTGAAGTAAACAGACATGACACACTGTTCAGAAAATGATGAATTCTGCATGGCCAGTAGCACGATTTGGAGTTGATAATGTAATACAGAGTGAGACAAACGCTTTAACTTCACAGCATCATTCAGAGAAACTGAAACCCTGTGAAGAGTGAAGTGAAAGCTAGTTATAGAGGCTTGTTGACTGTGAGCATCTTGGCAGGTGATGTAAAGATTGTAAATTTTCACCAAGACTGTTGTCATACAAATAATATCTGTTATGAAAGATGGGTTCAAGTATGTTACACATCAGTTGACAGCCGGTCTGTAGACAGTAAATCTAACTGCACAGACCAGTGGCTATAAATATCTAACAAAGGAGGAGAGAACAAAGGTATATCAATTGCGTTGTCACCTTCATTTTTTTAATAAGTCCCCCAAATATACGAAATACAATAAACATGTTCCTCATCCTGTCTACTGCCGGCAGAAATAGATTTTTGACACATCTTTGAAGAGTGTTCAACCAATGCCATTGGCTCTGTGAGGCTGTACTCAGGCACAGTGAAGCTTTGATCTAAACGCTAATGTCAGTATGCTAAAATTCTCAAAATGACAATTGCTGTGTCTCAAATCGCATACTTCTGTACTTACACTTAACATTTTGAGTGGATAAGTGCGTTCACACTGAGGAGTATGGAAAAATGCAGTGCACTGTGAGAACCTGGATGGTGCACTCAAAACGATCAAAAAGTTGAGTGTGGAAATATGGACATTTCTCGCCCTCAAAGGTCGCCATCTTGGCTACGTAGCGGAAGGGTAGGGACCACTTTTCTAACTGGAAATGGTGGCTGGGTACGTTGTAACTACGGTGAACATCGTCACATTATACAAATGTAAGTTATACATGTGTTTTTAGCACTAAGCACCACTATACTGTTGTCAGATATAAGCCATCAGTATGTTTTTTGGGTTAATTTAGCAGTCTGTAATGATTTCATAGTGCAAATGCTAATGCTAGCTAATGCTAATTTGCGATCGTCATTTCCGTAAGTGCACATTAGCTGTATTTGGTTTGAGACAACACTACCCTGTCAAAATTTGCGGACTACGTCAGTAAGTACTCAGTGTACACAGTGCACTACATGAAAGTGTACTAACAGATGGATATGATTTGAGACACAGCTAATGTTTACCATGTTTGGTGTGTTAGGATGCTAACATTTGCTAATTACCACTAAACAGAAGTATAACTTAAGATGATGGGAATGTAAATTTTGCAGGTATTTGGTCATAAACCAAAGTATTTGACATTAAAATTTTGACTTGATGATGGGATATTGAGATATTTCAGTCTGGACCAAAGTGAGTAGTATACACAAGACATTGATCACAAAGAGTTTGCAGACATCAAGTATACAGAATAAATATATGTCCCCTATATTTTTTTTATCACACAATCATATAAATAAAGGTGAGTTTTATTGAAATATAGTTTACAAGCACTTAATATAAACATTATCATTTTAACTTACCGTGAAAGTGATTCTTTTGAGTAAAAAGAGGCATATAAATCACATTGTTTCCAGCTCATAGAGTCAGACATGCTGCATATCACACGTGTTTTGGTTGAGGTAAACTGACAAGACTTTTATTGCATCAGTTTCATTCTGTAAGATAAACATGATTTAGAATGTGTCTTCTCATAAATAACCGAGAATGTCAGAGAATCCTAATAGACGTTTCCCAGTTAGGTCACGTCCTTCATGATTTTACATTTACAAATACAGTCACTGGTATGAACTGCAGTGTGCGGGTATAAAAAGGCAAACAGATTGAGCTGTCCTGCAGAGTCATTCATAGCAGATCTAATCATATTCTGTCATTAGTTGCAGCCCAACAGTAATTCTCCCTACCTTTTACCACCCTGAATATTGACTGTAAAGGTTCATGCACACCTTCAGTTGCAGGTGCATGGGAGGAAATGTCCATAGAGAAGAAAAGAGAGAATTCAGAATTTGTCAGGTAAAAAGCCTGATGAAGGTCTAAGGACCGAAAAAGTTGTATCTCTAAGTTTATTGTAAATAAAAGGACCACTTGAATATACCTTCATAATTCCATTTTCATTCAGCTGCAAACTTTCAATAGCTGGCATAAATTCTGCAGCTGTTAAATGTGGATTAGAGGCTCTGACTGATTTGAATACAGCTGAAAACCACAAATTAAAGTACATAGCAACCACAGCAGTGAGTATTAAAACATAATCATACTTAATCATCAACTGCCTAAAACAAGTCCAAAGTAATATAAGTTTTTCCTTACTGTTATATACCTCTCTAAGGCCCCTTTTAAACAGGATTTATTTCTCCGGGGGTGGTTGGATGATTTTAATATTACATGGTCAGTGATTTTTGCCTCTCCGTCCATTATTTACATTAAGTCCTGTCCAGAGAGAAGCTTTGCATCTCTGACATTTTGCACACAGGGCAACATTTCTCTGAGTGTCATCAGCTTAGCGTGCAACTCAAGTTCTGTGTGACAGTTAAAGAAGCAGAAAGGGATTTTCTAACGCGATAGATGCCAGTTCATTAACACCAATATTCAGTCAACTCATACGAAGTAGGAAAAAGAAGAAAATCAACAAAAGCTAGACCCCGGACAGCTCATCAACTGTTGTAATGTCACATGAATGTCACTGTAAAAGTAAGTAAAACCCATTTAAAGCAGCAGCAGAAGAAGCTATAAACACAACAGTGACACATTTTCTCCTTATGAAGTTGTTATGATGAACAATTGCTTTACACATCCAGCAGCAACCTTATATCCTAGAAATTATAAGTTCATAATTATTTTGTTTAGCAAGATACATTTTGAAGGAATTGTAAATGCCAGGATGATATGTTGATATTTAATGGCCACATTTTATCAAGTCAAGAAAGAGCAACATTTTTGTATTTTCGTAATCTCCCTGTTGTCTTACAAATCGTAAGAATTTTAGAATAGGGACCAGTGTTCTGTCCTGACTTCCACATGTGGTTAGATTTAGGCTACTAAAACAGACCACCATCTTTTCATGAACTTAACCAGGTCTTTCGAGTGCTCAAAACATACAATTATAACCAGTTAATCATGCTTTAGTTGCTACGAGCTGGTATTGTAGATCAAACAAATGAAATATTTAGTGAAATATGGAACTTTGCATATTCTGTATGTTCATTAATAATGAACATCAAACACCAAATCTAAAGCATCTGGGTGGTGTTACATTTATCTCAAAATAGATTTGCTGCTGCAAATCAGTAGTATATTTAAACATAATGCAGTCAGCAGCAGAAATGTCTTGGTCTCCAACTCTTTAAAGAATATCTGGCTCTTTTCCTGTTAAATTAGCAGTCATTTACTTTGTCTGTCTGCCTTATTATGCGAGTAAGTAGTGTAAAGTGGGTTTATCAGAGCCTCTCTATTGGAAACTGCTGCCTGCTGCAGCTGGAAACAAGGTAGATGATGGTAGTGAGACTCAACCAAACAGTAGCTGAAATGAGCTGAAAGACACAAAAATGTATTGTAGAGTTAAAGTAAGTCAGGTTCATCTCTATGAGTGAGTCCTTTTATGTTACACACAGTGCTGCTTTAAATAATTTGGATATCCTGCTGGTGATGAAGGTCATATTATTTTCCAGCAGAATATCCCTGTAAACAGAACCATCTACACTAATTTGCCAATAGCTAAAATGCAAAAAATTCAGAATGATCGGTTTAATTACTGAGGATCAGGGCAAATATTTTATTACCGACATCCCACTGTAATACTAATAATGTCTGAATGGAGCCCAAATCATTTTCCACCATCTCTGTTTACTTTATTTCATCACAATAATCCACTATATGAATCCTTCTTTCCAGGGAGTCCAGGGTACATTGATATCTATCATGTCCTCAGATATTTGCTACAGTGTAGTTCCTTTGTATTTGTATTGTATTATCAAGCATTTACTCTGTAGACTCATGCATGAGTGGTTTCGAGTGTAGGCATGGCAGTGGAGGTGACAAAGGAATGCCCAAGACATATGGCTAAAGAAATGAAATAATATATGATCAGGAATTCATTCAGGCAAATTACTGTTGAAACGATGGAAATTGAGAAGAAAAATTACATTTATATGAACAGCCCTAGAGCTAACACTCACAACATGAAGAACAGCACATGCATGAAAATTGTTCATGGAAAAGATGAAAAGTTTAATGGCCTTGGAAGAAATGGAGCTGGTCCCAGTGGCTTTACGGGCAATTGTGTTAATGGAGATTCTCGGAATGATAATTGGCGAGTAGTAAGTGGTACTTAGAGTGCTGCAAGGGACAAACACACAAAAAGACACTAATGTTGACTGACGGACTGTAGAGGTGAGTAGGAGAAAAACTGCTCTCATTAGAAAAGATAAACAACAGCAGGGTCATTCATTCAAATACCAAACAACTGATGTTTGAATGTGCCTGATGTGCAGTCATGCAAAGAATGGGCTTCCTGTCTCAGCAGCAGAAATGTGATGCAGTGTTGTCAGACTGCTAAAGAAACTCTTAGAGATCCCCTCCAGACATGTTTTGAAACACATAAAAATAGTCTGTTTTGAATATCTTTTGTCTGATATGGCTTTTTTCTCAAAAAAGTTTAATAACCTTGTTGAAAATCTTAAAATTGCTTCTACTCCATCTCTACTCCATGTCACAAATTCAAACTTGAAGCCTCCAGTTCATATACACTGACAGTTGACTTTTCAGTGATCAAGGAGACATATTGTGTCCAGCAGTTAAACTTAAACGAGATATATTTGCATAATTATAGAGTCTGGAATTTCTAATGAGGAAATAATGAAGAATTTTAACTCTGCACATATATCATTCTGCACAGTGAAGCTCAAACATATGAAGTAAAACACATTTTTGACTGAAGGGGAACTTTAAAATTATTATTCCTTCTCCTTCATTGAAAAATCCAGAATCGACGAATATGCAAACATTTTTGTAGACTATTTGACATGCAATTCAAGTCTCCTACTTAGCTGAACAGTTAATTCTCAGTGTATGTGCACTCAAATTTTCAAGTTTCCACATCACATTTGTTTAACGCCTGGGACACACTGGATGCATGAACCTCAACAGTGCGTGTACGTCGCTGAACTGCTGTGTCTCTCATGCTTATAGCGACCACACTGGAAGCGTGTCTGCTGTGGCACTTCTGCCACTGGCAGCCCTACCTTTCTGTCGTGTTCCCTGTCTGTTTCTGCTGAGAATCGCGCGCGTCACGCAGAGAAAATAGGCGAGACGTCGAATCTCTAGATGAAGCAACGCAGCAGCCTCGCGTGAGACGCGTGTGACACGCAGGCAGTGTGGCTGCTCTAACCTGTTAACATGGGTGCCGACATGAAAAGCAAGAGGTTCTGCGACGCACACGTGCTGCTCACGCATCCAGTGTGTCCCAGGGGTAAGCTGTATACTGGACTATGATTGGCTCCAAACTAGTTGTGTTGTCACAAATCATGCTCATAGGTACACACCTTAAAATCAGATTCAAGGTGAGCACAGATAGGCTAAACTTTACACCAGTGAAAAATGAAAAAAAGAACTTGAGAGAAGTTGATATCCTGCTTTCTTTCAAACTTCTGCCAAACCAGGCCAATCAAAGCGTGTCCTGGTGGCCTAAGGTGCCAACCATGAGCCACAATGTCCCTGGTTCGGGTCTGACTGGAGACTTTTGTTGCGTGTCATCTCCCACCTCTTTCTTCCCTCGTTTTTTCTCATCTTGCTACTGACTCAGCAATAATATGCCAGATTGTCATACACAGCCGCCCTAATTCCAACGTTGGAAAGGTGTCTGCGGAGAAATTTTAGATGTTAATGATCCGACCAGCATCCTGAGGCCATCAGGGAAGAGGATGTGGTTAGAGGGTTGGGTGTACAAAATGTGTGACTTTGACATTTCTCATCTCATAATTAACACTGGTTTTCCCTAACTTTAACCAAGTTTTAGTTCTTAAACACACTTCACATGGGTTGAAGCCACAGACAAGCAACCTATTTTGTTGTTTAACTATGCAGACTTTCTGCTTCTCAAGGACTCGCAACACTGTAAAATTCTCCTTTTAAAATATTTTTCTTTATTGCATTTAGAAAGAGTACAATTTTTCAAACTCGAAATGGCAGGTACAGATGCCACTGTACCAGGACATGAAAGATGTGTGTTTGTTCTGCACACTGATAGCTATGTGGATTGAATCTTTCAGGTGCCTTACAATAATGACAGGCTATTCCATTTACCGATTCAATGGAAACGCAATGGTGTGTTCATGGTGCCGTTTAATTTGTACAAACAACTTAAGAATGCTGTTGTGTGTTCATGTGTTGTTAATGGAGGTGCCTGCATAACCTCTGATTAAAATGTACAGTATAAAGCACTGAGTTGTTTGTCACCATTCAGATGGCAGATAATACAATAAGCATGCAGTTAATTCATGACGTTTAGGCAAAGAGGCAGAACATTTGGTGGCGTGACGGATTAATAGGTTCAGTTTTGGAGTGAAATGTTTGTGTTCGAGCTCGATAATGTCTGACTGCATTACAGATTCATGGAGACATAACTTTCATTCATTGGATAAATTAACAAGGGAATTGTGCTTAATTAAACTCACCTGAATATGAAGCTCACCCTGAAAACTGATTACAAATATGCAGGTGTTCATAGTGTGAAAACAAACCTTTTTGAATGACAGAATATTTTCACCACTTCCATTTATATTACAGCTGATGTCACTGAAATCACATCCCTGCATTTATCCATGTGAAGCTTGAAAAAAGATGAATAACTATTTGTAAGAAGTGTGTATTATGTGTATAAGGACCCTGAACCGTAATTACTGGCATACATCTGATAAAAAACCATACCTCAAACAATTGACACCTTATGAATGCAGGATGCTCTTTTTTAAGAGGATTATTTTACAGCCTTTTAAGCTGCTTCCTCATCATACTACTTACTCATTTTAGTCTAGTAAGAAGGTGAGGTCCCCATGCAGCTCACTGATGTATTTGTCTAACTTAGTTTTTTGTAATCCTCATGGTGTCTAGTAAACACATTTTCATGTTCCCAAATATCCAAATATTGTCCCAAAGGTCCATTTGGCGGCCATCTGTGTGGCCATCTTGGATTTTGGACGAAAACTGAAAATCAACATAACTAAATATCATGCAGAGACAATTGAATCAATTTTTCTGTGTAACTTTGGAGGAATTGATTGAAAGGGTTATTGTTATATTGTTTGGTATATTAAAACATTAAAAAATAAGGAAAAGAAGGATGCATAACTTAAACTCAAAATTTTGCAAAATATCTAATATCTCTATACCTAACTATAGGATCCATGCAAACTCTGGAATCAACTCAATTTGACAGGGAAACATAACAAAATATGAGTGCCAATCTCTATTTTCTTCTATTTTTGTAGAATTAGGTGGAACTGGTGGTAGTTCATCATGCCTAAGTCAAAGAAAAGCAAGAGAGATAATGGTGGCAGGTCAGAAGCGTCCTCCTGTAACTTGTATTTTACATGTAACTGGCATAGGGCATCTAGATTTCACACCTCTCAGTCAATTTAAGGGGTTTGCCACTGACAAGCTGGCTCAGCTACATAGCAGTCATGACAGTTGTCTTATCGCATGGAGGATGTCTGTAATTGCATTCCAGAGAGTCTTGCTGGTGCAGATTTAGAACCAATTGGCTATGATCGACGCTGCTACCAAAACTTTACTAAAAACCAGAAACGCTTGAAGTGTAGTGTGACATTTTATGAAGCCTCAACATCATGCTCCCCTTATAGACCACCATCATCCTCAGCCACGCAGCTGTTCCCTCCAGACTGTATCTTTTGTGGAAGGCACAACAAAGTGAATGTGGCGGGAAAGACTGAACGATGCATCAAGTTCCCAGTATTTAAAGACAAAGATGGAGCGTTGAAGGAGGTTACATGAAAAAAGATTGAGCCGCAAATGGAAATAGATTGAGCCTCGAGCCCTAGCACTTGGGCTACAACATCTACATCGCATGGTGCAAGGCTGTTTGTGACAGAGACCAATTTCAATCAGTCCTGTCGTAAGTCATTTAACCTGAAATATGCCAATCATCTGCGAGATACAGCCCAAGATACAGCCCAGGCTACCAACCATGTCACTCATAAAGAGCAGAATCATAAAGCTGTTGCACATCTTAAAGCATTCACTTTTGCGCTTAATTTCATTCAAGATCTAGTGACTCGGCAGAACAAAGTTGTGCAGCTTGAATTGTTGCACCTAAGCTACGCATCAAGAGTTGGAGAGAAATGGCTTCCCAAATCCAAAGTGCAGAAGTGAGAAGCTGAGGGCCAAACTTGAGGCCTGTGATATTCATGAACGGATCACCTTTGCCAAGGTCAATCCAGGTGACAAAGGTTGTATCACCTATAACCTGGTATACAATACCAGCATATCTGTCACAGATGTGGTGACCTATGCATATAAGCTGGGGTCCAAAGACAAGTATGAGTATGAGGCCCTGCTCCTTCGTGGTATAATTCAGCAGATATTCAATGAGTTGAAGTCACTCCCCTGGCCTCCTACAGCTGATGATCTTGAGGTGAAATCATCAGATGAACTCCTCCCGCTTGATCTCATGAAGTTCGTGAACCCCATCATCTGAGGATGAAGATGTAACAAGTGCCTTCTAGGGCAAAAGAAAGGTCAGACCCCTGAAGAAGCTACAGAGCCAACCCAAGTACCATGTAGCCTTCAGGTGAGAGTGTTTTCTTTATATAACATTTTCAGTAGCGTTTCATGGCAATCAAGTAATTGCTGAATATAGGAACTAGAACAGCATGATTTTGTAATATACCAATGTCTTTTTTTTTCAGAAAACTTGGTGATGAGTGGTCAGTAGAGCCAAAGGTGATGGATGATATTGTGGAATTCACGTGTCTGATGTATGGCCAAGACTGGGAGAAGTCTGTTAATGCTGTACATAGCATCATGCTGAAGAAGATGATGGGGGAGGATGAACAACTGACAACCAAATCTAAGGTGGATCTCTCCTGGCTCCCACCTTGCAGAGACAACCTTTTCCCTCGGGTAGGGTATCTTGAAACCAATGTGGTCTTGTGACCCTATCTTCCCCCCCTTCCCTCATTGACTGCTGAGGAGGTGGAGGGTGAAGAAGAGGAAGAGGAGCAAGATAATGACTATGAAGAGTTTCTTAATGATGATGACTGAATATATAGCAGCACGATGAAAAAAATATTATTTACTGCTTCTGTAGCTGTCATGTCTGATTAAACTAGTAGTATAACATTTTCCTTATTTGTTATTTTGACTTATTTAAATTATATTTTGTTATTTTTCCCTAATCACTGTCGGTTTTTGTTGAGTCCAGGGTTTTTGTGGATTGTTGGTTAGTTTGGTATATATCTAGAAAGATATTTTGCAAGATTTTGAGTGGAAATTATACAGTTTTTTTCTTATTTTTTGAGTTTAATATACCAGACTTGTTAAAATCATGACAATAACCCTCTCAATAAATGTTCAGTGTAAAAACTGTTGTTTGAAAGAGTGGTTCATCTAAATTATCAAGTTGTAACAACATAACAAAACAAGTTCGTATATGATTGGTTAGTAACAGCTATGGGAAAGTTCCCACAATTTAACATTTTGTCTTTGTACTTAATGAAGCATGTTGAACCACTTTGGATCAGACTTTCCTCTCCTTCAGTAATGAAGAAGTGGATTGTTTCGGCTTGCTTGTGCGTAGCTATCTTTTAAGCAAATTAAGGTCTGCTGGGCTCATTCTTCTTCCTCAGGATGACAACGCTGCATTTTCATCGTAAAAGGCTTCAAAATAACATCACTTGGAGGATTATGTGTGTTCAAGTGTCATTAGATGAAGATAATTGTAATTGTCATGCATCAAACTGAATGTAGAGGAAGAGACAGAGTGTATATTGCCTTTTGCTAAATACACATAAGGTTACCATTAGGGATGTGCAGAGGGCCCAGTATTTGTATTGGTATTTGTATTTGTTGAGGCAGCAAAATTATTTGTATTTGTATTTGAATAAAAGTGGAAAGAGGCTTAAAAATCCTGTTTTTGTTTTTATGACACTTTTAATTTTAGAATATTAAAGTGTTACAATAAGTGCTCATGAATAACTACCTTATGAAGGAGGTCCACACTATGGGTGTGCCCGAATACAAATACATTATTCGGCAAAGCACAAATAGTGTGTTTTTTATGAATATCTGTTTAATACAAATATTTTAAAAATTATTTGTTTTCAGGAAATTTAAAAAAAACAGGGTTAACAGGTTATGGAGAGTCCCTTGAAAGCACTTTGTGTATATAAGTAGCTCAGTTTTATATCTGGCAAACACCCCTGACTCCGGGAGTGATGTCCAAATAAGGAAATGTGCGTTATGTAGCAGGTGGATGTGACTCCCCTCGTTGAGACCTGCTGATAGATGCAACAACAGAGAAGAGGACAGAGACTGAGATAGCGATGTAACCAACCTGCATGCTGATATTGCGTGGGTTTTTTTTTTTCCACAAAAACAAATAATTTTTGAAATATTTGTATGAAACAAATATTCATAAAAAACCCACTATTTGTGCTTCGCAAAATAATGTATTTGTATTCGGGCACACCCCTACTTCCTATCACTTTACAGCTGACAGTGCACTCAGACTGGCTTCTTATTTTGAATCTATCCAACTTATAAACAAAAGAAAATGTTCACCTACAATTAGTACGCTCAAGGAGCAAAAAAACCATTAGTGTCATATCTGAATTGAGTTCATAACAAACTATAAGTCCTGTGGCTAGATATATAGGTAAAAGGAATGCACACACATCACTCACAGGAATTGGTATTCATAAAAAATAACATGCCCAGAAAATGTGCATACTGTACACCTCTATGCATGTTTTATGTAGGAGTTTGAAAGAAGGAATCTGCACATAATTATAATCTGATTCTGAATCTATTCAGCATACAACCGTAGCATTTTATTGTAAATTGTTTCATGTAGTTGTGATACCAAAGTTACCACATCAATGTCTTCCTTTAGTAATATAATGTGTTAATTGTATTTAATTACATCAATTATTTTGCTCATCAAGTTTATTCATTTAGTTCAATATCACATTCAGTGAACAATTTTGCTCCACATCTCTGGAACAAAATTCATCACTGCCTTTTTCAAATGAGATTTGAGGCTTTTGATTAATATCTTACACTGCACTGTAACTTTTACGCACCTGTTTTATTTGTATTATTCTATTTTAACTTTTTAATGTAACTTTTTCATCGTATTTAAATGTCTTTACAAATTGCCTTGTGTTGCTTTTACATTCTGTCTTGATGCCTTTTATGTTTTATGTAAAGCACTTTGAATTGCTTTGTTGTTGATATGTGCTATACTAATAAACTCGCCCTGCCTCGTCTTGCCATACAGGAACACAACAACAACAACAATATGTGATTAAATATGTATAAATTATTTGACTGCACAGCTAATAACCATATGTATTGTACTGTGTTTATACAAGTACAGTAAATAGGTCTATTTTTTACCTTTAATATTGTCAGTAATGTAGACATCAGAATAATGCAAATATAACAAATGACATATGCGCAAAGGTCTACTAGTTTTTCAGAACATTCAACGACATCTCGTGATTTTCATCAGTAACAGGAACTGGTTCAGGTGTCACAAGTGACCTTAGTATGGGATTTCAGTCATGTGATAAGAGGTTGTAGGGGGGGAGATGCTGCCTCGGTTCAAGGACAGTTTTAGATGTGAACAGCTTCTCTCTCCAACTATTCACTGAATGCATCTCAGAGAAAAGATGTGAGGAGAGAAGAAAGGAAATATGTTTTAGATAAATAAGATATCCTTTCCTTTTAGGCATCATCTGAAGAGCTCCATAATCTTTTGATGGCTTGGAATTTGTATTTGCAAATAAATTTACTAAATAATAATAATTACACACAGTTACTGCTAGTGCTAGCCGTCACTTTTTTATGTCCAAATGCCAAAACAGAACATAAAATTACTATCTGCATGTTTCCCCTTTATTCTGTATTCATATTTTGTATATAAATTAACTTTTAAATAATTCAGGTTATGATGATAATGTTTCATAATTTGTTGAACATTTTGTAGCCTAAATTTTTCAGTCCAAGTTGAAATTATGTAAATATATCTCACATAAAAATGTAGTTTCTAAATGATGCATAGGGATTTTCAGTGTTGCATGACTGAACGGAAATGGCACCAACTCACGGTTAAAATGTCTTTATAGTGAAAAGTAATGACTATAATGTTACCCATCATTCAGGTTAAGAGGGGAATGACTGATCATGAAAAGAAAGATCTTTCTGATGAATGATGGAAGTAGTTTTATCCGCTATTTAGAAAAAGAGATAGTGAATCGGATACTTGGTTCTTGGGTTGGTTATGTTATTTATACAAGTATAAAACTGTAATGGTGTTGTGATGAAGTATCATATCAGTCTGATCAGCAGCGTCATATCATTAGTTGAAAACTCTTAAAGGTCCACTGTGTAAGAATTTAGTGGTATCTAGTGGAATAGACTTGGCAGTAGTGGAATATAATATTCATAAGTATGTTTTAATTAGTGTATAATCCCATGAGAATAAGTATTGTTGTGTTTTCGTTAGCTTAGAATGAGCCCTTTATATTTACATAAGGAGCGGGTCCCCTTCCACAGAGGCCGCCATGTTGCATCACCATGTTTCTACAGTAACTCAGAATGGACAAACCAAACACCGGCTCTAGAGACGGCCTCTCCCATTTTTCATGAGTTTTGCATCCACTGCAGATTTTTTTTAGATGCTTGGAGGGGCAAGGGGAGGGTAGGAGTATTCAGTTGGTTGCAATCTGCAACTTTACCACTAGGTGTCACTAGATCTTACACACTGGACCTTTAAAGGCACGTATCAGTGGTCTTGTGAATTCTAGCTCAAGCCTCTACAGGGAATCCCCCTTGTTATTCAGACAGAAATAAGACCATTGGATTGTCCTTCATGGCCCGGATCAATTTCTGGGTCATGCGAGGATTGGGGAACATGAAATGATTAAATAAGTGAATCAGGATGTACATTGACTCTTCGTCGAGGACCTTTGAACCTTTACCAGTTGATTCTGTTTTAATCTGGTGTTCACAGACAACTGGTATTGTCTGTTGTCTGCGTTCATTCAGTCTCTTGTTCAGCCTTCTTGGCATTTCACCACTGCAGTGTTCAAGAGAAAAAGGCACAACTTATGTAGTACAATTACAACATTTTGACATATTGTTTTTCTTGAGATTCTTGCCTTTTTTGCATCTGATATTACAATGGTATGTGCAAACACTTGAAGCACTGTTGTAGTGTTGAAATTCTATCTTTTGTTTTGGTGTTGTTCTTTTTCCAGTGAATATTTGGACAAATGTATTATGTGTACGTTTTTTGCTGACAGAACAAAGCTAAACCAAACCAGCCCACTCTAATTTTCCTAATCTGCAGGGATTTTGTCAACCAAAAGAGTTACTAAGGTATTAAATGGTTAGTGATAAGTGCTGACTCCTCTGGCTATATGTTACAACAGCCGATGCCTGTAGTAGGCCCTTCTGAGTTAGAAGTGATGGTCCTGGTCTGAAGTCAGGGTGGGATTCTTATCATCCACACTTGCACTTAAACCTGTTGGCCCACAGTGCCAAGACATGCTACACCTCCCTTTTTCTATCCTCTCTATCGTAAGACCTTTTAACAATAGCCTTTTTGATTGCAGGTACCATCAAATAAGTTATTACAATTCACAGTATACTTCACATAATAGGTGCCAACAAGTCAGATTTTCCAGCCCATGATGACGATTATACTAAAGCCAGGTTAAATAGCTATCTGTGACATCCACTAATGGCTATCTGTGGGGGTGAGCATTAGGTTTTTGCACATGGACTGTTTCACAATGATCGGAATTAATGAAACAAAAACAATGTGTAAACATCACATACACTGTGTGTATATCTAAGGGCTGTATTTTTGTTTCGTGCATTTTGAGATTTTTAGTCTGGACAGATTTTCATGCATCTGGCACCTTGAAGGCGATTGCAGCTCAAACATTTCATTCGACAGCTTTTTTTTGAAGGTCTGTCAAACAGTCTGAAAGCTTCAGTGAATATGAGTTGTGCAGAAATCACAGTATATGTATGCATGCATGCCATTACTGGTGGAATAAATTGTTTTTCTCCAGGCTGTTTTGCAATGCAATAAAGCAATGAGCTCAAAAGGAGTTACAATCGATTTGGTGAATTGATCACCCTCTGGCTACTGCCAGGATGTAAACAAATCCCTGAATCTTTTTTGTCTGGGGAGATAGAGGCTGGAATAAATTATTTTATATTTAAATCAAATGAGTGGGTTGCCATGCCTACACTTTTTTGGGAGATAGTAAACTTCTCAGCATCTCAGCGAAAGTTTAAATCTGGAGGCAGATTTAAACTTTCATTACATTAAATTAAATTGTTCTGCCATGGTGTTTATATATTTCATATCATTGCAGTAATACTTCCATACTGATAATAATAATAGTAATGCCCATGGGAGTCAAACCACTGAACCCTTTGTTGTTGCTCTGCTTTGTATCTCCTGGAAGAGTCAACAGTCCCTGTAAGCAACATGTTTCCTCAATCTGCTATCAGACTCCACTGAATCCTACTTTAACGTCACACTGGAGGACATTGTTATCCAGCTCCTCTACCGCCCCGATCATTTAGCCTGTCAGCTGGACAGCCCAGTGGCTCAATGAAGATTAATTATGATCCCGTTGTCGACAGGGAGGCCAGGGTAATGAGATGTGCTACATGGTGAGGTGGCTTTGCATCGTTTTCCCCACTGTCGCATACAGTATCCTGTCTTATATCCGTGCCACTCAGCGAAAGGTCCGCCTTTGCATAATGCCTATCATGACAGCAGATGGTGAGGAGAGACAGGATATACTGTATGACTGTCAGCAAACACACCCATGGACAACATGGTAACAAGCTTCTAACGATGTTTGTGGAGTGCTAGTGCATTTTAGTTCTGACAGAATTTTAGTGCTGTTGTACTGTTTCTGTCTTTTTGGTAGTACGCTCATTGTTATTTGGGAAGGAGATGAAAGGGAACTGTAATGATGTTGCTCCTGGAAAAAAAATGATTTCCAGACATTATTTTTTTAAAAACACAGCAGTTAAATTGCTTCTTCATAAAAGCCATTGTCCTTATCCTTCAATATCCTCTAAATACCAAATCCCTTGTAAAAAAACTTGACAGACTGAGCCTATTGTGTACAACATATTTGATATTTTTTTTATTGCAATGATTTTGAATTCCTCTTCTTCCCATGTTGTCCTATATAAAGGCTTTAAAAACTCCTCATTTTAACACGTGTGAAGGTTTCCTCCCTTTGTACACTGTTTGCAAAAATGCATCTTACATTAAGAAAAAGGCTGATAGAGGATGGCAGTGATGCATGCATTAAAATGTTGTAAATAGAGCTTGCACATTTTTTCAAATATAAACAGATAAACATAGGGAGACATGACAACATCAATATAAAAACCTCACTGCACACAACATCAACAACATAAAAGAAAAAAGTAAAAAAAGAAATAGTAGCACAGCAGTGCAGCATCAGTAAGTTGACTTTACTCAATTCAACTCAACTTAATCTAATGATATACATGGTTCTAAATAAAATTAAAACACCTAGTTGATCACTCAACTCATTTGGCAGAAAACAGAAAATGAGAGGCTGTGCACACATGAAAACTTGCAAACTCCCAAATATTTATTAATGCAAAGTTTTGACTTGCAAGGTCAGACAACAGACTGCTTCTCTTTTTCCTTCGTTGCTGCTTTTTGTCCTCTACTTGGACTCACTTGGGGTTGGATGTGCATACTATCTACATTTTTTGCTTAGAAAACCAACTGTCAAAAATTTAGATGATTAATCTTAAAGGTCACTTTTAAAGGAAAAAATACCAGACGTTCTTCAGCCTCAGCCTTGCATGTGTGAATACTCACTAGCACTCTCATGGGTGTTCAAACAGCAAGCAAAGAAAATGTTCTCCTCGCATTAATACATGCAATCATGCCATCTCAAAAAAAATGCATTGCCTTTTGTCTGAAAACACAATTAGACTTCTATGACGAACAAATCAAATATCGTTGGGCTTTGAACACTCAAAGATATCATCCTGGTCTGTGAGAAACTACAACAGGCATTCTTCACATTCCAACATCCTGTGGACCAAACCAGTCGTGAAAGTAATCAGCAGAGTAATTGAGCATGAAAACAATCATTAGCTGCAACCCTAAACTTAATTATAAAGGCACAATCTAGGCATCAATACATTTCATTTGATTTAGTTTTGTGATGTGCGTTCCAACTCGATGATTGGTTTACCCCGTAGTAAGTTCAAACTCTCGCTCAGTAGATGAGCTGAGGTTGGTTGCCAGGTATCATTATCAAGTAGGAGGACTTAATATATTTCTTTGTACCACTGCAAATAAAGTTGGGGATTTTTCTTTAATCCGCTGGAAAAAATGAACCATCTTGCTTGTTATCACAGTGTACTGTGCAGGGGTGAAGTCCCAGCCCTGACTTGAACATTATATTGACCCATTCCTCCTGGTGTGTATTTTATCAATGTAATGTTGGTAGAGAGACTGTAACTTCTGGTAAAATGCAGTTTATTCTTGACCTTGGAAACAGCACTCGACAAACAATCTTAACTCAAGGTCCACTTAGTGATTTGTGAAAAATATTTAGACTTTTGATTGGTACCAAACTTGACCCATGAACTGAGTCACTTCTCTGAAATCATACTGTTTGTCTGCGAGAAGATATATGCTGTTTGAAGACAGCAACATTTGGTTTCCTCATTGTGAACACTCACTGTCCATTAACAGTTTTTTAAGCTTTCGTTTGATTTGAGAAGACATTTTCCATCAAAAGTCCTCAAAACATCTGATTTCAAGGCCTAAACTGTTGCATGCCAGTATTTCTGGTCGTTGCTAAAGGTTAAAATGACAGCTAAGTTGTTGGCAAGCTTGATAAATTGTGCTTCTGCCCTAGGTGACATTTTCAAAGTCAAGACCTGAACGTCTCTGTGGTAATAACAATTCTCTGCGACATCTGGAGTAAGGACATTAACCTGACACCTTGTTAGAAACACAGAGTCTGTTCTCATTGTAAGTAAGCACCACTGGAAGTTTGCTGGAAGAGAGATAAGTAGCTTAATTCCAAAATGCTGAATATTCACTGTAAAACAAAATGAATAAAGATGTTAGCATGAAAGAAATAAATGCAGTAGGATATGACAATACACATGAGTTTATAGATATAAGGAGACAGTGTAAATTGAAATCTAATGGTCAGTGGTTTGTCCTACTTAGTACTTGAACAGTCTGGACTGTTTTCATTCAGATATTTCTTCATGTGGTCTTATGGAGTGACATACATCCACAACATTTTCCTAAAAGTTTCAGGAGCTTGAATAGGATTTGTTTTCTGCATATACTCATAAGATGTTTTTTTTTTTCAAAGTACTTGTACAGTATTGGTGCAGTGTGTATCCCAGTGAACAACATGTAGAATTCATTATGTACCACTTAGTTGTGACCACACATTGTAGTGATAAAGACACTCCATGAGAGTTTACACATCACACACACAGTTTAGTAGTGGTACCTGAGTACATGATATTCCTGGGCTTTGTCTCTATTTAAGTAACAGGGTTCCTAACAGTTGTATTCTGTTTGTTGCAGAAAAAGGATGTAGATTAACAGGTCACATGATAATCAAACAATAGCGGGAGACTTAACATGATGAGCCAAAGGTTGAGTAACAGTATGGACAAGTTGACTGAGCTTGAACAGAGTGTAGATGCTGTAATTGTCAGCATTGCACCATAATGAACATGAACACATGAGTGGTCATATAGGTTTTAAACAAACTTTTTTGGAGGAGAAAATTAAGGCACATAGTAAAATTATTACCCAAACTGTCAGTTTTTATCACAATTTATAGACCAACTTCCTGGTTTAGCTCAGATTTGTTGTACTTGCCGTAGTTTGTGCCCAGTTGTGTGCAATGAGGGATTACTACCAATATTTCAAGTGCTCTCACTTTGAGTTTTAACTCCAAATTAAGGTATTAAGATAATCTAGCTACCCTGTCGGCTTGTTTAAAACCTAATCTGATCTGTCTGAATGCATTTGTTTGTTGCTTGAATCACTAAATGAGAACATAACCATGTGTTTAAAGGAAAACTCCACAAGATACATTTAATAATTTGGAACTTATTATGGCTCCACTTACTGACAGAAAGAAAACAACCCAAATCTTACAGAAACTTTTGGATTTATTGGATTTATATAACTAATTATGCTGCAGGATGAAGAATTCTACCATTTATCTACCTTATTCTACCAAAGCTGTAGAGAAACAGCAAAAAGAAATCAGCAAGCAATAAATTAATACAACCGCCTGTCAAAATCCTCCTTACTGATAAAATGTCTGACCCTATTTTCATAAAGCAAATTGTACTAATTGTTACTGCAGATAAATCAATTGATTGATTTCATTAAAATGGCAGTCCTTTCCTGTCTCAGCAAGTATCCAGGATGAGAAGACTACCTTTAACTGACTTTTCTTTCTTTTAATTAAAAAGCTCATTGAAAGGAGATGAATTGGCTGATAACATCACTACCTTTTTCCTGACCTCAATTTGGCTCCGCTCACCTCTGCAAATGAGCCTGGAGAACCTGTCTGCGCATGAAAACTCACTTTGTTATAACCTGTCAGATTAATTCATTAAATCTGGCTGAGAGTTTTCATTCCTTAATGTTCTGAATTATTCAAGGTGGAGCCTGTAGTGCACAGTGGTCAGCGTTGGCTAATGGACATGGACATTGGCGAGTGGTAAAAGTGATGAAACCGGATCTGTGTAACCACACTGATGTCTTACAGTTAAGGACACTGAGGTGTTACAGGTAAATATAGTATTAATGTAAAAAAATAATAATTTGTTGGGAGTATTTCTGCTTCCTACAGGTATTTGAATGAATTAAATGTATTAAACTAGGAGCACTTGACATCTGGAATTAGTATTTCAAACACAAAATGCAAAACTCTACAAATATCTAGCAAAAGCACTACATTCAAAACTGTTTTAACCTTTTCCAAAATGTTTTTGTTCATAAAAATGACATACACATGGTATCGTATGAATAGATCTTAATACTAAACAACAACACACTGATGTGCTCAACATAAAACACAACTACAAATATCTTACCAGTAGGTTTACGCCTTTTGCATTTTCAGTGCTACACTGTGGCAGGTTGTAAAGGATTGTTACAGTAATGTATATCTACTCAAATATATAAAAATAAACACACATAAATGCAATACAGCAACAAAAATATTTTTATTTTTTCCAAATTGAATTGTCTTTTTTTTTAAGGAAATGTATTTTGGAACATTTTTGTTTTGTTATGTAACACTTTACATACCCAACAGGAGAAAACTAAGAAAAAAATATTCACTAAGATAAAAATAAATAAATAAAGCGGCTATTTTTTTCAAAACTCTAAACACAAAAAAGAAAAACAAACGCCAAAAGTAAGAAAAAAGAAATTAGGCTGCATCCTGCCTCCTGTTTTGGTCTGGCCACAGCACCTCATCTACATCACAAGCAATGTTCTCCCTGGATAAACAGCGGGGAACATATTTTCTGGAGTGATGGATCTGTCCGCCAAAAGCCCCCACATCACCGTCACCACATGCAGCCTTCATTGCCTGGAGAAAAAGCATGCATGCAAGCAGATAGCAGTCATACACCTCCCATCGCCATGCCGGCCGAAAAAAACTCTTGAATGAGGTTAAGGAATGGGGAATATGGTGGGAGGTATAGAGCAGTAAATTGTAGGTGGTCAATGAACCAGTTGCGGAACAGAGCAGTACAACTATGTTGTCCCAGATGACAAGATACCTGGGCTGCTGTGGTCCACCCCTCTGCTCGACTGGAATGAGGATGCCATGTAGTGTGTCCAGCAGTGTTATGAGAAGGTCTGTGTTGCAGGGACCAAGGTTGACATGGTGATGGAGGACACCTTGCTGGCTAACAGCTGCACACATGGCAATATTCTCTACATGCTGTCCAGGGACATTCACAATGGCCAGTAAAGAGTCTCTGAACAACCTCCACCAAAGCAAGAGACAGTCAGGAAAACAGTTTTTTTTTTCTTTTTACCATTGTTATATTACTGTGATGCACTTCAGCTCCTCGTGCTACTTCCTATATGGTCCTCCACACACACACAGCCCACCACAACCACCCACCACTTTACAAAACAGGCAAGCTGCGCCTGCTCAATAACGCACTCTAACATAGAGAGCAAGCAGCACGTCAACCCTTCTCAGAGCCACCAGCATCAATGTGATGCTTACCTCCAGCCTCCTGTATGTCCTGATTCTGTGGCTCCAATCTGTGTTGAAATGTCTCATTTACTTAATCATACTGTACAACACCCCTGAGACTTTACACTTGTTATCCAGACTGTAGAAAAATTGGATCACTTTTACTTATTTACACTACAACAAAATGTTTTGTATAATATAAGAAAGGTGAAACAGGCTGATGTTCTCACCTAAACTTGAACCTGCAATCCCTAATGTTTCATTAATATATCATTTGTAGTATGTCCCTCATAGATACTTAACTTTATTACTACAGTAAATCATACAATATACTGACATTAACTTTACTTATTTCCACTAATGGGGTGAACCAACTTCACTAGATGCTTTGTGTTTGCACTGCTCTGAATGTGCAAAAAATCAGGGATTTCAGCATAAGAGTATTACAAACTTTCCAACATCCCTTACACTCAGCCCTTAAGCATTACTGTAGACGTAAGTTGTTAAAAATGGATCACAAATATTTAGTTTTGTTTTTAAGAAAAGACTTAGTAATTTCTTAAAACAGCCACTGTAGTTATTAGCAAAAGTTACTCTAACAGGAGTAAATAGTGCGTTTGTTGGGGACGATTTACAGCTGTAGATTTATACACATTTGGTGTGACACTGAGTATTGACAGCAGCAGGATGGTGTTTTGTATGTGGGAGCAATTAATGCATCCATGTTGCTCAATTATTTTTTTAAATTGTTTTTGAACAATGAAGGTCTGCAACAGAGGAATACATGATATCAGGGTGTGAGCACACAGGTAATACCCTCTGCTCATGTTAGCAGGTAGCAATCAGTGGCTACACTGGCCACAGCAGAACCCTGTGACTTGTGAAGGTCTCTAAAATCAGAGGGCCACTACATTACATGACCAGGACAATTGTGATAATAATGTGGCTAGCTAGGGTTTGCAGCTAGGAAGCACTCAGTGGGGAGCAGATTTCAACTTGAGCAGTGACTCTTAAGTACTGCAAATCCATCTTTGCATGTATTTTTGGAAAAATGTCATCATTCATTTCACTAGCTTCACTTGCAGTCTAACCTCTAATGGAGGTGTGGGAAGAGTGGGAACATTCTGGGGTATAATGTAGGACACGATAACCAACCAGCTCGTCATTGCATTTAAATTTGTGCATTTAACAATTTTAATACAACTTTGTGTGCATGAGATGACCCTGTTTCTGTCCAAAATGAGTCTATAACCTACAATGAATCCATTGTTGTTTCATGTATAATAGATTGCTTAATCTCCTCCGGTTTGTTAGCAAAGATTACAATATAGACAAACCTCGCAAGCCTCTCTATGCAACCGAAGAACATCTCCCACTCCTGCTTCCTCTTAATATTCAGTGTCCTGAATAACTGCTGAAGCACAGCATTCCTCCCTGCTTTTATATGACAGAAATGTCAAGTGGTCCCGGCACCACACTTAACACTAGGTGATATATTATCTCTCAAATTCAGCCTTTGGGATATTTATTAGAATATTTCGGTCTGCCAATTCATCATGTAAATGTTGTTCCCATTTGTCAAAGTTCTCAGTAAAATACTGAATTTAGGCAGAGCATGAATCCTTTTCTTGTCATTGTCAACAGATGATTATGCTAAATTCAGTCAGCTGAGCCAACAATGAACTCAATTTACTTATAAGTATTGTGTGTGTAACCAAAGTCTGATATATCGTATTCCTCTGTGCTGTAGACCTCCGTTGTCGTCTGAAAATGATTAAACTCATATCAATGAGTCACACTGCTGCACTGGGTGACGTGTTTCTTATCCCCAAAGAGAGTGATTACTGTAGTTTGTTTAGAAACGGCTCCGAAGAGTAATAACAGCAATAAGATTGTAACTCTCAGGAGAGAAGTTCCTCGCACGGCAGATGCAACTGGAGCATGCGCGAGTACGCAGTTCCGTTTGCAGAGCTTCACTAGCTTGTTGTCCTACGTCTCTTGACTTTGCACTGAACTCTCCGGAGACTGAAAACGTGATCGCTGTTATTAGTCTCTGGAGATGTTTCTAAACAAACTAACATGACCACATTCTTTATAATGAAGGAACACGTCACCCAGTGCAGCGGTGTGGCTCATTGACATGTTTTTAATAGATTTCGGATGCCAACAGAGGTCTACAGCACAGAGGAATAACATATATGAGGATTTGGATACACACACAATACTTGTAAGTAGGATGAGTTCATTGTTGGTTTGGCTCTGCACATGAGATTTGTTGACCATAAGAAAAATAAAGAAAATCTATACTTTAAGATTGAAAATAAAGCAGAGTTGCCACCAGATTTTGACAGGATACATCAGACTCACATCAATCTGTAGCGTTCTTGAATGAGTTGTAAATATTGGAAAAGAAATTTAAAAAGAGAGCAAAGTCATAGATTTCTCCTCAGGGTTCACATTGACTGGGACAATATAGCAGGAACAATTCAATGTCAATTGAACTGTGACAAGCTTATACTGTAAACTGACAGTATTACTCTGTCAATGCTGTCTGTGTTCACCATTCCAGTTTCTACCCCTGACAATGCTGCCATGTGTCAAGTAGAGGCAAGAAAGTTTTCCTGGTAACAAAGTCTTTTATTCTGCCCGGCTACAATGTGTAATTTTAGTTTTCATGGTTACAGTGTCACTATTTTATTGCTGAAGAGGACGATTGCGTGTCTTACCATGTGTCTTTCTTGCTGCTGGTTGGCCTGAGTTTGCATCATCAGATGAAGGATTTGGGAATGAACAGAGTCTCTGCAAGATACCCAGACACCAAGAGGTACTCTGAAGTCAAGTGAAGTCATTTTAGTTCAGAACTTTAAAAATATTGTACTATATAAGACGTTGTGTAAGACAGGGTGAACTTGAATTCTTCAAAGATGCACACAATAATGTCAAAACTAATGGTGTACACTTTAAAAAGTCAGTTCCTGATATACTGTACGTTCCTTTGCTCATGATAAAAATACAAAAATTCCAAAATATGTTATTTATTATTTATTTACACACACACTGTGTCATGTGTCTAACCGTCTTCATTCTCAACCGAGAAAAACATTCATTTAGTAACATTTACACAGTGTAGAAACAACTGTTTTTCCCTCTGTGATATGGGAAATAAAGAGGTGAAGCAGAGAGAGTTCTTACTGGTTTTCTGGGTGATGGAGGATGACAGAGCTAAATACACTCAGGGCCAAATCCACAAAAGGATTGACAAGACAAAAAGATAGCGTGTAATTCACAAAGCAAAGCTGCAAAGGGTGAAATGCACCACAATCTGCGCTGCCAAGCAAATAGTGTCATGGTACGCCTGTGTCATTTACATGTATGTAAATCGGCCCCTTTCTGTGCAAGTAAGCCTTGTTGCAGTCTAATTCACAAAGACCAGCACTAATTGCTACACGCAATTAGGGTGGAGTTATCAGCGTCTTCAGATAGTTGGTGTTACCTGCGCACACACTCACCCCTCACTCACTCTCTCTCTCTCTCTCTCTCTCTCTCTCTCTCTCTCGCTTTATTACAAACAGTTCCTCAGTATAAACCTCAATCTGTGTGTAACAGCTGATCTGTATAGATGTGCAGCAGAACACAGAACATTAATTACTGTCAGATCCTGTCCGATCCGATGTTGATGAAGTTACCGCTGATGTGCTGCATGCGTAAATGTGCACAGCCTCTGTCTCAGTTTGGAGACGCACTTACCCAGCTGTGGGCAACAAACAGAACATCAGTACTGATGTTTCTATGAAATCCCGGAAACATTCAGTGACACATTAATAGCTGTGGCCTATTTTGATAAATATTTCAGTAGATTATGTTAAAGATGCAAAAGTCAGAAATGCAAAATACATGAAAGTTGGTTTGTCATTGTGGAGAGCTCTGTGTGTGTGCACCTCTGCTAATTAAAGACATGCCATTTTGTGCTGTCTGCAGTTTTCATTATGGACCAATCTGTGTGCTGACGTGGAGAAAAGCTTGCAACACTGGAAACCGCTCCACTCAATCAATCAGACGCACAACAAGGGCAAATTGCACTCAGCTGCAAAACTTTATGGGTGTGTTTGTGCTGGCATATTGTTGGCACAAAATCTTTTGTAGAAAGGACCTTAAAACGGGGCAGATTACAGTTGCAAATGCTGCGTAATTCACGGTGCTATTAAAGCACATGATCCATTCTTTGTGGATTTGGCCCTAAGAGTTGTCTGATAAATGCACACCAGAAACTAGGTAATGGTCATGGCAATAGCATACTGTACATCAAAGGGAACAAAACCGCACACTAAACTCCAACAATTTTACCATATAATCCACATTTCAACCACATTAGGTCCTTCTCAAGGCAAGTTAAAGATACAGCCCTATTTATACACACATTTCACACCTGGTACTAATCCATAATCAGTTACATCATCAACAAGAGTACACCTGAGTTCATCACAATCAATGGACACTAGAAAAAGTTAAGGGCACATCAACATTTAATTTAATTTTTTTGATACCTAAAGACACACCACATAGACTTTACATTTTGGAGCATGACAATAATAAATATACTGACATAGCTGACTAATGTCTCAAGTGCAAGTGCTCAGACTGTCATAAAGTATGCAGAATGAACATGACCAATATTTATATACTATATGAATATATGGTTGATTATGGAACATAACCATATACATGGTTGCACTGGGATACTACTGGAACTCCTGTATATTTTGAGCGGTCCTGAGGACCCCCGTCGTGTTATTACTTCCTTAAAGTTATGCAACCTCCATCGTCAAGACAGTTAACACCACGACAATCATATTTATGTTTTTTTAAAAAAACTGTCCCATCTAGCGGTTGGAAACGTGACAGTTGCCACTGGAAACGGAAAGTCCACTTTTTGCCATCTATCTAGCCATTCACCCAACCTGCCTCAACCCGCCTTCTCTTAATATGGAAATTTGTCACCTTCTATCGACGTCATCAGTCTCATGGCGTCAATTTCAGATGTTGTGGGAGTTCTATAGAAGTCTGCACGTTGAAATGATGCTAAAGGGGTACCCAGTGTGTTAAAAAGTGATGCAAAGCAGTCCTGACCAAGCTTCCGTATGTGACAAGCTGGGAGTGAGAACAGGTTGACGAAATACGTATTTATGCACTCTTCAAGAACAAAAACAAAAACATGAATATGAGATTTCAATGACTTTTATATAATTAAATCCATTACTGCTGTCTGTCTGTAGAGGCAGAGGAGAAGGTGTGTGTTCCAAGCAAAGCATCCTCACTCTGTATGTCATGTGGGTGTGTTGTGGTGAAGGGGTCTTAATCCAAGCATCTGCACTTTTGGTGTGTGTGTATGTGTGTGTGTGTGTGGTGAGAGGTGCTGTGTAGCCATCAGTGAAACACTTACACTTGTCTGCCACTTAGGATCTTCTGTAACTTTGGTTGAATAGCGGCAACAGCTGTAATGATACTTCTCTCCAGTTGAAGTCGGTTTCTCTGTTTTGTCTTTATGTGTGTCATAGCTAAGAAAGTGAGCTCACACAAGTAGGTAGACCTGGATGTCTGCAAGTGGTAGAGAGCCTCTTTAGAGTACTCCTTCTCCACATAGCACCAAAACAGTAAACAGTCAGTGATGTCTCTGAAAACTTCAGCCTGAAGCTAGAGTCTGAAGACGGGTCGATGAGGCTCTCATGGAGACGCTCTGACTCTGCTTCTTTATGTTTGTGTGTTTGTTTGTTTACAGCTACATTTCAAGTGCTGTATGCCAAACCTTGCAAGTCAATGAGTTTTGTTGAGTCAATGAGTTCTCAGGAATTCTTGCCAAACTCTGCTCATGTTTCCCGGGAAACATTTCAGCGGGTAACTGGGAGTTTTCCAGACTATCCTCACAACAATGACAACAGGATCAGTTGTTAATGCAAGTGGCCCAAAATAACATATATTTACATTCAAATGACAGAAGCCTTCTATTGGCTTTAGTTATTAAGACGGAGGCAAATAAGGAGTTCAGATGAGTTCATGGACAGGTCAACAAAACTCTTTTCTTAAACCTAACCAAAGGACTTTTGTGCCTGTGGATGTGGGCCCTTTTACGTCTGTGTGCAACTGTGTGTTTGTGTACTTAAAATTGTAAGTCTTATTGTATGTACTGACCCAAAGATGCCTTCTTCAAACCTCATTAAAGCCACAGAGGAATGCTGTTATTAGAGTGATATAACTGGATGAGCTTTTCATCTGTTTTTCTTCCAGTTCCTTTCCATTCTAAATTGGCAGCTTACAGTCCAGCCATGTAGCTGGAAAAATATTGTTTAACTAAGCTGAGTAAGTATGTTAGTAGTATTGTAAGTAGAGTAAGTATATAGTATTGAATAAGTATGAAAGAAATCAACTGCACAATAGGTAAAAACTATGCAGGCAGTTCAAGAAGTGGCTTAATCAGGCATACAGTGTAGAGCAGCATTCAACAAAAGGACACTGATTGCAGATCATTGTCCTAACGTTACAACTAAATGTCCTCTTCCTCAAACGTAGACACAATTTCCATTCTAAAATGGCCCCATGTGATTGGTTTTCCTTCTTTGCCACATCACAGTGTATAACATGAGGTCGGCACTAAGAGGGTCTCCCAGCTGGTCTGGTTCTTCTCTTGTTTTTCTATGATCTATGTTATCCAGAGCATACTTTGTGCATATTCCTGCTGAATCCTACTAATCTGCCAACTGGACAAGGTGTTTGACTGTCAGGATATTGTATACTGGTCCCACCCTTGAAGAATCCAAAGCAAACAGCAGGGATGGATTCTTCATTTCAAATAAAGATTCTGACAAAGATTAACTGCTCCATAACACAGTGCACTCTGCCACCTATGGCCCCTTTTCTGTGCAGCTCAATTTCTGCAATGATGTATCTTCAAAACAGCACCTGGCATGATGCTACTGATAGTGGAGTGCATTTCACCAGAAGAAAAATCACATGGGTCACAAAGTAAAAGTGTCAGATAGCATGTGCACTTCAGCTTCTGGGAAGTTGTAGGCTTGTCTGACAGGTTAGCGTGTGAGATACAGTATCATTATGTTTGGTATCCTTTTGTATTTAGAGTGTTGCTTTGTAAACCATTTAACATGGTGCTTTAGCACAAACAGAAAGACCAAGATTTCTAAAAGGCCAGCAGGAGTTGTCATTTCTGTAGTGTACCAAAAAATCCTCTCTACGTTTCGCTTTGGAGTACTGACGGGTGGATTTAGTGATTTGGGGGCTCAGACATGGGCTCTCTGTCGTGCTTTGTTTTCACCATTTTGAGAGGAAGTATTTTTACTTGAAGGCACAATGAAATTAAAAAAATACATTTTTCAGTTCTAATCTTGTGTCCCTGTATTAATTGTTCAATTACCTCTTGTTTCAAGCCAAATATATGTTAAAAAAACTTTTTTTTGAGTATTTTTATATAAAAATCAGTCTTTTTTCTTTCTTTAAAATGTTTTCATATGTTAAATGACTCAGGGATACACAAAAGTGTATCCTATCAAATATGAATATGTCATAATTTTGTTTACAACTCGTCCTGTAATAATGAATACAGCTTTGAAACCACCATAGTAGCCTGTTTGTCAACTGAAAGATATGTAATTTCCCACTGATTAGTTATTACAATTATGACATTTAGTGATTTGTGGTCAGTGGGATTCTCTTGTTTTAGGCTTTTGTTGATCCCTGACTTCTCTTACTTGAGGTTGGCATTTGTGAATGATCTAGTGCAAGCATCTGTCCAATACTAAGTTTATCACCAAATAAAATGCAAAACTAATGACATTCCCATTAATAGCAGCTGTTTTCATACTAACACACTAAACAAAGTTAGTCAACATGATAAAGAAAATGCAGCATGTATAGCATTGTCATTGTCAACACGTTAGCATGCTACTAGCATAACTGTCGACTCTTAGTCTTGTTGCATGTATGCATGACTCTTAAGTTCCCTTTTGTAGAAGAAAAACTGACTTGAATTGAATCAAACTGAATTGAAATTAACTGAATTAGGTTTGTTTTTGGTTGCTAGTTGGATGGTCAAAATCACATCCTCTATATCCTCTATATTTTACAGATATTTAAAGGTAATTTATAGGATTTTTTAAAATGGATACATAGCGGTTTGAACAACTCTTCGTAGCACATTTTCACAGCAGGAGATGAGGTTCACTGAATTCCAGCAAATGAAAATGTACATCATCTGGACGATAACGGCCTGACAGCGCTGTGTATCATCGGAAGTCTATGAATAATGATTTGATGGAGAAATCACAATGGCAAATAATGTTTCCTAACGTGTAATGAGGGTAGCTCCAGTTAATGAGGCTAAACAAAACAGAGAAAACACAGACAACACAAACAAAATCTAGACTGGAGGAAAAGTCTTCACTGTGGAAAATTACTTTTCTCTTGTGACTGATCCAGAATTTTAATATGGAGAAGCCACAGAGACTAAGACTAAAGTTGTAGAAAAGAACTAGGGAGTTGGCAAGGCTCCAGGATATTTATCTTTGAATCATACTCCCAATTAAAGACTTGAAAAGCAAATAAATCCATAAATACACAGACGGGTTTTTCGATTGCTTGGGGCTCTGTAAGCGAGATAGATTTATTTATAACACTGTTCTGTCATTGGAAATGAAATAAGGCTGCATAATTGATGTCAGGAAGATAAAGAGTTTGAGATACATCTAACAATGGGCCTGGTCTTCAGAGTATTGTTCTGTCTCTTTTACACAGTGAAGCTTTCATCAAGTTCAGCACAGTAATAGCAGCTCAACCCTCTGGGTTTGTTACAAGAGGCGGGTTTACTTAGCCATGCATCGCCAGACCAATTCGCAAATTCACTTTAGTCTGGAACCTCTCAGTTCATTTTTGATTTCCGAGGGGCATTATCAATTTTTGTTATGGTTCCAGGTTTTACTTTGCAAAGTAATCCAAATAATTCAGTAACTCTGCTTTTTGAAACCGGAGCATTTTCTAATCTGGCATCCCTGTCAGAAGTTATTGGTAAGACATCATTTGTCTGTACCTTGGAAGGACAGTCTCTGTAAAACATAGTTAAATACAGTACATAATAAATGCATTTCTTTGTCTGTGCACAAGGTAAACAAAAACAATAAATATTCATTAATGCATATCCTTCATACAATATAAAACAAGATATAGTCCCTTATTTAGTGTCATATTTTGTTTTCTAAGTTGCAGTGCATTAAGCTCTTAGGGCCACTAAACAGAACCTTGACTTTCGGGATGCTGGGGACAAATGCTGTTTTGTTATAGCAACTTAAACTCAATATATCTAAAGAGCACAGTTGGTACTTTTAGTTTTATATTCATTATTAATCCAGAGAGGGGAATTTCTCCTAGAGCCCTCAGATTTATGCACAGGCTCAGCGAACCCCTGCACAGCCTCTTGAGCACGAATGGCTCAAATATTCTGTCTTGCTCAAGGACACTTCAGCAAATTGCCGCACTGGGGGAAGACGCTCACTGTGTGTTGTTATCTTGGGATATTATTTACATAATTCATTACTATTTGCATGATTTTTTTCTCTTGTTTTCTAGGACATAGGGCCTATTGGACCAGACAGGAACTGGAAGGGCATTGGCATCTCTATCCTGGTTATTGTAGTGGTGCTTTCCCTCATTGGACTGTCCATTGTTCTTCTGTCAAAAGGTGAGACTCACATCCACAGATCCACTCACAAAAATGATCATAGATGATGATGAGTTTTAGGAAATGACACTGCAACATGCAATGACTTGCATGTTGTAGAATAGGCACCTGAACAGATTCACACACAGCATTTTGGGCCTTATCTTGCAACCGACACAAAGCGGCGCCAAGCGCAAAGCAAATGTCTTTGCTAGTTTAAGACTGATGCAGTTGTCATTTTCCCGTCCAGCGCCCACACAAATGCACTTGCATCCATCAGAGCGCCCATGGGTGTGTTGGTCTTAAAGTGAGGTGTGGTTAGGTGCATTGTTGGTGCGTTGCTACCTTGAGGCAGGGGAAAGCGATTGCATGATTGACCAACAAAAACCTGGTCTTTAGTCAGTGATACAGTGTTTCCCCGTTATTTTAAGGGCACATTATCAAGATAGTAATATGCACGTACATAGCGGGTGCACAACGCGCATACAGTCTGCTTGTTACACACACGGATGTGCAGCAGCGCACACACATGCAAAAAAAATTAAACGGATAAAAGGATTACAATGTGAAAGATTATGTACATCAACATATTTAAAAAAATACACGTCATAACAGTTAGTCGTAGTATTTATCAGAATAAGCTAATCACAGTAATGACGCATGAAATTGTCTAATTATTTGACCAAATCGTGGCAGTACACGTAGGTATTTAAGATTACTAAATTAAGACCTGTCAGGTTGAGGGTGTCTGTCAAGACCCAGCAAACGGACATCAACAACGGATCAGACACATACATGAGGACACGAGAAACACATGGGGAAATAAATGAAGTGAAAACAATGATTAACCTAAAGAAGGAAAGAACCCTGGACAGCTCCTACCTGCTGCCAGCAGCAGGATCAGCACCTTGGAGAGCTGATCAACTCTTGACCACTGTGTATGATGATTGTTAACATGATTAAAATTAATGATTTAATTTTTGAACAATATTTAACAATATTCTTTAAGATTTTTGATTTCAGCGATCATGTTTCCATACTTTCAGCAATTAAAACCCCTCTGATTTGACCTGTTACTCCATGACTGAACAAAACGATGAGAACCAAATCTGTAATTAAAAAAATAAACCTTTTCAAAAAACAAACAAAAAGAAATTTGCAACAAATTAATGAACAGGATCTTAAACTGGTGGTCTGGGCCCACAGGAGGGTCCAGGAGCAGCAGGGGCCAGTGTGCTCCTAATGGATTGTGCGCTTTCACTTTGCGAATGAGGAGATCTGTTTCCTCTGCAGAGAAGCGTTCCTTCTTACTGCTTGGCAAATGCGCCAAGGCTTTTAAAGGGAATGGGAGATGACATTCTGATTAGTTTATTGCACTTTATGCCCAAAACACACCCATGATTAATTAGGAGACTAAGGACAACCCTTTTGAACCATGCGCCTGATGCTGGGACCATTTCTTTCTGCCGTTAAACTAGTAAAAGTGGATTTGGACACACCCTAAATGTACTTGCACCATGAGCTTCAGACCATTTTTTAATTAAAATAGGGCCCCTTGACTTAAATATTGCAAAGTGTGACACAGCCAAGAACATATTGCTTGAATCATTTCAAAAACCAGTTAACTATGCTTTCATTTATTATTTGCATCACAGTTGGACATCTTATACATTAAATGATCAAATTAAACATGAGGACATACCATTTAACTGCCTGAAGCTGCTCCTTAGCATAAACCTGCACATTAATTCTCACAGCAGCACTTACAAATTAAGAGAAGCCTGAGGAAATATGACTGTCTACATGATTCTTGTAAGTGGACAAACTGGTAATTATTCTCTGTTCCATCAACATTATATTGCACTCGTATAACATTATTGGACTCACGTTGGACAGTCAGACAAAAAAAGCAGAAAACTGATGCAGCAGAAGCTGAGATATCATCGTTTTTTATCCCATGCAATTGTTTTCTTTGTTGAAACCTGGTGCCTATATTACCCACAATGCAACTCACGTGACTGCTGACAGTTCAGTCAAAGATTTTGATATCAAATTGACAAAAACCACAAGTTATATTTTTGTTTTGACAGCTGATTGATTGTTGTTGTTGTTGGTATATTACATGTATTTATTTTTCTTCCTGTAGATGATGGTGGTAAACACCCTGGTTCACAGTTGACACTGGATGACCTCTTTCAAAGAAACTTCCAAATACATGATCCTGGTGCAAAGTGGATCAGTGGTATGTATGTCAAAGGACTAGAATTCCAGTATATTTAAACTTGACACACACACACACACAAATAGTTCTGAAATTATATTATTTAAAAAGTTGTCTGTCACTTCTTTGCTAACATGTGTTAAGTATGTTGTTCTAAGTTGCCTGTTGCTGAGATTGAAAATGGAGAAGTTACACAAGGAGAAAAAGTACAACAGAACTATGTCAAACAAGGTTTTTAAATCTATTTTTCTCCAATATATTTCCATGGCAACTATGGCATATTTGAAAGAACAGTTTCACTTTTTTGGAAAATACGCTTTTTTGCTTGCTGAGAGTTAGATTGAAAAATTAATGCCACTCTCATCTGTTCATGCAAAATGAAGCTGGAGCCAGCAGATGGTTATCTTAGCTTAGACTGAATGTAAGAAACAACTATTCTGGTTCTGTCTAAAGGAGACAAATTCTGCTTAATTAACACATTTGATCTTGTTTGTTCAATCCGTACACAAAACAATGTGTAAAATGACAAGTTATGGTTTATGCGCTAGACTAGGACTGAGTCCTGGAGTCCTGGTTGCTAGGCAACCAGCAGAGACTACACTGCATCAGAACAAGTCATAGCCTGACATAGTCTGAAAAAATAACCTTTATCTTGGCTTGGGTTTGGAGACTGCACATTTAGAACATAAACCTTGTGTTACAAACCAGGCAACAACAGTCTAACAAAAGATACTACCTCGTTGCATTATGGGAAGTGTAGTATCCATGTTTGGAGCTCACATTTGGAGGCCTATAAGAGGGATTGAGCCTCTGCTGCTCCAATTATGACCATTATTGAAAAAAAATCTCTTGCAAATCCTCTATGTTTATGCAAGAGCAGTACAGATGCAAAAACAGAAGTAATCTTATTGGTTGTGTTAAAGCATAATGAAGCCTATAGTGCTCCACAAACTGAAAAAAATGCAATCCAAGCAGCCAGTTTAGCTAGTTACCAACTAGAAGCTCCATGCTGCAACAGGTGATTTGCTTTTTGGTGCTTTTAGTTGCTCCTTTCATTAGTAATAAATAAACTGGACCACAAAGAGAAGTTGATTTTGAGTGGTCATAATATGTCATAAAGGTTCTTACCCAGTGCAGTTCAAGCTCTGTGGTGTTCCCCAGACAGCAGTGATGGAGAATGGATGAAAAGTCCACTCAGTACACACAACATGAATAGTCTTCCAGGATTCATTTTCAGGTCTCATCATGACATTTTTCCCCTACCCAAAAAAAACTTTTTAAAATATATTCAGTGAACAAGTTCATTTAACAGTCTGACCAAAGGATGGACACGTGTGAAATCATACAAATACATTTGGTTAAGTTTCAAAATCTGAGAGCTACTCATGACTGTAATGGTTTACTCTGACTATGTCCAAACATAGTCAGAGTAAACCAGAGGTCACTGCTGCACAGGGTGACAAGTTCTTTCATTACGAAGAGTTTGGTCACGTTACTTTGTTTAGAAATGGGTCCACAGAGTAGTAACAGTGATCAAGCTTCATATTAGCTTCATATTAGCTTCAGATAAACTTTAGATGTACCATTCTGGTCCAACAAGACAACCCTGATGACAAGAGTACCCCTTTTCCAACACCTGTTTATGGAAAACACACAGACTTGTCCTGTTGGGAAAGTTTCCCTGAGAGACTATTAATCTAAAGAGAAGAGGGTCCTCATCCTTGAAGCCTTTTCTCTTGTAAAAATGAAATACATCCATCAAAACAGAGTGTAAATCCTGCATTTGTGTATCTTGTCTGGCTGTCAGACTGTCTTTTTGAGCTCTTCATCATCACTGGCAGCAGTCAGTCGTTCTGTTTCTGCAGTAAAGACACCGGAAGACACTTTGAACTTGTTTTTGCTCGTCATACTCCTGCAAGTTAAAAAAAAAAACATTCTTAGGGCTGACAAACTCTAAAAGACTCACTATAAACAGAGGTGAAAACACTGGCTAGCCTAGCAACAATAAAGCTACAAACAACCCATAATGCAACACCCTCTGTAGGAGCCAGTGTTACAGTGATATTCTCTCCATTTAAAAAGAATATGTGATCTTGTGAACATGTTAATGTTTAGTCTTCAAATATAAGACAACCCTCCTTTTTCAATCGTACTTTCCAGAATAAAATATCATCTCATATTCAAATTAATATGGTTCATTTTTGCACAGAAAGAGGACTGTGGTTTTTGTCCCCCATCCATTCATTGACAGTGCATTTAGAAGGGATCTCTTAATGGCCATTATGAACAGGAGGGATAATTACAGCAAGAAAAACCTATTTCAATGTTCATTAGGGCTCCTGAAAAAAGTGACCCTGTCCCTTAAGGGATTCTGGGCAAGATGTTTGTCTAAACATCTTACTGTTTTGTGTCTTTCAAGCAACTCATCCAAGAGACTCTTCTCCTGCAGGCACCATGAATAACACATCAAGTAGTGTATTTTTCATATTTTTCATAATGGAATATATTCCTCTTCTTCTGAGGATCTTTGGTGAATGGTTGAAGTCTGGAGGTCAGTATTGGTGTTGCCAAGCACCAGAGGAGCCTTACCTCCTCTGCAGTGGTCAGCTCCTCTCTAAACACTCAAGTTTTCCATTTCTGAAAGCCCGACCTTGTAAATCTACCCACTCCCATCAAATACAAACAAAAGTCCTCAAATCTTTGAAAGGTTGTCTCTTTTTGTATAGTAATCCTCCTAAAAAGGTTAACTTTATAAAAAAAAAAGATATCTTTTTTGTTGTTAACTTGTATCGCACCAAAACTCTGACAACATTCAGCACAAAAGAGTCACACAATACTGTCGCTACCTCGTTATTTCTATCATTGTAATTGCTGTGGGGATGGTTGTGGTGTTTCTTTATGGTGCAAATTCACACTGCAAACTCGTTCAATTTGTGTTAGATGACTTAATGAGCATTTGATAATACAGCAGATAATTACCCAATCAGCGATCACGTTTGCCTTCTAGGCATATTCCACAGGTGGTGCAATTTGAGTGTGAAATTTGTTTTAAGTGCTGGCAAACAATTACTAATTCATGCATCCAGCAGACACTGAGAAACATTAGCATTTATTTGTGTTTCTAGCCAATGTAGGTCCAACATTCACTGTCCTTCTAGCTATCAACTGCTAAATGGTCCATTGTATTCACCTAAGTTCAAACCCTCCAAATTAAATGAGAAAAGACTCCTCTGAATTGCATATCTCCATTATAACCCCAACAATTTAGTTTGTTTTTGAAAAATTTGCTGGTGAGCTCAAGCTACACAACCATTTTTAATTAAGAGAAATGTGCAGCAAACTACTTGGTCAAGAGCTCCTCTTTACGAGTCTGGCTGCCCTTTGAGTCTCTGCTTAGTCATTATGCGGTTTGTTTGGGTCACAAAGGTGCAACAAGTCAAACTTTTATTGCTCCAAAGCACAAATTGATCATACTGTATCTGCAAGGTGTTGACAAGGCTATTATTCAATACAGATGACTCAGCTTTACTTGGCCAGGGGCTTATATTTTTGGCAACTCATACTTTTCCACAGTTTATGGCAGACACAAGTGGTAGGTATTACTGTTCCATTGTTTTTTAATTGTAATACAAAGCATCAGATGCAATGATCACAGGAATATGGGATGAGAGCTTTGCATCCATGCTGTTACAGCTGGTGAATGTTATGAAATCATAAACTATGAGCTTTTATGAATCAGATTAGGATGACCTTTTAGGTGTATTCAGGGTCAAGAGTCTGATGCTCACAACTATTACTATTCAAAACCTGCAAAATGATTGACAGGTCCGATGTACACTAACAACTGACAGTATCTACTGTAAAACCAATTGATATTGATCAAAAGCAGTGGAGGCAAATATATCCTGACTTTTAGTTCCTACTAGTATGGGTCAAATTAAAACAAAACAAACAAACAAAAAAAAAAAACACTGAGTCCTACACTTCCCATAGTGCAAATCAATAGCACCTTTCTTCATACCATCCCTACACCTGTCTTTCAAACTCTCTGCCTCTTTTTTGCAAGATACTGTGTTAAAATGTAGCCTCCAAGCCCAAATCCATATAACCCTGTTGACATCATCAGAGTTATGTCTTTTTAGACTTTAAAAAGCTCCTCAGAATTCACAGAGGTGATTGTTTGGTACAAAAAAACTGATCTTTATGTGTAAAATAGGTGGTGAGCTCCTTTAAAGACCCCTTTAAGTACCTTTTTGACCAAAACGTTACAGGAACCATAGAACCAGAAGAACTGAACTCAGGAATTAAATTAGGAACTAAAGTACCTGTTTGTGTTTCCATCACATCTGTAGAGCTGAGACTATTTGGCAAATCAGATGGATGACAGATTAAAAAACTACACAGAGTCACCCTGTGATTCTTTCTCACTGCAGAGACTGATTTCTGAGTGGATGAATTGATTGAATAAAAAGGAGACGTGCAGAGGTGAAGCAGGACAGTGAAAACTCCTGAGTACCTGCCTCCATGGCAGACAAGCTGCTAAATGTTTGATGGTTATTTATATCTGATTTAAAACATTACCAAAATAAAACCACGGTGTCAGCAAATTGTTTTTTTTCTCTCATTCCCTCACTTTGTTCCCTAATCACCACTCAATCTCTCATTTATTCCTAAACTCTCTCTCTTGTTCCCTTGTTCGCTTCATTAAATTCATTTTTAACATAACAAACATCAAGCAATGTCCATCCCTCATCCTAAAATCGGCACTAGTTGCACCCAGTACACAAGTTAAAGCAGCTGCTGCGTTGGTGTTTAATCAGTCTGCAGTCATCTCCGCCCCCATACTGTAGTTCCTGAACTATCAGAAAGTACTGCCCCCAGAGCACCTGAAACTACCTGACAGGAACTAAATTAAGTTCCTGGTTGCTCCGGTCCAAGTGCAGGTTTTAGTTCCAGAGTTGCTCAAAAAATTCTTGTTGAAAATTCTAAGTTGAAGGTATTGAGATGTGTAATTTATCAAGGGTCAACAGTAGAGTAAAGAGGGATTTTCTTGAATTCTTTGCTTTAGAAAATAATGTCATTGTGTAGCTGGGACACTTTTAATCACAGCTGAGATCGCATGTCACTTTCATCCTTTGAGTCTTTTTTGATGAAGCTGTTGTCAACTCAGGAGGATAGCAGCCCCATTTTCCAATTACTTTTGCTGTAAAATGTTTTATATATAATTGGTTTTATACATGTATGGCATATAAAATATGGAAAAAGAACTGTGGTTTGTTTTACTTTGGGAATCTAAATGACAAGAGCCCTTTTGAGGATTTGCTTGCCAGTTAAAAACAAGAAATCCCTCTGTATTTCATATTTATTTTCCTGTCATTATACTCAAAAGTGTTTTGAGTATTTGGCATTCTATAGCCCTCTTGCTAGAGATTGATGCCTCAGAGCTAAATCATTGACATTTACATGGGATGGGGACCCTCAATGATTTAGATCTGCCAAATACATTAATGGAATTCAGGCCTCTCTGGACTGTAATGTCGATTTGGGATTAGACTGGAGTTATTGCAGGCTCTTCTGTCAGTGTTTCCATTGTTGAAAGTTGAAGTGTAATCTCACTGAGCTGAAATTAGACAAATCATTTTAAATCACTCTTTGTTGTTGTTGTTTTCTTCTCTCCTGTCACACACTTTGTCTCGTCAGGGGCATCACTGGGATCTATCAGTCGCCTAATACGTAGCTTGTTTATTGTGAATGAATGAATGAATGAATTGATACGAAACAACAGCTGTTAAGGTTAAACACATCATAGTTTATTCTGACACGCATCTGACATGGAGGTCCAGACACTAGCGACGGTTGGGGCATTTCAATCATATGTAAATTAAAGTAGCTACGTAAATAATGCAAATTTTGAGCAGCACATGACAACATCCATGCAGCTGAGGTTGCTACGGCAACACATGCACTGCTGTGTAAGTTAATGGAAGTGACTGCAGTCCAGTCTGCTCATCATGTGTAGACACAGCCTTCTTGTGTCTTCAGCAAATCCAGCAAACTTAATTACATTTTACTGGTTTAAAAATCAGTAAAGGAAATAAGCTCTGACATGATTAATTATTAACCTCCTTTCACAGTTTAAAAAAAAAACAAAAAACAAACAACTGTGGAATTTTACATCACAATTGCTTCTTGGTTCAAGGTACCATTCACCAAGTAAACTGATTTCATTACTGAACTCCTTTAAATGTATATTTATTGTGTACACTTTGAATGTTCCTGTTTCTGTTCTAGAGGAGGAAATCATCTTTCGGAGCTGGGATGGAGATGTTTTGAAGGCCAACACACAGAGCAACGAGACAGAACTCCTGCTGAAAAACACGACTTTTGTAAGTGCTAGCTTTTGTTTCTTTTGGATTGAGATAATTTCACTCATTTCTATTGGGGCTCACAAAGCTGTATAAAGCAAAAATCAACATGCTAGTATCAACAAAATGACACCAGGTTTAAAATAGATATTGTATTGTATTTTTATTATAGGTAAAATAATGTATGTATTGCAATAAGGTTTGGTAGATAAGATGACCTAAGATTGAATTTTCTGCTTCTTTTTTTGCTGTCTGTTTGTTACTATGGCAACTCTTTTTGCCATTGGCAGGTATTTTGACCCTGCCAAGGTTGACTCAAGTTTCACTGGAACTTTTTACATGGATCAGTTTGCGAAAATGCTTTTGGGGTTTTCATATTGACAAAGACTGTTAGACAAATGTATCTCCGAAACACTCTAAGCTTTAGAGAGTTTAATGAAAACATATTTCTTGTTCCTCCCACAGGCAACTTTTAAGGCTTCGAAATTTGCAGTTTCTCCAGATCTGAACTTTGTTCTTCTGGGATATGATGTCAAGCAGGTGAGAACCTCTTAATATTCAAGTTAGATATATTCTGACAGTGGTGTTTGGCTCGGGGCTGCTAATACTGGAGTTTTACGGTTCATGAACTAAAATGGAGATGTGACTAACATGAGGATATCTTTCAGCTTTAAGTCAGTGAGTAAAAGTCAACAGTGATCTGGCAAGAGGATACAGGTTTTAGAAATATGGGATGAATTTAACAAACAGTTCACAATCACATGCTAGGGGCTATGAAAGTTGCAACTAAAGCTGAAATCTTTCCACTTGAACTGCTTTGACCACCATTTGTCTAAGGAATATTGCAGGGTTAAGCCTCTCTGTTTTATTTGATTTTATTTATTTTTTTTACATTTATTCATTTTGCAGACGCCTTTGTCCAAAGTGACATACAAGTGAGGTACAAATTACAGTAGATCAAGGAGAAGCCTTTGAGAATAAGTGCCCTTACCTGACACAAGTGCTGCAAGGCTTGCAGGTGCATGAAGTAACATAAGTGCCTTTTTTCAGTCAAAAGGGATGCTTTTACTCTTAATAGTATTGGTATTGTAGAGACTGTCCTCCCAAGAAAAATGACACAATACGATATAATGTCAGTTGCCCAAAAACAACATATAGTTACATTTGAGTGACAGATGCTAGCTAGCAGGCATGATAATTATGAACCGGAGCAGTGGGGCAGTTCAGATGATGTATATAAAAATGGACAATTTTCCTCAGTTGGAGGAGGTAGGCTGGAAAGAAGCATTAATCCAACAGTAGACGGTGTCACAGGAGACCATTGTTCATTCATTTCAAGACAGTTTTTAAAAAAAATGTAACTGTGATCATCTCCTAAACTTAACCCGGGTAATTATTGTAGCCATGACAACAAAGGTCACCTAACTTTAAGGATATAGTAACTTTAACCCACAACACATGTCTGTCTAACCTTAAAGTGATCATTTTAACCCCAACCATGATCCTTCCCTAAACATAATCAAGTGCACTATTTTTTAACAGTGATTCGTAACGGTTTTAGAAAACACAGACAAATGATGTCCTGCTTATTACTACTGATTAGAAAAAGCTCCTTTGTGTCCTGGAGTCACTTGGTCAAACAACATATTTGGTTGTTTCATTTGGAGGACTTGTTATTTCATCAGACCATCACAGTGCTGGAGTTGCATAAGTAGCTGTTTTTGCAACTTGATACCAAGTTATCACAAGTTCTACCATGAGTTTAGCCCAGGGGTGAGCCTGAAGGGGAATCCACATACAGAGTGTTTTTGATGTCTGTCATTCATACTTCTAATGGAACAAATACACTTCAGTGTTAAACAAATATAATAATCTTCAAAGACTAAAGGCCTTTACACATTGGATGCAATTTTTTTGTGCGATTAATTCGCACGTCAATATATTTTTTCAAACTGTTGTTTGTGTCATGAGTACTTTCACACAGAACACGCATATTACGAGGCGAAAAAGCGGCATCATTTTTTTTTCGGAACAAGGTCACACAGCGAATAAAAGCATCAACCAATCACAAAGCGTAATCTGCACAGACAGCTGTTTCTTGCGACGGCCTACGTGGGGTGTTGAGTATCGTGCTGTATGTGTTTTGAACTTATTTCCCGTATCTATATTGATTGATCAGCTCCCAGTCTGTCTGTGAGCACTGCAGGCAGACAGGTAGGTTCACTCGCTACAGTGGGCGGAGAAATAAAGCCAATGAGTCAAGACATTGATGTATCATGTATCATATGCATCATCACCATGTATTTATAAATACAAACTCCCATGGACCTGACATGCAAACTGTTTTGGTTCAGTAATTTCCTGCTGTCAGTCAGCCTGGTGAAGGCAGTTTGACCTCTCAGCTCTCCAGGTGCTGCAGCTGACAGGCGGCTGCTTCTGTGGACAGAGACGCTGAACGCAGGTCGGAGATCATCATCATCACTGGAGGATGATGTCAACATCTTCCAGTGATGATGATGATCTTGTCCTTCTTCTCCTCACTCGACAAAAGAAGAGGAGAGCATTATATATCTGTTCAATCCACACCGGCTCCGACCTGCGTTCAGTGTTTCTGTCCACAGAAGCAGCTACTGGACAAACTGCCCTCACCAGGCTGACTGACAGCACAATGAGCTGTCGCAAATTCTTTCGCAAATTCGCATTGCTGCCGGTGTGAATAGCTTTGATGTGAACTATTTTCGTGTCATTAATTCGCATCGCTGTGTATGTGTAAAGGCCTTAAGAGACACATGTGTGAAGCATTTCACTATTGGAACCCTACACTTCAAGTCTGTTTTGTTTTACTCTAGTGCGCTTAGTGTAGAGTTCCCCATGATATGAACCTGTATAATGGTATAATGATTGATCAAGGTTCCCAGTATTATCATAGTTAGCTCAGTATAGTCAGCTGTAGCTGTAGCTTCAGTACTAGATGGCAAGATGGCGGCGCACCCAGTTGCAGCGGCTTCTCCCGGTCTGTGTGACTGTTTGTCCGCGTCTACGTCCGTTAATTGTGCTAGTGGTAGCAATGATGCACCAATAGTGCACCATCTCGCTATTATTAATTACTATCTGTTATTTATTATTATCTGTTTTTCAGTGAGTGTACATTTGTCTCCTTAAAGATTTGTAATAACTTTCAGTAGTGTCTTTGTTTGTTGCACATGTTGGAATGTGGAGAACGGTATTTTGCTCCCATGTATACTGAGTATGTACTATGGAAGTGACAATAGACATGATTGTGATTCTGAATACTCTGGTTTTATGCCCACCACATGAGCAGGGAAACAGCAGTACAGTTTTCTACCTTTTTATGTGGATTCTTTGAGTTGGATAGTGGTTACTTCCAATGGGGATGGAAATCAATCATCAGAGGTCCTGCAGTGACACCTCCATCTCACACAGAGTACCATAATGAAAGTGAGTTAGTAATGCACTGAATCCTTAGTGACAATGGGTAGTATTTTGGGGAATCAGTTATTATATGTAACTGGTTTCCACCCACCACTCGTCTAATCTTAGCTCCAGAGTTAAGATATAATGGTAAAATAAAGGAACTACATGTATGTGACGCCTACAGTGTCTCTGCTCTGGTCTTTACGTCTAAAAATAGAAGCACATCTCTGCACGCAATCTCAGCTCAACCCAAGCAACATCTGGATCTAGCAGCCTAGTAAATAATCACCTCACACTCCCCTAATAATGAACAAAAGAAATGAAAACTACACCAAAAATATAACAGCTGTTTATTAGCTAATACAATAAAAATAATAATGTAAACAACATCTAGCTGCAGGATTCATTTGAACATAATATGTCTTAAAGGGGGCATATTATGATTTTTGTGATTTCCTGTCATTATATATTGCGTTATGATGCCAAACCTCCAAAACTTGTAAGACAAATCTGATGTTTCAGCCTGCCCAGAACACTTCTTTTGCAATGTTTTTTTTTTTTTTTTTTACTTTCCCGACAAGATGATGTCGACTTGTCACGCATGTCCGTAATCGGCCACCTGTTACGTAATCTTTGCTGCTGAAGTTGTTTGCTTTGCAGATCTGATTTGGTCTCAAACGTACAGATGGATTTGAGTTTGTTTATGTAGCCTCCTCTGGACGAAGTCTGCCAAGTGGCGGCTTCCTGAAGCTGACATAGAAGAACAGAGTGGGCTCATCAGGAGGGAGACAGGAGCAGCCCATCTGATTGGGGGTTACATGGTCCCTAATGTCAATAGGATACCTATAATTTAAGGCAGGTGCAGGAAGTGCTACCATTGTCCTCCACCCACCCATTCAAGTGGATGCATCCATCCATGTAGTGTCAGAGGTCAAGCGGGAAATAATCAAATCAAGACAGAGAGAGTGGAGTTTGAATTGAAAATAACACTAGCCTATACAAATGGATAAAGATCCTAAAAAGCCAAAAGGTGGCGCTGCAACCAGTTTTAAGTTAACGCATTTATTCAAAATATTGATGCCACTGACATGCAAAATCCTGTTAGCGTTAGCATGCATAGCTGCAGTAATATTAACAGTCCATCGCCCAATGAAGAGGAGCAAGAAAGAGTCTGGACAGATTAGCAGGCTGATTCCAGTGGAGAGTAGGGTCAAGAAGCGTAGGCCACTGCCGAGGGCGAGCTAAAGGTGCTTGACAACCTTCAGCAGGTGATACTGCTAACGTTAGCTTGTAGTGACAGTGTTAACAGTGGAGCTCCGGACCTGACCAACTCCTTTATGCGAGTGGCATGTGAGCGCAGCTTTTCGACTTTAAAATTAATGAAGAATAGATTATGGAGCACTACATCTTGAAGCGTTCATGTTTATGGCTACAGAAAAAGACATTCTTATGACTTTGGAAACTGATGGAATAACGTAATTGATTGGATGGTAGAGAATGCACACTGATGAGAAGTCTTCTCACCGCCTAAGGTAGGACATGCTATTCTATTGTATTTGCTGCTTAAGGCCGCTGTGTTATGCTGTTTTTGTTAAATGATGTCAGCTGATTAGTCACTCTGGGTTCACTCCAACAGGGTGCAGCCATGCTGCTCGTCACAGCCTGACAATACCAATGAATGAACATTTAAATAGTGTCAGTAGCATCAAATCCTGACAGCTGTGAAAACAATGTCGGATGATTGACTATAAACAGCTCTTACATTTCCAGATCATCATAGGAAAGCTTTTGTCCAGTGTGAAAACTAAGTTTTGGCTATTTTGCTTCATGTTGTCATAGACTACGTTCATGACATATGATTATGTCATATTTGTTTTATTTGTGTGGTTACAGATTGTAGCATAAGTGTGTTGAGCGTTGGTTTGCCAACATTTCTTCTAGGCTATTTCTTGGCAATTTATTTAGTTATTACATTATTTTATGAAACCCTGTCTGTAAACCTGTTGTTTGGGTGTCAACTTGATATCTATTGCTCAGCCTATATGTTATAAATAGCCTGATATTGCGTTATGCAACTCATAAGTGTGTGTGTTGGGGAAAAATGGGGCCAGTCCAGACGAATATTGCCAGAGCCGAATTTCGTTCCCAGTCTGACCCTGGATTCCACTTTCAGTTGGAGCCCCTCCTGTCTTGGTTGTCATTTTCTCCCACAAGTCGGTTTTCTGTAGTTTGCCTGCCCTGTGGCATAGGCAAGGACTAAGACGTAAGGAAAAGACACAAGTTAGTCAAATATGGATGCGATTACGGGAATTGAGAGGCACCTAGCGACACAGGTCAAAGCTGTCTTTGTGACAGCAGACCCTCCTCCTGACCAGGGTGGGAAACAGGTCAGACACTGGCCAGCTTTGGTGATGTGGCGTTTTTATCAGGGATGGATATAAATTCAGTGATATTGATGTTTAAACATCATGTAATGTAAAGAGATGGAGACAAAAAGAAAGGTCAAGAAAGAGAGAGAGGAGTGAAGGGGGTAATTCTGTGGTTTATGTGTGAAGTGTATGGAGTAGTGTATCTTCATATATCTCCACTATCGTCTCCTTCATGAAAGGGGTATTATGTATCCATAGATACATAAAATGCAAATATGAAAATATGCAAGCCTGTTATCAAGAACCACGTTATTGCAGTATTCTCCAATGTCCTTGACCTGATTTCTTTGAATAACCCGCTGGCTTGTGTGCATGTACAGGTAATTGTAGTCAGTGTTGGTCCTCACTGAGGTGAGAAGAACTCATCATCCCCACCGTACAACACAAAAACCTCCTGTCCTATTTTAAATTTGTCTATTTACAGACTGTTTTTGAACACTTAACAAGCTAATATAACAGCTTGCTTGTGTTTTTAGATATTGTTTGTGCTGTGTTGCTTGTTTGCAGAGTCAAAAGCTATAGGGAGCTGGTGTGCCGGTACATTTAATTTCAGAAGGTGAATGCTTGAAAAGAGTGTTCACCTATGCACACAATTATACTTGATTGCCAAAATGAAGAGTGAAACCAACAGTGAAAGGAGAAACCTAATAGTCATGGTTTTTGAGAGCTCCACATTCTTTAACCATCAATGCCAAACACTTTCTAGTGAGTGAAAACACTTTCAAATAATTTAAGCTGATAAAAATGAGAATCATTCAGTACTTGGACAGCACTGAATGTTTCACAGTGAGAGAAAAATAATTCTCAATAGAATTTAGCACAATGACAAATGGCACAGGGGTGAACATAACACCTGTACAATTCAATGCAATCCAATAAAACAGCCAATGACACTTTTGACAGATGTTTTTCTCTTCAATCAATCTCAATATTTTCATCAAACACAAAGTTCTCAGATAAATTGTCTGTGAAAAATACTATATTATATGAAGGTTTGTGCTGTAGATAGAAATATACGTCTTTTTAGGAAATGTTGATGTGGATGCCAACCAGCTGAACAGTAAGTTGCAACTGTGAATTTATTATTAAAATGATGAAATGTGCTTTCACAATCACAAATACTATTTTTCTTAGGTCTAGCATACAGTTTAATGCTAGGAACTTTTGCACTGTTACAGTATGCTGGTAGTTTAACACCACTTGCTAATAGGGATGTCAAGAGAAGCGATACTTCGGTACCAAGTCAATGCCAAAATTCTGAAAATGTGACGGTACTTGTTTTTCTACAGTACCGTAGGTACCGGGGATGCAATTCTTCCGGACCTGACAGGGGCAGCATATACACCTACAAGTGTTCTAGTCTGCCGTTACATTATAAAGGAAGAAGAATAACACCTACCTGCACCATGGATGTTTAAAGAGAACTGGATACAGCGTCGGAGGCGGGGCCCCGTTCATTCCTATGAAAGTTGCTCAGTGGTGCATGAAGCCAAAAAAGTTTGACTTCTGCGCATAAAATTACCCGGATCTTCCGGCTACTTCCGATTTAGTCCTCCAGCTAACTTGAATGGGGATAAAACAATTCAATCATGCAATCTTTTAGGCTTTCGAAATGTGATCAGACTGAACAGATCAAATTCTGATAGTGAGACATTTCGTGGGGGGTTTGTGATGCTCAAAAACATTTATCCGCTGATTTACGGAAGTCTCTGTCACAATGTAAGTCTATGGGAAAAAGTCTTTTTGGGCCCAATAGCGTCACGTGATGTTGTAATTACACGGTTTGGCCGCTATGTCAAATTGGCTTCACAGCCCGGTGCTGTTCCTGGGGGCCTCACCTGCACAGAAGAACAACAACAGGTGGAAGACAGCAACAAGTGCAGCTGCAGCAACAGCTCCACCTTGACTCTTCGTAAAGAAAAACAGTAAGAGTCGTGTATGGAAGTCCTTTGCGTTCGAGGCGGATCATCAGGGATTACTAATATATTGTCAAAAACCAATATGCACACGGTGCCATCGAGCTTTTCAGACGAAAGGAGGAAACACTTCCAACTTAGTGATGCACCGCAAAGACAGACATCTAGATTTGTTTAAAAAATTCAAGGTGAGTGAGTTTCAATTCATGTTAATGTTACATTAACGACGTATCCAAAATGTTTTCCTTGTTATCCTTATTCTGAAATACACATTACCATTATTTCTGTTTGAGACAGCCAGCACTGCTGTGTTGCTGACTATATTTACGTACAACATTTGTAATGGCTAAACGCTACAGGCTAACGTGTTTAGGCTAACGTAATGTCACCATAGCTTGTAGTAGGCTACCGTCCTTACCGTTCAGTCTGTCATCTGTCATAAAAATATATTGTATTAGCGTTTTAAATAAATATTTCTGGACTAATGGTCTGTCACGTCAGTAAATTTAAACTACTGGTTGCACTCTGAGTGTATAACTTAGAAACGTGTGTGTGTGTGTGTGTGTGTGTATGTGTGTGTGTGTGTGTTAGTACATCGTGTGTGCAGCCTCTGCTGTTTTCTTACAGTCATTGATAACTGTTTCTGATAACCGTAATCTCATAATTTTCCTTTCACAGTCTCAGCCAGAGGAGGATGTCGACCAGGAGAGGCAGGAGCAAAGTCAGCAAACACACAGCCAACCATATCAGAAGCTTTTTTGTAACTTTAATTGTTATTTCTTTTTATTATTATATATTTTATTATTATATTATTTCCATATGTTTTCATATCTTGGTCAGGTACTGCAATTGGTAATTTGCTATCATAACAAGTCGATTGTAATTAAGCACAGTATTGTTTCTTTTAAATACTTGAAGGCTAAATGCCACTGTTGTTGTTTGTAATGTTCAGATGTTTTTAACAAAAGGAATGTACATGAGATTTATTGTTTTGTTTTTTGCCATCGTATTCAGTATCGAGAATCGTGTAATTTCACTAGTATTGGTATTGACTACTAAATTTCTGGTATCGTGACATCCCTACCTGCTAACACTGAGACTGGAAAACAAGAGTTTTTGTACAAAGTCAGTCATGCAGTGAACACAGTTAAGCATATTGTGATAAGAAATAGCATGCAGAGGAGATTGCATTTACATTTTGGGTGCTGACTCGGGCGTAATGTTCTTCAGGTGGTTATGAGATAAAGATAGGCCACTTCTACCGTTGTTTCTTTATCTTTCAAGCTAAAAGGATTTGGCTAACAAGCTCTGTGATAAACTGACTGTCAGTCGTGCACAATACAAACTCTGAAATGTTTCAGATGATGTTCATAAAACAGATTAACCAGATGTTCCAGCATCTGTGGAATAAAACTATTTTCATATCCCCCCACTTCGAAATACAATATTTATTAATAATAATGTTTCTTCCTGTATTTTGGCATAGTCTTGTTTTTTGAGGAGTCTTCAATGTTCAATGTTCAATTCCACAACAAATGCTTACATCATAATACATGTATCACTTGTCATCTTCAAATTAAGACCTTTATCCAGCTGACTGACACCAGACTGACTCCGTTAAATCCACACCTGGATTATTGAAGACATCATGCTAATGCTTTAGCAATTACACTTAACATAAAACATAAAATATTTGACACACAAGGGTCAGACAGGCTAATGGATCAAGGATGGCTTTGGTTATAATTTGGCAGAATTAAAAATAATGGTAATAATTAATATATTAAATAATGTTGACACACGCATGTGTTGACTTGATCATGATCATCACTCATTTATCATTTCACACCAAATGCAAGATAAGAGGTTTTAAATTGTATATTAAATTACAACCCACAGGATGCCCAAGCTGGTGTTTTTGTGGTCTTTCACTCACAGAATAAAATCCACTATGGCAGGGAGCCTGTCGTCCCAAGAAAAATGTCACAATAGGTCATAATGTCAGTCGCCAAAAACAACGTATAGTTACGTCTGAGTGACACCTGGAGAAGTGGTGCAGTTGTCATGGTTCTGTCCCAGTCTGGCTCTGTGTCCCTCCACCAGTCCACCAGATGCCCTCAATTTCTCAGTTCTCTGTTTGTTGAACTGGACTGAGTGGCAGTAGGTTCTTGAAGGTGAAATTGAAGTTCGCTTTCACACTTGTTGTGAAGTGTGACTGAGGAGTTTGACACACCTAGTTAGATTTCTAAGATGCAGCAGTTTATACAGCAGGCAGTTCATTTCACATGTCTTCTGTATTTACATTCAGGGCATTTAGCAGACGTTCTTATCCAGAGACTGGCAGGTGTTTGTTCAATGGCTGGACTCTTTGTAACTCATCCTCAACGCATTATGAAAAAACGAGTTTGTTAACATTTGTTTATGTAGATTTGAGTAATTTGCATTTACAGCCTGTGTGTGACATGTTAGAAGAACTAGAAGAATTGTTGTTAGAAGAATTATGAAATTGTAAATAAGAGTTTGCAGGTCATAGTGTACTTTTGATTTTAGTTTTTTCTTGTATGTTCTTAGATGGGCTTATTGGATATATAAGAGGATTGGGTTTTTGGTTTTCTGTTTGCTCTGAGTTTTTCCTCCTGTCTGTGTTCCCAGCCTGCTTTTCTCTCCACACCTGCTCTGCATCAGTCTCGCTAGCCCTGCCCTGCTCCCTGTGTCTTCCCCAGCCAATCAGGTCCCAGCCTGCCCTTGTGTCTTGCCACCTGTTCCTTGTTTTTTCATTAGTTTAGTTTGTTTGAACTTAAGTCCTGGTTTTCAGTTTAGTATTGTTGGATCCTTTGTTCTGTATTGTTCTGCTCTGTTTGTTCTGTATTCTTAAGTTCAGTTCTAGTTTAGCTCTGCTTGCACTCTAACCTAAATAAAGAAGTTATTTTTCACCCTTGCTCTGCTTACAGTCTCCTGCATTTGGGTCCACCTGCTCTGCTCCACTTAACAGCACTTCAGATGATGTCTATATAAAGTGACAAATTTCCATATTCGGAGGTGGCAGGTTGGGTGGTCAGTTAGTTCCTTACTTGCAAAAAGCAGACTTTGCTGCAGGAGTCCGCTCTTAACTTCCCATTCCCAACTGTGAGTGGGGACAGTTTTTTACGATTATCGTGGTGTTTACTGTTGCCATGACGACGTAGGTTGCCTAACTTTAAGGAAGTATGATCTTTCTCAAATCCTAACCAAGTGGTTTTTGTGCCTAAACCTAACCAGACCTTAACCACAGCATTGTGAAATCATAAAACATTATTATTATTTTTTAACAGTGATTTGTAATGGCTTTGGAAATCACAGACAAATGATGTTGTCCTTCCGATTACTGCTGACAGAGGCGCCTGATAAGAAAAGGCCCCTATGGGGCGTTCTGGAGTGCACGTTCAAATGACCTACTTGTTTAATTTGGAGGACTTGTTGGTTATAAACTCTATAAATGCAAGCACAATACAAACACAGAGCCATAGTGACAAAAAAAAACATATTTTCATCTGAAATAGTCTTCCTAGATTAAAATATTTAACATACCCACCTGAATGTATTGTAAAACACAACAAAATAAAACAAAAAGTCCAACAATGGCTACATTTACAGTTAGAAAAGGTCTAAACAGTCAACAGTATCAAACCAGTCAAAATAACAAACACCTCCTTATTTGCTCTGCTAACTTGCTAAACGCTGCCACTGTACAAGTGCTTCCGGCACAGGTCGTTTGTTTCTGCTTATCCTTGAAGAAAGTTTAACTTTTATCCTCTCTGCTGCGACACACAGCTGCATTCCCAGACTACTAGCACAAGACCCTTGAACTGGCTCCTCAAGCCAGCCAAGTCTCATGGGTGAGGTTCGGCTGGCTTATGAGACAAGCTGGCAACAGAATAAAAATGACTGCATCAGTGCACCCAAGTGTCTTGGATTGGATTGGCTGCTACTCTTGGCTCCCAGCAGCTAAAGCCAAGTGCCCACTAGACAACAAACACCTAATTTAGCCATCCCAGCTTTACTTTCAGAATCTGCACATTGGCAGGTCATCATGGGTCCTCATCACTCCCTGCTGCCCCCTATTGCTCCTGACCTTCGCTAACCCTGTCGAGCTTTCAATTCTAGCACTGCACAGATGTGAGTTTCCCCACTCGAAATGTTTAGTAACATTTGGAACAGCGGGTAAACAAAAGTAGGTTTCTGGTTTCTGGCCGACAAATTTTTTCCAGCTGACATGACGAGTGTCACCAGCAGATTTTTATCAGCCGTAGCCAGCAAGCTAATAAGTGCCTTGGCTGTAAGCTCCATCTCCAGCTGAGTCACTTTAAAACGAGGACTCTGTAAAAGATTCTTAAATATGTGCTTAATGGCTACATACATGATATAATACTGACATACTGAGGCTAAAGCTACATGTCCCAGCTGCATGGATCATCAGCTACTGATGATCCATGCAGAAGACAGAGAAATAGAAAGCATTGTTCTTGTGTAGCAGGGTAGCTAGTTAGCCCGAGTATGGTATGGTTATGGTATTCATTCTAATACAACCTCTTTCAGATGCGTTCTATTGGAAAAACACTTTTGCTTTTTTTTTTTTTATGTAAACAGACCTGCTACTGTTAGCCTAAACTCTGATGTAGTTTTTTTTCTAACCTTAATCCCATACAATAATGTAGATAGTTAATGGCTGTTGGCTTTGGTATTAACACTAGTTTACTACTGTAGATAGCTACTGTACATGCTAATGTTTGCACCTTGTGTTAGAGCAGACAAATGCACAGTTTAAACCATCACTTTTACTTTTGCTCTTGTGTTTTTGGTTTTGGTAAAGCAATAAAAAGACTGCTTGCGCATTTAGAGAAATCTTAAGCTTGAAAGGCCCGCTGTGCCTAGTTGTAGTTGCTCAGCTGTGATTGGACAATCAATGTTCAGAGGAGGGGTTTAACAAATGGTTATTTCTGGTTACATTTCCTAATCCAGAAACAATTCTGCTAATGCATATTCTCTTTTTTTACAATGTGTATAATAATAATAATAGTAATAATAATAATAATAATAATAATAATAATAATAATAATAATCCATTTAGAACATCTCCATGGTGGCTTAGATTGAGATTTGCACTCTGAGCCCCCAACAGTCTCAGCACGTCTTACTCTATAATGGCAATATCACAAAACAAACACTGAGCTTTGTGTTGTGGGCCAGCCACTCCACAATGGCTTCACCATTTAAATTGTGTTTACAGAGTGTTGAAGATGGGATGGAGGATTGTTTGTGTTTTGAGGGAGAGCGCTCAGACACGATTATCAGAGCGATCAGCTCTATATAGGCTGGTGCTCAACTGCTGATCCACAGCACTTTCCATTTTCACTATTTCAGCTTTTCTGTTTATTGTGAGCAGATTCTGCCTGTGGGGTAATTTTCTTTCAATATCTTTGTCTAAAAAACCTATCTATGTGGGAGGAAATTCCAACTTCAACATTTTAAATGTACAATACAAATGAGTAATGATGCTACTTGCTTCTTGATCATTCCCTTGCTCCTAGACCAACTTTAGGTTGTAAAATAGAGACATTATTTGTATAAACAGTACAGCTGCATATATCACACATCTGACATCTTCTGTGCTTACAATTGCCTGGCTTAAAAACAAAATGGTTTGAATTATTCCAGATGCTTTTTTTTTTTTTGTTTGATTTTAGCAATGCTGTTAACACGCAATACAGAACATTCAGTGATTAAATTTAGGACTGTGACAGCTGAAAACTTTGCAGAAAAAACAATTTAGCTTATATCCACTAATGTATTATGTTGAAAAACACATTCACAATTTGTAATTTGAAGTGAAATTGTTTTTACTTCACTAGCAATCACATCTGCTATTAAGTCTCTCTGACTCATGATATTCTCATTTCCATGGTTGCTGCTTGAATGATGAGTGAGTGTGTGTGTGTGTGTGTGTGTGTGTGTGTGTGTGTGTGACCTGCTGTACTGAACTCTACCGACAATTCTGTTATAGCTCTTAAGACATTAACAAAAATTGCAGTTAAAAAGACAAGACACATAAGACATATTTTAAGTAAAAGATTAAGTAAATGTAAAGTTAACAATGGCTGGTTGATGATGATGATGATGATGATGTTTGGTAGCTCGTTTTGATAGCTGAGACCTTTTTGTATATACAGACTAAAGGAAAAACCGGTAAAAGCCTGAATTCTTGACCCCTACAGGTAAGACGAGATCTCCATGGAGAAATGTCACGCTGGTCAGAATAGAAAAAAGAGTGTCGAAAAGCTGAATGCAGGTGGCGAAAAACAAATCTCCATGTTCATTATGACATCTATAAAGAGAGACTTTGCATTTATAAGTTGGGACTCAGAAATGCAAGGCAGTCCTTCTTCTGGCATCATTGCCAAAAACAATAATAATGCATATGCCTTATTTACTGCTGTCGACAGGCTAATAAACCCTCCTGTGTCAGTAGCTCCTGAACTTCTGTCCATCAAGGCCTGCAATGAATTTGCCTCCTTCTTCACTGACAAAATTCAGAAAATTAGACAAGCAGTCAGTGCCTCCATATCAGGTGCAGGATATGTGTTGTCCCTGTGTCCACTCAAAATCAATTCGAGTAGTATGACACAGTTTTATCCGATCAACCATAAAAACCTGGAGGACATTATACGACATCTGAAATCCTCCTCCTGCTGCCTTGATATTCTGCCTACAGGCTTTTTAAAACATGTTTCTAACTGCATGGCCTCAGATCTTCTACAGATTGTCAACACATCTCCTCTCTCAGGTTTCTTCCCACAGGCCCTGAAAACTGCCGTCGTCAAGCCACTCTTATAAAAGAACAATCTAGACACATCATTAATGAGCAACTATAGGCCTGTATCAAACAGAAATAAAATCAATGAAAAAGCTGTTAGTTTTTTTTGTTTGTTTTTTTCAACAGCTGAACAACTTCATGGCACTAAATAACCATTTTGACGTCTTGCAGTCAGGATTTCGACCACACCACAGCACTGAGACTGTGCTGGTCTTCAGTGACATACACTTGAACACTGACAATGGCAAAATTTCAGTCTTACTATTACTGGATCTCAGTCGACCACAAAATATTACTAGTCAGACTGAAAAACTGGGTGAGACTTTCTGGCACAGTACTAACCTGGTTTGAATTTTATTTAAAGGACAGGGACTACTCTGTGTCTATAGGTAATTACACATCTGAGCGGACAAAAATGACATGCGGAGTTCCCCAAGGCTCCATTCTGGGGCCTCTTAAGTTCAACATCTAAATGCTCCCACTGGTTAAGATTATGGAAAATAACAAAATATGTTACCACAGTTATGCAGATGACACACAAATTTACATAACCATATCACCAGGGGACTATGGTCCAATACAAGCACTGAGTAGGTGCACTGAACAAATCAACTATTGGATGTGCCAGATTTTTTTTTTCAATTAAACAAGGATGAAACTGATGCAGTTGTTTTTGGAGCCAAGGAAGGATGATTAAAAGTCAGCACTTCAATCAGTAATGTTAAAAACCACAAACCAAGCCAGAAATCCTGGTGTAGTCATGGCCTCAGGCCTGAATTTCAACAGCCACATTAAGACAATTACAAAGTCAGCCTACTATCACCTGAAAAAAATATCAAGAATTAAAGGACTTATGTCTCAGCAGGATTTGGAAAAACGTCCATACATTTATCTTCAGTAGACTTGACTACTGTAACACTGTCTTTACAGGTCTCCCTAAAAATCAGACAGCTGCAGCTGATTCAGACGCTGCTGCTCAAGTCCTCACTAAGACTAAGAAAGTGGATCATATCACTCCAGTTCTCAGATCTTTACACTGGCTTTCTCATGTCAAAGAATTGATTTTAAAATACTGCTGTTGGTCTATAAAGCACTAAATGGTTCAGGGCCAAAATACATTTCTGACCTGCTGCCATGTTATGAACCATCCAGACCTCTCAGGTGGTCTGGAACAGGTCTGCTCTCTGTCCCCGGAGTAAAAACTAAACATAGAGAAGCAGCGTTCAGTTTTTATACTCTACATATCTGGACAAACTCCCAGAAAGCTTCAGGTCTGCTGCAACTCTCAGTTCTTTTAAATCACAGCTGAAGACTTTTCTGTTTGCCTTTTATTAAACCAAATTTGAGGGTTAATATCTAACACTGCACTGTAACTTTTATTCTCCTGTTTTATGTTATTCTATTTTAGCTTCTTTTATTTCCAAATTTAACACTTTTTAATTGTATTTAAATGTATTTCTACATTACCTCGTGCTGCCTTGCCTTGCCTTACAGTGAAGGGATCTGGTGGCTCTGTTATGCTTTGGGAGGCATTTTGCTGGCATGGTTTGGATCCACTTGTCCCAAACCATGGTGTTCATCCCTCCAGAAGAGTTCCAGAGACTTGTAGAATCAATTCCAAGGTTGAGGAACACCATTCTTCAAAAAGATATTCCCTCATTTAACGTCTTGATGATGGTGATGGATAGCGCTGTCTAACATGTCAATCCTAAATCTCCCATAGGTGTTCAATTGGGTTGAGATCTGATGACTACGAAGGCCATAGCATATGATTCACATCATTTTCATACTCATCAAACCATTCAGTGACTGCACACAATACATTTTAGCTTTTTTGTGGAATTTTACAATGTCTTCTGTCCAGTTAATGCATATTTTATGATGTTCTGATTGATTACTGCAGCTGGATTTCAAAATGTTATACAAAATATCCACTATTCTATATCCTATATCAAGCCTATCAGTAACTCTTTCTGTCCTCTGTGTTAATCTCATCACAGTTGAGATATGTGATCCAGCCATGCAGCAGAGATAAGGGACTGTGGCCTGTAAGGTGTGAATCTAAAGATAGAAACAGGCTGTGCACACAATCCTGGAAAAGTCATTAACATTGCAGGACAGAGAGGGCATTTGTTAGCTACCATCTGTAAAATGGAGAGTGATCACTTGTTAAATTCAGGCTACAAAGCACTTTGGTTAGGTGAGAGAGAGTGAGATTTTTATTAAATATTGAAAATGTAAACTAGTACTATCTTGAGATTCAAGCACGTGATTTTGAGTAGAGCTACAACAATTAGTTGATTAATCGTTTTTATAATCTTTTAAAGCAAAAATACCAAACATTTGCTGGTTCCGGTTTCTCAAATGTGAGAATGTGATGCTCTTGTTAGTAATACATTGATAGTAAATGGAATATCTTTGGACTGGACACAAAAATAGATATTTGAAGACATCACCTCTGTCAGGCTGTGGGAAAGAATAATAGCAATTTTTCAATATTTACTGATATTAACAAAACGACTAACCAGTCGATTGAGAAAATAATCCCCAGATTAATCAATGAAAAGAATCATCAGTTACATTTTGCAGATACATTCAGGATCAATATTTGCAGATATTTCAATATTTGCAGATATTTTCATTAAAAACTAACATAAAAAACTGCAATATTAAGTAACAGTATGAGCTGGGACAAGACAGCAGAGAGGACATAGAATCAGAAAAGGAGTGGGAAGCCACCAGTCCCAAAGAGCCTGTTGTTATTCATGTTTGAATGAGATGGACTGTCCATGTTGCCATCACATACTACTAACAACCTAAAACTGGGTTACTTGAATAATCAGGTTAACAACATTCCTGGAAACTAAGCCAGCAGCAAGTTAATAATTGAAGAACTTCTTACATCAGTGGAGTTCTGAATCAGCTTTAAATAATGTATTCTGCACAGTCCCACAGTGCATTTGTGGTGATGACATATACTGTAGTCCTAATTAATCATCACTTTATTTGAATGTGATCTCAGCTCTCAAGCTCCTTCAGTATTTTCTCTAGACAATACAGAAACATTGCTACACTTCACTTAGTTCGAATACATTGCAAATTAGTACCAAACTTTGTAAAATATTATGTGTATATATACATTAAAGCAGTGATTTTATATAGCTATGATTTAAAGAAAAATAGCAGACAGTGCGTAGATTTGGCAACATCAATATTTCTGTATTTAATGTAATTGGGACAGCCCATGTAAAATAATACGCCTAGAAGTGCATTCTGCTATAATCCTCTTCATGAGCAAATTAATGCAGATGAATGAATGCATTAATGTGCTTCAAGGAGGATTATCAGAGTTTAAAATCACAATTACAATAAAATCTCTGCTTAATTGATGATTTTCATAATAATTTGCTTCCCTTTTGTTTTCTAGTAGATACAACTCATTGAATAAGTGACTTGATTTATATAAATAAATGTCACAGGGAATCTGCCCACTCTGACTTCAGCCCTGGAGGACTACAGTTTCATGCTGACTGCGTACTGGCAGAAACAAGTACGAGATGCAGTAAATAAAGGGATATTTAGTGTTGGTCACATAAGTGTACCTTCATCCCATGTGCCCTGTTCTCCACAACTCCCCATTGGTTTTGCGAGAAAAGAGACTGGCAGCTGTGACTTTGTTGTGCTGAAGAAACTGTATGAGGCTTTTATGTTTCACGCAAGTAGTTATAACAGGGAATGTAACACCGTTCGTTTATCACATTAGAAACCCATTTGCTGCTCCTGTGTCCAATATCACAGAAATGTCTTTTTGCAAAGCACACTACGTATCTTCCCTGCTGGTACATTTTATAATTCCATGGTTGCTGGAACCTCTGGGTGCCAGTGAACTAAGCAGGCTTGATAATGAGCTCTGTGTGGCTGATGGGATTGAGAAAGCAGAGTTTGGAGGTGCTATCTCCTCCCTAGATGGACGGAGCAGATGTGTTCATCATCAAAGTGACAACCTGAATCTATGGAGAGTAATGGCCTGCCCCTGCACCACTGTCTCACGTTGTCTTATGAATTTATCATAATCATACTGGCTCTGCGTCAAAGGTTTTCATAGGTCTTATTCTGTTTTTTTTACGGTCGGTAGACTTCTCTACAGATTTCAAAGGGCATTCTTTTTTATTGAGGTGCTGATTATTGCAGCTGTATCCACATTCTTCTTGCTTTTCACATCATTATATGGTCAATTAAGGACTCTCAAACATCTCAGAACTTCACGGACTGATTGATGAATAAATGCTTTGGTGGTGAACCGTGAAGAAACAAACTCTCTGGTCTTGGACTCAGATCGGTTTACACGAGCACTTCTTTATTAGCATGATGACATGGAGAAAAGCATCACACATAAAATCAGGTCAGGGTGGAGGACATCTTTTCTGCCTTACAGAAAGACTCTGTCTACTCTCATATCAAAGACTGGCACTAGGGGGCCTTGAAAGTGGCTTTAGGTTCTTATCAAAAAGAACCAGGAGCCACAACTAAGGAGAAAGCAACGTGTGTTTGTTCCATGCCTTCTGAAACATGTTAGATAAATCTTAAATAAACCCTAACATCACATATATCACATAAGCAAAGCATAAACATACTGTATGGTAGCACAGGTAAATTCCCCCACACTGATCAAGATCTGTCACAACAAGCAAACTGTATTGTGCTTGCTGGTGTAAAATCTAAAAAAAAACAGCTTCCTATGTAAATTCCTAAACTTAAACTGACTAGCTGATCAGTGTGTGAAAAAAGTATACTACCTTGACTGTTGCGCTACAACAGTAAGGGGAATAGGCACAAAACATTTTGAATGATGCCTTCAAAGGCCAAAGTCTCAATTATCACATATTACTTGAGAATTATGCTGAGTGTTATGTATCTTCTGTCTTCTACAAAAATTTGAGCTCCGACAAATGAGATTTGAACACAACCCATGTAACCTAATCCTAAATAACCCTAACCCAACCAATATTTGTACCAATCTCAAACGATCAACATAATGTTAACAGGTTTTTTTGATAAAAAGTGAAAGAGATGGATATTGGGGATACCTGACTTGATGAAAGTGGCAATCGCCAACTTTAAACTGTACATGCGTTGTCGGCTAGCTGCACAGCAGTTGTAGAGTTGATGATGAACAGTGGTGAATCTTAATTGGTTAGTATTTATAGTTTATATGTTTCAAACATCATGGAATTAAAAAAATCTTTACTGAACTGATGGATAAATTATCAATAGACTGAGGTTGTTTGAAGTCAAGCGTCTCTTTAATTCAAACAGAACATATGTTGCAGACACGGAGAGTCCGCAGTCTCCGTGAAGAATTCTGACAAGACAAAGGAAGGTCACTAGTATATATTGACGGCCTTGATGCCCTTGGGAGGCACCTTTAGTTGTTTACAGATTCCTTCTAACAGACCTAGACAAAGCTTTACAGAGCTTTCCCTTCCACATGATGACCATGATGTCCATATGACTATCATAGTGTTCCCCTCAAGGCCCTGCTGCCAAATATATACATACATATGACCATACTTACTTAACTAATACATGGATTTTTCTATCATGGACAAAACTAGCATTAGTCAGTTGGAGATTTAGTGTTTCGCTACAAACACTAAACAAAGTGCATCTGGTGCCTATGCATAATTGTATGTTGCAGTTCCAATGCTATTGTGATGTCCATGTCAAATGAATGTCAGTAAATAAGATATATTTAAATTTCAGGCATTGTTTTAAGGTGTTTTTTTAGCTCATTTGCAATCATTCCTCAGACATGACAACATTTTATCAAACAAAATTTAGGCAAAAATGCCTCCGAAAAGTGGAAATAAGAAATCAGGTCCTGTTTAAACACTTAACAAAGTGTCAGTAACTGCTGAGCTTAATAATAAGAATGTTCTGTAATCAATCTAATATTTTGTTAGTTGCAGGAAACTTAATGTGTAGCCAGAATCAATAAACTATAATGGGATGTTCATACTACAAGCGACATAGCTACAAAATGGCCAAGAGTGACCATTTTGCCGAGTCGCTGTTGAAGTGTTGCTCAAGCACTTGTTGATGTAGTTATGTTGTCATGGGCTTGTGTAGCAAATAAACATGATTTAGTATTATTAAATGGCTACCACAGCTAGCCATTGTGCATTTAAAAATATACATTACATACCTGGCACCCCTGCAATAGCTGCCACCCTCTGCCATACTGCTTTTTTTGTTATTGTCACGGTAAATGAGTCAGCTTCTCTTCCATTTATTTAGACAGAACGGAACAAGAATTATGGGGAGATAGAAGGGGAGTGGAAATGGTGAAACAAAAACATATAATTGATTGATGTTTACCGCATCATTGGAGCGCAATAAGTGTCGGGCGTCAGTTTGTGGTGGTGGTAGGGGGGCTGAATTTGCCCTTTTTTTTTTCTGTAACCAACAAACTGACAAGGATTTGTAGAACGCAACACCATGAATGCTGTGTCTGAAAGTGACTTTTACCCATTTCTTTTGATTCATTCAGAAACATCATTAGAGATCAAGTACTGGACATCTCCTCCAGATTTTAAGATGTGTATATAAAACGCTCTACTTTGAATAATAATTTCTGTCTAATAGTTTTGCACAAAATAACAGTTAAATAGTTTTAATCTCGTTAAAATCCATAAAATAGCATCTCCTTCTCCCTCATTTAAAAATCCCAGAATCTATGAATATGCAAATATATCTCATTTCAAACATTTTCCTGCTGGACACAAGATGTCTCTTAAAGTCCATTCTCAGTGTTTGTGCACTGGAGGCTTCAAGTCTCCAGTTGAATACTGGACAACGATTGGCTCCAAACTAAATTCAGATTATGGGTGAACGGAGAAACTTTTTTTCTTTTAGCAAATGAATGTGAAAACAAACTCTGCACATGTATCATTCTTAGTCATAGTTCAAGCATCTATCTGATGTAACAATAATCAAAACACATTTTTGAGTCAAACTGTAGCTGAAATTTTAAATATGTCTATTTTTTGAGCTCCTTCCCATTTTTAGTGCCTACCCTTTTAAGGGAAATATCACTGCACTCTGACATTTAGAACATAATTCATACACCTTTTTTTCCATTTCCCAGACACATATTTTAATGGTTTACTCATGTCCTCCATCTTAATCTTCCAATGCCACATTTGAACCACAGTCACAGATTCTTAGTATTTGTTATAACTGTCATACTGATACCAGATAAGTGAGGTAAACAGCATAAGGAGAAAAGCACCAAGTGTCATGTTGTATTTAAATTTAAATGCCATCTGTTACTGTCATGAGAATGTGGTAAACACCACCCATTTGGTATTCTAAAATGGATAAAGCAAATTTCAGGGATTATTAACTAGTGCCTTGTAACACAGTCTGCTGAGAATGCCACAATTAAACACACCTCTACTGTCTAAAACAGTCTGTTACTCTCCCCACATCACCAAACATCCTCCCCTCTCATGTGTCAACCATCGCTGACAGCTTTATCAAGGACTCATCACAGAGCTGTCACCTATGAGTGGTGTCTGCTGAATACTGTTGACATCTTTTTGTGAAGGAGTAGAAGAAGAGGAGTCAAGTCACAACTCCATTTCATTTTTTTTTTTTTTTCCCTCCTGGAGAATTCTCTTTTGTGTAGTGAAGAGGAAAGTCCAAATTAGGAGTGAAGGCAGGGTGCGGAGTAGATCAGCCAAGCAGACCATATCGTGCACAATTGATCTTCTATTTAGGGGAATGAAGTGGCTCTAGAGTATTTGTCTGGAGTGAGCTTACTGTAATATTGTTATGCTAATATTCCAGCTGATAGGCATGCGGAGACACTCAGGTATTGAACCATAATCTCAATGAATCATACAACAAAAGCTTTGTGAGTGGATATTATGTGATCATTTCATCACGCATCCAGTAATGGAAATTATTAGAAGCTCAAAAATGGGGAAGTGTAGCTTAAAATGTGGCACCACAGAATGGAAATAATATTAACAGTACAATGCACTTGTTTGTTGTTCTTCATCACCGACCATGTGGCAAAACACAGCTTCAACACCGTCGTTAAGTTTGCGGATGACATCATCATCATCGGCCTGATCACTGGTCTGATCTGGCCTGATCAGAGCAACAGCCTCCATCTCAGTGTCTGCAAGACCAAGGAGGAGATGGTTCTGGATTTCAGGAGGGTACAGGAAGCACACACCCCTACTTACATCCTGTGGAGAGAGTCAGCAGCTTCAGGTTCCTCGGGGTCCACATCAGCATACTTGAAGTGGTCACCTGAGTTAGGGGTGAGGATGGCAAACTCTTCTTCCTCAGGAGACTGAAGAGGTTCGGCATGGACAGGAGGATACTCTGCAACTTGTACAGATGCACCGTTGAGAGCGTCCTCTCTGGCTGCATCACGGCCTAGTATGGGAGCAGCTCCAAGCAGGACTGCGAAGCCCCTGCAGAGAGTCATCAGAGCTGCTTAGAACATCACCAAGTCTGAACTGCTACCCATGCAGGACCTCTACATCAAGAGGAGCATGAGGAAAATTTAAAAAATCATCAAGGACCCCAACCACTCCAGCTATGGACTCTCATCACTGCTACCATCAGGCACATCCAGCAGACTGGAGGTGAAGTGGTCAGCTGAAGGGGTTAGTATTGACTCAGAGTGTCTGACGCTCTGAGGGCGGAGTTGAAAAGTTTGATGGCCACAGGCAGGAATGACTTCCTGTGGTGCATCTTGATGGAATGAGTCTCGCACTGAATGTACTCCTGTGCTTGACCAGCACATCATAGATTGGGTAGGAGACATTGTCCAAGATGACACGTAACTTGGACAGCATCCTCCTGTCTGACACCACCACTAAGAGAGTCCAGCTCCACCCCCACAATGTCACTGGCCTTGAGGATCAGTTTGTTGAGTCTGCTACCCTCGACCTGCTGCCCCAGCACACAATAACAAACGGGAGAGCAGTGGCCACCACATACTCATAAAACAACACTCTAAGACATCCTCAGAGTTGTCTGGCAGATGCTGAAGGACCTCAGCCTCCTCAGAAAGAAGAGACGTCTCTGGCCCTGAGAGGGCTTCAGTGTTTGTTATTAATGTACACTCTCAGATACTTGTAGTCCTCCACAATGTCAACACTGATTTGTCTCTCTTATCCTTCTCTTCTCTTTCTCTTCCCTCTTCTTTTTTTCAAATGATTGTAAATATGTATCATACTGTATACTTGAATTGGAACTTGAGCTTGAAGAAGCCAAATTTCTCTGCCTTCAGTGTTGCCACTGTGTTCCAATAAAAGCTCTTGAATCTCTTGAGTTTGGCTCTCAGGTACTTGCAAAATATAATACTGATATATATGATAAATAATGACTTAATATTAACCATAATCTCAAATTATACAGTATAAACAAATCAAAACAAACTACATATCTAGCTTGTTTTTATTTTCAACAAGGTTTTAGTTGGAGTTTTTGCACAGCAAATTAGTAGTAGATTATCTGTTTTGAATTTAAAATTTTTTATTCTAATATGAATAATTCAATTGAACATTCAGACACAGTTTAAAATTCTTTATAATTTATAATGATAGATTTTTTACTAAGATAAAATATTTAAATATAGTGTACTTACAGCAGTCAGGCTGCAACCAGAAGTTAAAGGAATACTCAGACATTTTGTGAAATATACTTGTTTTCTGTCTGTTTTTATCTGTGTTCAGTAAATTAGATAATTTGGTCCAGAACATTTTAGCCTAATTTAGCACAAAGACATGCTAGCTTCCATTAAATGAGATGAAATATGTCTTACAACAGCTGCAAAATGCTCTTCATTAAGTGTTGTGTCTTTTAGTGATCAAACTAACCACCAAAGTTTCCAAGATATACACGCGTTTATTCAAAAATCCAACCATAATCCAATTGTTCATAAGAATTTGCACTCTTTAATTTATACAAATTTGTCCCAAACGAGAAAAAGGAAACAATTAGAAGTGACAAAAATTCCTACCAATTATCTGTTTTTCACATTTTTGAAATACATCACAAAATATAATCACTAAATAACTTTTAGAATGTTTTGAATTGTATGTCTTGCATATTGTTATCATATATATCTTTTTTTTTCTTTTTACTTGAACAAGCACTGATAATGTATTTATTGAAGTTCAACTTGAACTTGTTTCCTTGTGTTTGGGTTTTTAGGTGTACCAGCACTCTTTCTTGGCATCATACCTGATCTACAACTTGTATACAAGGTGAGTAAACAAAAAAAAAAAATCAACATAAATCATCAATCAAAACTTACCTGATGAAAAAGCTTCTTTTTAATTTCATGGTCACTGGTCCTGTAACCAGGTCTGTCACATACAACTTGAACATTTTTTTTTTTTTAAGATTTGTATGAGATCTATGACAGTTCAGTTATATGACCGTAAACCATCATATGTGGAAGAATTCACAGCATGTTTGTAGTTAAAGTCACTTTAGATGCAGTTTAACTCAAAATGACTTGAACTGACTGTAAATTTACAGCGATCGTATCTGTTCTGAGATTTGAAAGCTGATGTAAAAGCTGCTCTGATGTGTAAAACTCTGTCAATGTCCTTGGACCAGAGAGGTACGAGAGTTGAATCCTCCAGAGGTGTCGGATTCAGTCCTCCAGTTTGCCTCGTGGGGCGTTCATGGTCAGCAGCTGGTAAGTCGTTTTTAATGAGACAAATCAAGGTGACTCGAACAGTTGAGGGTTGAATTTTCCATCATTTACTCCATGAAACAGTATTGGATAATTTAACCACAGATTAAAATGTAGTTTTTATGAGTGAGATGTTTTTATTTACATATTTTCTCTTAATCACCCAAGCAAATCAGTAAACAACAACATAACCTGAATATAATTTACACATTACCTACAGAATCTTTATTTTATTCAGTCTGTAGTTGCTGATTCTGCCAAGAAAATCCACATAATAAATATCTCTTCATAAGCACAGTTCATGTTGGCCCATAATTCTTCTTGTCTCAGTAAATATTAGTTTTTCTACAGCACTGAGTTGAACAAAAACATGAATAATATCCACATAAGAAGGCACATTATATATAATATACTGTATGTGTGTAAATTAATAATACAGCTACAGTTTCAAAATATGAAAATGCACAAATCATCCAAAAGTAATGCTTTGGAAATGTGGGATTATGCTTCATTTTAAAGCTCGTTTTAGTCCCGTCACACATTTCAAAACTTTGATTTACATTTGTGCATATGTAGGAAATATTTACAAAGGTATCAGGAATTTTACCTTTGCAAGGAATATTTACAAAGTCAAGGAACAACTGTAGAGCTTAGTTGTTCAGTTTGTTAATTGACAAAAAATAATCTGCAACAATTTAAATAACTGAGTGAGTATTTTTTCCTGTAAAGACCACAAATATTATCTGGGTCCAGCTTTTCTCTGTTGTACATGACTGTAATTATGATATAATGTAATATCTGTGGGCTTTGGGCTGTTGTTGTTTGAATGAATCAAATACATACTTGGTTAGAGGGAAATTGTTGCTTTACTGCCATTTTATAGACTGAAAAATGAAATGATGAAGGGAGAGCAGATTAATGGCAATGAAAATAATAATTATTTCCAGCCCTGAACAACTGCACTTTAGATTCAATTCTGACTCTTGTCATTTAAAATGGAGAGGACCTGCTACATGCAGAAAGGTGAAAATCAATATTTAATTTAATGTCATTATGTTATGTATAATTCATTGAATTCATAGCATCCCCTCTGAATAATTGCACTGAGTAATTAGTCCATTATTTTCTCCAGTGTAGACAATGAAAGTAATTAACCATTTGATAGCATATTTATCACATTTCCTCAGTATTTATACGTTTCCTTAGAGGAACCTGTTCTCCCAGAAGCCCTTGAAGCACTGCTGACAGTAGCAGTGTTCATTACTCATGAGCACTCCTGCATATTTGTCTGTGTTACATTAGTGATGAGCCACTCCGCAATATGTTTTATCAATTAGCATGTTAGCATGTGCAACCAGCTGACCAGGATTTCTCAATTTGTTATATCACCTCAGTCCTATAATAATAATAATAATAATAATAATAATAATAATAATAATAATAATAATAATAATAATAATAATAGTGCTGTCATTTCAAGACTAGTGGAAAAAATCTTGTAGGTTGCAGAAATGTAAATATTTGAAATTTCTATGTGTAATCTTTAAATGCAGTCTGAACTATAGTGGAAATGTTTAAATGAGCTGATGTTATCTATCAGTGTTGCTTTGCATATTGCCTTGCGATTATGTAGTGTGTAGGTGTATACATGTTCTTAAGTGCGTACTGTGTGTGTGTGTATATGGAATTAACTATATATATATTCTTATACAGTATTTATTATGTTTGGAGGCTTTGTTTTCAAATCAAAACCTATATATTTTCTTTTTATCCTACCAGATATACATATTTGAAAACAACATTTACTACCAAACGGATGTTCAGAGCAGCTCGTGGAGGCTCACGTCTTCTGGACAGGAGGGGATCATCTTTAACGGCATCGGAGACTGGCTGTATGAGGGTAAGAAAAACCTTGAATGAATCTAGCTGAAAAGAAGTATTCAATATCTGGCATTCTGCAAGAAAACCACAGCATGTGACATTTGCTCAAATGCATTATACAAGCTAAATATATGTTTACTTGACAAGGACGTCTAGCGGCTGTGTGAATTTTGACTATTATCCGACCGCGAGCTTTACCAAATAGTTTGAAACCTGAGGTGGTAGGTCATGAATCACATACAACATGTATCTGGAAATGTATGATTTTAAAATGCAATGTACTTTCTCTGTTGTGCTTTACTGCTGAAGTCTGATAAATCTGCCTTTGTGAGTCTTGTCTCCTTGGAATGTGTGCTGCTGTTAAGGCTTTGTAATGCACATTTTACTATTATATGAATTATTATACTATAGTTATAATTGTCATACTATTATATGAAGGTATGGTACATTACCTTTAAATGTTTATAGCAGCACTTTTAAAGTATCCTTTAAAAGTGCATTGAGTGATGGTTGATGTATGTTAGGGGTTACTGTGGGTCATGTTTTCACTTGGCACATCGTGTACATCACATTCTGAGCAGTACATATTATTTGCATAAATCAATCAATCAACTGTCAATCATTCACTTAGCTCATTATTTAACCAGCCATTACTTTACATATTAACTATCCATCCTATCCTTATTCATCCTACAAACTGATGACCTAAAGTTAAATTGATAATAAAAACATACATAAACAAGGAAGCAAATAAAATGTTGCAGTTAATAAGCTTGAGTCACACTCTCTTCTCTTGGTTTTCCAGAGGAGGTGTTGCACACTCAAGTGGCTCACTGGTGGTCACCAGACAGCTCCAGACTGGCCTACCTCACCATCAACGACTCCCTGGTCCCTAACATGCTCCTGCCTCGCTTCACAGGCTCTCTCTACCCCAGGGGGAAGGAGTACCCTTACCCAAAGGTGGGACTTACAGTACCCAAACTAAAATAAAGTTTAAAATGAAGCTGGTTACAAAATATGGCATCACTGATGCAGTGATTTTAATTGAGTTTTTAGTAAATTGATGCAGATCATTCCAGTTAATGGGACCTTTTAAAACAAGTTCAAACATTAAGTCAAAAATAACATACCTTAATTATACCATTCATACCTTTTTTTTTATGTCAGTATTTTATTGAGACTTTTATGACATTCTGCATCCTCTGATGGTAATGATAACACTGCCCAGAAAAACTGTGAATTTTACCAGCAAAATAATAGGCACTAAGCAAGATGATCTTAGTGACGTCTGCAAAACACGTTCCCTCTCAAAAACTGAAAACCCCTTGTTTGGTGAGCTTCAGTCACTCCTATCAGGGTAACATCTTTGGGCTCGCAGTTGTAACAGAGCAACAAATTCCTTTATTATCCCATCAGCCATTGCACTCTTTAACACACAAACAGGATGCAGCACAACTTTGAATCTTTGTACATAATAAGCTCTGCTGTGTAGTTTACTAAGGATGTTTGCAATGTGTGGACTATGTCTTGGACTGCCTGCTGATTGTTTCTCTTTCTTCTTAGTGTGTGTGTTTTTATTGTGTATGTTATATTTTTGTGCACACACTGCAAACCAATTCCCCTCTGGGATAGTAATAATGTTAACCTTAATCTTAATATTGCACTTTTGTTTCATTAGATAAAGAAAAGAACTAGAATCCTGGTCAGCCTCAGATTGATCACTGATCACATAAAGAGCTGTCTCAGTACAACAGTGCTAAAACCCAGTTCTTCTGTTGAAATAAGACTATTCCCAACATCCTTTAGTTTACTAGAGACTGTACAACAGCCCCTACCACCTGAATCTATCGTAACCTGCGAGAGGATGCACCTCCCTTTACTGCAGCTTTATTGTATCAAACCAGTGCTATGAATAATACAACCGCTGCTGTAGCCTATCCATGAAGGTTAGTGAATCTATTTCTTCTTTAATTCATGTCCCTTTTGAAGAGGGGTGGCTGTAGGGATCTGTGGCACTGGGAGGGAAAGGAATGATGATGTGCTTTAATTCCCGTCCCTTGATGTGGATGTTTAGAGTATCAAATACGTCTTAGATGGAAGATGAGTTGTGGAAAATTGGTGGTAGGAGGGTTATAAAGTAGAGCCCCGTTTGTTGGTTCAGACTCCTAGATGGGGGGGGGGGGGGGGGGGGGGGGGGGGGGTTAAGGCCTCATAGGAAAGAATCAAATTAATGAAGCACCGTGTTTGATCTTAGCTTTGCCCACACGGTGTATAAAGATGTATACACATACACACTGATTCTGTTGCTTATATCACTGAGTGGGGTCAGTGCTGTAACAGTATCTCTACCCTACAAAATACCCACTCAGTTTTACTATCACAGCAATATCCAGATTCACTGTGACATATTACAGCCTGGACAATACTTGATTATTGAGGCCAGTTCATATATGTGAGAATTACAAGAATAAGAGTCTACAGCCACACTAGCGGCTCTGTGAGGCTGTAGGCAGAGTGGTGCTTTGAGTTAAATGTTAATGGAAACATTATCGCAATGACAATGTTAACATGATATTAAAAGGGTAATTTTTTTTTTTTTTACCATTTTCACTGTCTTAGTTCACCAATTTGCTAATTAGCATTAAACCCAAAGTACAGCTGAAACTGGTGGCAGTGACATTAGTTTAAGTTTTCTAAATATTGATGTTATTATAATTAATCCTGAGGGAAACATGAATATCTGCATGTCAACCCATCTGACAGCTGTTGAGACATCAAATCAAACTGGCTGATGTATCATTATTAGATACTTATTAGATACGCATTTTTGGTAAATATCTCTCAAATTCAGGGAGACAGCAATGTTTTAGAGTTCATTTTTTACAGTGCATTTGATTAAGAAATTTAATTATAAATAATACCAATTAAATTAAAAAAATGAATTAGAAAACTGCAATTACTACAATTTACTACACTGAAATGTTAGTACATATCTGCTAACATGTATATAAACTAATATCTTCTTGGTATGCCATATTACATGATCACAACTGGCTTGACTACTTAGTTCTGATTAACCAGAAAATGCATTTTGGGATTTATTATTTCTATCAAAGTCCATCTGACATCACCTATAGATAATTAGTAATAGTTTATTGCTGGATTTCTACAGATCTTAACTAACTTCGATTAGAAACATGGAACATTTTTCTGATAAATTCTTGAATTTACTTGGAAACAACAACTTTTTGTTTTTGTGTGGTAACTGAACAAAAGTCGTCTTTTGGGATGTTTGTTTGTTAACAGTTTGGCTTTTTTATTGTTGCAGTGAAGCTTGTAAATAAGTAGGATTATAATAAAATAATTTAGATTTGTGTCATATTAATTACCAATTGCTGAACATGTAATCATGGTAAGATATTGGAATAGTGATGCTCATCTATACAATTGTTACCAATTACTACATGTTCTGTATATTAATAGTTGTGGTACGTACATACATAAAGAGAAAGAAAGAAAAAACTATCCACCATTTAGCATTAGTATTGGTTTCATCCATCAGATTGCTCCTGTTGTGTAATATGCAGCACAGAGCCTTTCAAAGAAGCTGTTTTAGCTCCCAAAGAACAGAAAATGAAGTATTGTAGATGACAGGAATAATATACAGTTTTTAAAATAAGCGAGCATTAATGTGGAATAGATACTGTCATCTTCATGATAGGTTGCTCTTTTTTTTTTGTTTTTTTTTTAGATTTCCTTTGTCATGGAGACTAATGAGCTCTATTTTTGAGGGAGGTTTAAGCAAGGAAAATGACTGACTTGCCCCAGGGCCTGCATTATAGTTCACTCTCTATTTGTTTCATGTTCTCATTATATTCTCTGTTTAACTCCTACTGTCATTGCTCAGTATGACGTGCGTATACAGTACAAATAGAAAACAAGTGCGGCACGTTGCTCAGAGCTCGTTGTTATCATTACAGTGCATGCAGTGCATCATGGACATTACATCACATTGTGTTTGTTCTGTGAATTAAACTGTATATCTGCACTGTCTTTGATCCAGATGGGTCAAATCAATCCCACCGTCAGACTTTATGTCGTCAATCTAGATGGAAGCTCCCAAACAACTGAGCTGAGACCTCCTGATAGTTTTGAAAAGAGGTAAAAATTTCAGATAATAATGATAATAATAATAACATCTTATTGTTCCAGTCTGCTTATATTGGTTATTTTGCTCTCTTCTTTGGTTTCCCTAGTGAGTACTACATCACTATGGTCAAATGGGTGACTCAGGAGAAGCTGACTGTGCGTTGGGTGAATCGAGCTCAAAACATGTCAATCCTTTCGCTGTGTGATGTCACAACAGAGGGCTGCACAAAGGTAAGAAACTTGCAGGTGGATAATTGTATTCCAAGTAAATATACATAAGTTTTGTGGACTGACTCTCTCTCTCTCTCTCTCTCTCTCTAATTTAGAAACACGTGATGACATCAGAGAAGTGGCTTGATCGTCAGGTGAGTGCTTCGGTCCAAGAAGGCTTCATTATCTTTGAAATGCCGGTGTGTTTATAATCTTCACATAAAAGCCGGTAATTAAATAATAGTCGGATCTCAAATAATAGCCAGATGAGCACAGAGAAGCCAATTACAAATATAGGGCAGGCAAAAAAAAAAAAAAAAAAAACATTAATTGGGGTGGAATTACCTGGTACTCAAATGGTTCATGCGAGAAATTCAGCACTGTGTATATTTCAAAAGCACTACTTCTATTAGTACAAAACCAGAATCACTCACTAATCTGCAGCTCTGACTTTCTCTTTTTAACCTCTAATCACTTCTACTTTGCTGTTTTTTTGGGGGGTTTTTTTTTGATCATTGCTATGCTACCGCCAATGAAACCCAACACTTCCTGCTAATGTTTTTAATTGAAAGCCTAAAAAAGAAGAAAGGGAAGGATTATACTCTTTGAGCTGCTGGAAGGCTTTGAATGTGAAACATCAGTGCAGGAAGAGTTTTAGAATTCGCATTGATGCTAGCTCAACAAAGAAACATAGCAAAGTAGAAGTGATAGGAAGCAATTAATGAGTAAAAAAACTCAAAGAACAGCCACCACCCAACGTGGTGAAGTATGACATGACTGTTGTACTGTTTGAACCGGTGCTATTGAATTGCATATTATACTCAATTTATCCTAAAAAGAAAAAAAAAAAAAAGCGCAAACGTTTAACAGTAGCCAACATCAGTAGCAATTTAAAACCGGACCGGATCAGAAAACAGGAAGCTTTCTTGTTATATAACCACCAACGCTAGAAAACAATCTGTTGGCTTTTTTGAACTTCATTGGAAACTATTAGCCGAAATGCCTCAGATCCATTTTCCATTTATCCTACCAATATTGTCAAAGCACATAACTCTTATGTTATGTGCTTCAGTCTTCTTTTCTGTTGTTGTTCTACATGGCAAAAAATATATCCATGCACTGTAAAAACATCCTCGCTGTTTGTGTTTTTTTTCCTAGAATGAGGAACCAGTATTTTCCAAGGACTGCACGATATTCTTCATCACTATGCCTTTAAAACAAGGTGGTCGCGGATCATTCAACCACATCACCATGATCTCCAACCAAGTAAAACTATTACAAACTTGTATCAAAAATTAATTTTACATTTAGGTAGGTGTGTGAAACCTCTGGTGTGTATGTGTGTGTAGTCTTTTCTTTTCATCTGTCCTGCCTTTTAATAAATGCCTTCCAATTATTCATAGCGCTCATGCAATTCCATTTTGAAATCTCATTTTGAATTATATTCTAACTCTATTCCCTAAAACACTGGGGAATTAAGAATACATTGAATAAATTAAGGAGAGTACAGTCTTGTACAATAGAGGCACCGGCGTCTGTGCCAGATTAATTCAGTTTCTGCAGAGATAATAAGAACAAAAGTTTTAGAGTGAAAGGAAGTAAAAACCCCTTTAAGACAACGTGAGGTCATGTTTACATGCTTTCTCCGCTCTGTTCTGTCTCATGCTTCCCAGTCCGAAGGTCAAGAGGTCAACCTCCGTCACCTGACCTCAGGAAGCTGGGAGGTCTCTCAGATTCTAGCCTATGATGAGAGCACAAACTCAGTGTGAGTATGAGGTTCATTACAGCACTGACACCATACAATCCGATGGAGTGAGAAACAGCTGTGGAATAACAGGTGAACTTTCTGTTTTCCAGTTATTTCCTAAGCACAGAGGATGGCGCAACACAACGGCAACTGTACAGGTACCATATGGATTTCACTTTAAGTTAGTAAAATAAAGAAAACATCATCATTTTGCCAAGATTTAAATGAGAAGATCAATAAATCTAAGGCTATAGCCAGCAGCCTGTTAGCTTAACTTAGCCTTTCCAAAGGTAACACAATCCACCTACCTTCTACAACCTCTAATTAACAATTAATGTTTTAATTTCCTGTTATTGAAATGTTGTTGTTTACCTTCGCTACAGTAGTGTTACCTCATACAAAGTGCGCTAACTTTACTGTATGGGTATGTGAGCTATGTGCTTCAAAAGTAGCCAACAGTGCATCTGCATCTGTTTCCTATTGACGCACCTCAACTCTCCAGAAAAGCAGCACTTTCATCACATTCACTCCCAGGAATGAAGGCTACTCAGCTTTGACTGCTACTCCTGTCTGTGATGCGTTAAATACCGCAACATGATATTTAAAACTTTTTACTGTAAATTTGCAGTAATTAACTGGCAGCACTTTCTTACATTGTAATCCTAAGATACAGTATTACTAGAAACAAATATGCAGTTTGTTACTGTATTCTTGTAAAGTTACAACACAATACTGGTCACAGTTTTGTCAATAAATTACTGCATATTCACAGTATGTAAACTGTATTTGAATCTACAGTGTGTATCCTGTGTTTAATGATCACTAAAGAATGTTACTCTGCCACTACTACTACTACTACTACTACTACTAATAGTAATAAAAAGACAAAGGGACAATATTCATTATGCAGTTCCTTTTCAAATCTTTATTAAAATAAAAGCATGTCACCAGTGCAACAGAAGCAAAACTAGACCTGAATAAATCTTAACTTTCTGCCTGTTTACTTCTTTCCTTTGTTTCATTCTTTCAAAAGATCTGCAGTTTTTAATTTAAATGACAGTGCATACAATATTTGGTAATTTACTGTGACAATTTTGTCTTTGTGAGAAAGGAACAAGCTCCTCTCAGGATTAATGTCAATGCAGGTTCTGAAAAACAACGTAGAACCACAAAAATACCTTTCTGTCAGATTACATCAATCTATGAATGCGACATTTCAAGCAAAAGTCTGTTCAATACAAAGTAGTGATGCAAGATATTGAACCATAGGTCACATTTTACTAAGTAGGTATGTATCAATTCACACCAATGATCAAGTTAAAAAGAAGAATGTGGTGGAAAGGAAACATTATCAGCCATATCAGTATTATTAGAGGCAGCAGTAATGTTTGCAGTTGTTGTTGTTGTTGTGTCAGAGACACTAGTGGTTACAAGGTTACTGGACAATAGCGACGTGTGAAGAATAGTCAATCAGGTCAAGCTGTGTGGTGCAGTATGTGTGAAAAAGCTCTTACCTCTGAATGAATTCCAGTGTGCACGTTGCATCCTGTTGATACTGAAGGTTGACGTCGTAGGAGGAAGAGAAGACTACAAGCTACAAAGTCCGTCACATAGCACCTGTTTTTCTATGCTCATCATCGATCACTGGTTTGTCCATGTCAATGGACCTGAAAAAATATTATAGATTAGATAAAGTTCTAGAAAAGTCTTTGCCAATGTAGAAAACATAAAGCACTAGACTTACTACCTCTCTACATTAATATAGTTAAATTATCTCCCAGCAAAAGCAACAGTGTTGTTTCAATGTTAATGTAAACTGAGACAAAATGCTGATATGCTAATTTTAGCTAGCTGGAACAAGCTTTGTTATAACACCGTTCTAAATGGCAGAAAATTCAACTGGAGAAAGCCTCACAATTATTTTTTACTCCCTTGACAAGGAGAATGGTATGCCCTTTCCCAACATTATGACCCTTTTAAGGCAGAATAAAAAGTGACTTAATGTTATTCCATACAAGTTGCTTTATCATTGCAGCTCTGGACATCTGTGATGAAAGGCTGAGCAGGTTGTAGTGTAGCTGTGCCTTTGTGGTGACAGAGACCGGCTGGCAGATGTGCTCCAAAGTTGAAATCAACAAAAATAAAATACACGCTGTAAAAACAAACTTTTGCAAGAAAATATAAAGATATTATTACGTCGGTTAGTTTTTTATAGATCCCACCTTCCCAAGATGCTCGGTTGTTTGCAGTAAAGTATACAGAACAGATTTACATTGTGAGGAGGTCGGTGGAGTTTTACAGCTATTGTCAAGTACAGCAGAGAAAAGCAGATGAGTGATTGAAGAGGAAAATATGATTAGGATTGAAAAGTATCCTATTATCACATATATTGATATTGTTAGTCTATAAAATATCATAATAGTAGATAATAGTGATCATGATTCCACAGAGCCCAAGGTCTTCAAATGACTTGCTTTGTCAGTCCAAAAGATATTTAATTTACAACAAAAAAAAACTGAAAAAAGAGCAAATCATCACATTTGAGAAGCCAGAACCAGAAAATAACTGATAATGCCAGTTAATTTTTCAATTAACTGCACGTTTCAGGCCGAAGGACAGAGGAGGAAAATAGTGACTTCCTAAAGTCTCCACTGGTTGCCTGGCAACCTCACAGTGACAATAAGATAACAGTCCAGCACATAACCCTTTGTATTAAAACCATGACTCCTCATTTTTACACTTCAGTTTTTGTTTGCATTAAACAAAGCAGGTAAAATGTGTTAATTTGCTTTAGAGGTGCTGGTGGATTTGTTTTACTCCTGTTTCTAGTCTTTATGCTATGCTAAGCTAACTGGCTGCTGGCTGTAGCATCATGTTTACCGTACAGACATCAGAGTGGTTTCGATCTTCTCATCTAACTCTCAGCAAAAAAGTGAACAAGCATATTTCCCACATTGTCACACCAGTCCTTTAAAAGTCCTTATAAAAAGCCTCAAAAATATTGATAAAATAGTGAATTATTTTATGTCTGTTTAGAGAAGAGAATGTTTTATTCATGCCATTTTAACAACATATAATAGTGATATAAATATAACAAATGACTAAAAACACTGTAAGTAAGCAAACTGAGTTAGTCTTGTGAATATTTATTATTTCACTACATTTCATTTTGGCACATTTTTATTTAGTCTTCCACCTGTTGGCCAGAAACAGATTGTATCTCAAATACTGGAAATCTTCCCAAAGCAATTCCTGTTGTCATCAGACACGTTTCTTGTTATTCTCCTCAAACAGGGTCTCAACCGTGGATCCATTTCATAAAGAATGTCTCACCTGCTCGCTCTTCAAATCACAGTGCACGTACTATGACGCCTCGCTCAGCCCGAACTATCAACATGTTCTTCTCAACTGCAGAGGTAACATCTCATTATGACCGAGACAGCTTCATCCTGACTGAGAGGTTAATGGCAGGGTTCATCAGTTTGATGCTACAGTATCATGAAATGTTGAGAGGCTGCATGTGTTAAGTTGCTTTCACTCTTTTTCACAGCTCTATATTTAAATCTAGGCTTTGCTCATTGTTATTTTTGACACCGTTTTGTCTCTAAAACGTTGTCAGAAATATGATTTGAGTATTCAATAACCGTTGTATCATAATGATGTTTACTTTGAGAGGTCTCAATCTTGATCTTCTATGTGTAATGAGTTGAGTCAAAGTATGAAATGTGGAAAAAACAAGCACACTATTACACACTGATATATTTATTTCTTTTCCAGTATAAGAGTGTCAGTCTACTACACAGTGTCTGTAACTCATGTAGGGAAAACAGAACTGGAAGAAAACTCTATAGCTGTCGGTCTATTATCACATAAACTGTAACAAGAATTAGAGAATTCACGTATAAGATTTACGATACTAGTCCCTGCCTTTAGTAGGCTGGACTCCTTTAATAAGCTTTTCTTGGATGTGCAATCAGACATGTATTACTTAAATTAAGGATGAAAATATCTACTGTATTTACTATCACAATTTTTTAAACTTTTATAGTATTGTATTTTTTGTTTTTATATGCTTCCTTTTCTTTTTTCTTCTTTAGCCTCTTAAGACTCAGTGTCTCTTCAGTTTTCCTGTGTTAATGTGTTATAAAGTTGCTTCGCTTGACCTTTTTTCCCAGGTCCTGGAATACCCAAAACTACTCTTCACCAATTAAATGATTTATATGGTAAGTTTTCACTCAGTTGCATCTGGTGTATGTTATCATCATGTTTGGGTAGAAGTTCGATTTTCTGGAGTGCAAGTGTCCCTTCAGTGGCTGAAAAGTCAATGAAAAGTGCACTAATGTTTGGAGATTGAGTCACTACAATTAAATCATTAAGGTCAAATTCAGAGCTTTACTTAAGACTGAAAAAAGCCGAACATGAGGATGCAATTAAGGTTAAAGCATTAAGTGTTTGAAATGCTGGTGAGTGTACATCAGAGGCACTTAGAGCAGAGTCTGGGGACACTGCAGTAGGTAAATGAGCATCTTCTCCTCTCCTCCAGGCCTGCAGATTGATGTATGCTGATTAATCCACTTTTCATCATATCACATTTTTACTCACCGTACAATTTGACCTTGATTTGTCGAAACGTCTTTGTGCACTTTACAGTGTGTGACTTTCAAATGTGACTGTTTTCACAGTAATTCTCAGTGGTTAATGCGTTTCAGGACATTGAAATGAATTAGTTATGCAGGATTTGATGTAGTTTATGTTATGTATATTTGTTGCTAGTGTGAATTTTCCTCTAATTTAAGTAATTGTTGTTCTTCTTCTGTCACCAAACAGACCACAAGACTCTGGAAAGGAACACAGTATTAAGACATGCTCTGATTAACAGGAAAATACCCAAGTGGGAAAAAAGAACTATGCAAATCAACAACTTTGGTATGACATTGCAATCATCTCTATTAATGAGCAAAATGTCTTGTGATGATAATCTTCCTCTAACTGTAATATTAACTGACTACATTTTGCCCTTAAAGTTATAATCCTTAATATTTAAATACTGGTTAATTTGGCGACACCTGTGGTCACTGGTGGCCACGTTCATGTCATATCAGAGTCATCGTAATTACAAGTTTCCGACTTGTAAATAGCATTCACGTCAACCTCCAAGTCATAATTACGAGTGGGAAAACTGGGATATTTCTGAAAGCTCAGATCAGACTTGGTGCTTAATAATATGGAAGACGCCTCATATCAGACAAAATACATTGTTCAATGTCATTTAACCCAAATTTAATGGATATAATGTAACTGTATCAATGGACAGTATTCATATACCCTCATATGACCAACTCAGTTATCATACAGCCTCCCTGGGTTGTCAGATGACATGAACACTCACAAATCCTTAACATGATAATCTTTACGATCCTTCCCATCCGACATAGCGTGCACATGGTCCATTGTTGCAGCAGGGGTGCTGCATTGGCCAATCAAACGTGAACACTGTATTTAAACTGTTTACATTGCGATCGTTGTGGCAAAAGATAAATAACTTCCCAAGAATTATAAAATCCTCTCTGTGAGTGTTATAAGACTTTACATGCATGAATATGTTACTGCAGTTTTCAACGTCCCTCCTCAATGTTTTAACCCAGGGCTGTTTTTGGTCTGAATCCCAGCTAATATTACAACAGTCACGCCTTGAGCATCTACTCCGCTAGAAATACAGAAAAGCATATCCAGATAGCCCAAATCTGGCCCACAACCAACACTTTCAGCACTTTCATCCAGCCCACATCCTGCGTGGAATGATGGCACTTGGGTGGTCTGATCCTGTTTCCCAGATCTGGGCCACAAGCAACAATGTCCTACGACAACCAAGAGCAAACCAAATAAACCAGAACTGGCCCACATCCAGAATACACAAACCTGAGAGCACCGCATCTTTACCAAAAAGGGCCCACATTTGATTTGGGATATTTGGGCCATATTTGTTATTTTAAATGTAGGTCATGTCAGGCTCACATCCATTTTGTCCAGGCCAGAAGAAGAAGGCATGCATCATCGCTTGAAGGGGCCCACTTCCGTATGCTATCCGGGTACAGATGTGTTTACAGTTCAGCCGAGCAAACTCACATTGCTGTTCCTGTGACCTCTTGACACAATAAAAGCCACCCTGTGTGTCAGCTGTTGGGGGGGAATGAACAGTAAACAGTGACAGAAACGCTGGATTACACGCTGCACATAGAATCTAGTGCAGGAATAGCAGACTCCACCACTTAGAAACTACTTTATAGAAAGGTAATTACTGAATGTAAATATATTGAATGGTAAACAGTATCAAACAAACAAACAGTATCAAAAACCAGGTGTGATTTCATGAAAATCTTAAGGGTTATAACTTTAAGCTTTGCCTGTATCATCATCATCACCAATATCTCCATATTTACAATGATAAATAACTCACTCATTGTCTCCTTGCTTAGTTAACGAGTGGTAGTCATGGAGTTGATGGTTAACATTCAGTTGTACAGACATGCCTATGAACGGGACAGTTAAGTGTGCTAAAACCAGAGTGGCAGACAACACAACTGAGTGAACAGGTGCAGAGCTTTTTGAGGTGATTATGAAACGACGCTGGAATCAAAAATGCAGCAGTATATTCGGTTTCAATTAGAAGGGACGGCTCACCATATGGCTTCCTGTCTCTGATCCACGTTCACTCTTAGAGTCAATGTGATACATATATAAGGCCTTTTGAACAGGAACACAGTCAGATTTAATCAAAAGTTGAATGTAAATAAAATCACAGGCTTAACTTTCACATAAACTTCCATGTTTATTTCAGGTTGAAGGATTTTCATGGAAGCTGCCTTATTTTTAGTCATTAAGGTCGTTGTACACATGCAGTAGAGTCAAGGGCAACTAGACTTGCAGTGTAGCCTTCGAGACATTTTGGCACTCATTTAAAAGGCTTCATCTTCAGTTCTCAAACTCTTTATAGGGTCTGATAAGTGATACTTTCACTTATCCTCTATTGACAGCGCTGTTCTGACATATCTGCCCCGCTGGTTCACATCAGTTAACACCTCTAACAATGATCCCAAGACTGCCTCTTCATTTCAGCAACTTTCACATCACATCAGTGTGAATCACTCACATTGGTTTAAAAAAAAAAAAAAAAAAAAAAAACTTCCTAGCACTAAGGCCTCTTGGGTGAATCTCTGAAAATATTTCCAAGACTATACAGCAAGTCCAACTGTCTTTAACTCTCTACTGTGAGATATATGAAACCATTTAAATATCTAAAGCAAAAGTATTGACACCAATAACTAAGAAATAGCAGTTGTCTGTGTTGCTTCTCCCTTCTGTTTGATATGACTCATTAACACAGACATTTTTTTTTATTAAGCTGTTGTGCTGCACTGTTGGGCTTTGATGTAGTCAGAAGGATAGATGTACATGCAGTCTGTGAACTGAATGTTAAACTGTGAGTTACTGTAGAAACAAATGTAGCAGGAAATGTATTATTGACTACAAAATGACAAAATGTATAAAATCATGAAATTCTGTTGTCGACTTGTTTTGCAGAACTTCATCTGGAATTAATCTTCCCAATAGATTTTGATGAAACAATGGAGCACCCACTGTTACTGATCCTGTATGTAAATGTATTTACTTTCTGTTTAAAGGAACATTTCTTAATACATGTTTATATTGTGACATTTAAAATATTAAAACTGCAATATTCAAGTTCTGTAAAATAAGCTAGTGCTAGCATGAGGCTCAAAAGCAAACCACAATGCTAACTAATGCTAGTTTGGAGCTTCCGTACAAGAGGAGTAGTAGGCTAAAAGTGTGTTTTACGTATTGATTGACAGCTGTTAGATCCCACCCCTGACATTGGCCTCGTCTGATTGGTTAGAAGGGTGAGGCTTGCATAAAAAACTACAGAAGGCAATATCTCTGTAGTGCTGCCAGGTTGTTCAATGAGCATTGGTCACAGAGACCTTTGACAACAACTCTTTAACATTAAGATATGCTTTTGAGCATATTTCAGCTAAATATATATGAAAAAACAATCATAATGTAGCTTTAAACAATGCAGAATGATTTGCAGAATGTGTCTAATTTATTTACTAAGGTGTGTATGCTTGAGAAGTCTGCATGTGTGTTTTTATTTATTGTGTTTTTTCATAGATTTTTCTTATTGTGATGTTGTTGTTTGTTGTTGTTGCTGCAGCAATTCCCTTTGTCCAGGACTAATTTCTCCTGAGAGAGACAATAAAGTGACCTTGACCTTGATTCAACAATCTATTAAATGAAAAAGCAAAGAAACTAATTTTTGGAAATTGTTCAGCATATTTGTGCCTTAAACCAGTGGTTCCCAACCTTAGCTAGAGACCTCCACAAGGGATGCCAAGATAAATTTGAGGGTTCACAAAATAATAGTTTAAAAAAACGTATTGCTTAAGGCTTATTTTTTATGACTCCTGTTTGATCTTTAGTTTTTGTTTTGTAAATTACTTCTTCAGGATTCTAGAAATGATTCTAATAACACAAGGGGAAAAAATCAGTCAGTAGTTGTAGTACAGTAGCTAATAACTGGTAGATAAAGACCAATGCAACTAATGATAAGGAGTTGCAAGTACACATTGCTTTGTTTTAAGAGGTCACAAGTGGGAACCACTGCCCTTCATTGTGTGTGTCTGTGTGTGTGTGTGTGTGTGCTAATTTTCCTGGAATCCATTGTTTTCTAAATGGACTAAACCCTTTCTAATTTTTCATAGTGACAGCGCCCCCGGTGGTCAGGCTGTGAGTGACCGCTTTAAGGTCAGCTGGGACTCTGTACTGGTCAGTTCTGACAGAGTCATCGTGGCTCGTCTGGACGGCCGGGGCAGCAGCTTCCAGGGCCAGGGGATCCTGCAGGAGGTTCACCAGAGACTGGGGACTGTTGATGTTAAGGACCAGATCACAGTTCTGGAGTAGGTTTTTGTTTCTGAAAATGATTTAGTTGATTTACTTCAGTCATTTTTGTTGTTGTTTTTGATAGTGTGTATCACAGTGTATTTTTTTGTTATTCCAAAAACCTTTTACACATTGTTTCTATGTAACTGTGGTTTGGCAGAATCCTTCATGATATCAGAAGTGTACAACAGCTGAGATCCAATATTTGAAAAGGGCTAATACTGCCTACAGTGTCAAATAATGTAACAGATATATCACACTGTCCTTCAAATTGTAGTTTTGTTGTCAGCGACTCTATTCTCCTATTAACTATTATTATCTGGGTAAGTGTGTAAGCATTTACTTACGTTGTCACTGTGGGGATGCACACAGTAACCCATTAATGAGTAATGTGTTGTAATGTCATTACTTTTTTCATTAACAAGTACTATAAGGGATTACAATTTTAAATTAAATTATTATATTACAGCTACTAATGCCAGTTACATACCACTACTTCAACATTTAGAGTTTCCTTGTTTGCCATCTTAGTTGCTATTCTTGACATGTTAGCTTGGTGCAGTTACTGGAGATGGAAGGATATAGCTGACATCGCCTAAAGAGGAGAAATACACCTTCCAGTAACTCCAAACTTGTGTGATTTACATGTTGTATCTTGTTAGCTAGCTAGCTAGCCACTTGTAAGCCTCATGTGAGGATGGGACCTCTGAAGTGCTGCACTGGGGCTAAACTAGCTGTTGATAGCCAGTAAATCCCTTCAAACTGTAGCCCTGCTGCTTGTTAAACCAAGCTGTCTTATCTTCTGTTTCTACAAGTGTTAAATACAGAATGTGTGGGAGTTGAGGCTTTTGAGTTGTTGGCATGTAGGCATCTTGGCAAGGCATTTGTTGGAGTTGGTCTGAGTACCAAAAATATGTAACAATGTCACAAATTACTTCTGCTCTTGAGTAATTAGTAATATAATTACTTTTTCATTGAGTTATGAGCAATGCACTAGATTTTCCAAATAACTTGTCAAGTAACTCACTCTAATTTTTTAGGCATCTGATCAGGCTACCCTATATTAATGGCAACAAAGTTGGAGTTTATGGAAAGGTAACTTAGCCTCTCTATTTAATACATAAATAACCACGTACAATTTTTACTTTTTCTTACCAAACATTCTTTGAAGGTAGTCTTTTTTTTTCTAGGCATATGGAGGCTTCCTTGCCTCGCTCCTACTCCTCTCCCACAGCTCTGTTTTCAGGTGTGGCATCGCTGTAGCTCCCATAACAAACTGGAGACTCTATGGTAAGACACAGCGATTAAATATCATACATAACTACAATATTACAGTGGTCTGAAGTTGTAGCTTATTCAAAACATGATGAGGACATTCTGACAGCCAGTCAACCCAACGATTCAAACCAAAGAAGAAACATTAATCATCAATGGAATTTTCTATCTGTCACAAGTTTCTCATGTTGAATAAAGAAGCGATGATGAGAGGCAGTGGCACTATTATTATGAACAATATCTCACCATTAACTGTTTTCTTTTCATCTTTATAAAGGGTCTGCCTTCACTGAGAAATACTTTGGCTCTCCAGCGAAAGAGGATCACAAATACCAAGTAGGGCTGGATGTCAGTGGTTTATTATAAGGTTTCTGGGGTCACAACAGCATTTATTTTCACAACAGCATTACTTATTCATAGAAAGAAACCAGTTACTGTACAGTCTCATCACTCTGTGTGTTTGATTTGAAATGAATGTTCAGAACTTACCCAGTTTATACTCCTGGCCTGACACAGTGACAGTAAACTGGTAAAACAGTTTATTATGACATTCAACATGTAAATGAGATAAAGGGGCATATTTTAATAGCACAAGAGCAATCACCAGCACAAAGCAGTAGGTAGTGCACGGATTGGGAGTTTCAAAGTTTATATGGACACATTGGCATCATGTTCAAAAGGGCTGGGTGATGAAGATTGCCTCCCACCTCTGAAACAGCTGTGCCAATCACAGCTGGACATGTCAAAAATACCTAAAATCTCCTCCAGACAATAATAGGCTATTGTCAGCCGAATGATGCATATTGGCAAGATCTTAACACACTGCACCACGAATCTGCAGCCAAAGGCAGATGGTTTCTTTATGTTTGCAGAGATACTGAAAGTTTGGTCAAGTCATTCACCAATATTGCAGATTTTACTTTGCAACACAGAAATCTGAATACATAACTGTCACACGCAGTTACTCACTGTTAAAAATAGAATATAAACAGAATAGAATAAAAATAACTTTCATCAACATCTCATTTTTGTTACTTACTACACTGTACATTAGTAATTATTGTACTTACTGTCACTTGATTCTCTCTTTGGCTATGACTGAAACTACTCTAGGGACTACTCTAAGAACATATAGGAAATGATCTTCTTTAGAACAAAGATGTGATTTTCCTTTTTTCAGCTTGTATTTCTTAGTTCATCCCCATGAGCATAAGAGGACACATTCTTTAAGTATGTGTGTTTTAAGGTGATATTAAATGTGCTACTGTTTGTCTCTGCGGAGGGTAATTGTTTAATGTCTCTCTAGATTTCCAGTCTGCTCAGTAACATCACAGGAGCAAGTCCGCTGAAATTTCTTATTATCCACGGCACAGCAGATGGTGAGTATAGGTACAGACAGTAAGGCAGATATGTCGGTGTATAATAGGGTTTATTTGCAAACCAAAGATTAAAAAACATATAACTGGACTTTTGGTCTTGGTCTGAAGAGTAATACTGTAACATTTCATGCCTGTTTTTGTCCCACCTTTTTTAACTAATAGTTTTCTTGGTCTTGGCCACTACACTGGATACTGACTTCAAATCTAGAAATATATTGTGTATTTCATTAAAAGCTATTTTGTCTGTACACTGTTGCTACTATTCTTCATCACTCTGCCAATGTATAATAAGAGATTTACTGAATTAACAGGTTTCTGTACTTATTTGTACTTTAACTTTCTGAACTTGCAGAAAACTGTTAATGCACAGAACTCAGTAGACGAGTTTCTCAGGCTTCACTTGGTCTTCACTCTCTTGGTTCGACTACATTACCGGCCACGATGTTTCATCTTGCTAAATATCAATGTCCTGGTACTATGGGTACCAATTGGTACTACAATTAAGTTTCATTGAATTCACAACTGTGTGAGTTTAATGGACTGAATAGCTGTTGTGTTAATTAGGCCATGACGAATCCATTTTAATTATCTGTTCTTTTTTCAGCCACTGTTCACTTCCAGCATTCTGCTGAGTTGGTCAAACTGCTGTCCACATCAAACGTTAACTACACTCTCCAGGTGACTGCTGCCATTTCTTCTCTGAGAGCCCATTTATTTAACCTTCCTGACAAGAGGAGACCTTGATGTTGTGTTTATATTGTAGTTCAAACAGACACCCTCATTTCCCCTTTTGGCATAAGTAATAAGAAATAAAAAAAAAAAAAAACACCAAGATGAAAAGCATCCTTCCACTGACTTTCCTGTTTGAAAGTTTCCAACCAGAACACCAAGCATCACTGATGCATGGTCAAACGTTTGCCACGTTGCACCTGTAAACACTCTTAGCTGTAAAGTCAGGATGGATGGCTACCGCACTACACTACATCAATGCAGCAAACTTCAACCAATGAAGGTCACTGAAAACAAGATTTCCACCCTGCCTTTACAGATCTGAGTATTCACAGTGTATCTTATCTTACCACTAAGAGTCCTCCTAATGGCATTAAACATTCCTAGCCAAGAGTTGCCCCTTAATACCTATTGACAGAGCTGGATCTGAAGAGCACTTTATGATTAACTGGATAATTCTGCTGACAAACATTTGGGGTATTCCAAATTTATATGCATTTCTCCATTAGCAAGGTAGTGAAGAGTGGTGAAAACTTTCTTAAAGTGTTATTGGATAGTTTCACTTTGTTGATGAGGTCATGATTGTATGCCCGATACCACCACCATCAAAATACCTTCATGGAGGAGTCAATACCATTTTCAAAGCTCATTATTATTATATTTTTCTTAAACTATTGTGCAACAAGGTGCATTACTGACTGATGGAACTGGACTGATGGAGGTAGGTCTCGGGAGTCGTCTAAAATTCATCTAATTACTCACAGATTAAGGAGCTGGTTTTGTGAACTTTTATATTAAGTCTTAAAGGATAGCTTCACAGTTTTCTTAAAATAATGTTCAGGTGCCCAAATGAACATTGAAATACATTCTTCTTACTGTAATCATCCCTCCTGTTCATACTGTCCATTTAGAGATCCCTTACTAATGTAAATGATTGGAGACAAAATCCACAGTCCTAATGTATTTAAAAGTATTTACATTTACATTTTTGTACAAAACAGGGACTGTGGAGTTTGTCCATCTTTTAATGGCCAGTATTAGCAGGAGGAATGAGAGATGTTCAAATGGGCACCCGATTATTGTGTTAAACTAGAAAAATTGCGAACCTATCCTTTAAAGTTAGGTCTGACACAGCCCTTATTTTTAGGAGTTTCTCCTTGTTTCTCCAAACTTAACCAGTTAGGGGTGACTGAGACTTATGATTTTTGTGCCACTGTAGTAAAAGTGGTGTAGTTGTCTTCAGAGTATTCAATATATTCATTACCTGTTTTTTAAGTTTCGTGTCTTCATTAGGAACCAATGGGCTTGGGGCTGAGAAACTATCACAGAGCTGGTTTTGGTCTTTTTATGGGATTTGATGACAATATAAAATATAGTATATTATCTTTTAAGTTTAAATTATGTTTTGTACCATGTGACATTATGATGTTATGATGTTGGATGTCTTTGTTAAACATAGTAAAGTAACTTGAGGTGAACGTATGTTAAAAAAAAACTCCCTGCAAGTCAAAAGTCAGGGCTTCATCCTGCTCTGATCGCTCTGTTTGCAATGTTACCTCTACTTCCTCCTGGTGACATCAGATTGTTCACACATGCCCACAAACAGCTGTCTATTCTGTAGTCTTTGTTGCTAAGGTTGTTGCTAAGGTTGTTCCACGGAGTGTTCACGTTGTCCACTTGCATATTTCGTATCAGATTCAGGCTCAAAAATGTACAGATGTATTTGAGAAGTTTCCATTTTGAGAAAGAACGAGAAAAAGAAGTGAAATACTACTACTGCTGTTTGTTTACGTAGCCTCCAGAGCTGGCAGAAGTTCCAGGAGTTGGCCAATCAGAACAGAGTGGGGGCTTTAAAGAGACAGGAGCTAAAACAGCCTGTTTTGAACTCCATAAAGGGCTAGTATAAGATAAATAAGGAGCTTTTTAAACTGTAGATCATGCAAATATATACCAGTGGAGCCCCAGAATATAAATATAGACTTTCATATGTACATGATACATCCCTTTTAATGCGATACTGCTGTGTGTGACATTTAAAATAAAACACATTTTAATTTATTAAAAAATAGAAGGTAAAATAAATTTCACTTTATTGATATATTTTTCACCACCTAGATTTTCCCAGATGAAGGGCACTACATTGCCTCTGTGAAGAGCCAACACTACATGCTAAACTCAGTGATCACCTTCTTCAAGCACTGCTTCGAGGAGGAGAAGGTCGCTGTCCCGCAGACATCTGAAGAAGACGACTAGCCTGCAGAACTTCCTGCCGTGAGACCGTTTTTATAAAGAGTAAAGAGTGTAGCAACTGCTCTCATGAGCCAACAAAGAGAGGCTGTGTTTCCCTCAAAGGCTCCTATCTGTTAAAGCACTCCAAGAGCATTAGTGAAAACCTACAGACCGACAGTATGTAAGATAAGTAGCGCTACATCTGCTTGGAATTGCAAGTCAGCACAGTGACTCAAGATGGTGATGATTAAGATGTTGAATTGAAAAGATGGTAGTATTGTTGCTGTAATCTAATGCTTCAGATTATAATTATTGTTTGTAATGTTTGTATCATGAACAGAGAACAACTGTCAGGGAATCAAAGAGACTTGTATTTTTCCATTTTAGAGTATAATTTTTTTGCTGGCGGTTGTAATCTACTGTGAATATTTCTATTTACCGCAAGCAAAACAAATTCACCTAATAACAGACTTTGGGAGATCATATCACAAAATATTTTTTGCACGTGCCTTTACCTCATTACAGATCTTATTATATTCCAAATGAAGAGCCAACACAGTGTCCATAGCATTACCAAAATGCCAAAATAGATGATGAAGAACGTTGTCAGTGCTGAGTGCATGTGCATCTTCTGTTGTGGTTGAGTGAGTCCTCATCTTATACAAATGTAAAAAGAAATATATATATATATGGTGATCAAAATCACATTCAGGTAAGGAAATCTATTAATGTGAACCTTTGATGTAAAATAAAAAAATTACAGTGGGTCTTTAGGGGTATTTATGTGGAACATTTTTCTTTTCTTGTTTTGTGTTTGTTGTGATTAGGGACTCTTTTGTGAGCTCTAAACAATTGCAATTACCCTATTTGGGGCACAGATACACACTGTATGCTGGATTGAATAACATTTTTATTATGACAGAACATTACACTCATGAGTCATCAGAGAAGTTGTTGCATTATTGTTTCAGAGCAATATAACGATACCTTTTTAAATCTTTGAATACTGAATAATGTATTTCGTGATTAGGTGAATGCATTTTTTTTCACAGATTTGTTCTTCTAAATGTTTATGACCAAACAGATTCTTAACTGTTCTATGTAGCGTTGTAACATGAAGACATGAAGACACAAACTTTGTAATAATAACAGTCTATGCTGCACAGTGTGCTTTGTTCATAACCAGACTCCTATAATAGCTACTGTTTAATCACTAAATCCTTTCTTCAATAAGATGTACAGTAACAACCGTAAAATTCTGCTTACACTTCTGCACCGGCTTGATTCTGTCAAACTGCAACTGATTCAGTCACACATATATATATACTATACATTACAGTTAATATCCTCAGTAGATGACATTTGTATATTTATTAAAAATTTGTATGCTGAAATAAATTATTAAGCTAGACAGCCTTATATTTGTGGTCTGTATTGTTTGCTGTTGTGCTGAGAAGACAATGCAATAAAATGAAGGAGCCATGTGGAAACATATCTTATAGAACATATTAAATCTTGATTTGAATGTGCTGATGGTTAAGATGTAGCAGCAGTGACAGACAGCTCCATCAAACAATATTATCTTGTAGTTGCTGTCACGTCGAAGCTGCAACGTGTTTCAGATGATGCTCTTTTGGAAAAATCAAATATACACGAAAGGGATAGTTTGAGTATGCTTAACTACATGTACACACCTTTTATGGGCCAGGTTATGGTTAATGCCCTATGAGTGGCGCTGGTGATGACAATTTACTTAGCCAGTGTGACATGAATAGCTTATTAGCTGCTAATGCAGAGTGTGGGAGATCTGCCCTTGATGAGCAGGCCTCACGCACCGCCTTCCCTTTTTTAAAAATTGTAACAGCAAGAGTGAAAACCAGATTTATCAAAATGCTGAAACCTTCTGGAAACATCCTGCTGAAACAGGTAGACAGATTATTTACCTCAAACAGTCCACACACAATAAGTTATGCTGTTCATTCTGGCATCATGTTTGCTAAAATGTTGGTGACATTCTTATGTAAATAAACACACATGTCAACACAATGGGCAATATTGAGGTCAGCAAAAATGATCAAGGTCATGTCCATATATCATACATGCATGTAAACATGTACATTACATACCCGGTAATCTCACAATAGCTGCCACCTTCTGCCAAGCTGCATTTTTTTTGTTAGTGTCACAGTAAATGAAGGGTTAAATAACACAGGGAACTGGCTAACGGCTAGAATCAGTTTATCTTCCATTTTTAAGACAGAACGGAAGAGGATGATTGGTTGATAATTGGTTGATGCTTCACCGCATTTCTGGAGCACTGAAAAAAGTTGAGGCCAGTTTGACAAGTGTCCGGCATCAGTTTGTAGCTTCATGTCATCGGCTTCCATCGAGAATGACTTGTAGCCTGTTGCTTTGTCGCCTGTAGTCTTAATTGCATCAAATCTTGTACCAATGGTCGTATAAACAGGATGAAGACAAAGTTATCAACCTGGACATCCCTCATGTAATCACTGCACTTGGTTCATATATTTCATTACTCTCTATAAACATAATTTGTAATTGCACCTTTTATATACAGCATAGAAATGAAAGCATTCATTTTTTATATTTCAGCTAAGGTATGTTTACATTAAGCTATTTTAAGTTACTCGTAGCACCATCTGGTGGCAAAATCACATTCCGCCTGCTTCCACAGGGATTGTCTCATTAGATTAGATTAGATTATTCATTAAAATATTAGATTAGACAGATTATTAATCCCCAGTGGGGGAAAACTCATATGCTGCCAAATCAATTTATACAGACAACAAAAAAAATATAGCAATAACAAAAATATAGACATTGTATTCACAGTACATAACAAATAAATAACACCATAAAAGCAATTTGAGACATGATTAATAGCTGAAAGGTGGTTTGGGTCTAGATGCGTTCACAGTACACAACACATAAATAACACCATAAAAAGCAATTTAAGAGCTGAGCTGAAAGGTGCTATGGATCTAGACCCCATCTAAAAGTATTCATTAAAAAATGTGACCACCGCTGGAACAAAAGACCTTCTGGGTCGTTCAGATGAACACTGAATGAGCTTCTGTGTATGTTAAAAACACTGTGTAATGGATGGCCTTCAAAATACAGAACCATTTTAGTTTGGCCCTCGTTCACTTCTCAACAGTGACCTAAAATGAGTCTGGGGTAAGGCCAATCACTGAGCCAGCCTTTCTGATCATCTTATTGATCCTGTTGTTATCATCCGCGGTGATGCTGCACCCCCTCCCCCCCCCTCTCCCCCCAGCAGCAATATATCTGTAAGACTGGACAATTTCTATCTGCTGATCCTCAAGTATCACTGGCAAGACCTTCTCCGTCTTCCTTCTAAAAATAAATAATTTACTCTTTGGGCTTCTCAACATTCAATTTTTTAAAAATTTGCAGCACACCAGCTGAGAAATAATTGGACCTCTCTTTTGTAAGCCAGGTCATTGCCTTGGTTAAGTGGACCCACCAGGGCAACTGAAAACTTTTACATTTGACAGGACACCTGACTATGAGGTACAGAGTGTGAATGAAAGGGGAGATAAAACCAATCTTTTTTAGTGATAATAATGTCAGACAGTTACGTGAAGCTATGCCTGGGCAAAGTCATGTCCATGAAATGTGAAAATTACAACTTTGTCATAGGACTAAACCAAAGACATCGTTGGAAAGTGACATTGTGTCAGTCTGACGATGATACATGGCTCCTGCTTTGAAATGTTGACCTCTGAACCTTGAACTCAGTGCATGTTTGAAGACTTATCATTCAGCAACGGGGGGGGGGGCTACAGACATAGGACCAGCTGTTATAGAAAGCTCTTGACCTCAGCTGTCATGTGGGTACGATCCCCGTTGGAGACCAACTGTGGGCACTGACAAATATGGAAAAAAAACAATTTTCACCCATCTAATGATTAGATTTCTAAAATCTGATAACTCTAATGTGTTTCCCACCCCCTAAAATCCCCCGGAGTACCCACAGTTTAATACTGTCAACTTCTAATTATGGGGAATATATCAATGTATTTAAAAACTTCAAATCCCATCAGAGAGGTGCCATAGATCTTGTTATGAAGCGTACAAATCAGCTGGCATACTCGTAGTTCTTCCAGTTTCCAAAGTAGGGTTGTAATCAGCCTATGATTATAAAAAATGTGTCTTAACTACATATATCAACAATCTACTGCAGCCAAAACATACATTTTACTGCATCTAGAAAATCAGGGTGAAAAAAAATCAAGAGGATGTCTGTTCATCTGGGATAATTTAGCTGGTATTGTAGAAAAGAGTTTTCGAGTTGTGTTTACTGTCAGCATGAGTTATGAAACCCTTCACAGCGTGATTAAGGATCTTTTTTTTTAATTATGGTCTCCACATGTTTGTTTAGCCCCCTCAGGAATGTAATAAACTGTGTTGAAATAATTCAGGTTCGTTGAAAAAGTCTAGAGGACTGTGTACATGAAAATGCTTGGAGATAACGTACAACAACGACGAGTTACAAGCTGCATCGCCTCAAGAAATCAGCCAATTGCAAAGCTTCAAATGCTGGATTTCAAATTGAACTCATCCCTGGGGCGCACTAAAATCTACAGTTTTTTTTATTGAAAGAACATCATCAAAAACAGTTACATGACAGCTCAGATCACTACACAACACAAAGACAATGATTCAAACATGTAAACTACGTGGTTTCAGCGATAGCAGTGTCTGTAGCAACGAGAGAAAGGCCTGAAAGAAACAAACTAAACATCATATACATTCACCGAACAAAGATTATGAAAATAAAATGCACATAAAATGGATTTTAATGCCAAAACTACCTAAAAATATTGTATTTTCTACTGAGAATAAAAACAATGGCAGCCATTTCTTTTGTTTTGTTTTCTTCTGCGCCCACTAGGCTCCAAAAACATTGCCTCACTGAAATAAATGGGTGATAACAATCTCTTGAACCTACTGGTTTATTCGGTCCTTACAAGCCCATATATTTGGGACAGATGTGTGATGATAAACAGTCATATCGGGTGCTTACCAGCTTACGTTCTTCTTCTCTGCCTTTGTTGGTGTATTGCTGCATTACAGCCACCTGTAGATCAGTGGAATAGGGTGAAACCATCGCATCACCCGAATGTATTCTCTTCCTGTACTGTATATATATATATATATATATGTATATATATGTACAGGAAGATGCACATGTAGTCATAACACTGCCAATCATTTCACTGCATGTTGTGCATGACTGTGTGTATAACAAAACCTTCACAACATTACTGCTCTTTTCATTAGTTTTGTTTCTCCCCTCATATTTTTAACAAGACAAAAACTTTTCATGCGATGAAAATATATCAGAGTTAATAAATGGCTCATCTGCGCTAATGAAAAACACCAAAATCAACTCTGGCACTTCAGATCTTGCAGACTTAAGACTTTCTGCCCCTCAGTAGAACAGACATCTGCTCAGCCATGACTAATGCACACAAACATGCAGTGTTGATGCAGCGATGATTGACGCTAAACTGGCAGTTAAATCATTAACGTAGGTGTCCTAAGCCTTATGACAGACTACCTCGTCTCTTTAATGTTAGTCCCAAGGTGAAGAAACAAATGAAACATTAAATTGAAAGTGTTATGATGATCGGATCATTCATCCTCTAAAACAATTAATCCTGCAGAGAAATGTGGCAGATTCGGTTCTCTGCTGTAATGTGTGTTCTTTATAATATATCAGGATAACACATTGTTTTTCATGTTTTTTTTTTTATTTATAATCATCACTAGAGGACAATCACAATAACCCCAACACCCCAACCCTGCCCTGTCCCTTTTTTTTTTTTTTAAAACAGCAAGAAAAAGAACAAGAACAAGCATTACAAAATCCATCCTAAGAAGAAAATCAACAGCTGAAAGGAAAACAGAAAAAGAAACAAAAAAAGTACAAGACATCCAGGTCAAATCAATCCATCCCCATAGACTAAACTTTCTATGAGATCTGACATCTCAAAAATATATTTATGTACACACTCTGCTGTATTGTACTGTACAAAATGTGGCAACACTTGACACATTCCCTGTAGACATGCAAACACCTTACTGACACTGTAAAAATGTCCATCTTAACAAATCTATTTTCATTAATTTCTAATGCAGTTTATTTTTTTCTTTTCTTCAAATTTGAGGATATCCTGAAAGCTCTTGAATCAGATGGAGATGCATTAAAAAATGATCTCACGGCATGTTTTTGAGATTTCATCATCAACAAGGTTTTAAGAAAAAACAAGATTAAATGACATATTAAGATGGAGAATTTTTGCAGTGTAGCCTGAAACTGAAATGACTGTATGGCCAAATATCCATAATCTTCATATAGAATTCATAACTTATTCATGACCATACAGCTGACATAGTGTTGTAACTGTTTCAGATACTAAACTGACTGCGATGCTGTGTCTCGAAGGACCTGAGTTGACATAGGTTTACATGACACTGCTAATGGATGACTACCACTGCCAGCAAGTAATATTACAGTATGTTGAACCTCATAAGGCATTGTACATGTCTACACAAGACCCCTGTACAATAAAGTGTAACCTAGAAAGACTTCTTTTATTTTTTCATTCAGGGTGGGGTGATGGCGGAGGGTTTCAGCAGGAATTGCACTTATTTAGGATCGGCTTGGTTGTGGTGAACTTGCGTGACTTAACATTTTTTTGCAGATGGTCGGAGCATTTTTCTTGTGCAACAGTACAACAACCAAAGTAGAGAGGTGAGATTAAAAGTATACATTGGTGTTCTTCTCTTCCCAAGTGCTACCACAAAAGAGACTAACATGGCAAAATGAGTGAAGCCAAGAGGGGGAAAAAGAACCATGCACTTGGTAAGTGTGGATGACTACAGCCCAAAGAGCCGGCGATAAATGGAGGCAGTCTTCCGTGTGCTTTGCCGAGAAACGGAGCGCCCCGAAACTGTAATGACTTTATGCTAGAGGGCAGCTCCCGCCTCGAGTCCCGGCAATGCAAGTGTCACTGTCGTCAACTGTGTCCTTTACTTATCTTTTCAACACATTTATACACTGGCATACACGGTCACACATTGTAGTGCTCACACACATACAAGGGTAACACACACGCACACACACACACACACACATACATACATACACGCTTAAGAGCATTAGCAGCTCTAACCCAGTGTCCATGTCTGGCTAAACACTTGGTCCAAACGCGAAAGGCCTTGACGGATTTTAGCAAAATTCTTCAAGCTCTGCCAAAGATCTGACCCTCAAAGCCTCCCGCTTACTCCTCCTCTTCCTCCTCCTCATCGGGCAGTGGTAGTAACTCCTCCTTCAGACACTCTCTGTAGAAGCTGGTCAGTGTGGCGTACAGGTGCTGGCGACTCTGCTGAGACAGGAAATGGCCCTCATCTGGGTAGATCTGGTGGGTAAAAGGTATGTAAATCAGTATCCAGAGGTGGGTGACGTAAACATTTGTGCACATAATATCCATTAATGATTCAGCTAACTTTAGGTACAAGCATCAACTATCATGTTGTACCTAAAGTATGGCTTTCATCTTCAGCAGAAGTCAGTTTGATGATGGCATCTTTCACATTATTCTAATGGCATAAGTTATTTGTGGGAAAATGACACCATCCTGATGAAAACTGGTGCAGTTCATCTTAATGTTTCCAGCTCACATCCTTACAGTGTGTTCAGACAGAACGTGAAGTGAATTTTAGAACGTGGCGTGATTACAGAGTCAATGGGAAGACACAATTAAACTTTAATTTGCCCGAGGTGGCACGAATTGACGTGACAACACGTCCGCGCAAATGGAAAATGTTTCAACTTGAGCGAAAGAATTGTGCATATCCCAGAGCTTTATGAATCTGGCTTACTTCATAAACGTACTGAGACAATAGGAAAAAGGAGAGAGACTGGAGGGAAATAACAGAAAGAACCCGAGTCTCTGGTGAGTTTAGTTCAGTCAGAGGCTGAACTGAACACAAACACACAGGCACACGGCAGACAGACACGGTCGGTGCATCTGTTGCTAGCTTACAGCTAATGGACAGTTGGTATTTCGGCTGTTTGGGGCAAATAAACACAAACATCCAGCGGTCAAACACACGGGAATGAGGCAAGGCAAGGTGTAAATTTGCTTTGCTTTCTGTCTGAACACACCTTTAGGATGGGTGAGTGATGGATATGCCAACATGGTTAAAAAAAAACACTCTGTTGCTCTACGTTCTGTGGTGCAAAGAACTGGAATAGGTTAGCATTTCACATTTAAATATCACCACAATTATTAAAAAAAAAAAGGTCAAAAGGAATTATGGGAATCATGCGAGGTGTTTCCATTGCAGGAACATTTGGAGGAACTAAACCTGCATTTCAATAAGAAGACTAAATTTAGTTCCTTGTTTTTAAGCTACAGATCTGTCGACATATCTCTCCTGCTGCCTTCAGATGGTCGCATACTGTGATGCTCATACTGATTGTCAAGTTCTATATGATATGATAAGTGCTAAGAATAGCAGTATTTGTAATTACAGTACTGCTGGAAAGGAAGCGATGTCTGGTTCAACAGACAGTTTGGGCTGATTCAGAACATTTGGGCACAAATTCTGAATGCATGATTTACTTAAAATCATGTGTTGCATTGGCATACACTTAAATTTGGATCACTGTTTTTGTTCCTATACATTACAAATGCAGTATAAAGAATCTTCCACGGTGCTGTTGTCTCTGTGATACACACCTGCATTGAATAGTTTGCTCCAACTTTCACAAGGTTCTTGACGAGCTCAGCAGTATGCTGAAAGTGGATGTTGGCTGGGAATAAAGAAATGAAACATGTCAGCAAAACGCAGCCTGAATCCTAACCGGAAGAGAAGAGACAATCAGATTCTGGCTGGATGGAAATAACTCAACAAATTCGACATGCATCACCTGCATCAATTTAGATAACCCACTTTTGTTTTTATCTTTTGATTAAAAACCATTTGGCTCATTACCTTTCGGGATTGTGTGCTTCTTTGTGCTCCGCAGTGATGCACCACAGATACAGTATATTCATTCTATCACAATTTATTTTCTCTTACCATCTGCTGTGCCGTGCACCAGCATCAGCGTCTGCTCCCTAAGTGCGTGAACATTCTGCAGCACGCTGGAGAACTGTGAGGAAATCAGAAATAGTGGGGAGATAATATATTGATAGATATGCCAACTGGCAATGAGGAAGGCGATAAAAAGATACCAAATGTGATCAAATGAATGCATTGTGGTAAATTACTTTATATCCTGATTACATGCACACACACACACACACACACACACAGTCATTCATTCCAATTAGTGATTTTCAAGAGATAAAATATCTTCCATTGACATTATTCTCTGTGCTTGGAATATCACCATCTGTACTAATTATGAGGAAGAAGGTGTAAAATCAAGCCTGAACACAGGAAATGCAAAGTCACAGTATATCGAAAGCAGATCTTAAATTGTCCAGGACTCTTTTTTTTTTTTTTTTTTTGGTTTTTGGTTGTTTACAATGTGCTTGCAAGACTCAGTTTCGTTCCCACTGCCTCTTTAGAAAACGCTGTGGAAAACACTTCTGATAGCTAAACATCCTGTCTGTGCAGGAGGCCCGAGACAGCCTGGCAGCCCTTTTGCCGCAGCTTATAAAAAAAAAAAAAAAAAAAAACCTCCGGCATGTGATCTGACACACCAGTGCACACAGTTACCAAAGAGAGATGAGTGACAAAATCCTACAGAGCATGAAAAAACACAAGAAAAGGCAAAGCATCGCTGCCTCTGACTTTGATAGCGGCAGACATTCAGTAACCGTGGGAGCTTAACTGTAGGTGTGTCAGTGATGTTACAGCAAGCGGCTTTCAAAGATCAACGACAAACAAGCGAGGGGAGGTGGTAAACACGCACCTGATATCTGCTGTCATCCCGTAATGGCATGCCAAGGTATCTCTCAGAGAATGCTGATGCTGTGCAAATGAGAAGTGATACATTCTTAACAGTGGCGCTGTTAGACAGAGCTTCAGCTGCAGCTAAGTACCTAAACAAAGTGGCCTCTCCCGTCATCTTGAGCCAAAATGAAATACTTTCAGTGGAAAATAACACTCTGTGTGGGTGAAAGGGTCCTCAGTGTCATCTTAAGACTGTAAAGGATGTTCCTTACTGATCGACAAATATGATTTCGTATTGCCAAAAAGCACTTTCTCACCTCACATTCAACATTTCTGTCAGAGCTAAACAGACTTTTTACAGGCAGAGATTAGAGCACAACAAAAAAATTCTATCTTTAGCTACACTGTCCGCCTCCGCACAAGCGTGACATCAAATGTTATACTAGAGTGTTTTACTTATACTTGACTCACCAGATGGAAAATATAAAGAGGAGATCTTAGCTCTACTTGATGTAAGATCCAAATGTAAATTCAACATGATGGCGGGTTTAATGGAGAGATTTTGTACTTACCGTAAAGTTTCCAGTCTGTCACTGGTGACATCGCACAGGCGCATTTAAACAGACTGTCTGTAGACTTGAGCATCATTAATGTTAGGTAGGCTCCATAACCCTGAGTGAAAAAAACAAAAAAAAATCATTTATTCCACTGCAAAATGAACTTAATCACTGAAAATAGCACCTTGATATTTTAAAAAATGATCTGCTTTAGTAGAATGCAAATAAAAAACAGCATGTAACATAATTTCTGCAATTTAGCAAGAAGGAAATAAGCTTTCTTTTTAATTTGTGAAAGACTGCATCGATGCATCTTCTTTACACAGATTTTGCTCAGCAGGAGCAGCAGCCTGTGATATGCATACTGAAAAATAGACTGGAGATTTATTTATTTTTTACATCATTTCATTATAGACAAGAACATAGACTCACCTTTCCAAACACTGCTATCCGTGTCTGATCAATATATGGAAATTTCATCATGTATCTGGAAAAAAATACATATATTATATGAGTTGCAGTTTAAAAAAAAACAAGCGTAACATCTGAAACCCGGCTTCAAAACGACTGGGGTGTTTTATTATCGCAAGAGTGGTATTATATTTTCATTATAATATCACCCTTCTGTTTTCGAATGTATATTTGCAGCAGAGTGTCACAAATCTTTCTGCAATTACATCTGATGGCGTTATGGAGGATCAGTGGAGATGAAGTGTTTGTGTGTAAATCATCTGGCAGGAAAAAAAAAAAAAAAACGATGCCTAAGATTGTTGTGGAGAGGCTCTTACTTTAAATCACTCCAGTAATATTTGCTAATTAATGCAAAGTAATCAGCACATGTAGTTTGATGAGGCATATTTGTTTTTAGGTTGATCTATATGAGCTGAAGCTTAGTGATCACGAGACAGAGAGTTACACTACAGAACTCTCTAAAGGACCAATTTAGGGATGAAAATAAGACATATTTATCAAGTGATTCACTCCCACTTACAACAGAGTGTTTAAATTCAAAGATACACAGTGCTTCAGATAGCATGTTGCTATATTATACAGTCATTCCAGCCGTTGACAAAACACCTCAAGCTTTTCTGGAGCTTTCCATCCGTTACACATGATGTTTCTCTGCAGATGGTTTTGCTCATCTGTTATTCCCTGACATCTGAACTAACTGAATGAAGATTATGTGATATAATCAATCTCCACTACAGCTACTAAAAGGAAAAGAGAGTTTTTTTATATGATAAAAATGAATAATTAATGATAAATAATAATAGTAAAAGTCAATGATTCTTACTTTTATCTTTCATTTAGTAGCAAACTGTTTTACTGGCTGTATAATGTATATTAAGAAGAGGATGATATAGTTCATGCTGGTAAAAATAAGATTAGGAACATTTAACAACATACTCTACTGCTGCAATCTGGTCTTGAACATCAACGGTCCCCAGTCTCTGATGAACCTCATGCAGGATCCTCTGGCCCAGGAAGCCGCTGCCCCGGCCGTCCAGACGAGCCACGATGATGTTATCGGAGCTGACCAGTACAGAGTCCCAGCTGACAGCGTAGCGGTCACTCACAGCCTGACCACCCGGGGAGCCGTCACTGAGCAGAGGAGAGGAGATACAAATAAGGAAATGATTTCAATGACTGTAAAAGTGCCACAGAGGATCTTCTAAGTTTTCTAATTGTTTTATAATTATAATAACCCTTTTAATGAGTTACGGAGGCCTGGTTTTAGGTCTTTTTCTCAACATTCCCATGAAAATATAATGAACAATGTGTTGGTCTGTCTTTGAACTTCTTGTCTCTCCCTCCCCTGTGTGTGTATGGTTTCTTTGTCTCTCCTCTTTCTGTGTGTGTGTGTGTGAATAGTAGCCTTTCCTCTTTCTAGGTCTCCATAGAGATGGAGGTCACGCAACTCAGGTCCTGTAAATCTGTATTTGTTTGGCGGCACCATATTCTTCACATATGTTCATAATTTATCTATAATTTTGTCATCCTGTTTTTCCATACTGTAATTTTGCTATCTGGTTCTGTACACACAACATCTACTGCATGTTCTCCCGTTCTGGAAGAAGGATCCCTCCTCTGTTGCTCCTTATAAAGTTTCTTCCATTTTTTTCACAATTAAAAGTTTTTTGGGGGAGTTTCTTTTTAATCGAATCGAGGGATGGAGGATGTTGTATTGCTGTACAGACTTTGAAACCCTGAGGTAAAGGTTTCAAAGGTGATTTGTGATATTAGGCCATAAAAATAAAAATTGGCTTGACCCCTCAATATTTTCCATCTTCCCTACCCTGCCTGTAGCACTCAGCCCCAAGCCCATTGGTTCCCTCTGAAGATGTAAATCAGTTTTTTTTTTTTTTTTTTAAGGCTCAGAAAAAAGCTGGGCACTAAAACTTGGTTTTAGGAAATGTCACTTATAGGAGGAAATATTGCCTTTGTTAGGAACTATTTTCATCTGTGGATTAATACACATTTGGTGCTCTAGTGAGTGTTACAGCAGCAGGATGATGCATGTGGAATTGAGTCAAAATAAACTATATTGTATTTATATATAAAATATCACCAGCCTTATGCCTTAAATATATTGTTGTGCCATATAGACACATATTACTTCCAGTATTGAATTTCTTAAACTGGTTTATTATTCAAATGCAACTGACAAGAGGATGCATTGACATGACCTTGGTTACTCTGCATGCAAAGTTTCATGCCTCACACATTAAACAGGCCTCTATTATATGTCCTGTATTGCTTGTTGGAGAAGATTTGGTATAAAATATGTAACTTTATGTCTTTTCTAAAACACAGAATCTACTGTTTTCATCACTGATGTATAACATGGTACATACACCAGCAACAGTAGTCCATAGTGACGTGAATCAGAAAAGTCTGGTGGGTAGGAGATCTTCAAAGGTAAATCTGTTAAAAAAGAAAAAGAAAGAAAAAAGAGAAAAGCAAATGTATTACTGATTCATCCCTGATCCACAGTAACAGTACAGAAACCAACACTTTATTCTCACCAAAATGTTCCATCTGAACAGTTCTGAAGTCAGTCAGCTGGATCCTTTTGTACTTCAAGGCTGCTTTCAGCAAAGAGTTGTTCTCAAGGATGTAGTAATCTGTAAAGATGAAGGGGATGCAGTTAAAGGATGAAAGAGTCCCAAAATTGCTGCCAATAAGTGTTGCTGCATACAAATGACCCCTAATGACACGAGGATTCGTCTTTCAAGCCGGTGATGTAGTGAGATGAGATGGAAAGTGTAGGTGCGATGGATGAGATCTGAGTCTCCTGGACTGTTTTTGACACAGTCTCATTTTGTGGTAGATTTAAGGGTTGCGGAGCTGAGTACATCCCTGAATTTAATCTCTTTACGGTTTAACTTTACATCTGGAAAGAAATGAAACAGTTCTAAATCATGAGACTGTAATATAATAATGTAATAAAATGTTCAACCAAAAAACTGATTTGTGAAACACCTCACTGACAAAAAAATTGCAAAACGCTGGATATAGTTTGTTATTTGGGAAAAGGAACAAAATGATTTGCCAGTGACCTTAACATAAATCATAATAATTTGATCATTGGTACCACCGTTAAATTTGGATGAGCATAAATTTACAGTCAAAAGGTTCCATTTCACAAAGGCGTTTTACACACAGCGGCTTCGCTCGTTCTGGCCTCAAAAACAGGAGCTCTGCTATTTTCTCCACACGCAATAAACAATGGCTCTCTGATTTGGCCATTTTTTCCATTCAAGCCATTTGTGAACCAACTAAATGAAATGGAATTCATCCAGCATTTCTAATGGGAACCCCAAAATCAATAGACGTCTCATTATGAAACTGCCAGGGGGCTTGGGTTCCCAGCTGTGGATGGAGGGCCTATCCAAATAACCCTGGGTAAATTGCTTGCTTTTCTGCAGCACAGCTGTTAACTTTTGGATGGGGAGGGGTGGGGGTGGGGGGGGTGGGGGGGGGGGTGAAAAAAAAAGCTAGTGATAGACATACAGACATGGATAACAAGAGGAGACATGTGCATGGTTGATCTATGTGAGAGTGAGAGTGTGTGCGTGTACAGCATGTGTGGGGAAAAGGAAAGGAAGATGAAAAGAACAGATGGAAGAAATCTGAGTTTATAAGCCTCCCTGTTGAGCAGGATCAACCCGAAATGAGGTATAGCTCATACGGCCTTTTCATTTAACGCTGTTGGCGAGTTTCAAAAAGAAAATCTCCTCTACCTCCATTCAGGTTTTATATTGACTACATTACTCCAGAGTGAGACCTTGGGTAGCTTCAACAATCAGACTGAGGCAATCCCTAATTCAACCAGTAATGGTCTAAATAACCAGAATTAGGGATTTCATGTGCAGACAGGATTTAGAGAAACTCTTTTATGCCTTCATCTCCAGCAGGGTGGAATATTGCAATGGTCTCTTGTCTGGTCTTTCCAACAGTGTTCATTTCATTAAAAACAGGGAGGAAAAAAAAAAACTTAGGCAAAAATATTCATTGACAACCAACTCAGCACCATATTAAGCAGGCAGGATCCTGCATCCTAGTCACTCCCTCATCATCCTAAAGCAGTATCAATGCTAAATAATCGTCTTACTGTATTTCATATCATTCAGAGGCTGTGCTGCCCTGTTACACACTGGATTAGCAACATATTTTTAGTCAGCGATCTACGTATGTTGTTAAAACTGTAGCATAAGTCATGGAAATATTACAAATATGTACAGTTAAGAAGACAACTCCTCACTTCTTTTAAACAGCCTATAAATCTCACAGGTGCTGTCATTACACAGCAGGCACATACGTAGTTACAAAGAACAGGGGGGACGTGACGGAGGTTTAATGGGCTGTGTGTTCTCGGCTCGGCTGTCTGCCCGCACGGTCGTGACTGTGTGGCTGTGAAGTGAAGAAGACAACCGTCTGTCGGCTCCGCAATCGCTCATTTTACATGTCGATACAGTCGATGGCTGTCATTAATCTATTTATGCTGATATTGAAAGGCTACGTCAGGAGTATAAAATAATGATTTGATTACTACTGTGGCAGCAACTTATTTGAGCTGCATTTACATCATTTGGCTGCTTCGTCCTCACAACACAAACAGAAAAATATGTAAATGTCAACAATAATAACATGAATTTGGCTGCATTAACACACAATATACAGAACCAGTCAAAAGTTTGGACACACTTTCTCATTCAAGGGTGTGTCCAAACTTTTGACTGGTACTGTAGCAGCCCTCACTATCACTAGGGGGCATCAATACCGAGTACAGAGTAAGGATCCAGCCGGGATCCACCACAGATCTGGATGGGTTCTGTCACAGACGAGGCGGCAACGTAAGATAGACGACTACTGTATAAAGACATTTTTCTGGCTTTGCCTGACGTGACTTCAGCCGCTTGCTGCAAGTGCAAACATTAAAGGGGCTATATTCTGCACATTTCCAGGTCTATATTTTTAATCTGGGGCTCTATTGGAATATCTTTGCATGATTTACAGTTTATAGTACAAAAAAAAAATAGCAATTAGTATTTATCTTGTTGTATCTGACTGTTTATGCAGCCCCTCAGTTCAGCCTCTGTCTGAAACAGGCCGTATTAGCCCCTGTCCCTTTAAGGCACCTCTCTATTCTGATTGGTCAGCTTCTGGAAGCTGCATCACTCAGGAGGCTACGTCAACAAACCATGAAAAAAACTACAGTAGTAAAGGCTTTTGACTTGCAGGGAGCATTTCTACATATGTTAACTCTCAAGCTCTATGTTTAGCATAGATCTGATATCATAATAGTATATAATTAATATAATAATATGGCCTCTTTCACAGTAATAACCTTACATTTTCCTACATGTGATATACGTGCATGTTTTCATTATATGGAGATTTTTTCAGTTTTGGTTAAACTTATAAATGCTACCAATGTGACTCTGCAGACTCAGTGCACAATCAGTGAATGGGGAATTTTTATTTTTCCTGTTTGTTTTTGTAAAGCTTAGTGGGCTGCAGTGTCTCGATCAAACACTCTGAAGCAAGTGGACCGTGTGGTTTCAAACATCTGACCTGCTGCAGTCTCAATTTTTTTCACCAGCAACTAGGCCGCCCTGCCAACAATGATAAAAACGGTCATCACATAGTCATCATTCCTGCGAGACTAAATGGAGTCCTTACTTGAATTATTGAGGCTGTGTAAGATCACAGTAGGTGCTCCAGGACCTAAAAGGGGATAAAAAAAGAAGCTTGTAAGTATAATTTAAACATTATTTTGTAATCCTCATGTGTACTGCGCATAAGCACTGAAGGGTAATTTCACAAATTACCATGTGGAAACTGGCATTTTTAAAACGAAATAATAAGACGACACAGTATGTCAGGTTGCCTCTCTGAAGCAATTACACAAAAGTCAAACGCAGGCAGCAGAGTTGTTCTTTTTTTTATCTTGATTTAGCTTGTCACCTTCTCTACCTTACCTGTATCAATTAGGGGTTAAAGGTTATTCACATTGCCTCCCTAATAGCCTCAGATTGTCAAATTAAGTCAGATCTTTTCAATGTCGTTTTGCAAAATACCTACTCAGAGGTTAATAAGAAGGCAGGTTTACTCAATAGCTGAGCTGCAAGTGAATCACTCCCTCTGCAACTGCAAAACTCACCTCATCACCTCCACCACGTTCCACCTACTCCACACTTTATTTGCACTAAAACACAAACCGCAGCTCTTTCTTTATTTCTTTTCTCGTACTTATCTGTTTGTATTGTATTAGGTTTGACCTTTGTATTACTTACTACAATCGCTTGTGTCACATAGAGAAATGGTTTCATTATGCGCATGTACCTGCTTGAAAACACTAAACCACTCAGAAGCATTTTATGAGTAGAATTAAAAGGCTTGTGTTGCTCTTGATGAAAACAGGTGTCAGGATAAGCGTGCCAAGGTTATGTGAACTTGGCCTTCTGAAAACAACAAGCTTTCTCTTTTCTTTTTATTGCTTTTGGGAAAGGGAGCGCTGTTATTGTCCAATAAATCACCACGCCAAAGCCCAACCGCTTCTGAGCATGAAGCACTCTCATCTGCTCAAAATAAATTGAAACCACAAACAATATGTAGTTACCCTCTATTAAATACGCTACTCATTGCCCAATAATGCTATCTAAAAGTAATTATACACAATAGAGTGACTAATCGTTCACCTCTCATTAGGAACTGATTAGAAGTTGATTGATCTGAATAGTTGGAGGGTGACCGGTGATGACGATGAACCCTGACATCTGCCAAATGATCTCAACTCATCAATAAAGACAATGGCTTCATAAATAGGAAACAGGAACATAAAACTGATTATAATCCTATTTTAAATCTTGAGTTGTCTTTGATCGTAAAGATCATTTTAAGTTAAAGGTAAAAGTTGAGTTTGTCTTAAGTTTAGTGTTATTTTATGTTTAAATTTGCATATTTTCATCATGGATCTCACAGAGGAAAGCAATGCAGGTGTAACCTTTGTATGACAAAATGGATATAGATAACATCCTTTTATTGCCTAAAAAAGATCATTCCTCTACTATCATCAGTCAGCACTAATCTATATAGTGGAGTGATATTGCAGTTATCATTATCATCCAAAGCAAGAAAAAGATAATTACTCAAAAGCAAGTCATGAAAATGAGTTTTATAGAGGAGCAGCGTGCTGACTTTAGGTAGGTCATTCCAAAAAAAAAAAAAAAAGCCTTGATGAGAAAAACCCCATAAAATTATTTTGATGAGTCATCCTGGACTCAGAGTAGACTCATTTAAAGTTAACTTGTCAGTTGTAGCAGCTACAAGAGCGAAATAATGGGTCAGAAGAATGGGGCTGCAATCTAATTTGTTCATTTCTCCCAGATTTAACGACTGTTGTGTGAAGTTCTCTAAGTTCTCTATTTGTATAGTGGGTGATATTCTGATCCAAACTGCTGTGGCTTCCTACATTACACCTGCTTTGACATAACCAAATGAAATCCCTGAACAATTTTGTGAAATCATTCTCATAATTAAACCCCGTCCTCAAAATCCATATTCACTTGGAAAATACGTCACGTTACAGAAGCTAAAAACGCTCGAACTCCTGTAACCTGGAAGTTAAATTTGGATATTTGATGACCTACCTTTACAGTGGAGGATGATGTGCTGGTTTGTGGGGCTGATGGCGGCGTCGAAGTACAGACAGTGAGCCTTATTTAGCTCACATGTTAAACACCGTCGTGGGAACAGACCCACGGTTTTCACACTGAGAGGAGAGAAGATAATAAATTGGGAAAGTACGGTAAGACGAGCTGCACAAAAACCTCTCAAGTAAAACATATCCACGAAGAGTAATGCCGACATCATTTTATATTATAATCAAGACGTCCCTTGAAGAGACCAAAAATAACAATAAAAACATCCCGCTAACAAGTATTACCTGTGAAGTCGCAGCCTGATACAGGCTGCATCTCTGTGCTAAATTCTCAAAATTGTCAAAAACTATTAAAAACACATAATAAATGGAGCTTTACTCCTCTCAGCTTGTCAAAGTAGTAAATCAGTGTAAACAGGGAAATGTATGAGATTAATAACATAGTCTACAAATGCATTCAGAATAATCTACACTGTCCGTGTTTATTAAAATGAATGACTCACAAAATGCAATGATATGTATTTTAACAGTTTTTGGACAACAATAGAGTTCTATGTTGCAAAGGAATCTATATCAGTCTTTGGTTACACAGCAAATACTTGTTAGCATTGTTGGTTTTGCCATGACGATCGTTGATAATAATTAAAAGATTAATTAATACCAGCCTTATGAGTTGATGTGCTTATATTCACAGTAATAAAAGGGTTGTTTTCCAAAAGAAATACTGAGCAAACATGGCGTGACTACACTGATAATGAAATCAGAGAGATAAAAGACTTGTGAGAGTCTTGCTGAAGGACAAAGGTTAAAAATAAGAATTTTAATTAAACATCTTTTTTTTTATTGTACATTGTGAGCAGTACAAGTACAGCAGCTGTCAACATCAAATACTGAATGCAAAGCAAACCTGAAAAGTTGCCGCCTTCGTGATGAACCCTCTGTACTGAGAAAATAACTGTCAAGAGGAAACAAAGAGAAGCAACATCAAACACAGACACACAAAATTAAAAATCTGAACTTCATTATGTCTTTGCTTTTCTTGCTTTAGTTAAATCCATACATTTAAATTAGTATACCACACATTTTCATGTACAGTGTGAATGTGTTATTCATGGCAAACTGAACTACCGACAGTAGACTTACAGGTTGTCAGTGTTTTCATCGTAGGCGATGATCTTCGTCACCTCCCAGTTCCCTGATGTTAGATGTCGGACTTCGTTTTGATCTGCTCTGAACTGAGGTAACCAAAAGAAAAAAAGGTTTATTTGAACTTGGTAAGCTCCATCTAATAACTTTTTTTGCTTCTGTATGCTCAGGTCTCCTCATATGATTTTCCTACAAAAACACAGCATTGGATTTGTTTAGATATCTCGGCCTCTGTGTATGTTTCACTGACAAGGACCTCTTATAGTTGTGTGAAGAGATTTGAATTGAGGTTCAAGTGGAAAATGTTTTAGTTTGAGCAGAAAATGTACACTTATCCATGTCTATTAACAGCAGTAGAAAGAACTCTGAGCTGTTACACAACACACACACACACACAGACACATTCCTCACATATGCACAATTGTTGCCATGGTGTCAGATATTACGTTGGCTGTTTAGAGCAAATTATCACGGACTGCAAAAAAGTTCCAGGCCAAATATACTTTGTATTCAGACTGAATAGACCTGTAGGGAGGTAGGTCGGGCTGGCTGGTTGGGTGTACAGAGTGTCAGAGAGTCGGAGTTTAATTATTTATTGCTGCGGCTACAGAATCTGTAGTAAATGCACAAATAAACAAGACTAGGTGCGGATGTGTGGCTTTTGAGAGTCAGTTTCATGTACCATATGCCTTTGGCAAACACATCTGATTATTCAAAAGTACTACACACAAACAATGACAATCAACCTTCATAAAAAGGTTAAAGATTATAATATCCAGCACTCTGAAAGGACTGGTAGATTGGATCCAAACACACAGACAACAGGCAGATGCAGAAACAATCAGAAGCAAAATAAAAGAAAAGCTACAGAGCTCACATCTCGGACCACAGGAAATGCCTACAAAAAGTTGTATATTTAGTGACAGAATAATCCAGCTAGGAGTTCTGCTCATATCAGCGCTGAATGAACCTCCTGAAGCTGCTGGTTGTGGGACTTTTCCCTCTGACTGCCGGCTGGCTAACATCGCTAACAGCACTGCCAAGAGTGAGCAGGAGCTAACGTACTGTAGCCTGTCACCCTCATTGTTCTAACTCTATCTCAATGCCGTCTTGGTTTGGCTATACCCCACATAGTCCCCCTCTAGTGCCACCATACAGTTCAAATACCTAACATTACTTTGGTTGATATTTGACTGACATGGACCTCTCGAAACCATGTGAGTACTGTCTGTCAGGAGCAAAGTCGGAAGTATTGTGACGTTATAGACCCACAAATTCACGTAGGCAGGTCAGGTTGAGCGGATGGGTGAACTAAGTTTGTGACTTTAGCACAGGAGACCTGAGTTCACACAACAATCTATGCTGGTTTCTTTTAACCATTACAACAATCAGCCCCTAGCAAAATAATTATTTTAGCTTTGACCAAACCCTAAACTTAACCCCACCCTGACCATAGAGGTGTTGACAACCTATTATGTCTTTAAATTTGTGGCTTGTTTGCATATTATTTATTGCTAAGTACTGAGCAACTACTTCTTTTAGTTGTGCAAATATTTATCAAATCTGACAAATGTGTTATTGGCTAAACTGGCTCATCACATTAATAAATACTGCATGAATTTTAATATGGGGAGAGTAATTTTATTATTGGAATAAAATGAGTAATAAGAACTTCTGTGCAACACAAACAGTAATGGCCTTCAAATCTGTTTTTAAATAAGCCTGTTCATCCCCACTAACATGCACCTTATGGATTTCTTTGGATGAGGAAGATGAGAACAGGCTATTTTTATCGGATTTTGTGCCTCTACTGGTGGGGAAGAAAGTATTATAAATCAGATGCAAGATGTTTCTTGAATATGGCAACACTTCAATAACACAATGGCATGACAAATAAAGGCCGCTGTGAATAATTTCCTCCATTTTTGGTCTAACTATTTGAGAGCATACACTTGGCTGCACATTGAATGAAACTGCTCTAATAAAGCTGTGGAAATACACAGAATTCGTCTAAGAAGTAACAGAGAATGAAGGACTTAACTTGACCCCTTGTGTATAAACGTAGTGACTGTACACTTTATTAAATCATGGGTAAGTTGGCTATAAACTTCACCTGTGTGGTGAACATGGCGATGTGATGAAACTCTCCACGTCCTCCTTGTTTGACCGGGACAGTCAGGAAGAATCTGCTGCTGTCTTTGGAGAACACCGGTTCTTGGTTCTGCAGGAAAAACAAGGAAACATCAACTCCACAGTATTTATCACTACACCAGATCTAAATCAACATGTTCCTATTTGAGGTTGGACATAAACATTGGTAAAAAAAAAATAAAAATAAATAAATGAATCTGTCAAAAAAGGTGTGAAGTATGATTTTAAGTATCCTATTTTCAGAGGCTTACCATATGCTTACAGTTGACATCAACAGTCTGTGTGTTTAAGTGTTTAAAAATGATGATGAGAGATGTGCAAATGGCCTTCACAGTCAAACCACTTTTTACATGAATAAATATCTATTTTCTCAATTGCCAACACCACCGATTGATGTAACACTAGAGGAGAGTAAAACCTGTCCCAGGAAGCAGAATGCAGAAGAGAGAAAAACTATTTATTTACACCATTTACCACAACCTCACACTGGTGCTGTACTTAAAGGGGCACTCCACAGATTTTACTCATAAAGGGTCAGTTTACTTGTCATGGGGAATACTACTCAGTCTGTGAAACCAGTTATCTGTCTTTTGTGGATGGAGCAGCTTTGTAAAGCCTCAGAAAATAAGTCTGATGATATCATCCAGCCTTTATGGACCTTGACTTCGGATACACACACAATACTTGAATGAGTTCATTGCTGGTTTGGCTCTGCACATGAGATTTATTGACAATAAGAAGAATATAGAAAATTGCCAGCCTTATCCTGTAAGTAAAGGATCTGAATACTACTACTTGATCAGCAGAAAATCATAGTCATCTGCTGTGAAATAAGGCAATGCTTAACTTTGTGATTTATATTTGACAAGTAAATCAGTAAATATCTCACATAGTAACACATTCTGCCTCAGAGATCTCTGAGGTCTTATGTGAGGATCTTACATAAAAGTCCCAAAGCAAAGGCCCTTTCCCTGCACTAACACAATGTCTCAGTTAGTAAATGAGCATCTTGCAGATTACCACTTTAACAAAGACAGCAAGCTCTGTGTGTGCCAAGATTGTCAAGTTATCCACCGCTATACAGCCAAACATGTATGGCTGCAGGGCTATATGATGAAATCCTGCCAGAACTTTCTCTCCTCTGCCTCCGTCTCAGCTTTCCCACTCTCTAAATAAATAAAAAAAAATGCTAAAGCTGAGTAAACCACACTTTGTCCTTTGAAAAAAATATAATATATAAATATATATATGGAATTAGCTGTACAGTGTTATGTTTGTCTTATGTTCTTTATCTGATGCCAGGCTACTGAATATGCATGCCGCTCTTGACATTTCTACACAAGAAAAGAGGTTCATAACCAAACAAGTAAATTCTATAGTGCAGTCTTTGCAGGGGTAAGTGTTTGCAAGAAAACATTAGAAAAAAACTCACAATGTACTGGCAAATCTCTCTGATGATCTGAAGTAAATATTTGTTTCTTGACAAAAAGACAATGTTTAAGACATAAAAAAATACCCTGCTTGGATTAATAATAGGTTTCTGATATGTATTTTCCACAAAAAGCTCAATAACCTTGTTTTTCCTCAAGCCAAATCTACGAATATGCAAATATTTTTCATTTTAAAAGTTTAACTATTGGACACAACATGTCTCATACTTCACTCAAAGTCTATTCTCAGTGTATGTGCACTGGAGGCTTCAAGTTTCCACATCACGCATGTATAAGTTGCATACTGGACCAGGATTGGCTCCAAACTAGTTGTGATGTCACAAATCATGCTCATATAGGAATATGCCTTAAAGGGCCTATATGTAAGAATTTCAGTTTAAAACATTAAAAAAAAAACCTAAAATTATTGACAGAATGTGATTAAATAACAGTTTTGACATTATGTCACAGATGTCTATGTGTTGTGTTGCAGAGATATTTACTGAAGTTAGCATGCTAATCAGCTAGCCAGTCCTGTCTCGTAATACCACTTTGTACCCTTAAGAGTCATTGTAGTGTCTGCCTCCAGTCCAACATGAGCGAATGAAGAAGTAGAGCTACTTCTTCTTCTAAGTTCGATTTATTCAAGCAAACATTAGCTCAACATTAGCACTGAATTGATATTGCGATCATATGTAGTCAAAATCCTAGTTACTTAGTTTGCTAGCTAACAGACAACTATTGATTTGGTGCTAACGTAGCGTAACGTAATGGACACCCCAAATACACCCAATACACTTGTCAGTTCTCTTTATATGTCAGAGGAAGGCTCTAGTTTTTGCTACTAATGATATAGACACTGTATATGATATAGAGACCGAGCAGTATCAGGAAAGACTGCAGTTCCCTGCAGTCTCACAGTTTCAATGATTTGAGGGGCTGACATGAGTCTTTCTTGCTGCTGCTCAGCTGGTGTTTGCATCATCAGGGGCAGGATTTTGGGGGATGAAAAGAACCTTCCCTCAAGATATAGAGAGTGAAAACTGGTGAAGTTGTGCTTTATGTCACATCATTTGATAGATATTGATATAGAGAGGATTAACAGGTGAAATTACAGCACAGTAAAGACTTGGAAACCTGGAGAGGAGAGAACTTTACCTGCTTGGAAAGCCAGAGCTCGGAGCTTTCTTCAAGTCTCTGAAAAAGATGTCAAAGAGAGCAAAGTGTGAGACTCATCAAAATTCTCCCATCTTTACAGCCTTTCTTTCTTGGTTCTACTTTCTACTTCCACTTGATATACAGAGGTTTTAAAAGAATGAACAACAAAAAGGATGAACAGAGCAGTGTTGTAAGATACGGTATAATCACATTCTTTCACAAAATACGTTTTCTTTTATGTCAGCAAAACAATTGTAAGTTTCACATTTTTCATATTTTGTCAACCATCATTTGTGATAACACTTCTGTGGCATATTTTCCAAACACAATCATCTGTCACATAATGGACCCCTTATTTTGCCGTTTATTTTAACACGCCACTGGGGACGGCATTCCCAGTCTGAGCCAGAGTTTTGGCAGGGGATCTGTGTCCAGGCCTGAGCTAAGCTGTCTCTTGGCTGGGTGGCATGTTTGTTCATGCAAATCACACCAAATCAGAAGCCACAGAACTGGAGAGTAGCCTGTTGAGTCCCACAGTTCAACTGCTGGGTTGACACTGGTCTGTGTGTCATCCAAATATGGAGGGAATACAGAAGAAGCTTACCACAGGAAGATAGTTCCAATTTCAGTTTCAATTTTCCAAAAAATCAATAGTTTAACAAATACAAAAGTTAAGGCCCGTTCACACCAGAAAGTGTCATAACAAAGTTCATTTGCATGTCCTTGCAAAATATGTGTTGGTAGAAGCTTACTTATGTAAGCCTAGTGATTACTTGCAGGGCTAGTTGGTGAACTACTTTAGCTGGTAAGCTAACTAGCAAGCCAGTAATATGCTAGTGCTAGTCAGTCACAATAGTTTGTACTGTTTACGTCCCACTTGTATTTTGTTATCAGGGTTGTACATAATTGTATTCAATAAAGAGTTTCTGGAAAGAAACTCTGAAAATTCTGAAAATTATTATTATTGATAATAATAACTTTATATATGTTTTGCACTTTTAGAAACTTCCGCTACAAAGTGCTTCACAAACAAGCACAGTCAGTGAAGGGAAGCTAAAATAGGGGAGATATGATCATGCTTTCGTGATTTGGTTAAAAGTCTTGCTGCTGCATTTTGGACACCCTGAAGCCGTGCAATCATGTTTTGGCCAAGACATGTAAACATGGCATTACAATAATCTAGACGAGAAATGTTAAAAAGTATGAATAATTATTTGAAGATCATTAAAAACAGTAAAAGACCTAATTCTAGAGATATGCTTTTTATCATGGGACTCGAGAGAGAGGTTGATTTAAAATTACTAACGCATAACTAGTAACGCATACTGAGCTGGAGAGCCAAGAGCAGGCAGAACTTGTTTGTGCACAGGGCCGATAATGAGGATTTCTGTTTTGGGGGAGTTAAGCTAAAGAAAGTTTTCTGCCATCCACTCTTTAACCGCAGTTAAAGGTAATTAGGGGGAAGATAACTTAACTGATTCAGATGGTTCACAGGACAAATACATCTGAGTATCATCTGCACAACACTGAAATGAAATATCATGATGTTTGATAAAGAGGCCCAAAGGGAGTAAATAAAGAGAAAATAAAATTGGTCCTAGAATTGAGCCCTGCGGTACTCCATACATAGACAATGCTTGAGACGGGGTAAAGCCATCAATTAACATAACAAATTTTCTGTTAGAAACACATGAGGGGAACAACTGGAAGGCAGTCCTGGAGATACCAACACAAGTTCTCAACCTTTTAATAATAATATTATGATTCATCATGCTGAAAGTGGCGCTAAAATCAAGCAGAACCAGCACCGAGCATTCACTTGCGTCAGCCTTCATCATTGATAACTCTAACAAAGGCGGTCTCTGTGCTGTGTTGCTGTCAGAAACCTGATTGAAATTTCTCAAAAACATTGTTGCTGATCAAGACTTACAACAATTGATTTGAGAAAAGTTTCTCAAGGATTTTTTGATATAGAAGGAAGCTTAGAAATTGGTCCATAGTTGCTAAGGTGAGAGGGATCAGAGCCAGGTTTTTTGAGGAGTGGCTGAACACTAGCAGTCTTAAAATAATCAGGAACACATCCAGAAGATAAAGAACTGTTGATGATTGAGAGCAGGCAAGGAGTTATACTATCTAGAACATCTCATAAGAGTATGTGAGGTGTTATGTCCAGTGGACTTGATGATGGTGTCGTGTGTGAAATTGTTCAGTTAATTCTTGGATAGTAATTTCCTTAAAAACATGTAAAGTGTCCAGCTGAAGACAAACTGCTGTAAGCCAGTCAGTGATTCTATTAAAATAAATTGATTTTGCAGTTTTAAATGCTGATGTGACTGAGCCTTTAAAGTATTATGTGAATTATATGTGAAATATTCATTCCTGTAATGTCCCTTACATAAGGACAGTTTAGATTTGTCTTTGATACACATTGGTAATCATCATTGGTAATAAAAACAAGCAGGGTGTGATGCCTCTAAATTTTTCAGTCTTCTTCTCTACCCAAGGACACATCTTTCTTTTTATACATCTCTATCGGTTTGTCTCTCAAAACACAGACCGTGACGCAGGCTCCGGTGGTGGTGTCACACACAGTCAGGATGGAGATGTTCTGGGACCGGTTCAACCACCTGACAGATGTCTTGGTCTTGCTGATCCACTTCACCATTGTCACATAATGTTCCCTGTGAAAAACATTGTAATGACAATGGTTATTTCAAGTCTTATAATTATCTGTGCACTGGCAAAGACAGTAGATTGGTATTATATCAGTCAAGGACATGCAGGTTGACCATAATATATAATATATATGTCTTAAAATACTCAAGGCTATTTAAAGGAAAATGTGCATGAAGAAGAAGATCACAGGTGGGCAGAAATTACCATAGCACACAATTTCTATGTGTACTGCATGTTACAAAAGAAGTTTAATGAGTAGTTTAGTAGCACAAGTCTTTGCATGTGGTTGAATAATAAAAAATGCCACTGAAAATAGACCATAGAAGAAAAAAAAAAAGCCGCAGAGCAGCACTTCTCACCGTAGTTTCAGGCTCTCTGGAGGCATGAGCTCCAGCGTGTGCGTCGGCCCGTAAAGATTGACTACATAGAGCTTCACCGCCGGGTTGGGTTGGCCAGCCTGCATGCAGAATCAACAGTCAAGACTTTAAACAAAAGCCCCACATCATTGCAGTGGGAAATGCTTTACGGAGCACGATCCAACATGGCAAGTGTGACTTTTAAAGTGCTGCACAATGACGAAGTGAATTAGAATGAATAATTCATTCATAGTAGTTCTCTAAACTCTTAAAATGCACATACAGTTAGGCAATAATGCATGTGTTTTAATGCAGAAACTGGATTTTTTCCCCCCTAATTAAACTAAACAGCAGACATGAAAAAGACTGATGATTAAACATGATGCACTGATAAAACACTTCATTGAAGCAACTGTAAGTTACTATCATAAAGACCAGGCATGGCTCTCATCTGAATATTGTTCTGCATACAAATCGAGAAGAAACCTTCCCTCAGACATAATTACACTGTTAAGCCTCTTTCACACATAGAGTATGAAGTTAGCAGTGTAATGTTAGCTGTGAACATCAGTGCAATGTGTGTACAATTTAGGCTATTTGTCAGTGAATAAACGCTCCTACTGTAGATACATTTAAAGATGTTTCTGGTGGAGAGACATGTCCGCCCACTGAGCCGCGTTAATCAGCAGGAGTGACAAACCAGTTTGCTGTATCTTTTCCATGCATCTGACACCCGGCACCGCCTCTGATCTTCATACGCCTACTCACCAAAACTTTGCTCTGTGCTCCGTAAGAGTAGTTAACATTATGGATATGATTTGGATTGTGATATTAAAGCTAATAGAATGTTAAATGGAGCGTAATGCAGTGATATTGTCACACCAAGAACCATAGAGGAGATATTGCTATTTTTGTGTTGTTATAAAATGTAACTAACTGTATTGCTTTCATAATCAGTATAGCTTTATGAAAGCAATACCGTTAAAGTTACATGAATAAACAATTACAAAAGAATGTGAACATTCAAAAATTAGCAATGTTTCTTCTATTCAGCAGTCTTGTGATAGATTTGCTTGCTCCGCGTGAAAGTGTCTTTTGTCAGACAGACGTAACCCTTTACATGCTTGTTCCTGCAATGTTACTGCTTTCATTCACAATACAGCCATACTGCCATTTTCCCTGAAACGTTACTAGGTCTTGAGGTGAGAAATTGGTGCTACAGATTTCCCTGAACATCGATCCCTGCTCCCATTCACACATGACCCGCGCAGGAAATGTTCCTGAACATTTCAAGGATAGACTGCATGTGTAAGAAAGGGGCTTTAGAGACCAGTGTTGTATGACGTTAAATGGATTCTAGAAGTTAGTTTGATATTCTGTGTAGTAATTTTCTTTTTTGGTGCACCCACTTCACCTACAACCAGTCTTTCTACTTGGATTTCCTGTGCTTCCTAAAATGACCTCTGATGATTCAGCGGGAGAGGTCTGTAGAAAGATCTACAGAGAGAACATGTGTTGCTTTCAATCAAAGATAGGCATATAAATATGGCTATTTTTGCGAGCCAACTTCTTTTCTGTCAGTGGGGAAATTGGTTCCCTGCCTGTTCTGTACTGTCTCTCAGAATGGACATTGGTGGATAGTGACGGCTCTACACCAGAGACTATTTATAAAAATATACAGTATTTGCTTAACACACACTTGGGGAGGCTGTTTTTGTTTCTCCTTCAGCTTTCTGCTTCAAACTGCATTGAACAAATGTCACATCAAAGTATTACTATACAGTATGGGAGCAATAAGAAAAATATGATAGAAATAGTGCAGTACTCCATGATGTGAGAATACATATCGTAGACTGATTTTGTCCTCTTCATTGAGCAAAAAACATTTTCTAAAAGACAAATAACAGTTTGTTCTTCATATTTGCCAGGAAACATGGCTATGGATATTATAAGATGTACAGTATGTCTTCTAAATAATGCTTACCTTGGGGTATGGGTACTGCTTTCCTTTGGGATATGTCATGCCAGTGAAGCGGGGTAAAGCCATGTTGGGTACCAGACTGTCATTAAGGACCAGGAAGGCCAACCTCTCTCCATCAGGTGACCACCAGTGTGCCACATGGGTCTGAAGGATCTCCTCTGATTAGAAGAAGACCCAGAATGAGCTTTATTCTTTTGTGAGGAATCAATTTTGTGATGCAAGAATCCATAAGCAAGAATTTTACTCACTCAAAACACAACATGTGATCTGTCATTAGGCATTTAAAGCCACTATGTATACATTTTGAAGCGATTATGCCTTTTTTGACACTACCACTGGAGGCAACAAAGTTAGATATTTTCAAATTCATAGCAGATTTAAAGGGGACGTATCATGTACATTCCCAGGTCTATATTATTATTCTTGGGCTCTACTGGAATAACTTTAAGAAAGATATACTGGCCCTTAATGCAGCCCTTCAGTTTAGCCTTGGTCTGAAACAGGCCGTTTTAGCTCCTGTCTCTTTAAGGCCCCCCTCTACCGACTCTGTTCTGATAGGCCAGCTTCTGGCAGCTGCCTCTTGGCTGACACAATAGTAGTAGGATTTAACTTCTTTACTCAAAATGGACATTTCTCAAATACATCTATACATGTTCAAGTGTGAATCAGATCTGAAATATGCAAGTGGACAACGTGAACAACCTGTGGAACAACTTTAGCAACAAAGGCTGTGGAACCAATGGCCATTTGTGGGCATGCATGAACAATCTGATGCCATCACTAGGAGGAAGTAGAGGTGACCTTGCAAATGAAGTGTTCAGAGCAGGCTGAAGCACTGGGCATTTTACATATGTTCACCTCAAGTTTTGGACCTTTGACCATGTTTAACATAGATATCAGACATCATAACTATAACAATAACAGAAAATCACATGATATGTCACCTTGAAATCACAGTTTACCTCAGCTGTGCACAGTGTACATTAAACCTAGGACCAAATAAATATTATTATTGTGTGAACTTTTGTATGTGTTATTGACATTGCACTATGAATTAGTCTTAGTATTGAGGTTAAATGTAGATGGCATAAAGAAACAAAGAAACAGGTTCAATGTTTTAAACAATCAAGATGGTGAATTGTACTAATAATAAATAATAATAAAATTGCAGTTTATCCATGTCAAAACTATCAGATATATCTCCAGTTTGAGATAGCACCGACTGTAATAAGCTCAGTCTTCTGAATTGGCATTAATAACATCTTTAACACGATGTCATATTCAGCTAATGATACTGATCTGTGTCACTTTGGTAATAAGGTAGGTTACTGTTTATATCCCTTTGAATGCAAGTGATAATAGATGTTTAAATGTATTCAAAGTGTAATTTCACCGAAAACGTATTCCTGTGTAGTCCTTAATGGTTAACACGCTCTTCAAATACAGAACCAAACACACTTAAGAGGAAATAAAAGAGCTGATATTACAAAAGAGGTATTAAATGTGGTTCTAATTTTGGGGTCAACCATCAGTGATAGCTACATTATTGTATAGTTAAGGACAAAAAAAAGATGAATCAACAGTGCAGTTATTATGGTTGCTTGCCTTTTTATGAGATTTACATAATCTTCTTTTCTCCTGAGAGATGGGCCAGAGTCACAAAGTGTACACAGTGTGTGTTTACTTAAAGCACATAAAACGACTCTTCACACCCAGTGGGGAGATATCTGTACTAGAACAAACATAGTGAATATTTAATCACTGTCGTTCATAAGGTAATGTTTCTAAACACAGACATTTTTAGTTTAATGGGACAATCTGTCAATGCTTTGAAATTAAGTTAGATATTATAATTGAACCTCTGCGATGTTTAAAAACCTACTGTGGCAATGCAGGTTCCCCACAGCTAAAATCTGACATTGACTTCCTGTTTGTCAAAAAGTTTGTCTTGCATGGTCAGCTAACAAGCAAAGGTCAAAACTGCATGCCTTTGCTAGTTTTGCACTTTGACTGAATATGAAAATATATATATGTAAACAAGCTGATATGTACCTTCATAGAGCCAGTCAGCAATCCCATTGAAGATGACCCCTTCCTTCCCCGAGGACGTCAGCCTAAGGGAGTTACTCTTGACATCTGATTGGTAGTAGATGTTATTTTCAAATATGTAGAGCTGTCAGGACAAAGCACAAACAGTCACGGTTTAAATGTTATGGTATGGGAAGGTGTAGAGAAATGATGCAGGAGGCAAAAAATGGTGGCTGTAAAATTATAAAAAAGTATACCCCAGATGTTCTGCTTCACAACTTTAGCACACATCCACTGGATTACTATTCATAATATTAGATACACACATTATCTGTTCAAGCATCCAGACTATTCTTTTAGGATTAAAAGGTGCAAAGCAGTGTCTGTAAATCATCAGGTATTTGTGGGAGTTAACCCGTCACTCCAAATTCAGACCAGTAAGTTAAAATCCCCAAAGCTGAATGCTCCTCTCACCTTTAACACTGATCATCATCTAGATTCAAACTCCAGATGTTAAGAACAACAGAGGAAATGGGTAGTATTCATTGGTTGTAGTTCCAACCATACGAAGAGTGCTACAGACATTGTGCTGTAGAATTAAAACAATGCTAAACTTATAATTCGACTGATCAATCAAACATCAGCGTCCATGTCTTCATGTTACACAGAGCAACGTCTCTCTGAGATGGAAAAAAAAGAATCTTTCTTTTGCCTTTCCAAAAACACAGAAGTCTGTAGCCTTATGTGATCTTGCATAAAAAAAAATATTAGTAAAAGCCTTCTCCATGCACTGACACAACCTTACAGTCAGCAGAGCCTTCTGCTGTCTGGCTGGAAGCCATCAAGATATCATCAGTCCAGAAGGCGGTCTGTGCATGTACTGAAAGGTTCAGAGAAACAATTATTTACAGTTACAGCAGACTTACTTACGATACACCATCTGCACATATGGGATGGTTGGGCTCATTGCTAAAAATCAGCCATTTGATGTTTTTTACTCAAAGTTTGATCAAATTATAGACATCTGTGCTAGGAAAATAAGACATTCAGACAGTGTCAATATAAAATATCAATAACATAAATTCCTGTCAATTTTGTTACCACTACAAAGACAATTATTTAGTTACCCAAATTGATTGAATTACCTTTTGATGACACTGCTTTACTTTAAAACTGTATTAAAACCAAACTACTGTCACATATTGGTGAATGGAAAGTATTTTCCATTACATTAACAGATAGTGTCATTCAAAAATATATCATTTATTTTCGTAAAAGCAACCCAGTCGCTAGAAGAAAACGTTGGTATTGAACGTTTCTGCAAACCACAGAAACGTTGAATATATACGTTTCAACACGTATAATACGTATCATATCAACATTTCTACAAACATAGCATATTAACATTTCTACCTGTTGAATAATGATGTTTTATGGTGTGACAACGCTGTGGTTAAGGTCTGGTTAGGTTTTGGTACAAAGACCACTTGATTAGGGTTAGGGAAAGATCATGGTTTGGGTTAAAATAAAAATAAAAAAATAAAATACAAATGGCAGATGTCTCTCTAAAAACACCTGGTTTTCTCACCAGAAAAACAGCTGCAAATGTCCTGACATTTTACTAAAAACACCTGCTTTTGTCGGTTGAAACGAGAAGCGGACATTGGTTTCGAGGTGGTCTCAAACCGTGTTCTCTTCTGACTTCCAACGAACTTACTAACCATCAACCTGCCCCTCCTTCTCCTAAGAGGAAAGATCAGCTCATACAGATCGCATGTGAACTGCGTTACTTTAGAAATGGTGAGATGATACATATTTTAGAAATGTTCATATGATACGTATTGTTGAAATGTTAATATGCTCCGTTTTGTTGGAATGTTAATAGTCTACGTAATTCATGTGTTGAAACGTAGATATTCAACGTTTCTGTGGTTTGCAGAAACGTAAACTGCCAACGTTTTATTCTGGTGACCAGGCTGCTAAAAGAGCTGGGCACTGCAGTTTTTTAGAAACTGGAATAAATAGTGCATTTGTTGGGCACTATTTTTAAGCCAGATTATTACACATTTGGTGCACTAGTATTTGCAACAGCACTTTGAAATCTGCACAGGATCTATGCCAAAATGTACAAATGCCAAACCTTTATACAGAATTATACAACTGTGCACAAGCACACCTGCATGCAATCCACGTGAAAATGTGGGTATCTGGATGAGCCTCATATCTCCCTCAGTTACCCATTAATGATCAATGACAGATCCTGTATGGATATTGACAAACATATTATTCATTGGCAACAGTATCACAGACAAAAGAAAGTTTGAGAGGCTGATAGCTGCAGCAGCATGAATGCAGTCGGCTCAACTAATCAGATACTTCCTGAAATTAAACATGGTGGTCAAACATGGAAGTGGATGCTGAGAAGCGCAGTGCTGTACACCACCAGATCATGGCCACCGGAGCTCACCCATTGATATTTTTTAAGTAACTATACAGACATCTACATGACTGATGAAATCACACATTCACTTTGCAACTACTGTATGAACACTATATTTAGTCCAGAATGCATCCTCTCTCATTTTCACAGTCGATGTGCAGGTGCAGGAAAGGTTTCTGTTTCTGCACAATCAAACATTTGCATGAAAACGAATCTTTCAAACCCACACAACAGTTATAAATGAGGCCCCTGGACACCGCTTGTGGAATTGACCCAAAATAAACTACAGTGCACTTGTTCAGGAGAACAGGCAATAGTCATTAGTAGGATCAATTCATTGTTGGGTTTGATGTTTCTGTGGGATTTGTTGACAATAAGAATAAAATAGTACGTATCTTCAGCCTTGAAACACACAATATGTAATATCTGCTGCTAGGGGTCTCTTAATCAAAACAATAACAAAATACGGAGATTGATGATGTCGTGGGAGTTGTTGTCTTCATTGTTAAAAAACCACCATTGCCATCATTGCAGTCAGCTTCTCTCTGTTAGGATTACTCCAGTGTTCATCCTTCAGGATGTTTTTACCAGGAGTGGAATTATCTGCAGAGGTCTCCTCCTCTCCAAAACAAACAGTTGTGATGATTAAAACCGGTAAAAACACCGAATAAAGCAGTTTCACATTAAAAATCAGTGTTTCTCTGATGCTGTTCAGCGGACACAGGATGTAAGGAGGGGCTATGAGCCGAGCTGCCACTTTGCTCAGTTTGTTTCTCTGATAACTTAAGATCTAGACGTCTGATGATTAAAATCCTTCATCCGGTTAAAATATATACTTAACAATGACCAAGATCTAAAAAGTTCATTGCAAAAATGTGGCTTAAAACTGAGTTTCTGGTGAACAACGACAACACTGACGTATTATCTTGTACTTCTATCTTTGGTAGAGGAGGTATGACACCATTGACAGGCGACCTTGATTACCTTGATTAAAATGATGGATTTGCTATAATGTAAGTACCCAATGGAACAAATATATAACATAGGTCTAGTCATTTTTAGACATTGTAATGCAGAATAGTTACATATTTTAGCTTTAATAACCAACATTTTTGTAGCCTTCCTCATTTCATGCGTAATATGTGAAGTGCTTTATAATATAGAGACAAAGTGTTAAAAGCAGTTTGGTATCTCACCTCAAAATACAGTATATAAAAATGTAGGGCATCTATGAAATATGTCTAATTACATGTTACTGGAAGTACAGATGGATTAAAAAGATAAGAGTAGTCACAGTGGGTGAAACATTAACTATGACCAGAATTATCCTGATTGGGAAAAGTCATTATCCTGATCAACTAGTCCTATTTAGTGTTGCTTAAGACTCTGTGGTGATGAATAGACAACGATAACTCATACTCTAGACGTGACTGGCATCCTCCTAATGAGAATACACAAATTCCCAAATAATTACCTTACTATGTGGCTCACTTAGAGCTTTTTTTTTTGCACAACACACGTCATGTCATTGTTTCAAAAGATGCACTTCTGGCTAATGATACCGTGTATGCCACTCCAGAGCTAGAAAGCCTTCACATCTGTCTAGCGCATACCTCCTTATCACCATAATGACATACCTAATGGAGTCTTGTTTGATTTATGCTCAAATATTCCACGCTGAAATTTGCAAATATGGACAAAGGAGCACTTATGCTTTAGCATTTCAGCTGTCAACAAAGAAGCCTCCTCATCTGCACAGTGTAGATAAAAAAAAAGGTGTGATGGGAGAGAATTAGCATCTAATTAGGTTCACTACAAAGTGAACCTGAGTACATTATGATTTGAGTGTGAAATCCTGAATTATAAACGCCTGGAAACTACAATGGAAAACAGTACACAACAGGGCATTTTTGTGTGTGTCTCCATAGTTCAAATACACATGCAGTAAAAGAGGAAATACACACACATCTCAAAACATGAAGCTGAAACGTAGCATGGCACTTTGTATCACTTTTCATTCAGTATAGAGAAACTAAAGGCTTTGTTTGCTGACTGATTCCATTACATAAAGAAAGGAATGTGACCTTTGGAGTGTTTACTTCTGATTAATTGTGTTGTCATCCAGGTCAAATACCAATGAAAGTGTGGTTTTCATAACAGTCACTGTTATATCCCTGGAAAAGCATCCTTTTACAATTAATTAACTTAATTACTGTAAGCATGTACAAGACACAAATGACTAAATGTTTAAACAAAAACAATGTAATTCTCACTGAAAAGCAATAAAACTGATACAGGCAAATTGAGTCTGTGCTGAAAGGTGGGTGAAGGTGTGATTTTTTTTTTCCTGTGTGTTCTCACCAGTTGTTGGCCTTGCACTCCCCACGCAGCGTACTGCAGGACCGAATTCGCCACCTCAGGGGGGTCCAGCTCCCAAACCTCCCTGGAAAAATAACAACGGGCAATATCATCACTAACATCCAGTGGTACAGTATTTTTGTGGGGTCCAATACACAACATAAAGATAAAGAAAACACAAGATTCCAGATGCATAAACACACATGCAACTATCTACTGTGAAATAAACACAGTGATGCCTTTTAATAGAGACTCAGACCGAGGATTCATATTAAAATAATGTCACAATTATAGGTGAATGTTCAAATCCTTTCTGGGGCATTTTTCCCTTTGTTATAATGTGCGTCACTATCTTTTGTTCCAATTGTTTCCAATTGCGTTTGACAAATTTTATTTGTGTGCATTAGAAATGACAAACTGTGAAATTACTTTTTCCTATATGGTTGTGGTGTGAAAGCAGCAGGGATGTGATGTGTGCATGTGCGCATGACAAGTAGATGTTAATTTTCTAACTATGCAAGTCATATTCCAGATTGCTCCCTGTGAGGGCTGCTGTTGATGGGAAACGTGTTTCATGGAGCAGAGACATCATTTCTTTTCTTCCAGTTTTTAGATAAATTGATCTCTAAATTAATAAAAAATGGATTCACATTATGCTACTAACTGAGGACATTCCCTCACATTTTAAAGAATCTAGCCAATCTGGGGCCCCTGCACATGTGGGGCCCCTAGGCTACAGCTTTGGTTAGTCTGTGTGTTACAATAATCCATGACAGCTAGCATCTGGAGGAAGGAAGACAAAATAAAAAATACTCGCCTGTTCTCCATGCATGTCACAACATGTAAATTAATGATAAAGTACTATGTTCGTCATACTTAGCCTTTACTGGTATAATCTTTGTTTTACAGTATTGCAAAACAGGTTGGTTCACAGGTTTGGTTTTTTTCACGGATGACATGTTTTACCACACAGGTTGTCTCACAGCAACCGCTGAGGAAGACAAAACATGCTTACCGTGTGTGAATATTGTAGATACTGTAGGAGGCCATGTAGGAATGACGGTAAACCTGGAGCAAAATAAAGACAGAGGGAGAAAGATTAAAAAATGACTGTCTGAAACATTAACGAGAGAAGCAGCAGTGCCACAGATAATGACATCATGACAAAAAAAGGAAAAGGAAAAAGGCATCAAACAAAACAGACTGCTGGCTGTTCTCAATGATAGAATCTGTAGACAATGCAATTTCCATGGGTGACAGCTGTGGGACAAGACATTTTAATTCCATCTGAGAAACCCATCATCGCCGAGTGCCTGTGCGCCGAAAGCCCAGGAGAGAACGAGACACAGAGAGAGAGAGAGAGAGAGAGAGAGAGAGAGGCATTCAAAGTGACAGAGGGGTGCATGTAAAGCTGTCTGAAACCCCCCCTGAAGAAGCTGTGTCTGACATGATAATAGACCTCTGACCATGGTTGATGAGAGGGTACGGAAACAGGCCATACTTTTGCATTTCATCATGAAAATGACACTCAGCTATAGTACAGAGCCTAAGAATCTATTGTAGGGAATTACACGGCTACACTCTACTGCTAATATTAAGATTTCTCAGAGATGCACTTGATTGGAAGTGGGTGTAAGCTGGGACAAAACTGTTTCTGTGACTTCAATTCTGTCATTATGGGCATTTTCTATTGACATTTTTCCCCTGAAGAAAGCTTTCAAAAAGTAGTTCTGCCACAAAAGCAATAGTGAGGTCGGCCACTGATCGATAAGGTGTTCTAGTCCGTTCCAAAGGTGTTGGATGGGATTGAGGTCAGACTTCTGTATCAACCCTAATACCAGACAAGAATGTTGATATTGCACAATTCTGCCAAATGTTTTTGTTCAATGATGTCTTTTAACTCTGAGTAACAATATTTTTGAAAATATTTTTTGTCTATAACTTCTGCACTTGGTAGCTAAAATAGGTAAAAATCAAAGTTATGAGACCACACATATCTGTTTTTATTGAACTACACCCTCCAGACTACGAAGCTAAGTGTTTTAGCATCTTTCATTCACTTACATGAAACGGTTAGCATTAGCATTGCTATGCTACACTTTTGAGCTACTTATCCACTCCATTAACACAGTAACTTTCAAACCATGTCTGGCTAATTTGAATTCTCATTCTAGCTAAAAGCAAAGAAAAGTGCAGTGCATTGTTTTCTCATGAGGGGAGATGAGAGTAAGTGTTGTGATGTCAGCTTGGCCAGATAGCCATATCAATCATCTTTCTCTTAAATATGATTGGGCAGGTATTTATTACGTAATAAATTCCGTAGTTTAGCCCCGCCTAACTGCAACCCAGTAACAAGGGAAGGGAAACTTTCTAAAGAACTACATAGGCTATGTCAAAGGCTATTTTCTCATACTTTTTAGGTGTTAACTATATGCACATTAGATCCCAAATTACATAATTAATAGCCAATCATGGATTTGCGTTTCCAGGGGCTTTAAAAGGAGCTGTGGAAACAAGTCATAGATTGATGAGTGTCTGGGACTCTCACCAAAATAGCAGTGATCTCCTAAGCTGGGACAAGTTGATCTTACCCTGTGTATCAAAAGGGTATCAATGAAATAGGCACTGGCAAAGTATTCCCAAGACACATGTACTGTGTAAAATTGTGATTTCCAAGGTCAGTAGAAGAAGCATTTTTGTTTACAACATTTGTTGAAATCGTATCCATCACAGAATACTAATGCTGACAGCTGACTACTGTGGTGCCATTCAACATGAAAGGTCAGTATGAGAGCACATACCTAAGTGTAAGCTACATACATAAAATATATGCTCAGAAATGATATAAAACCTCCAAGCATGTTGTGAGATTTAAGCTGCCCTAGCAGGGCGATGTGTCTCCTACCAAACAGGAACAGAAAAAAGTGGTCGGGATTAATGGCTATCAGCACCTTTTCATTTTACTCAGGCTGTGACAGCAAAAAGTATTGTGCACCCCAATGGCACAAATGAGAGTTTTAAGTGCTCCCTGATACACCTTGAGGGGATGAACTGGAGGCTACAATCGCTCTGCATCATTTTGGAAGGTGTTGTCCTGGATGGAGCTCATTTCAGACCATTCCTTCAGGCTATGCAGCCCAACAGAGGCTAAGCCTTTTTATTTTTCCTTCTCTTTTGCTGGTGTTGTAAAGGTAATGAAAGACCAAAGGATTGGTTTATCATTTTAATGTGCAGAGTTGTGCAAGGATGATCATTTGCTCTGTTAACGTTTGCATGTCCTTGAGGAAATTAATGTGTTTTAGGAGGCCCACTCCTCTCTTTCCATTCTGGCTTAGGCCCAGATAAGGTAACATCCTGGGTCTTGGAGTAAACAGGACAGGTTTAGGGGTCATAGGCCACATACATCTTAGGGCTCTTGGCTTCCTGTGTCCTTGGGAGATGTGGCTCTTATCTAGCATACATGTTTACATGCACATGTATATTATTATTATATTATTATACATTTATACCTCATGGCTGTAATCATATAAGCTGATACACTGACCAATCACAGATCATTTCTCTGTTCCTTCTGCAACTATAATAGAATATGTTTGCTCTTTGTTTGGTGAGACGAACTGATGCAAATCTTCGTGTTCTGTCTCCTTATTGTACAATAATACTTTTTAATCTTCAATCCTGTAGTGTTTTGTGTATTATTTCATGAGTGTTTAGTGTTTTCAGACAATATCCACAACAGTGAGTTGTGCCTACTTGTGTCTTGATGCTTGCTGCCGGCACATAACTGCAAAGAACATAGCTAAACTTCATTTATAACTTGTTGGACTTGCTTACTGCTGCCCATCTTACAAACACAGAACTTATCACCATGACAGACTCACATTGTGTAAGAAAATTGCACATACAGAAGAGGTATCAAACCAAATCATCATATCCTTTCAATAAACATTACAGGATTTATGGATAATCTCAATTTGTAACACCTTGCTGCAGAAGAAGCGAGCATTGGTGTGGCAAAACCTGGAGCCACCCAGGGTGCACAAGGCTTTGCAGTGAACACGTTATTAATGATAATTTTCATATTTTGCCATGGACGTGGTTTGAAAAACAAAGACAAATAAACAAAGTGTAGTACAGTAATTCAGGAAACAGGCTGCTCATGAAGTTATCGATACTTTAGTTCATTAACTAAACAAACTAGATGGCAAAATCACTGAAGGACCTCAGTTGGTTTAGCGACTTCAACAATGTAGAAAGCAACAATATTTTTACGATAACAACGGAGCAAATGACTATGTGTAATGTCAAAGGGGTCTCTATTGACAAACCCACAGAGAATTACCACCAGACTCTGTAGTTACCCTCAGCTCTACGGATCTTTATAGCATCTGTCAGTTCATTGTTTCGGTTATACGGCTTGCAACTTTACTGTTAAGATCATTCTCACCACTCTCATAGCATATTTTCAGCTGAAAAAAGCAGCTGTTTTCACTAACAAAGCTCTAAAAACCCATTGTATAGCACCTGTCCAGCAATAAACAGCAGACAAAGTTAAAGACTGGCTAGTGAACATACTGGAGCATTTAGTGGTTAAAGAGCCAAATATTTTTTCCAAGGAGACCAAAAGCAGAGCCAAAGAGAGAGTGAATATTGGATTACTGGAATACCAGGTAAGATAAATAGATTAAAAAAAAACTCCAAATGAATGGCTCATCTCTGTAAATGTACAGTGTCATAGAAGTAACAACACTGGCCCCTCTTAAAGGATAATGCTGGCAATTTTCTATATTTTTCTTATTGTCAACAAATCTCATGTGCAGAGCCAAACCAACAATCAACTGATCCCACAAGTATTGTATGTGTATCCAACACCTGATTTATTATATTCCACTGTGCCGTAGACCTCTATTGTTGTCAATAAACTATTAAAAACACATCAATGAGCTACACCGTTGCACTGGGTGACATATTCCTTTGCCCCTGAACAATGGAGGTCTACGGCACAGAGGAATACGATAGACTTGGGATACATGCACAATACTTTAATAGAATAATAGAAAATTGCCAGCCATCTCCTCTTATTGTGAAATAATACTTGCACTACCAGGTTTATGTTCCTGTGTAAGTGGAATCTAACCCTTACAGATAATATTATTATCCTTTTCTCCAAAGTTAATTCTAAGAAATAAAACATGTTAATGAGGCTTATGGCAGTTATAAAGACATTATACAAATACTACAGTAAGACTTTGGATACCAGCCTGAGCATCCATGTGTGACCCATAACAATAAATGGTACATCAATAACACAGACTCTTGTTTATAGTGAAAGTAAATTACTGTTTAGAGAGAAGAGGATCCACAGAGCTCCAAGTGACTCATATCGACTTTATGCAGAGTGTTACTTCTCAGCACATACTGAATGTACTGCAGTTGACACAGGGGTTGAGTGTGCTCAATATAAATTTGCAGACGTTATTGTGCCTGGGAGTAATTCCCCAAGGTGCTCCAGACACATTTCTCAAACTCTGACATGTTGAAACTTCCCGATTTTCAGCCATGAAATAGAAAAACTCTCCACAGGCCCCAAATGAGCCCTCAAATGAACTTTTCAGCAATACTCCATTAAATGAGGTGTAGAGCTCATGCAGGTATGGTGACCTTTGTTGTTGGCATGATGATAAAACAAAAAAGGTTGACATTTTCAACATCCTAATGCAATAGTAACTTTGAAGATTAATATAATGTCAAAAACCAAAAGCACTGATTCCAAAATAACAAAAAGTTATTAACATTACAAGGTTGATCTGAGCACATATCGACCACCTCTGACTATACGACATTTAAATCCCTCACAGCATGTCATTAGGTTTAGCTTTCAACATTACAAGTTGCTAAAGTTAAAAATACAGAAAATTTAATGATTAAATTTAGATCTGTAATCAGCTTTTGTTGGCTGAGTTTTGGCTGCAAGCCTAATTAATGTCCAAAACCTGTTGATACAACCCAACAATCTGATAAAAAGTATTTAAAAGAGCACCTTAGCAATCTTGGGATTAACATTAATTAGCTACAGCTGGCATAATCTGCCCATTTAACCGGAAAAAAACAACAGTAAGCACTGGCTAAAAATAAAAATCCTGCTACCTTAATGTTTCCTACAGTATGTTGCTCCAGATAATAAGAGAAGTAAGATGAAAGCATTTTTGATAAGAGATTAGTTAGCATCAGAGCATATAAAATGGGTATTTTGCCAATAAGGAAGTGGATCCAAAATGGAACCAAACCCAAGTGACAACCCTCTTTTAGTTACCATCTTGATTAATATAGTCATTCTTTGTAGGTGTCACATGATTGAGTTTATGCTTCATTAGTTCTCATCATCTCTCTTTATTGTTTTAAGTTGACATAAACCACATGTTCACGTACAATTGAACTGAAAGAAACAGAAATGTGTCATGTTACCAAGCTGGACAAAGTGGATGTGCAAACAGACAAAGATGAAAGATGCTGACTGTAATGTCATATCCAAGAGAGAATTGGAAGCATTGAAACTGAATGAAAAGAAACTGCACAAATCATGGCTATAAGTAAGTGGGCTTTTTTTGGGCAAAAAGAGAAACCACTAGGACAGAAGACCATTAAATGCCAATACAAGGACAAAGAGTGTGATTTGGACTTTCATTTTTATAAAGCAAGATGCAAGGGCAGTACTTGGAAGCGTGTCTAGTGTTGAACTGGGGATGGTTAAGAGGATGTATGAAGTGAAATAAAAAAACAGAGACAGACATTTTGAGTGAATATGAGGATTTATTCACAGGACTGGGCTGTGTTCACGGAGTTCACCATATTCAAGTAAACCTGGAAGTTTCACCAATGATTCATGCACCCAGAAAGGTCCCTGAGGACCTGCAAAAACACATAGAGAAGGAACTAAAACAAATGGAAAGCCTAAGTGTCATAGAATAACAAACAGAACCCATAGAATGGGTGAGCAGCATGATGACTATAGTAAAACCAATTAAGATCAGGATATACCTTGATCCTCGGGGCTTAAACAAAGCAATAAAAAGAGAGCATTATCCTCTGAAGACAATGGAGGAAGTTGTTGCGGAGATACCGAAAGCAAAGCTGTTCTCAGTTGTGGATGCAAACCAAGGCTACTGGCAAATCCAGTTAGATGAAGAGAGCTCCAGACTATGAATTTTTTAACTTACTGTTAGGCAGGTACAAGTTTAAGAGACTTCCTTTTGGGATTTCATCAGCACCAGAGATGTTTCAGAAGTGCCTGTCCCACCGTCTGGAAGGACTGCAAAGAGTTATGAATGTGATGAATGACATTATTGAGTGGGGCAAAGACAGAGTCACATGACAAGAGATGGAGGAAGCTGTTAGATTCACTGAGAAGCATAAACTTGAAACTAAACAGAGAGAAATGCAAAACTGGACTCAGTGAGATCAGCTACGTGGGGCATGTGCTGAGCAAGGATGGATCGAAACCTGACATGGACATAGTGTGAGCCATACAAGAAATGCCAGAGCCAAAGGACAAATGAGCACTACAGAGATTCACAGGGATGGTTCAGTACCTAGAAACATTCATCCCAAATCTCTCAGAAGTGTCTGCACCACCCAGAAAGCTACTGGAAGGAGAATCCATCTGGCACTGGGAGTATGAACAACAAAGGAGCTTCAAACGACTGAAAGAGCTTGTCAGTAATACACCAGTGTTAAAGTATTATGATGTTGAAAAGCCTGTCAGACTGTCAGTGGATGCCAGCTCAGGTGGTTTGGGAGCAGTGATCCTGCAAGAACGACAACCTGTGGTGTATGGCTCAAGGTCACTACCAGACTGAACAAAGATATGCTCAAATTGAAAAAGAGTTACTAGCAATTGTATATGGCTGTGAAAAATTTCAACAATATCTGTATGGGAGACATGTTTAAGTTGAGTCGGATCACAAGAAGTCACTCCACAAAGCTCCAGCTAGGCTGCACAAGATGTTACTGCGACTACAAAAATACAGTCTGCAGGTGAGACACGAGCCTGGTAGTGAAATGCACACTGCAGATGCATTAAGCAGAATCAGCCTGAAGGATCAGTCAAATGGCAGACGGGAGGAGGAGTTGGATGTGAGCTGTATAGTTCAACAAGTTACCTGTTTCAGAAGAGAAGCGTCAGCAATTCAAAAATGCAAAAGAACAGGATGAGGAGCTGAGACTTGTCAGAGAAGCAGCACAGAATCGATGTCTTGAATCACACAGAGGAGTTCCAAAGTCAATACAAAAGTACTGGACTTTTAGAGAGGAGTTGACGTACTCTGAAGGACTGTTGTTCAAAAACTCAAAACTAGTAGTGCCTATGAAGATGAGAGAAGAGATGCTTGAGAAAATTCATGAGGCAAATATGAGAATAGTGAAGAGTAAAGAACGAACCAGTGATATCCTGTTTTGGCCTGGGATGGCAAAGCAAATCGAGGAAGTTGTGCAGAAATGTCCAGTGTGCAACAAACACAAGAGAGCTCTTGATATCTCATCCAGTCCCTGAGAGAACATGGTCAAAAGTTGGAATGGATCTATTTCATTTCAATAATGCAGAATATCTTTTGTGTGTGGACTACTACTCTTAGTATCCAGAGATTTCAAAATTAAGTGGTACTACAAGCAAGCACATCATTATAGCTCTAGTCTCTAAAGTTTTGCAAGACATGGAGTACCTGATGAACTCTTTTCAGACAATGGAAGACAACTGGTAAGTGCACAAATGCAGGAATTGGCAACCAGCTATGAGTTCAAACACACAACCTTGAACCCAGAGTTTCCACAATGCGATAGACAAGTAGAAAGAGCTATTCAAACGGTCAAGACTATGCTAAAAAAGCACAGAAAATAACACAGGGTCACATTATCTCACACTGCGTGTTTGTGGCCTTTTTGAAAATGATTGTTACTGTACATTAAAAAGGTTTTAAGGCTTTAAATGATTAAACATTTGGATGCATGATTGACAGGTGTCCAATACTGTCACACCCAACTGATGTGCCCCTTGTCCATCTCATCTACACCTAGATTCTAACTTGTCAAAATGGCGGCATGCGGTAAACCAACTCCATACTTCAAAAATGTCCTTTCAGCAAAATGTAGGTGATGTCACAGATTGTATGTCTTTTATTTTTCTACAGTCAGTGGACTTTAAAAATGCTGTAATGAGATGTCTGAAACAAATAAAACCGTTCATTACAGTACCTACTGTATGTAACTACATATTGCAATATCTGTATTATCATTCTGTAAGTTTTTGGGAAAAACAAATCACAGTGTTAAACATGTGGGGGTTGTTTTATATACCTCAAAACTCAAGGTACTTCATCACACTGATGCAGAATCCTCTAAACCCTATATTCAAATAATTCATTTACAACATTGCCTGCAATGGCCTAATACAACCACAGATATTAAATGATAAATACTTTAGGTACCTTGGTGTAAATGGTATAGCAAAATCTCTAATATTAGACACATTTCTATAATCTCACAGTATGTGTTGTCATATTTCCAAGCCTACATAGCTCAGCGACCTATTGTATATTCAGGTTATGCTTTTATTATATTCAGCATATGCTTTTTTAATACAAGGTTCCTGAATGGAAAGGTGACACTTTTAATATTTGTTTTTATTTCTGTGTGATTTGAAATTTCATCTGATGTGTTGACTATACTGTTGCTGCTCCCCCCTTTTGTTTATTTGTCTCATAATATTCAGCATGTACTTTCCAGTCAGAATGCAATAAACACATCCAAGAGGAACCAGCAGCTTTCAGGGACACAGTTAGGAACACAGGTGTTGTACTTCAACAATGAAATCACAAAAGCGTATTGTTTGTTTTCAGATGGCATGATGGGAAAAAAAAATATTGATATATAATAGTAGGTGTCACCATTCACTGCAGCAGCAGCCACCATTCACCCATTTTAAATGTATTTACAGACGGAATACAGATATGTTGTTTAAGGATGCAGGTGCGGCTTTTCCATCATAAAATTATACATTAGTGTGATATTTAGTTATTTTTCTAAAATACCAGGTGGGCTCAACTGAGACAGCAGAGGTAGTTTATGTCTCTGCTTTTCCCTTTGTCCTCAGCGCTCACATCTGTGACTTCCCACTCGCATTCACTTTGCTCATTTGTTCTTTCATAAGCATTTGAGGCTGGAGGTGGGACACTGGAATCTGAACTCATCTCATATGAATATTGAATAATTTATTTTTACCCCATCGGCATTATTCCGAGCATTTTCAAGACAAAGCTGGAGCAAAAGGGCTTTTCAATTGCAATTGCAAAGCTGCAATAGTGTGCCATCATAGCAGAAAAATACAGAGCAAGTGCAAGCAAACCATCCATGTATGCCTTGACATGCAAACAATGGAGGTTGTCACTCAAAATCTGATACATCAGTCAACTTCAAACCCACACACGTTCTGTGCCTTTACAGCTCAAAGTGAATCAGTTTTCTCTTTTTTTTTCTTTTTAAATGTTTTTTTCCCCTCGAGTGGAAATGGAACAGGAGATATGCATATAAAACAGGTAGATAACATGTAACAAATGTCTCCCACCAGATTTGAATGCAGTTACATGGTGTATGACTTAAAGCACTAGTCTACAAAGATGTCATAAGGATGACAAATAAAGGATGATAAAATACATGGAAAGAAACAGTTACAAGGCTGCAAGGATTTGCACTGACAAGAGAATTACAAGATGTCTACAAGGCTAAAAAAAAAACACAAGCCTGCGGTCAGCAGTGACAAACAGGAATCCCAGAGATTATGAGCTTTAATCAAGCTTAATCACTCCTAGATACAGATGTAGCCAGATAACGGTATGTAATCCTACAGATAGGTAAGGCCACAAGAACTTTCTCCAACACCTTGTAACAGGACACTCTTTACTCACGTTAAAACAGACTCACTAAGTATAACTGCTATAGGTTATCAACTGTAAAGTACGGAGGGTATACAGAACAACTTACCAGTTCAAAGCCTACATGGGATCAAAGTGTGTGATTAAGTGAGGACTCGTTTACTCATTTTAGAGCATATCCAGGTCCTTTTGTTGTTCTTTTCAACATTCATTACAGGTTATGATTAACTGCAAGCACATACTTTGTGGTACAATTCATAGATCAAAGCGTAGGATTGCAACAAACAAACATTAAAGCCGTGCTTGAGGTCTAAAAAAAAAGGATAAGGACTTAGATCACAGTGAAAAATGTCTATTAAGCTTTATTAAGCTTACTGAATGACACAAAACACACATCATTCTGATGCTTCACGAAAAAAAAGGACAAAAAAGGATTCACATTAGATGTTAAACATTTAGCGGATCCCGAGCACATTAAAACATGAGAACAAGCACAATATGTTCAATACAAAAACAGTGCATGGACTTTCAAAATCAAATATTAAACACTGGAGTGAGGTGTAATAGAGACAGTGCTAGTTGTGCAGTAATAAACATGGAAAGAGAAATGAGGGCTGGTGCATATTGTACTTGTAGATGTGTTGAAGCAATCTTGTCTCCTGCATGTACATATTATGAAACTGCTGGCTTGATTATGTTCATAGGCAATGTTTTTTCAAATACAAACATGAAGTGCTACATTTATATACGGCACTGTTATAGGGACGTGATCAGGGTGGATGGTGGGATCTACATATAAAGTGCTGGATCTTGACATTGGAGGCCGAGGTTTGCATCCTGAGTCCCATGTGTAGTAGGTTTAGACAACAAAAGGGCCAAAAGCTGACTGTAAAAGTGTTGATGATGCTTAAATTGTCATGAGACAAGATGAACTTCAAACTCTGTATGATGATCTACAGCCTGGTCGTCAGAATAAAACGTTGGCACTGTACGTTTCTGCAAACCACAGAAATGTTGAATATCTACGTTACTACACGTGAAATATGTATCATCTCAACATTTCTAAAGTGACGTAGTTCATATGTGATCTATATGAGTTGATCTTTCCTATATAGGAGGAGGAGGGGCAGGTGGATGGTTAGTAAGTTTCTTGGCAGCAAGTTGGAAATCAGCAGAGAATACAGTTCGAGACCACCTTGAAACCGAAACCAGTGTCCGCTTCCTGTTTCAACCGACAGAAGCAGGTGTTTTTAGCGAGATGTCAGGACATTTGCAGCTGTTTTTCTGGCAAGAAAACCGGCTTTTTTTAGTGAGACATCGGCCGTTTTTTTTTTTTAAATTTTTTTTTATTTTAACCCAAACCATGACCTTTCCCTAACCCTAACCATGTGGTCTTTGTGCCTAAACCTAACCAGACCTTAACCACAGCGTTGTCACACCATTAAACAACATTATTCAACAGGCATAAATGTTAATATGCTACGTTTGTAGAAATGTTGATATGATACATAATGCACATGTTGAAACATACATATTCAACGTTTTCTGTGGTTTGCAGAAACGTTCAATGCCAACGTTTTCTTCTGGCATCTATGATGTATGATGAGCGGTGGTTACCATGCTTGTTGCTCATGTGTAATCAACTTCAATCTTTTATCATGTATTGTTCTGTGTAGTAGTTATACTTTGCCGCCATATACAATTACAATTACATACCATTTTTTATAGTATATTATAGTTATATTATAGTTTTAACATTTTTCAGTTCAGTTTTCTTCAGTTTTGCTGATTTCAGCCAACATGTAAAGACCCTTCTGGTTAGTTTGCTGTACTGTATGACAGATTATTCCATAAAACATGGATACACAGTAAAAAGCCACAGATAATTGCCTCTGTTTAGGAAATCAAGACTTCTAAGACTGGATTAATCAAGGTTATTCCAAGAGAAAATATGCAAGTTCTTTTGATGTATAACGACATTTTCCAAAATAGAGATTATCTATTCTACAAAAAAAATATCAAAAAGCTCCAACATTTGCTTTTTCTAACAGGACAAAAACTAAACAGCACAAAAAAAACGTTGGTTCTTTCAAGGCCATTCAGAGCTAAATATGATGTTTGCATGCAATAGTTGAGTTTAACAGCCCCATTTTGATTAAAAAAAACAAAAAAAATTTAACATTACCATCAATGGAGTTCTAGTATTTCATGAATGAAGGCATCATGTTTATAATTATGTGCCCATGTATCAAGTTTTATGTAAGCAAACCCAAGTGCGGTGTCAACATATGCATCGCAGATCTGCTTAGTTAAATATTGATTCCGTCAATTAAATTCCAGCATCAAGACTATCATCTCTGCCAGCTTCCAGCCAATGTTTCACAGCCAAGAGGCTTTTGTCCATCGCTCGTGTTGCTCTGGAGGGATTAAATGTTCAGCACATTTTGCCATCATTTGTATCTCTGGCTAAGCTTTGGTCATAAATAAAACACACACAGTTGTCAGCTATTTTCAGGGCTGTCAGTAGCATCCACATAGAGCGTACTGAAATATCATAAATTATACAGACAAAATTAACAATTTACTACTTACTTGAGTCATAAGAAAACTAAATTAACTGTTCTCTGATTTAATGAAAAACAAACCGTACAAACTGAAGACTTTTTATAATGTTCTTAATTTTATCAACATCAGTAAGACAGCTATGATCAAATTGGCCTTTTCTCAAAGGAGACTGGAAGACATCCCGCTGAGCAGCGGACAAGCAGGGAAAGATGTTCAACAAGTTGTGAGTCAGAGGGTTGTGAGACAGAGACATTAAAGGAATAATAAGACATATCTGTACAAATATGAATATGAAGCAGCCAGCAGCTGGTTAGCTTAGCTTAGCATAAAGACTGTAAACAGGCAGCGGTCTTTCCAAAGGTAGCAAAGGCTCACTAATTAAGTCAAGTCAAGTTTATAGAGCACATTTTTTTAAAAATTAACCAAAGTGTTCAAATGACAGTGAAAGGCACAAGAGTAGAGATAAAATGACATCAGCTGTAAAAGGCACGAATAGAAGACGACAATGATAAAATACAAGGCAATATCAAAGTATATGCACAAATGTCAAACATAAAACAGAATAACAACTGTAAGACAAATTTATGAATAAATAGATAAAAGATTATAAAAAAGAACTAAAGCCATTAAGAGCACCCAAAGGCCACTGAAAACATGTAAATCTTGAGTTTCGCCTTAAAAGTGTCAACGGAGGGGAAACGTTTGATTGAAAGAGGAAGACTATTCCAAAGCTTTGGGGCGGCTGCTGCAAAGGTACGATCTCCCCTCCCCACTAGCCTCGATCATGCAACAGTTAAACACAACTGATCTGAGGATGTAGGGGCAGAAAAGTTCAGAAATGTCCTGAGGTGCCAACACATGTATGTATATTAACACCTTAAAAACAAGAATTTGTGGGTTTAGAGCAACCTCATGGTGCAAAAATATAAAATAAGACCTCCCCTATCCATTCATCTTTAACCCACCTGACCTGAACGCCTTTCAATCGTGAAAGAGGATTCTAATACTTTCAGCTCATGTGCGTTTGCTTTCCTGTGTCTACATCAATGTTTTATGGGAGCCGAAAGCAGACATCACGAGACACAGCCACAAAAAAGACACGGTGATGTGCTTTCTGTCTCTGTCTCCTCCTGACTGATGTCTGTTTTTCTTGCCGCTTGAGGCCTGAGGGTGATCGAGGTTCCTGCCTTCCAGATGATTCTCTGCCTACACTGCTCCATCAGCTGAGCTTGCCAAGGGGGGTGTGTCTCTTTATTTTGGACAAGGACCATAATTGTAGCTATTCCAATCCTCTGTTTCGACCCAGCAGTTAACAAATTCAACGTTTTCCACACTGTAGTTCCTAAACCATGGATTTGGTGATGCCCTAAAACCATTAAGTTATATGAAAAAGTAAAAAAATACTTATTTTTTCTTTGCTCATGATGTTATTTGAAACAATGACTTTAACTTTAAGGTTGCACATCCAGAACATTGTGCACTGTTATATCTTCATATCTTGCTACAAAAACAGGAAAACACATTGCAATATTTGAACAAAACAACCAATTAATTATAAAAAAAATGGTAAAAATGAGAATCGAACTCTGTCACACTGTCTCATCTCCTGCAAAGTGCTGAAATTGGGCTCTTAGTGTCAATGGAGATTTATTTTATTCAGTTCACAGCAGACAAACCTGTTAGAAAAGGAAATTCTTTTCCTAAAATAACTAGCTATTATTGTTCTTCATTAAGCTGGTGTCAAGCTCAAGATTGTTTGTTTCATACCAGGCTGCCTGATGAACAACAAAGATAGTTACATAAATGTTTACAGGAAGAGTGGGTAACGCTGTGTTTCACTGAATGAAATCTCAGTCAAGTCATACGTTTTTCAGACAAGATTTGCAAGTCAAAATGCATTTCTCTCAGGTTCATCCATAATAAACAGCCAATTACAATCTCCCATGAACCAAATCACACAAACTATTTATTTTTTAGTGGAAGCAGTGCATTGAATGTCCATTTGCATGTGGTGAATCTAAGGAACTCCATATGTCATCTAATGATGAAGCGAAGATTTAAATTTGTTTAACCATGCAAAAAGTCTCTTGATGAGTTTTCTTGTGACATGGTCTTCCCTCTGATCAAACTGAAAGCAAATCATGAGCTGTGTCTCAAATCACATACTTCTGTTAGTACACTTTCATGTAGTACACTGTGTACACTGTGTACTTACTGGCGTAGAGCGTGAATTTTGACATGGTAATGTTGTCTCAAATCAAACACAGCCGTTGTGCACTTACCAGAAATGATGATTGCAAATTAGCATTAGCTAGCGTTAGCACTTACGTTATCGTTCACGCTACCAAATCATTACAGACTGCTAAATTAACCCAAAAAACATACTGATGGCTTAAATCCAACAACAGTATAGTGGTGCTAAGTGCTAAAAAACACATGTATAACTTACATTTGTATAATGTGGCGATGTTCACTGTAGTTACAACGTACTCGGCCGCCATTTCCAGTTTGAAAAGTGGTCCCTCCCCTTCTGCTACGTAGCCAAGATGGTGACCATTGAGGACGAGAAGTGTCCATAGTTCCACACTCAACTTTTTGACCGTTTTGAGTCCACCATCCGGGTTCTCACAGTACACTGCATTTTTCCAAACTTCTCAGTGTGAACGCGCATATGCACTCAAAATGTTAAGAGTAAGTACAGAAGTGTGCGATTTGAGACGCAGTAATGGTTTGATGAAGATGGGTTATCACTTCAGTCACATACGTAGTTCTTATTTATCAAAGTATGCAAAGTCCATTCTCAGTGTTTGTGCACTGGAGGCTTCAAGTCTCTATATCACATTTGTTTAAGTTGCATACTGGACCACGATTGGCTCCAACTAGTTGTGATGTAACAAATCACACTCATAGGTACACGTGTTTAAGGTGTACCTATGAGTGTGGAGAGTGAGGAGATTTAAGGTGATCACAGAGAAACTTTCCTCTTTCAGCTTATGAAGGTTAAAACAAAATCTCTGCACATACGTCATTCTGCACAGTGAAGAGAACAACAAACAACTGAAGGAACAAGATGAAGAACACATTTCTGAGTGGAAGGAGACTTTAAGTTCAGTAATGTTGACTCTACAAGTTTTACATTATAACAACTAATAAAAGTGAACCAATGATTCAAAAACATGGGCTTTACACTGTAATCTGAAATACCAGAGGACTAGAAGATTTCTAGAAGGGTACAATGCAATGTTAGACTTTGGTGATTTGTAATTAACGTTACAAATATTAATCCAAATACAGGCCTTAAAAGATCTAAAATTGCAATCACAATTATTTTAATGCTCATACAGACTTATCATTGCTGTATATAGCAGAACTAGCACAGCTCAACTTCAACTGTTTTAATAAACAGACTAAAGTGATGGTGTGCAAAATCCTTGAGGTATGAACCATAATGAACAGATCAGGTATCTTACAGTGATTTCAGGTTGTCAGCAGCGACTGTAAGATTATACTGTAGCACCTTTTGTAGCATCTGTTTATACAAAAACATTTAATTAAAAAAATAAATAAATAAAATAAACCAGGCAGGCAGTATGAGATGTGATTATTCTTATAATTGTGTCGATAGACAAGCAGAATCACATTTATAATATTACTCAATATTTTACAAAAACAAATCAGCTCTTTTAGTAGCAAAAGCAAGAAGTTGCACATAATTAAAGAGTTTGTGCATCAGAATGATTTGTGCATCAGCAGGGAGGAAAATAGTCTGTTCTCTCTCTTTTTTTATTATTATTTTAAACTTCCAACAAAACCAACAGTACAATTTCCATACTATTCATCCTTCAACATAACCTTGTGCTAAGAATGGACTGAGCCTATGGCTATTGGCTGTATTGTTCCAAAGTCTAACCCTTCATGCAAAATATGCAAATCAGATCTGATTAATCGCCCTGCCACTAATCCTCACAGTTGATCCCTTCCAGAGTGGAGGGTCCAATTTGCATATCTCCTTTTGCATCTAATCTTTTCTGATAGAAAGCTGGTAATTATAGTTCTCGCCTGCCCTGTGCTCTATTAGTGAATGAATGCGGTCTGCCAGTCGCACATGAGCCACAATAGAATTTTAATCACCCCCTGACCCAAGCCCTCGTCAAAATGTATTAAGCACATGAGGACTAGTGGACTGTAGATATTTACTCGACCATGACAATATGTTTCACCATAGATTTGTTTTAATAACCCTGGGATGTCTTTTCTTATAACCAGATACAAGATTTGAGTGAAAGGTGGAAGGGTTAATGTAGATGAAAGATGGAAAAAAATCAGCTTTTGAAATCACATTTTGACGTCTCAAGTCCTTATACCTCCTCTTAAATGTATGCTTGGTCTCAAATCTCATAAGTGGCGGAGGTGTCAGAGGAGTATTGTAGCCTCCATATGAACCGCAGAGGCCTGAGGCGAGATGTATTCTATATAGTTTGACAGATAGGACTTTTTAAAGGCTATTCAAATCATTTTAGACTCTGGTTGGTGTCAAATTTTAGTTCGGCATGGCGCTTACAGCATAAGAGCATACTCCAATGTATTAAATTCAATTCAATGACAATGAAAGATTGAAAATATGGAAAGAAACCTGAGAATACTGAAAGAAACTGAATATGCTGATGGTACCTGATAATCAGACTGAATTGACATAATGTTTTCACTTAATTATTGAGCCTGACATCAGCTTAACTTTCAATTTGGGAGAAGGGTCTCATCTTAACATGACAATAGTGACATATCCATCTTGGCAACGACATTTTCAATTGACACTGACACAGTTGCTAAAAGCACGTTTAGTGATATGTGTCACTTTAAGAGTTGTTATTCTTGTAGGTGGACCCACTTGTATATGTGACAAATAACAGTCATTTCAAATTATTTCATTTTTCAGAAAAGATCATTTAATTCCTTCCACAGTTATGCTATTGTGTTCATATAATTTCATTGTTATTTCCGGCTATATTGCTAAATTGATCAGTGTTAAAAGCAGCCAGAGTACATATAGTACCAATAGTTAATGCAGGTACTTGCCCGCTTGAGTTAATAATGGGTCAGTCTATTAATAATGCTTCGGGACATCAGTAGCGGGGAATCATGCTCCTCTTCCTCACTCAATACAGACAAGTGATGGTGAGAAATGTATGTTGGTCTCTTCATCCTTCTCCCCTCACTACTTCCCATGTTTAAGGTAATTACATACACAAAGCACTGTGAACTTGTAGATATACTATATGTTGTTACTGTTTTTCCTATGACATTATTGTTCATTGTCAGAGAAAGAGGCGAACTTTGTACTTGTATATTGTTTGAGAGTTTCTGGCTACTTCAGTCACTGTGTAAGCTAGCTACTGGCGAATTTATGTCCGTCTCGCTATAGTGTCCGACTGTTGATCTGCCATTGTTTGCATTTAAACTAGTCATTAAGGGACTTTCTGTAAGGTTGTAAAATGTTTATTTTATCACTGTAAGAAGTCTAATATACTTCATGAGCAACATTCCATGTTGTACACTGGGTTAAAAAGATCATTTACATCATTTAGAAAATGTAAAAGAATAATTCAGTTGTGGAAACTGTGGTTCTGAGACTGAATATGTTTATTGTATTGTGTGTTGTATAAAAGGCGAGAGCTGTCCTCACTATTCCCCTTGTTTAAGGGCACAACATATAGTTGCATCAGTTTTATTCACACTTTGTTGCCATTTTTGTCGGATTCTGCCTCTGGCACAAAAAGATTACATCCCGATTGTTCATTTTACTTACAATGCTCTAATTGAATCAGTTGTTTCTCCAACAGGGTAACATCCTTCAATGGGCACAACACCACATCTATTTATATCTAGAGATGATGGTGGTGATACGGAGGTCTGGAACGATGCTTCTGATGGAATTTTTGCTATTGCCTTTCTGTTGCCTCTATCTAAACTCTGTATGCATGAGTGTATTTTTATGAGGAATGTGCTCTGAATTTGCTTAATTGACGGGCATTCAAAGACTGTAATTACAAAGGCATAAAGGTCATAAAGGGAGCATAAAGACCCCCCCACCCACCACCCACCTACAAACACACACACACACGTTTACTCAAGTACTTTACCTAAGCACAATTTTTTTATTTACTTGAGCATTTCCATGCTCAGACTGTATCTACCTTTCCTCCACTACATTTCAGAGGGAAATATTGACTTGTTACTCCTCTACATTTATTTGAGAGTGATACGTGCTATTTACCTTGTAAATTTCACACACAAAACTTACAGAACTAACAAATAGAATATGATGCATTGTTATAGATTAAGCTAATTTGCTTAGAGTAATCAAGTAGTCCGTTCACAGTGTTCATTTTGGGTCTTTTCATACATGACAACATGTGGAAAGTTTTTTAGAAACTACAGAAATTCTATGTTTTTTTACTTTCATCCCGTGATACACGTATGATATGTACTTATGCGGCTATGGCACCATTATTGCCTCGCAGTAACCCGTATGCATCCGGCTGGTTACCTGAGGCTGGTTCTAAGTGCACATTGAAATTATGATGGGAGAAAGAAAGGTCGTTTTCTCTTTATGAAAAATGTAGTTTCCTTGAAGCTTATGAGAAACTGCCAAAAACGAGTCAACAAGGTGCAGCAGCGAAACAACAGGCGTTTGAAACAGCTGTACTTGAAACAGTCGATAAAATTCAATAAATAGCAAAGCTGGTTGTTTCATTACTTTATATTCATGTAATAAATATGCAAATGTCAATTAGATGGTAATCTTCATGAGAAATAAAGAAAAAAAATTGGCTATAATAATCATCTGCTTATAGTGATCAATTGGACCCAGACAGATATGATCACTAAAAGCTGTTTCCACTGTACATGAAAACCACCTACACAGATTTCTTGTGAGTCGTCTGGTGACATTTTATTCATGGTCGTCTAAGGACTATCTGTGCACCCCATTATGCATTCCATATACTGTATATAGTGGAGAGTGTCTCTACGGCAGAGATGTGAAAAGTGTCACAAGGTCTGTCTTTTCTCACTGCAATAACAATCATGATGCAGGTTTTGAAATAACTTACCTGTTTCACATCGTAAGCGAAGAGTACATATTTCAGGTCAGGGGACACAGAATACTTTGCCACATTGAAATTTACCTGGTGAGAAGGAAAAAAACAGACAGACAGTAAGAAGTAAATACTGTTTGCAATGATGATCATTATGACAGCATTTATATTGTGATAAATTAAGATACAGTATGCAAAACTAATGTCTACTTACAAACGTTGTGTTTGTCAAGACAATCTCTGTTTCGTTTGTGAGGATGTTGAACTTGATGACGTGGCCATCGCTGTTTCTGTAGATAACTTCAGAGTCTGTGTAGAGAGACAGAGGGAACAAAGAAAAAAAACATCTGTAAGAAGGAAATTGAATTTAGAAAGCCTCAAGACTGTGAGAATCAAAAGTGAGATTTCACAGCCAGACAAACACAAAGGGAGGACCTACATTTTTCATCTTCTAGGTAACACTGCATGTTCTGTATTGTTGGCAAGAGCATTGTGTGGCACGGCCAGGAAAACATCTTTTGTACCAAGTTGAATTGGTTTGCCGTGACTTCGTTGTTTGTTTTTTGTCTGAGCCAAAAATTCAGAAACGTAGCCCACCTCAAATGTCATAGAATGGGGGATTGTCACAGATGACAGTAGCTTTGTATAACAGTTTGCACAAAAATTTTACATGTATGCATGAAAACATGCACATACACACACGTTAAAGAACAGCAACATAGCAGCTATTAAGATAGACCTTAGCAATAGGTTTATGCAACAGGTTGTCAAATTTACACATGTGAATGCAACTATTTCTTCCATCAAGATTTATTTTCAAAGTGTTCTACTCGAGCAAAATGCAGCATTTACAAGAAAGCAACTACAATCAAGCATTGACAAAGTTTGGTCACAATGCCGCCCACAGTGGAATAAAATGCCAGGCACACATGAATCACTGCTTCATAAAAAAAATAAATAAATAAATAAAGCAAGCAAAATCATAAAGACAAATCAACAATGGACAAACGGAGGAGGATTTCTGGCTACAGAGCATGAATAAAAATGTTATCTTCTACAAGACCCGCTGAAAATCAGATCAAAAAGGGGACATTTTTTCATGTTTTCAAGTTCAGCCTTCCCTTCCTTTTGCATTCTTGGCCAGTTCTTGGTCCTCAACAATTAGTGGATAGACTTCTATAAAATTTTATACAGATATTTATGGTTTCCAGACAACGTATCCTGTTGACTTTTCATCCAGTGCAACCAGCAGGTGGGAAACATTGTTAATTAGCTGAAGTTAGCATGCTAACAACAGAGATGGCGAACATGCCAGCATTATGTCAATGCTAACATGGCTGTAGACCCCTGTTCTTCTATAGTTGCTGTTATGTCTACATTATTTTAAATAAAATATCCAAATAAGATAAGGATGACAAAGCAAAAATACAAAAAAAAATGTAATGTTTGCTGTTTGCTTGATGAGTTTTGGTTTTCTAACCGTGTGCAACTGCTACAGTAGTGTCATCTTATCAGACAGGCAGTGGGTATAAATCTATTGCTAAAGGACCACAGGCCAAATAAGGACACTCTAAGTCCTTATTTGACCAAGTGAAATGAAAGTTACTTGCCAGAACTCCTAATCTCACACTTGAGTTATTTTGTTTGATTAACACATCTGTTCTAATGTTTCATTTAGTTCACATACTGTAGGAGATTCTGACTCTCACACATCATCACACTACAGCAAGAACTGTGCACTGGAGATGCCAGTGTGTTTGTGTATATACAGTAAAGTACATGTACTGTGTACAAAACACGAAAGTTCACATTTATGTCAGCAGCTTTTGAATTCAGCTCTACAGGGTCTATCATCTATGCGCTCAAATACTTTATGCTATATGCCCTTGCATTTATATGTTTATATCAATTGGTCAAAGACGCTTATCATCAAAGAATTAGTCATTTATGGCAAAGTATTATATTGTTAGATCTGGTACAAAAAGGCACTGCTGCTTGAGGGAGACAAGCAGCTGATGAATGAGTCTATGATTAGGAAGCATGAATGAAGCAGCAGATGCTATAATAAGCTCCTTTATCTTAACAAAGTTGTACAAGTCTTTAGTGAATGTCTGCAAAATACATAGTGAATCAATGCATGTTCTACCAGTATGTAAAATATAGAAGGGGATGTCACAAGATTACATAATCAATGACATACCGGTAACTCCAATACATTATGGCACTCAATTGCTGCTTCCCAGTTAAGAAGGCATTTCACTGAGGCATTTCTTCAGATACATACCATGTGATGTATCCATCAGTCACTATGGTGATAGAGAGTGGGGTGAAATGCAACATACGTCTGTGGTTACATAGACCACAACACCCCTGTTCTTGTTTGTTTAATGGGATTTCTGGTTAAGTGGAGGCAATGGTGAGCAACAGCATGACATGAATGCTTTGTCCACATAAGGGGGTAAAGGGGTAGTTGAGGGTTTTCTGAGTTCATCCAGTGTCACTGGGAGTCATATAATGATGAACAGCTTTACAAGTAAACACAGCTGTATTTATAGAAATCCTCTGGCTAATCCCAAACAGCTGCTGATGCTGCATTTGGATGGCACTCTGTACCCTGAGGAATAGGTTTCCCCAGCTTCCACCATGATACATAAAGTTTCTTCTGGCGTTATCAAATGTGGCTGCTGTGGTTTGGTTAACGCCTTCACCATCATAGAAAAAAGGAACCAGCAATAGAGGAAACATTCATATTAAGGTAAATAAATAGCATTGGGGCCCTATTTCTGTAGAAGGGCGATGTCCAGTGAAAGCAGCGTTATGACAGTTTGGTATTTTGCTGACCTTGAGATTTGCTTTGCCTGTGGTATTCTGGTGTTGAGTGCAATGTGCAGAGTGCACAGGTGGGAGTAAATCACTGCTGCTATGTGAAGGCAGTAGGACAGATACTGAATGTGTGATAAATCTGAAGTGCTGTGCCAGAACTCACTGTCTATACACACGGCCATTGTCCTTGTAAAAACATCCAGATGCTGCTGTCACATCAGTTACAATATGTGACCATTTACAATGAGAAATACAGTAGAATTAAAACTGAATTAGCACTGGATTCATGCAATCACTGACATTTATAATTACTCATTTCATCATCATTGCAAAGCTCTGCACTAAACTATCAAATCATATCAAATCAATGGATGCTTTTCAGAAGAAGCATCTTTTCATTTGTCGAGCTAATGTTGTCATGCTTTACTGTGATTGGCACAGCTGCTTCAGAGCTATGAGACCAGTGGTGTGACTGTGGGAGTATATTTATTAATCAGCACCAATCACCCAGCTGTCTTGTACTTTGCGCTGCTTCACATACATCAACCAAAAGCAAGTGTGCTTGGAGACGCCTACACAGTCCACATCTACAAGACCTACAGTATACCCTGTGCTTGCTGTTGTGCTTATGCAAATAAAATGGGATCCATAATTTTCTAACACCAGTGTAGTCTTGGTTGTTTTGCATGTTTTAACTGGAAATATTTATATTTTACAGTTCTGATCATTTTTCAAAACTTGATTGCTTTCCTTTCCTCCAAGCAGTCATTGGTTTCCATTCATTTCAGGGTTCCTTTATCAAATCACAGTTTCCTGGGGACACTTACTTTGTTGTTGAGGTCATTTCTCAGTAGGTAAGTGGACAAATGATGGGAGCTCAACAAAATTTGATATACTGCAGTGAGCTAATCATTTCTATTGTGTGCTGTGTTGTAATTGCCTAAAATAGCCCATTTATAACAAAAGAAGTATATATGTAACACTGAGAGGTACCACTGATAAAACTAGTATGCCTGCAAAAGTTTGTGACTCCAATTAGGTCCTTTTATAAGTACCAAAATAATTTTCATTTCATCTAATGTCCAGCGGTGTTAAAGTCCAAGTCAGTTCATGCCAATGAGAGAAAAATTAATATTTAGAGCTGATCAAAGGGAACTCATTCATGAACATTACCATGGGTCTCTGCACTGCTCTGCACTTGTCTCCTTAAATAATGGAATGTCTGCAGCTGAAAAAGAACAAGCTAAGACTAATGTATAAGTAATGTCCTACGTCTGTAACACCATGAATAATGAAATGTCTCTGCTTTTTTCTGCCAGGCTTAACTCTGAAATTTAGGTGTGTGCAGATTAAATAATGGCCACTTTCCATGCCACATGCTTACCACCGCAGCTTTTGTGTGCACGTAAGAATACTTGATTATAAGACAAGAAAATATGATATAATCCTGCAGTAAAGGCTATTAAAGCTCAATTTAAGATTATCCTCTTTGATGACGGTGCCATCCTGATGCACCATGAACATATAATTTAAACAGTTTCCTGTTGGAATTACCAGGAATGCATTATCAGTGTTTGTGGCAGAGGCTGGCATTAGTCACGACCCGATGAGATCATCTCTCCTTCTTCTCTTTAATATCTGTGATTGCACCTACTCTGACAGTTGAGTTGAAAAGAACAGTGCACCATGAAAGAGAGTGTGATGTCCTTGTGTGAAAGGTGCACGATCACTGAAGCTGCAGTGCTATTTCAGCTTGTGAGGAGACTTTGTATTTCCTTTGTGTGTTGCTCTGGTCCTAAGTGAACTGGTAGCAAGCTGCAGGGACAGTTTAGCTGCTCATAAGATAGATCGAAGCTGCATCCACCAACACAATCCCCCCTGCTTGCCTGACAGAGTACAGTGACAGCTCTGCGTTCACTGAAAATAATTCACATGGCAGCCACATGTGGATATACTGTAGTTATAATGAACACTGTTTCGAACATGTTTTATAGACTTTGCTTGGGGGAGAAATGTCACCAATATATCCACAAAAAGGGCTGCCAAGCCTTTGGCACAAAAATGGCATTCCACAGCGTGATTGCTACTAATAGCTCATAGCACGTCACAAGGATACCAAAGGTGAGGAAAACATTTATGCCTTGAAAAACCTGCCACTTCACTGCGATAGTCAACCCCTAACACTATTAATCCCTTGAAATTCTCTGCCAGTGAGTATTTCTTCCCATACAATTGGTAAACAGCCACACACTGGACTCCTTGAAGGAGCCAGCGTAATGATATCTCCCTTCCACTGTTTGTACTTAGTGAGCCATGAGGCACATTGTAATTTTCTTTTGAAAATGCCCGATTTACTCGGGTTTTAACTGTCCAGATCCAGAGCCTGATGCCCGCATTACTGCCATGACTGTCAGGAAATAAAAGATTAATTCTGCCCATTGGCTGGAGGCGGAAATAAAAAATAACAGCATTCAGTGCTAACTATAGAAGCCAGTAATAATGTGATACATTTCTTAATCATATGCCTATTTTTGATCACTTGAGGAAATGATTATGGCAGCAGATATGAAATGTAAAGTGTCCCTGCTACTGCTACATCAGTATGTACTGTAATTCTTTGCAGGTTAGAGAAATGGACACGCCTGTCCACATACTTTTTTGCACTTTTACTCAAGGTCTGTTTTTATGATTTGGCCCAGATCTCTTAGTTCCAACTGAAGAAAATCTTAATGCTGCACCATACAATGATATTTAAGACAACAGTGCTTTTAACTTTAAGTCAGGAAGATTAAAATCCCCCGTCTTCCTCCAAGATACCTAAGTTCAAGGCAGTGTAAAAACATAAATATTGATCTTTTTATTCGTGATGTTATTGCAATAGACTGGGATAAGTTTCAGTTGATACCTTATGTTGAGGATGCATGGAATTTCCTTTTGAGTGAATTTATTAAAGTTGTTGATATACATGCTCATTGGAAAACAATGAAAGTTAAAGGTGGACATTTACCATGGATTACTTCAGATTTGATAAGTCTTTTTAAAATTAGAGATAAAGCCTGGGCAAAATGTTAAATATCTAGGGATCTAGCTGACTGGGAAGCATACAAACATTTAAGAAATTTCTGTAAGACAAAAACTAGGAATGTTAAGTCCAACTATTATAGAAATAGTCTTTCTCATGACTTCCGTAACACTAAACAGTTCTGGTACAGGATGAAAAGTATCCTTAGCCCCAGTAAAAGCTCTGTTGCACAGATCTGTGTTAATGATGAAGTTGTCCTTGACCGCGCTATTATTTCAAAAGTTTTCAATCATCATTTTTCCTCTGTTTGTAGTTCTTATTCTTTTATTACACATTATTTAAATCATCAAATTAGTAACCTAACTACCAGTGGTTCATTTTCTTTCAGACGTATTTTACACACTGAAATTATGCAAGTTATTTCTGCTTTAAATGTTGGCTCTGCGCCTAGTTCCGATGGCTTAGAGGCTAAGTTTATAAAATTAGCTTCTCAAGTGCTTATTTCCCATTTGCCAACCTATTTAATCGGTCCCAATCTACTTGTAATCTTCCATCTATTTGGAAATGTGCTAAAGTCACTCCACTTCATTAAGGAGATCTACTAGATCTTAATAATTATAGATGGATTTCTATTATTTGCACTACAGCTAAAATATGTGAGAAGTTAATTTTTTATCAATTATCACAATATATTAATGATCACAATATATTATCCCTATTTCAGTCTGGTTTTCATTCTAATTTTTCTACCACTACTGCCCTTGTAAAATGTTCCCATGATGTACTCTCATCTTTAGACAAAGGTCAATTCACAATTTTTTATTAATTTAACCAAGGCTTTTGATTCAGTTGGCCATTATTTTCTTCTTGATAAACTTTGTGCTATTGGTGTCTCTCAACAGGCATTATTTTGGTTTAATTCTTACCTTCATAATCTTTGTCAGGGTGTTTCTTTTCATCACACTCAATCTGATTATTTAATTGTTAAAAAGGGTGTACCACAAGGATCTATTTTAGGACCTTTACTTTTTTTTCTCTCTGTATTAATGATCCTCTTAAAAGTTGCACTGTACTCCGTTGCGACAAGAGCGTACCGGAGCTCAAGACTGAGCTCCGCATCGAGGATGAGTACCCCACTTCATCCGGTCCGCCACCGCCACCAGAGACGCCAGATGCTGCCGGATGATGCCGGATGCTGCCAGACACCTCAGCTGAGATTGCCCCCAGCAGCTTCGCTATCTATGCCTCTCGTCCCTGGCTGCAACATCGCTGACCTTCAGAAATCCACTCCCAACTTCAGTTCAAGAGTATTACCCTTAGAGTCCAGTAGAGGGCTCCGCCTGTGCTTATAGAACTAGGGTTACAGTATTATAACCTTTGCTATAGCAGCATATTAACGCCCATGATTTTGGAATGAGATGTTCAATAACCGCTCATGGGTTGAACGTTTGTGTGTCAACATACTTTTGAGCATATGGACTGTATACCATATACAGTATATCTAGAATTCCTTAAAGTTCCTTAGCAGAAAACTGACAATGTGTAGTGACATCTGGGTAAATTCTTCTACTGAATCCTGTTCATATTACTTGCTAAATAGTGTTTTCAAGACTGTCTTGCACCTTTACTCCTTTTTTGTCCACTTGGAAATATGAAAGGACACAAATGTAATCTAATGTGTTCCATCACAATATTTCATGTATTGCGTGTACAATCATAACTCAACCCATTAAGCAGACTTTGCTACATTGGTTGCAGTTTCTTAAATACATGAAGGTGGGGGTTAGAAACAGTGAAAAGCACATTTTAGCCTAACAGAAAGTCTGGGGGCCAAATGGGAACTCTGGGCACAATGTAATATGCATGGCACACACTAAATTATTTAGCCAAGGTTGCGTAATGCTTGAATGCTGTGTCTGCAGCCCCTAAGGTTTCACCAAATGTCACAGCTGGTCAAGCTCAAAGCCAACTTGTTAAAGATAGAACATGAGTGCTTGGTTCTGCAGATGCTGACAGTAAATACGGTAGCATCTGCTGGAGTGTAAGGATTCAGTGCCAGCTACTGCTAGCACCACAGTGTTTAATTAAAAATGGCACCAGTGGTTCACTGCTTATACACTTAAGGTCTGTTGTTGATGAGCAAAAAGGAGAATCAGAATCATTTTTATCAGAACTTGCAGAATATGTACAGGCATAAATATATTGGCTGCCTTTTGTTGGGCACTTGGTGTATAATGGTACAATAAAATATTCTTGTGTAAAGCAGACAACACAGACATACTTGTGGATGTAGAAATATAACTTGAAAATAGTTACTTAAGCATCATATAATCAGAGTTTCCATCATAACGGAAATTAGCAAAGCTACAGATTTATGAGATCGCTGTTGATGAGGGCAAATGATGAAATTATATTACATGATCACTTGGTAGGATTATAGTTCGTGATGTTGAAGAGTTTTACTAATACTGGTAGAATAACAAAAACCCTGAGGGAGCAAATGCTAAAGAAGATTAATGACACAATTAATGACATGAAGAGCTCATTAAGAGCTGCATGACAACAACATTATAAATACAACAACCACTTGGCGCAATAGTTGTTAATGAGTGGCAACGAGTGCCAAACACACTCACATTTGAGGAGGGATTGTTTGCACATCCAAATGGGGCACCAATCACCTGTGGCCTACACTATTTTAATGTGGTGATGTGGAGAGTCTATACACATTTCAAGTTCTTGCAAGATTTGCCTTGTCTGATAACCAGAAAACACTAATTATGGTTTGAATGGAGTTTTGACACCAATGAGACATGAGCATATTCACATATGCGTTATTTATTTTTCATCTAATAACTCCACTAAGAAGATGAACTCTCTACCTTGATGTCTGCCTTCAAATTTTGAAATATAATACACATTTTTTTACATAATAATTTGATATTTTTTAGTATAATCTGTCCTCAAGTGGGTTTTTTAGTGATGGAAATGGCCAGAAAAAAATATATTAGATTCATTCTCTTAGTTTTAAAAGATTCTCAAGTAGCCATTACAGAGTCTTTTTGGTTTGATCCTTGGATTGATTTCTTACCATTGCAATTTAGTAATGTGCTTTAATATCGCTGTTAAAATGACTTTTGATTTCAGTTTTATGAGATGAGCTAACTAGCTGCAAAGCTAATCAACCAGATGCTTTCTCTGCCATGGGCTGCTTTCTAAGTTAACACATAATTAAGGCAAATGTATGTTAGTTGGTCTGTATAAGTTACGTAAGCTAACTGTTGCCTAATTTGGAAACCTGTGAAGAAAAGTGTTGTAATATTGTTGCACATATTTCATTGTAACTGTGTAATGTGTTATGTATTCTTGTGTTTGTGCCTGCAGTTCTACAGCTTAAGCTTCAGTAAATCATGCTTAACATGAAGTACAACCTACTGAGTCTTGTGTTAGCTGACTGTCTAGCTATGCAGTGTGACTCATCTGCGAGGGCAAAATACAAGCAAATGAGTGAGGGAGAGAACATGCAATTGAATAAGAGAAGCAAAACTTTAATTTGTATTTGATTAACTGTGGCTTCACACTAATATAGAAACAAATAAGTATAAAGCACTTAGCAGATCTTGACAGTTGAGATTCACTTCTGACCTTGGAAACAGCAAACGACAAATCAATCTAACAGTATGGTCCTTTCAGTTGCTATTCTAAGCTTTCAACCATATAATTTTTCATGTTATATGATCAAAAGTTGCGGAGCAGCTACTAAATGTTGATATTGTTTTACTAATTGCTTGTTCCAAAGTTTCAGCTTTCAAGTCAACATGAATGAAAAGTCCTGCTCGGAGGTATGGAAATTTCCACATCTATAATTCTGTAGCAAGTGGACAAACTCCATCTGCTGAGGAAGATCATGCCATGCAATCAAAAGCTCCTGAACAGCTATTCATTGGACCTTATGGTGAGATTGTTTTTTCACAGCTCAACAGATTGTCTACTATGGAGACAGGTGCTGTAAAGTCTTCAGTTTTGACCTTTGGTTGTTTCTTTTTATATCCATTCATTGCATTCAATCACACATCAGAATTATACAACAGCAAATTACAACAAACAGCACGACTCATGTGTGAAAACTGTGTCCAGCAATGTCTTCTTTGTCTTATCTTCACGGTTCTTCAGATATGGTGGTAACGTGAACAGGGATGGGAAAGGGACTTTTAGTTTCTAGTGGTTCCTTGGGATCTTGAACTTTTTGGTTGAAAAAGGGACACTTGCCTCCTCTGCGCTTTAATTTATTAACAATATTAAGCTCAGAGGTTATATTTATGTACTTTTGAAATATTCATCTGTAAAGTAGGTGGTACATTACAGTACAATGAAAAGCCATTGCTATTTTTTCTTCAGCTATCATGAGATCTGAGATCACTCAAAGTGGCTCAGCATCCATTAATGTCCCACGTTGCTCTGAATCCACCAATATGCTTTGATTGACAAAATAAGAGCAGACAAGTGCCTTAAATTAGAGAGCTCCCCTGCAATCCATCTAGCCTCTAACTATTTTTCCCCCACCAGAGAATAAATGAGTTACATTCTGTGATTAGATTAAAAGATTAGGAGATAGATTAACACAACACCTTCTCTACAACAGGAACCTTTTAGACATCATCAATAAAGAGATTTAATTAATTACTGAGCATTATTTAACAAGCCATTGTGAATCATTGTAATTAACTTGTTGGGGTTGTGTACACTGTCCAAGGGTCATGTGCCAGTGGGTTTGAATTTGTATTGGTATTAAAACAGTTCAGTTCTGCTTCAGTGACACATACAGCACATGTTAAATGTCTCGTGTGCCAGCCTGTTCTCATTTCCAGGGTGTCAAGTACCGACGTTTGGTCACGCCCCTCAGCATCTGATAGTAACGCACAAGGCACCCTTTAGCGTCTGTATGAGACACACCGGGCTTTCAACTAACTCCGATATAAATCCATCCACGTCATTATTAGACACCATATAACCAACGACGTCTATATAAGCTGACATTTTCCCTCTTGGGAGGAGGCAGGTTGGGTGGATGGCTAGATAGGTAGGCAAAAAGTGGACAACACTATTCGCCTCCCGCTTCCAACTGTGGGTGTCACGTTTCCAACTGTGACTCGGGACGTTTTTTGTTGTGGTGTTTACTGTTGCCATGATGACATTTCAAATGATCATTTTAACCCAAACCGCCATCTTTCCCTAAACTTAACCAAGTGTTTTTTGTGCCTAACAAGGCCACACCAGTTGCTCTGAGTGTGTAAAATTGCTGCAGATGGGTCAACATTGGATTTAACTGAAAGCCGTCACTATACAGATGCCAAAAAGTGCCTTGTGTGTCTGCATGAGACACCAGAGGGGCGTGACAAAGCGTCGGCATTTGACGACCTGGGATGAGAATGGGTTGCGTGTGCAAAGCAAACTGGTGAGGCACTCTTGTCCTACATGGGTTTGCATGCAGAAGCATACTGCATTAGCCTTGTCCATTACAATTAATAAGCCTATTTCATCTCAACTGTCCACCCACACCACACGCTAATGATGACATGCTTCATTTTTATCAGAACTGCAGATAATTTACGAGTGCAAGAACATGGATGGCTGGTTTCAAGAGCCTCCTCTTCTGTGTGCTGAGCACCTACTTCAACCCCATCAAGTTTTTGACTTTTACACCACTGGACATGCACGCTAAGAATGAGATGCAGGAGGAATTGCTCTCCATTTAGCAAAGCATGCACTACTGTCTTGGGTACATATGCATATGAAATGCTTGTATGTGAAAGAGGGGCCCACTATGCATTCCCTCCTTATCACATCACATTGTTCTCCTCCTTCTTTTCCTCATCATCACCATCATCTAAAACAATGTCAGCAACAAAATCAGGTGAACAACACTCATGATTATACTGAGATTAATGTTACTAAACCAGTTCCAGACCTTCCTTTTACAGCAATACTTCAGGGAAGCAGCAGAGTCCTCTTCAAAGGTGCCTTTCCAGCCTCCCAGCCTGTACCTGGATGCTGCACTGTTCCGTACAGTCAGCAGTTTTGCCTGTAACCTGCACTTCCCCCGTGGCTCTAACAGGAACATTTCCATTATCTCAAGGTCTTTTATCACTAAGTCATCTGGACTCGCTACATACAGTAACATCATGTGTTCAGCAAAAGGCTTTGTGCTAAATGACAAAAACACAGTATTTCAACATGATGAGATGCAAAACTACACTCGAAGAATTTAAATATTGATTCAACTTTGAGGCAATGATTCACACAAAATAAACTATTTTAGCAGAGATGGATAAACTATTAATTTAAACTGTAATAGGCTATTTCGCTTTTTTGTTACCACATACAAGGGTGCAGAATTGTAGTTTAACATTGTCATGCTTTGCAGGCTCTGGCCTGTTAATAAAGAGCAATATGAGGTTTAGAGTCCTGACACAGGACAACATGAGCCCAAGTTTTTGCCATCTGTTGTATTATTGTATCGTATTGATGGTGAGATCACTCAACGTCCATGCTATTAATCACTACTTGTACGACAACATTGGAATTGCAACAGTGAAAACTTTGTAGAACACAATGTAAAACAAAGTTATAACAGTAATGATGCAGATACAAAAATAAAAGTCATTTAATTTAATCCAAATACAACATAACACTTTGGCTCTAAAATTAGAAATCTTAGAATACAAGAATAAATAATTAATTTTAGATTGCAGCATTGTTATATTTTTCCACCGTACCTCATGCTCTGTTTTGAAATGAAGGGACTCATTAAATTCAGTTAAGACCCAGCAGCCTTTACTGTTTTGTTTTTAATTAGTATGCTGCTGTGTGATATTGTGGTGTTTGTTTCATTATCAATATACCCCTTGATGCTTTGTCAGATGAAAATAATTCTCACTGAGGTGTACAACAATTAAGAAAAGCTTAACATGTGTAATCATCTTTGCAGTTACTTTGCTCTTTCAGTGAATTGTGAGAAACACGGCGTGTAGATGGATCGATGTGGTCTCAACGCTGAATGTTGATTAAAATTACTTAAAATGGACACATAGAACGATGGCAGCCTCTTTCTTCAGATGGACAGGTGGCATTGACACACATCACAGACTCACTTTAACTGGTATCCTCTCTATCTTGTAGCAAGCACTGCCTTTTATTTCTTAAAGTGGCTGAGTGGTGTTTAAAGGTTTCTGAGACATGCTGTATAGCACCCAATGAGTTAGAGTTCTGTTTTCAACCTACGTCTTGCATGTTCTGAGTGAGTGCATTTTAAAGCCAGCTGAAAGATGGACCTGAGTTAATGCAGCTCTTTGACTTCTCTTATTAATTTCTCTTCATTGACTGCTCTGCAAGCAAGTCTAATATGATCCACATCTGATTTGCATTGCAAAGCAAGTGTCACTGACATGGTGCACATTATTGAATGTGTTAATCATGCCCTCATTAAAAAAACAACCATGTTTATAAGGAAAGGAGTTCAAGGAGCCACTGCTAATTTATGATACACGCTATTTTGCATGCCAATATTACAGTTAACCCTGTAGTTCCTACCGGGAGAGTGAACACACCAAATATTACTGTTAAATGCTAACTCCAAACTTGATGTCAGCAAGCTAGAAAACACACACACACACACATTAATCACTGCAGCTACTTGTCATGGCTCTGTCACTGCCTCTAGAGAATCTGGAGAGTCTGTCTCTGTATTTCTTGGTTGCCATTCTCCAGCAGTCCTCCAGAGGCCCTCAGGCTTTTCTCTCTACTTGTTTGGACTGGACTGAGTGGGAGAAGACTGTTTTGAGTTTTGTCTTTAAAGACTTCTGGCTTTCCGTCAGTTGGGTTGCCTTTATTGTGTTTCTGGGTTTTTGGTTTTCTCTGTGTTTTCCTTCCGTGTTCCTGCACTCCTCCCCAGCCTGTTTTTCCCTCCACACCTGCCCTGCATCTAGTCTCGTTAGCCCTGCCCTGCTCTCTGTGTTTCCCTCAGCCAATTGACTCCCTGTCTGTTCTTTTGTTTCGTCACCTCACTCCCCTCTTCTGAGTTTCTCCACCCATCTCCCCACCTGCACCTCATCTCCTCATTAGTTCAGTAAGTCTTTATTGGATCCTCTGTTTTGTTCTGATTTGATCTAGTTCTGCTCTGTTTGTTCAAGTCTCGTTCTGCGTTCTGTTTTGTTTCGGTCAGCCAGCAATGTTATGTTTTGCCTGCAATTCTTCAATAAAGAAGTCTCTTCAGTATTGCTCAACCTTCTGTCCTGTATTTGGGTCCATTTCCTGCTACTCTACATGCTTAAAGGTGCCATCACCCTGAATCACAAGTCCTCCAAATTAAACGACCAAATACGTAATTTGACCATGTGACTCCAGAACGACACATAGCACAACATCCTTTGTATGTCATCAGTTCGTCCAAAATCATAATAAATCACAAATATAAAAATAATTAATAATAGACGCTAAAACCACTTGGTTAGGTTTAGGGAAATATCATGGTTTGGGTTAAAATGATCACTTTAAGGTTAGAGAAATGTGGTGTGGGTTGAAGTTACTACTTCCTTACAGTTAGGTGATCTTCATCATCATGGCTACAATATTGACCACATGGTTAAGGTTAGGAGAGGTAAAAAACTGTCCCGACTCACAGTTGAGAATGTGACACTTACGGTTAGGAATCAGCGATAAACAGCGGTCTCAAGCCTTCCACCAGTCCACCTCCTCAGAATGAGGAAACTAGTCAACTGTTACGTCACTGCTTGTGGTCATAATTACTCCGGCTACTAGATCATCTTTCACTCAAATAATTGGGTGATTGGCATTGCAACCTATTGTGTTGTGTTTGTTGGGAGGACAGTTCCCTGAATTAATGCACTAGAATAGATTTTACCCTACATTTGAAAACTTTGGAGTCGTAAAAAGATGCATTCACATACTTGCAGTAACTTTGTAGCGTTTGAATGTAGCTCATTAGCTCATTAAGTTTTTGTCCAGTAGCCAACACTACATGGATCGGTCAGTAATTTCAGACTTTGAAACAATATTAGTAGACTCCCTTCATTGTTGGGATTTGTTAACAATAAAAGATTATTGAACATTGACACACTTATCCTTTAAGATATTTGTCTTGTCAATCAACTAAAAAATGTAAAATGCATTGCCAGCAGTTATTGGTCATGTGATGATGCCAGAAGATGTGATTGACGGTTGGGGAATGAGATACTATACAGCTGCCTTTGTCCTAAGAAGTCTATATATAAACCTGAATGCCATGTTTAATTCATCGTCAACCGTCGTCCTTTCACACTGGCCCTGTATCTGAGACGGAGCATCAAATCTACTGAGGACTTAATGAAGTGAAATGTCAGAGCCCTATGGCAGGGTTGTAGAGGTTATAGATGGGATATGAATGTCACTCCATAATGCATCGGCCCTTATGACACAAGGGGACGGCGGCACAGAGGCCTGTGTGCAAAGTGGATATTCAACAAAATCACACTGCAACCAAACACAACTAATTCTCCACAGATCCATACTGAGTGGTACTATGTCCTCTCCAAGGACACTTTTTAAGACATTAACTATTTTTCTTTTCAGAGTTTGTTTTGAACCACAAGAATATTGTTAATGGTAAGTCCTTAATACCAGCGCTGTTTTCCTCCCTTCAAATGAATTTTTGTGAAGTATGACCTTTCACTGACTTGAAAATTGACTGAGCTGGAATAAATCACACTGCATATGAAACCTTCATTGGGTTTCACCAAGGTTTGTAGTCATGTCGCTGAGACTGACCCTGGGCCTCCAATAGGACCACATGTGGCAATAAAAAATCAAAAAGAGCAATAAAATGAATTGCCAGAACCCTGTCACATGTAAGTTTAGCATCTTAAAGGTTTCTTTGCCCTACCTAGTTTTACAGCACACAAAGGTGAATCCGGAAAACCAGTCATACAAAGCTGGCTATCATGACATCACTAAATTTTAAATATGACATGTAAATGGTTAGGCCTATATAATTTTGTGAAAATAAATGAAACAAGCAAATCACATTGACTTATTTCATATATTTGTTTAGCTAGAATGAAAGTAAAATATCTAGAATAATCATTAGCTACTGGATCCAATGCTAATCCGATCCATTTTTGTGTGTGTTTGAGCTTCGACACACTTGAATTTCATTGTAGATTTAATTTTTTAGATTTTTTTTTTTTTTATCTCTCCGCCAGAAGTAAAGGCAGCAATCGCAGACAAACAAGTTAATGTAGATATCAGATATCTCATAAGTAATTTATTGCCATTTCATGTCCATGGCAATAAAACTAGAGATGCAAATTGTAGGTTTACAGTACAGTTCTTCCAACTTGCACAGAAAACTGTGATTATCAAATGATAAAACAAATTTGTTTATTTCTCACTGAAATGTGTCTTGACTGCGGGCTAATTATAGGAAAAAGATGACAAATTTATTCATTTCATACTGACTTCTGTGCCTGAACAATGCAATACCCAGCATGAATCCAAACACAGCAAAAACTTCAAATCAGAGTTACATTTTTAACTATACAAATGCCAAGAGATCGACAATGCTCACAATGAAACCAGCTAACAACCAGCAACTTGTGTCCATGAAGCAATCAACATTAACTTTCTGCTTCCTTATGGCAAGTGAAGCTATCATGGATAGTTTGGAGTTAGCATATATTTTCAGAAACATCTTCAACCAAATATATTTCAGTGTTCTTGTCAAATTTTGCCCAGAATAAGGCAACAAGTAAATTCATGTTTCTCATTCAGCAGAGAAATAGAACTGGGAGTTATTGGGTTAGTGAGTCACTGTTTGTTGTCCCCCTCACTCACTCACTCACTGACACTACTTTCGTGGGTTGCTTATCCACTAAGTATTTGTGAATGCCCGGAAGACATTGGGATATCACAACTTAAAATATGATTAGCTAAGACCACCGTCAAATAAAATTCATGCCCACGTTGACTGGCAAGGAGGAGTCGCTGATTCATCCAGATACCAATGGAAGAAAAACTGGTCCATTTCCCATTGCTTTATATTAACCCACTGTATGCCAAGACATATCAGTCCAAGTTTATAACAAGGATCTAGAAATGATTACTATTATTTCAGCGAATAAAAGTAATTTAAAAAATATTTATTACGAATACAAGAATGCCCTTCACAGAATACCTTGAAGGCCCAGAGGTTTCCCCTCTGCCATCCACAGACCTCTGATAAGACAAGAGCACATTTCACACTTTGCAAGAGGGTGAGCAAGAGCACAGAGCATGCATGTCACAGTGTGAACATGGGATTTCTTATTGCTGGCATCCCTTGAGGATTACACGAGGATTAGCTCGCTGTCAATCACTTGACCCCAACAAATCTAAGCCAGAAAAAAATACCCCCCCCCCCCAAAAAAAAAAAAACATGTTCAAGACTTTCTGGCACATGAATTAATTTGTTAAGTGATACTGCAGTTAAGGTTTGATTTGTTGAGGAAATGCATAGCAAAATATTGAAAAAATGAGGGAATTGTTAACTAAACAGATGCAACTGCTTCTCATACTAAACAAGAAAATGCCAGTGCCTTCTAAAATGACCCATATGACTGTTAAAAAAGTGACTAATATCAGTGTTTTCCAGTCTGCAACCTCTACAATTAAGGTCTGGTTAAATTTAGCCAACTGAAACTATCTGACATTAAAGGAAGATTATATGGTTCATGCTTAAGGTTAGAAAACATCACCGTCATGGTTAAAAGAAACCAATATTGACTGTTATTATGAGACAGAGGATGAATTGCAGTTTCCCATCGTATAGCCTCAAGCTATGTTGACCCAACCAACGAGGCTTCTTTTGCAGTAGCATAAAAATATCAAAACATTTATGCCTTTGCTACGTACAGTAGAAAGGGCAGTAATTCTCATGACTTACAAACAATCCTTACAAACACAGTTACACACATTTACAGTGAGCTGCCCATTACTGCCGCATTCATCTGCCGCTGAGGTACTCATTCTCATTTCCCAGTAGCTTTCATACCAGCAATAATGGTAGTTACAACAAATCACAAACCTGCTTCTAACTCTTTTCTATGAACTCACATCTCAGTGTTGCCTCACAACAGAGCATAATTCATCTATCCAGAATATTTTTGCAGTTCAAAAAGTGAAATACTTTTTTTTTTTTTTTTTTGAATTTGTATTTTCTAAAAGGAGCAAAATGTAGTGAATGATCAGTCATCAGCTCCTTCTTTAGAAAGATTAAAATATGTGATGCTGTTTTCTATTAAACTTTAGTGCTTTCTGCTATTATGTTTATGACCTTGCAGGCACATCAACAATACTGCCTAAAAACCACCATCTGGTGTATTCCTCTCTATCAAATGTGATCATTTAAAAAGTTACATCAATAGTCTCCATGGTGATGCATCCACAAGAATGTGTGATAGAGCAGGAGGAAATAAACAGCACATTTACAGACACCTCAACAAAACACGCAGCCTGCTACAGGTTCAAGTGTGACTTGTAATGTTAAGAACTGTGTTGTGAATGTGATGATGGTCATCCAATTTTCCTTCTATTACAGCCTCAGGTTCTCACAATGTACTTTCAACATCAGTGACAGACAGTGGAGGGCTGGTGAGAACAGTACCTGCTGGTGGATTCAACAGTGTTCTGAGGTTTATTCTGACACCTTTTCAAGGTTTTAGGGATATTTCTGGTTTATTTCAAATTATTTTTCCCATTGTTCCTGTTGTTTTTATTTGTCCTGGTAGCATTTTACTCAGTGAACTACAGTGAACTTCTGAGATGTGGGAACACAACAACATCGCTGCAACAAAGTCAATGGAACCAATATATTTTGAAGTAAAATCGAAAGTGAATGCACCTGTAATGTCAACAATAATTCCTTATTGCACAACTAGTGTGTGAAGTTGTCCTGTAGATTGTAAAGGATGTTTATTGTGTATTTTAGAGAGGCTGCCGCCTTCCGAGATCTCAGCAAGTGACCTGATGAGTGAAATGTTATTTTACCCAATAGGAATGATGGCCAAACCCATGCAAACAAAGTCAAAGTTGTAATATACCAAAATCATCATTTACACTGCAGATATGATACAGCTCAAACTACTGAATGTCAAATTTATGTCTCCAAATACATGAAAAATACTTTTACGCTATACTTTTTATGTTAGTGCTGCAACTAATGATTAATTTCACTATCTATTAATCTGTATACTGTTTTTATTTTTGTCTGTTTCATCTATAAAGTATAAAGAAATAGTGAAAAAATGCTCCGAGCCTAAGATGATGTTTTGTCAGATCAACAGTCCAAAATCCAAAAACATTAAATTTACACTCATATACAACAGAAAAGACCAGTAAATCCAGTGAGTTGTGGTATTTTTACTTGATAAATGACATAAATAAAGAATAATCAATTAATCAACTAATCGCTCTATTTTATACTATATTATACAATGGACTGTGTGATACTGTAATATAGTGTACAAAAGAGAATACAATTAACTATACTGGTATAAATTTACTGGTTGGTATTCATTCTAATATTATTTACTATTTTTATTAGTCCTGCACTTGAGTATAACATACAGTATAATGCTGCACTGATACAACATGTATACTACACTATGCTGTACTATACTAGACTACAGTATACTAAATACAACAGTGTTCACTGAGAAATGTCCATTACTGCTGTACATTTCCACATCGCTTCAATAAAAACTGCAAAATGTTCTACTCAGCTTTGAAACCTCGTTCTCTTCCTCCATAAACCATGCTCACTGTCTTTTTTTTTTAAGCAACAGTAAAATAAACCATGGAGAGGCCATCTTATGAAATGTATAGAAACATAAAACACCTGCTGCCAAGCTATGGCAAACTGCCATTAATCGTCTAAGAAAATCAATGGATCTACTTTATTACAGACTGAAACACGGCAGAGGTTGTCAAAACGGAGTTGTAGTGAAATATGCATCATATGAACAGCAAGTAACATTTCTTTATATACATTAAAATGTGTCTAAGGACAAGGAGGTGATCCCGAACCAATTTATCAGATAGTGGAATTTGAATAAGTCATCATAGAGTTGCACAACATTTCTGTTACATCCTGTACCTATCATCATCATCTATTCAGGAGACACAGTCAAATTATTTTTAAATGTGCCTCGTGACTGGGAACAGAATGGAAAAATTCATCATGACCACATGATATGCGTGTTTTTTGAGACAGTTTTATTCATCCAAGTCTAATTTATTCCCCTCCAAATCATTTGGCATTTGGATGCAAACTGTGTTTTACTTTTAATTTGTGATGCACCTGCAATTTTAAAGCCTCCCCATCTACTTTTTTGGATGGAAATCAGAATAAAGGGAACATAAAATCAGTACTTTTTCTCCACCATCAAACAAAATGCTTGACACTGTACTTACCCTCTGCAAATAACTTTTAACTAGCCTACACTAGACTAAGGGGTAGCAAACCTAGAGCCACAAAGTCATTTCAATGCAGTGAGCCACAAACAAACAAACAAACAAAAAACCCCCAACAAAAACACTGCAGGACAGTTAGGTAAAAAAAAAAGGGGCAGGGCTTTTAGAAAAGCTTAAGCATGTAAAGTTTCACCATTTATCTTATTTTATTGTTTTAATACTATAAAAACAACAATTATCTATTTTCATTTGATAACTATATCTCTGTCAGTGTTAAAGGAATAATGTGACCATGCAGTTTTGGGATGTTCAGCTCTGAAATCCCCTTTTCTGTGATTAAATGAGCTACGGTCACAGCCACAAAGCTGTGTACTCTCAGTGTGAATGGGCTGTGGCTGGTGGTTTTAACCCGCTGCAGGCCTGCTGCTGAGATCTGTCAACTATTCGCCTTCAACCAATATATCACTGTCTTCCCTCCACAGCCAGGTGTGAGCCAATCAATACCCTGCCTCATTGGAATCCCACCGACCGGCTGTTAACGATTACACTGCATCGTCATTAGGCCAGACATACCCTGCCTTATTATCCCAGTACAGCAGCAATACAGACCGCATGTCAAGGGTGCAGTGATTTACAGCAGTCACAACCATTTTCATGAAGCCTTCATAAAGAAAAAGGGGGGGCTGTGCTTGAGTTTGTGTCACATTCGGTGATTATTCTCAGAGAACATTTGGGTCAGGACTATATCTAATAAAAGAAGCACAAATTAGTGTTGTAGGATGCAGATAGAAATTAACTTCTTTAATAGATGGTTGTAATGGTTTTTTCCCCATTAAAGGGTTTTCTTTGGGGGAGTTTTCCCCTTGTTTTTAATTGAGGGTCTACAGATAGAGGGTTTACTGTGCTGTACAGATTGTAAAACACCTTCAGGTAAATTTGTGATTTGTGTTATTGGGCTATATAATAAAAATTGATGTGACTTGTGATACATTTCTGTTTTTTATGATGTTTTAATATTCAACACTGTGCTCACCCAGTATACACCCACACAGGTGATTTTTTATTATTATTTTGATTGATTAGAGTGGGGGTGTACAGAGCCTTTAAAATAAATAAATACATTTGATGCTTAAATAAAAAAAGAGAGACGTGAACATAATTGCTGAATAATGTGATGTGGAAATGTAAAATGGAGATCACCGAGGTACAGGAGGGGGGAAAAGCTAAAGATTGTGTGCAGCATGATTCTGTTGGAAACTCATCAATCAATCTGAGCTGATATATATAGTTTTTTCTTTCTTTAAGACAAAGTGTAGCAACTGTGAATATAATCTGGCAAACCAACCACCTTGGCGAGTATTTAATGATTAATGTCAAAATGAGCATCATAGTTCATATTGGTTATTTATGGTTAATGTTGTGAAATATACTACATAGCACTCACTATAGCAACCAGTAGAGGTGGTTCAAATGGCAACTGACTGATATCAAATTTAGAAGCAATTAGAATATTAGTCTATTAGGTTTTTTCAAGTAGTTTTTTCTGTAATATTGAAATGAAACTTGTTGAGTTTTATTTTGTGTAATCTGGTAGATGTTTTTTTTTTTTTTTTTAACAGCGCTGTCCAAACAATTTTAGATAGATAGAAGTTACAATAGAGATGTAAACTTCTTTTTTTTTTTTTTAAATGTATCCTAGCTGTTGTAGTGTAAAAGTGCAAGAGTCCGGTTTGGTGACATTTTGACAAGCTATTATAATGTATTGCATCAGTATAAGGTATTTTTGAATATATTGTTTATGGTTTAACAGCCCTTTGCACATGAGGCACTGTAAAAGAAATTTTTAAACATTTCATTGTCACCCTAATGGAGTTAGACAGATAGCGCCGTGTATTTAAAGTAGCCTACGCTGAGGTTTATCCATATGGTTCAACAGGATAAAAAAAAAACAATGTATTTAAAAAGGAATCTGGGGGATGTTTGACTTTCCTCCCGACGTTAAGATTTATGTTGTGGATTGACACTGATGGTATCATTTTCTGCTAGCGTGGAATCAATGGACGAGAACAATTTTTTTTTCAGCTGTCATACACTCGCTCTCTGCCTCACTCACGCAGAGGACAAGAAGGGCTCTTTCCAGAGAGTGTGACAGACATTTAATTTTTCCACATAACTGCCAACTTTTTTTCCAGTCTAAACATCATGCGGTGTGACATGACAGCTTCCTGACAGACATGTTTTAATAGCAGGGCATTGTTCTATTTTGGTAGCTATTTGTCAGGTTTTTTTCATGGTGGGTTATTATGCAGATGTAATTGAGAATTAGTAGTTTTGATAACAGCCTCCAAGCACCAGACTTCTGATGCACTAATGGCTTAGCTAATGTCTTACTGTCTCTGTTGAAAATCACACATTGAGCGAGGGCACAGGGAGATCAATGGGGAATTCAATCCCTTCCTTTTTAATCAGTGACCCTCACTGCTCAGAACAGTGATAATGGGCATGTCAGGAGCTGCAAAAAATAAGATGGCCTAACAGGAGCTTAATGGAAGATGGAGAAGAGTGTGAGATATGTAAGACTTAGCAGGGGGGCTCAACTTAGTGCTGGGTGGCACTGGAGATCACACAAATGAGCCAACCAGAATATTTTGTCTTTTAAGAGGAGGACTAGACAGGGCATTTACATGTGTGCGTCCATCTGTCCGTGCATCCAGAGCTGTCCGGCTGCATCCAAGCAGCAGCATGCAACCATTAACAACCTTCATGCTCTAACAGACATGTGTATGTGCTACATGCACACACATTTACATGTCTGCAGAAACAAGCAGAGGGAAACACACATGCATATATTTGTACACACACCGTTTTCCCCGCACTGATGCTTCAGCAGCAGTTACCAGCACAGCTTGGGGAGTCTCTAATGTTAATTAATGGGAGGCACCAGAGCCTGCAATTCCTAATTAACCCCTGAGAATGATGCTGAACAGGCATGCAAGTGGAAAAACAGTCTAAAAAAGAATGTAATTTACTTTTTCAAGACTCTGCTACCGATCCATATGTTGCAAAACACTTTGCAGATCATTGTCAGCTGACACCAGCATGGCTGATCTTTTATTCCTATTGCCACCATGCTGAGTGGCAGGGGAATAGTAATTAATTGGCTTGATCATGTAGCTAATTAGTAAAATGAAAGAAAATCAAGGTGGGTTGATGGCTCAACGCAGAAAGACCTACTGAACTGAGTAGCAGAGTGATTAATCTTCCGGTAAAGAAAAACAAGTCTGCTGGCTCACAAACATCTATTGGAAATCAGACCATAATCTGGCATTGACATGCAATTACTGTATGCTTTACACTCATTAAGAAAATACGCACGCTATCTTAAGTCCATATATCCGTGAAATATACCCTCGAGCGTACAATTTCACTTCAAGTGTGACAGCGTATCCATACCCCACCCAAAAGCAGCTTGGCAGCCTAGCCGGGAGCCTCCTATAGCATGCCAAATTGTTGATTTTAGTATAAAAGATGTTGAAGAAAAAGAGTGATTCACCAAATACCGTCCCACGGTAAGAGTAATGGAATGTGTCAGTGCACTCATGTGAGTCAAGGTAAGTGGCTCACCCGAAGGGAACATTGGTGGCAAAGTTCATCTTGACCTTATGTGATGTGTCTCAAGTGCAGATACAAATGAGCATCAGAGAGAATGGTTCTCCGGGCAGGCCCGAACAGTTCATTTCAAGGGCATAATTTCCACTATTCATGCGGTACACATGTCACCCTCACATCCCTCATACATACAGTAATGGTTTATAATTTCAGCTTGATTTCATCTCCAAAATTCAATTGAGAGAAGTTCTGAGTTGATAAAAATGTTGATATATTCATCTACATCGGCTTCAACGATTTCCACGTGAACACAATAAAAGCTTTATGAGTAGTATCCAGCGCTTGTCTGACTTTTTTTTTGCCTGTCAGGCCACATAGAGGCTGTCCTAACCCTGTGACAGGAAGCTCTGCAGAATCTATTCAGAACGAAAATAAATTACATTTTGATTAACGGGTGGCAACGTGTAATTTAATTATTCTAATAAAAAGATGCTGCAGTCAAAGCTAATGCAGCAAAAGACAGTGTTTCTGAGACAGGAATTGATTTTAGGTGACTAAAGCTATATTTCACTCTGCATGCTTTATTTATTTTAATTTTGTTTTTGTGATTTGTGGTTGTAGATGTAAATACAGCATTATCTCAGTCTATATCAATGAAACTAGTTATAATTTGCCAGATTAAGTACATTAATAATATAGAAATTACAGCCACATTTCCACATAAAATCCTTTGTTGACCCCAAACCAATGCCCTTTGGTTACGTTATATCCTCAAAGCCCCAAACTCCCAAAATGTAGAGGAAAACAGAAAATAATATTTGAGATATTTAATGAATTTTAGATATTGAAGCAGTTTCCATGGCACAGGATTCATAAAAGACATTTACTTTCACAAGGATTAAGAGTATTTGTAGACTTGCACTTTAGAAAAAGGACCAACTATTAGACGTGTACTCTAACATGCCGTACTATTGATCATGAGCGGGTATGTTGCAGGGCGTAAATGTGGGAGTGAAGGAGATAATGTGTTGGATGAAAATTGTGATTTTTCCGTTAGTTGAACCAGCATTAGTCAGACTAAATGTCAGTAATTAGGCCAAAATAGAAAAGCATTGATCATCGTCAAGAACGCGCACTCCACTGAAGACATGATTCTCCTTCAGCAGATGTCACCTCCTGTTATTGCTTTTACACCTCTAAACATCATCATCAACTCAACTTTGCTGCATTTCACCGATATCTATTTCACCTGAATGTATCTTAAATTATTCTGCGGTGCTGTGAGATAAATTCCTACATTTACACAATTTAACAGATACTTTAGAAAAAGGACTAAAAATGTATTTTTGCTTTAATAGAAGAGTCCCGACGGGTAGCAAGCAGCTCTACTAGGTAAGAGCAGGTACAAAACAAATATATATAATTTCACAATTAGCAAAACAGTGCACACATCTCATTAAGAGAGTCATTAACTATAATAATGGATAGTGTTAGGGAGATGGTATGATAGTTGTTTACCTATTACAAAAAACTTCATCTCTCATGTTGATGCATGGCATTTTTTCTAACGTTTAATTTAAGTGGTGCAGCTTTTCGGACGCTCACAGTTTCATTTTCCTGTAATTACATACAGTCCAGCAGGGATTTATTAATCTGTCAGACCCGAGCCTGTTTTTTTGGATAATAAAAAAAAGATGAATTCGATTGCAGCGTATGAAGAGGATTGACAGGCCGTGCAGCTGACTAGCAATTTGATGAAGCTGAGTGTTAATTTGTATGAGGTAAACAGTATTGACAGCTAAAGGCTCAATAATGGATTTACAGAGATTACCGTAGTAATGCCCATTTATTGAGGTGATGCGATGATTTGTAAAGTCTGGCCTCACATATCAAAATATATTTGCTAAAGGACAGGTTCACAATTTCTCAAGTCTGTCTTAAAACAACAGTCAGGTGCCCAAACTAAAAAGATTTGGGGAAGAATCAGCTGGCTCACCATCATTTCATGTGGCTCTTGTTCTGGTGGTGGAGCAGATTGCCCACTAATCAAAGGTGATGCTACAGGATGCTCTGCTGGATGCTACAGTGCAGAAGCTTTCTGTTGGATAATCATTATGGTTCTTGCAAGATGATGCAACTGTCCACCATCAGATCACAAGTCAAGGTCTCACACATCCACTGCACCCACTGTGAAGACTGTCGTTAGCTGTAGCTAGCCAGCAATGTACACACCAGCAGTGTCTGTGGAGTGTGTCTGGGTGTGTGTTTGAGATCAATGGAGAGGTTGAGCTGTCACACAGTCACCAAGAACCCCTGTCTTTTTCCTATTGTCTTCATACATTTATAAAGTGGAGTCGTGCAACCTAGAGGTCAAGATTATGCTTCACTGGTTATGTTGCATTTGAATTATACTGTATGTTGTCTTGAATACAAAGTAAAAACGGAGTGTTAGTTTGTCCAAAATGGACCAGTGTGAATACAATATGATGCCCGTCTCTCACCAGATTGTCAATGACAGGCTGACGGTGCCCACCCTGCTCGGGGAGCCTGCGACAATACAGATGGAGAGCGACGCTCTCTGAATCACGTGTGGCAGCAGCTGAATGTGACTTTCTCTATCACACACATCAGTGTGAAAAAGACACAAATCCAGCATGCACACACACACACACAACAGCTGGAGAGACTATGCATGTCATTTTTTGCACATGTGCCCGACATTAACCAGATGTTTCCCTATAATCTTTATACAGATCTTCATCAATAACAACTATATCCACATCAGAATGACAATGAATTTCAATGTAACACTGCGGAAATGTCAGACGGCCCTGCAGGCAAGTGACATTCTGTAAATGGATGCCTTTAATGTATATTAGAATGATAATGAATATGCAGATTTGTGCATGTGAGAAATTATATCACAAATCTAAAAAGGCAGAACAGATGCACAGATTGAATACCGTTTATAGTCTACTAGCAATGTTAACTGATATGATGTTTTTAATGATGCATGTGTCAAATCAACAGATGCATACTCCAAACTACAGATAATTGGAGGTTATAGTCGTCATCATCATCATCATCATCATTATTGTGTTCAAGATGAGGTGGAGAGGCACTGCAAAGAAACAATATCTTCTGAAAAACTGGATCCATTACCAGAGAAATTGAGGTGTATACCTGATGAGTCACGGTGCTCTTTAGCAGCAAATTTAATCTGTAATGATGCACTCAATTTGACTAATCGTCTAGTTGTAATGTCAGAATGTAGCAACCCGTCCATGCGGAGCTTTATATTGGCACTCATTTAACTGAGGCATGAATTGAAGTCACCAATTTACTTTTGTAATGTTCTGTGGCAATTTTGATTTAGTTTTAGTCTTTTAACAAAAACGTATATTAGTTTTAGTCAAGTTTTAGCTATTTTATTTTTGGAATTTCTAGGGGACAGGTTGCTCACATGATGATTAACAGGGTTGCCGAATGACCTAGCATATAATCTCATGTAGATTGTTTAGAGATTGCTTCCCTTAATGAGCACAAGGACAGACTAAAATTAACAGTTTCACCTTTGAATTCATGATAAAATCGCACATCTACTATCTTACATTTCTGTGGCTGCTCCGCCTTGCTTTCATTACACAAACAAACTGCACTTGAGTTTAGTTGGAAGTCGCCAGGGGAAAAGAGAATTTTCTGTCTGGTTGTTTGGTCCATAGCAGAGTTCAAAAGACAGCCTACTCAAACAGAACTAAACAGGGAAATACAAAATTGTTCAAACAGATGAGGTGAGAATGCACATGTACTTTTTTTTTATTATTGAGGCTTGTCGGGAAGGTTTAGATTTGCTGAATACAGCAGATCTCATCTTCATATTTACATGATTTTAGACCTCAGGCCAACTAAGAATAACCTTCATCAGTTAGTCATTTTTCTTTTTCTTGTTTTTCCCATTTTCATATAATTAACAGATGATTCAATAATAATCAATGGTTTTTCTTTTTTTCATTGTATTTGTGTCTCCAGGTAAACATGATTGGATTCTAGCTAGTTATTATTTGCATGATAAACAAATATTTAAAAAAAGATGATGCACAAATTAAACATTATATATATACACACAACCTGTAATATACAGTAATTATAAAAGACTGTGACACCTGGAATTTTATTTATCTATTTTCTATCATGTAATGTTAAGAGTGATTTGTTAAAATGTTTCTGTTTAAATAAATTTATAAGATAAATTACATCCTCCTGCATCCCATTTGCACTTGTTTATTCATTAGATCACATGGTACACCCTTTCAGATTATCTCTATGTAGACAGAGACTGACGACTTTCGAGCCAAATCCGCCAAAGCCTCTAACTTAGGAAAAAAAAATCTAATTTTTGCTCCAAATCCTAGTGATCAATCTTTCCTCTCGCCCGTCTGTCTGTTATCGTCTCCCATTTGTCTGGGGTCCATTTTGTCCCATCCATCCACAAACCACCCTATAAAGCTGACTTTTCTGACTGCCTCATTGCACAACATTGGGGCTCTCTCTGTCTAGCCTGAGGTCAGCTCAGGGAATGAGATGGCGTTGTGCAGATAGTGGAAAAATGTCACCTAGGAATGAAATATTGATGGACAGAAAGGCCTTGCCTCTTTCCCTTGCCCTCGGGCGTGGAGTGAGAGTCACGCAGTCGATGGGCAACGAAGAGGAAAGCCAAAACAAACACACTAATCCGCAGGAAAGGAAACCGACAGAGAGGAACACGGGAATACCACAATTCTGCCCGTCCTTCCTCTCTGAGGTATCGCTATCTTCTCCCTCCCTCTAAGCAAACCGTAATCAGATTCCCTTGCACTCCACTTGATGCGGTTTATTTCCAACAGAGGCCTTCCAGGCTTAACATATGATCCCCTTCTGGCAAATAAGGAATCAATACAATGTAAATAAGGAGAGAGAAAATAAATCCGACCGTCTGAATTTGCATAACTAGATGCAAGGTAAATCTAGGGTGAAACATCAGCCAGCCTTGTTTAAAACGGCACTGTCTGCTGGCTGTTTTAGTGAGCCACAATTACAAAGCAAGAGAGACAGCAGAGAGAGATGTCATCCCTCTGTTACTGAACAGAATAAGTGCTGTTGTTTGCATCTGAACTCACAGAGATGTCATTAATGTCAAGTAAGAGAATAGGGGGCGTTTTGTATAAATATATGTACAGTACCGTGAAGTAGAAGACGGTTAATGTAGGCAGTTTACCATACTGTCACTTCAGTCATTGTACAATTCAAAAGCAATAAAGACTATGCTTCATTTGTGCTATTTTTGTCCTTCCATGAAATATTCACAATAATGAAAAGGCACTACAGCCTTGTAAAGGCTATGTGATGAGGGAAGAAAATCAAGCTCTATTAGAACAATTTACTTGTAATACCTTGTTTAGTAAATAGAACCAGAAATGTTGAGCTTTTTTAGGTAAATACAAACCATTTCAGTACCCCAACACAGTGTCCTTCATTGACAAAGGAATTAACAGAAACCGTACAACCAGCAGGAACAGTAGATGTTGTTGTGAATCACTCACCATTGATCCAATTAGCCTCCGGGTCATGGACCTTGAACTCAGGTTTAAAGAGATCCTCAACAGTCAATTTGGTGTCACTTCCGGCTTGGTTGTCAGCTGTAAATACAAGCCATGGATTGTTAAGTTAAGCAATATTTCTTATTTTTTCTTAGTAAAACAGTAAAACATTAGTTTTATCTAGAAAGCCAGTTTGCTTCTAGCATGCACACAGTTCAAAATCAATCTCCATCATTAGTTGACCTTGGGGTTCACTCTCACCACTGACATTCGGATGTTTTCTCAACATCAAAACATCAAAAACACAAAGTCTGTTCTTAAGAGTATGACCCCTGCCACAGAAAGTATCTTGGAGATATATGACCACGCATAAAACATGGGTAGGCAAGTACAGGTGCATTTAGCAGGACAACTGATGCAGATATTGAAAAACACATTTTTAGCTGTGACTAACCCTGTGGCATGGCTCTAAAGATGGCAATGTCCGCCTGTCTGTTAGACCACAACTTTGGTCCAGACTGAATTAATATCTCTATTGGATGGATTGTTATGAAATTTTGTGCAGACAGTCATGATTTCCAGAGACTCCTATTAACTTTGGTTATGCCCCGATTTGTCCTCCGGCGCTGCCGTGAGGTTGATATGTGTGGTGTTGAATGAAATGTCTCAAATAATGTAAGTTGGTAATTGTTTGCTAACATATTAGCCATATATATATTTTGTAAGAAGATAATAAATGAGGGCTATATCTGTCAGCTTTTTGGCTCTAATGGCCCCTAGTGGCCAAAAATATTAATGCAGCTTTAATGTTTATATCATTATTTACTACAACCAGTAAATAACTAAAATTGACACCAACTATTGGGAACAGCCACAATAACACCACATAAAGACACTTACACACACACACATAATGAAATCCATGTGAATGTGAACACATGGAAGAGTTTGTTTTTTTTCACAATGGCATTTCATATGTTCATAAACATGATCATTACTGAGCTAAAAAACCCTAAAGCTGTCCCAGCATTGCCCCTGGAAATGTTTCATTTTTAATTATGAAATGTTATGCCTTCAGCAGACAGAGAACGAGCCAATTGTAAGCTGCTTCTGAATAGGACAGCTGCTGATCGTGAGCAGAATATGAGGGCCAAGTCATTTTGAATGTCAGCCATATTGGCTTTCCTTGATAACTCCACACAACATGTTTGTTTATGGAGGCAATGAAAGTCTAACCAACCATGGAATACACCAGGGGGAGAGTGTGGCTGCATGGGCACTGGGTTGTGATGATTTTACATCTGAGTAACACTGGACGTTTTATCATAATTTTGTGAGCAAGTACACAGGATATAATCGCCTTAAAATAGCCAAAGAATACTGATCAACTAACTGGACTGAACAATTCTGTGAGATACAGAGACACCAGGTGAAAGGTCCGCAGGTTCTAACATGTCCCCAAAATGTTTTTTAGCGGTGTATCGCTGGCATGACAGCGGGTATTGGTGTTATGCTGCAGGTATAATCAAAATAAATACTCAATATAGTGGGCACAGATATCACTGAATATATTTAGAGCTGTATTCATCTTTTTGTTGTTATTCTTTTATTTTTGGGCTACTTAGGGGCAGGTTTTACATTATTGCAGTATGATTTTTTTTTTACAGGTTTTCTCAATTGCTTTGGCACATTTCTTGAAACATTTTTAAAGTTCTCAGCACTGAAGATGCATTTCCCAAAACAGCTCATATGTGCAACAAAACACTATAGTTAACCTGCAAAAAGCTGTAACTCACCCGAATGTTTAATTCATGTTTAAAAACTAAGTTAATGTGTCAATTGTGTCAAAGTCATTGCCACCAAAATGACACGTCCCTTTGACATTGTGTAAAACCAAGGTGGTCAAAATGTTTCGATGTTTTGTCAGAATAACAAGGGACTCTAGAGGTGTGTTCCTCATCTCCTAATTTCCAAACAGTCTTATCTAACACTTACTGACACTGAATGCCTACCGTACCAGACTGTTATATTTCTGAAGCTAACTGACTGCTATTGTGTATCAAACTGAATAGTCTGCACCCAGCGACCAGCCTCTGCGGCTGTAAGGCCATGGTTGATTACATGGTCCACATGTAATGTGTCATCTGTGTCTTTGCACTCTTCTGCATCTTTCTCTATTCTACTGTCTTCCCATTGCTACACCGCCATGCATCCATACTCCTCTTTCTCTCTCTCTTCCTCTTCCATGGGCAGACTGTTGCCCCCGTCCAATGTTTATCTGAGCAAGCTCCTCCATGTTCACAAATTGTAGCTCACTTGCACTCAAGCTCTATAAATGTGTTTTACAATACCCATAGTCATGACTTACACCTATAAGCTAACTGGACAGCACTTGCCACTGGTTGATCTAAGATGTGAGAAACTCCCCATTTATAAATGAAGTTCGAGTTTCACCTGACAACGAACAAATTTATCAATTTAGCAGACTTTACGACCACTCCGTATCAATGTAATTTATTAAACGTGGGCTCAGCACATTTTGACATTTAGATGGACTATTCTGCCTATGATGACTTACTCAATTTCTTTGTGAGCAAAGCTATTTGACTCAGACGAAACAATCTATTTTGATCATAAAGACATGTACAAACAATAATTGTTCAACTTGTAGATAATTGCACATAATCATTTGTCTAAAGGTGCTAAAACATTTGAAAATAGCAACAAAGAATGAAAAATGCTCTTTCTGTTGTGCATAAGTAACAAAATGTGAATAATTTCACACATTGTTTTGACGACTTCAACCGTCATTTGAGTATTGAGCCAAAACAACTGAGAAAAACTGTAAAGTTGATATGGCTAACGTGCTAGCAAATTATCGTCTATTTACACATCCAGTAGGAAGAGTCCTACATTAGTGTTCATTTGGAGTTTCTGTCACCCTGACAATGTGTATATCCAATAATCACTTTTTGCTCTGTTTTGGTCTCTACCATCTCCCAAAGGAAATTTCTGGCTGTTTAGCTCTCTCTAACTGTCTAGGTAATTACCTAATAATTATTTATCAGATATTTTTTGCTAAAAACAGCTACAAACAGGGTTGATGAGAGTGATCAGACTGAACCATCCATCAACAACAAACCAAAACAGCAAGCTTAAAGATGCTAACATGCAGAGCAGAGACAAACTGCAGATCTGGTGATAATTCTTCGTGGGTTCATCACTATGAGTGGCCCCTTTCACATTACACAGTCATTTGATCCATTGCACATTTAAGAATATTGATTAGTGCAGCTTTAAGCTGGACACCATCCAGACATCCGCAGTGGAGAGAGGTGCTGGAGAAAAGCCACCACTCTTTGTTTAATGGGTTGAAAACTCAATTTGGCATATTCATCTGCTCTCATCCTCAGCTTTCAATATTTTTCAAATATTTTGGAAGGCTGCAGTGTACCCTCTTCAGGTGAAGGATAATCTTTTCATCCAAAGGAATTTAAGAATTTTAACATGTTTAGACTCTCAGCGTGGATTTGTGATGAAGTCAACTGCTAAATCCTTGCAACTGCATTCATTTTTTGTTTGTCACTTGGGAGCAGCTAACTGGCTGAACAAGTTAAAAGATACTCTGTGGGTTTGTATGAGCCACCCCTTTCACATTACAGATACATTTCCTGATATCATGCAAAGTTATTTTCATATGCTACCACATAGTACATTCAGTTCTTGTTGTAGGGTTGTAGACAGTTTTGGGACAGTGTCTTGGATGTTCAGACAGGTGCCTGTGGATGCAGATGTAAAGACAGGGGTTCCTGGACTAAAGTAAACACAGGACCTCCAAAACAAGAGAGTACAATCACGGCTGAGCGTTACCTGGTGTGAGGAGGATGACTGACATGGTGATGAGGGAGCAGACCACCAGGATGACCAGCAGAGCGATGGCAATCCCCTTCCAGTTCCTCTGAGGAGGACTCACCCCACCAAGGTCCTGTAGAGAAAGACGGGGGTCAGAGGAAAACAGGGAAACAGAATAATATTCAAGTGATCGGTATATTTTTATGAAGAACAAAAAGACACAAAGAAACAGTCTGGGCTAGATGTACACAATACTCTTAGTAGTCATTTGACCCATAATGACATTTGAAAGCGGTAAAAAGATTTTATGACTGTTCCTTAAATGACCAAGAATATACAAAAATAGAAATATTTCCCAAAAAATATTCTTGTGAAGCTGTTATAAATTTTTATGCATAAAGGGCATGGATAGAGTGACCTGGTGGAGTAAGGACATGGTGAGTTAGAAGAGGAAGTATCAGATGAGGACACCAACACAATCTGTCGATCTTCAGTAGCATGTCTGCGGGCAGGATGGCAGCAGGAAATGTTATACAGATGAGTCCAGGCCCTACAAGACTGTAATGATTGTGCAGTTTCATAGATGTAGAAAAGAGTGCGTGTGGTTTTTATCATACAGCAATGCAGGCAGAGTCGATTGATGATTTTCACGGTTATGAAACCAACCATTCAAAAATGTGGCTGCACACTTCACATTCAATAAAACCCATTGAAATGGAAACCCCATTATGGCTATTATCTTCTCAAGTTTTAGGTAATATGAGACCACAATGTGGTGTGATTGTGATTGTTTTTTCCTCCATAAGCAAACCTAAAGAATACACTCTCCCTGCTCTCTGAAACATTAATGAAGCATTAATCACCCATTTATGAATAACTGATACAGTATTTATGAATGCCAAATACTTTTGTGGTTCTAAATTTGGAATAGAGACTAATTATGAGGGGAAACGTGGGCTGGGACTGAAATGAACCAGTCCATACTGTGAAGAGAGGTTATTATCGTAATCCACCGTATTATTTGTCATAGTTTGTTGTGTATATTTTTGTGTGACTATTATGGTGTCTGACCTCGTCCTTACTGTGAAGGGTCCGAAAATGAAAAGTATGTAAGGGTTAAGTTTAACAGACACAATGCTGACAAACTAGATTGTTGCTACTGTAACTGGGTACAATAACCTCTTGTTTATATAATGACACAGAATCAGATTAAAGTTTATATCTGTCTAGGAAGGCCTCCAAAAAAAAAGGTTCCCTTTTGTACAATTCTCCTGTGGGAGAGGTGGGTGTCATTTCTTTCACTCATTCACTATCATAATCCATCCTATTATTGCTCATAGTTTATAGTGTATATTTTTATTCCTGAAAATGGTATGCTGTCTGTCTTCACCTGTCAATATATAGATATCAAGTAATTGTTCATAGCAGTTGAGTGCTGCTAGGTTAAAGCTACGCTAAGCTTTTCCTGTATATCTATTTTATTTGTGTAGGAGCTGGAGCTACATGGAGGATTTGTTACTGTCAGGTATGTTTTCCTGTATATATGGTTTTATTCCATTCCACAATCGCCCCTTTTATACAGTTCTCCTGTGAAAGAGGAGCTGGAGCGGGCAGTATTATTTACATGGAGGTTCTGCTTTACTATTTGTCACTGTCAGAATAAACTGAGATCAACCACTAAGATATTCCCATGTCACGGCATCTTCCTTTCTAACCAACACAACCCAGAAGCCGACCAGTTACACAACCAACACCCTCAAACCAGACAATCATGTAATAACAGTTGACACCAAGAAGTCCAGTGTTTGTGATTGTCCAGAGCTAAATAATAAGGGCTGAATCCTTTTATAGGCATGGCAATGCAGCTCCATCCTGATGATCACATACTGTACACAGCTCATACAGAAGTCTTAACATGGGTCACACAGAGGCTTCGAATCCAATCCCCCGCAACAAAAAGGAATGAAGGGCTTTGCATGAGCCACACTGTAAGGCCAAAAAAAAAGTTTTCCGAGCTGAAATGTATTTGCTCGGTTCAATCACAGCTTGGCCAACCTTTCTTTTCAAATTACACCTTCTGACCTGTGGAAAACACATATTCTCTGTGGGGGCCAGAAGTCACACCTTCTGCAGCTGAGTTAGGTGTTGCATGTTATGACCCTCAAACCGAGATGCTGCTATATCTTTAGCAGATAAGGAATACAGCAGGTATTTGCATTCAAGGGCTCCAACGGTCAAACCAGCTGCTGAAAGGCTTGGTTTGAGCTATCTAATACTTTGTGTGATATTATCAACAGTGAAATAGCTATCCAGGAGAGTTTGTGAAGCTCTTGGCTGCAACTTCATCTCTGAGTCCTGGTATTTGAGGGTCTTAAACTGGGTCTCCCACCGCATCTGCTGGCACTGATAAGGTGAATTAAACCTCCCCCCTATAAATTTCTTCTTTCTGCAGCTTCTCCTGGCCTCAATTACCCACAAAACCCTGCAGGTGAAATGTAGTGATTACTGGCCACTACAATACCATACCTTGATTGGCTGGAGGGGAGGGGAGACTAAATGAACTAATTAGAACAAGGTTCCGCTTTTAAAAAGAAGATTCCTTCGCTTCTCGTTCAGATTTTCTCATTCAGAAATCCATTTGCTAAGCACTTGACATGGTGGTTTGAAAGCAGTTAAGCTGACTTTTTCATCTGACTGTCTAATGTCACATCTACTGGCTGATGAGCCAATTATGACTGAAGTACCTCCAGTTATTTCTCATGTACCACAAAGCAGCAGATAGAGTCAACAAAGGAACCAGCCACAACCTGGACGTGCACACATAGTGGCTAAAACAGCTCAAGACAAAACCTTTTCCCCTTTTTGGCTGAAGCTCCCCTCTGGAACAAATTAAGAAATCTGATTAATTATCAGATTACTGTAGTTGTTTTGGTGTTGCACCTAAACTGTTGCTGTCACACGCTGCTGATCATACCTGCCCACTTTTCCATGTTCTCTCAATTTCTACTGCAGTTCATCGACCTGCGTGACACGTTCCTTTTTTGAGTTTCTGCCTATGAACTTTCAAGAAGCCAAGAGTAACTTTAAAAGTTAATGCTGCATTAAAAGAGAAGTCAGTCTTCTTGTGTGTTTGACAGACCGAAGTATGCAAAGTAGATTCATACACTGCACAATCCAGCTGGGAAGTAGACTTTCCCTCATCCTACAGTACAGACCTTGATGAAAATCATGAAACACACACACATTTTTTGGAAAGAATATTCTTCTTTTGTGGTCTAACTTGTGGTTTTGTGTCATTAGTAGAAATCATAATGTAATATCAATAATGAAGACATTTATGGCAATAAATGACATTGTGTTAGTGTAATAAATTGTAGTGAGTTATTATCTACTGCTTTTCTTCTAATGTGGAGCTGTATGACCTTTCCAGTGTATGTTAGCTATAATGTTGCATTTAATTTACCTGGTAGCAAGTTAATGGTTTTGTAAATGATATGATGTTCATATTGAGTGTTGCATATTACGGTGACAATGCTGAAAGAGGCAGCGACAGGAAGTAGTTCTAGGAAACCTGTGTGTCTCCATATCTTTTGTTAAAGTTGGAAGTAGTAATGAATTTATGGACAAGAGGTGCATTTTTAACAAAATAATTAAACTGATGATTGTTATTCTATGTGTATTCTGTGTGTATCATCAACACTGTGTGTTCATATAGTGTTCCAACATCAGGAGGAAACATCAGGACAATACAGTGGGTGAAGGGGGGGGCGCCCTTTTTTAAAAATTGAGTCGATGCCCCTCAAAATATCTGAGCATGTCTCTGAGCCACGACCCAAATCTACCAGACTTTTGGCTTCTTAATATTACTTTTATGATGGACATAAGAGTGCAACCCAAGCATTCTGTCTCAAAATATATGGACCTTCTTAACACAATAAAGAAGTTCCCTGTCCTCATGACCATGGACTCACATTACACAGAAGCAGCGTTACATCATTTACAGCCCCCGCTGGACTCATAAGACTTATCTGTTATCAGGACTTGGGCTGCTGCTCGTTTCATTAATACCACAAAAGGCTGACGTGTCCTTGAAAACTGACGGCAACTCTAAATTGCCCTTGTGCCTCCATGCATGAGATTCTTTCTCCTTCTCATTTGCACTTTCTCTCAATCTAATTTTGTCCCCAATTTCCTATTTAGCCACTTTTGAATAATCATCCTCAAATTTATTAACTCAATTATGCGCAATAATAGAACCAGTAAGAGAATTTTGACCCGCTGAGTCTCTCTATTTCCATCATGAGGACTGTCGAAGCATAGAAATGGTCCTGATAAACGGTTAGCCTACTAGAAGGAATGAGACAGCAACTGGGTTTTATCACAATCATTAGACCCTCAGCAGAGGAAATACATGTCTCACTAAATCTATGTAGACTAACAGGCCAGGACTGTGACAAACCAAAAAAAAACAAAACAAGCATTAACAGAATCTTTACCATCTAACATTAAGATGATTTCCACTTTTAATCTTTGAATAGTCAAAAAATGATAAATATGATGTGTCATCTCAACTACTATGCCACATCTGACCACATCCAACACAACCCAACATACACTATAACTGAAATCAGCCCGTCCTCAAAATAAAAACAACAGTATAGGTTGAAAATTCAGCTGGCAAAAAAGACCTATAGTTACATTTGAGTGACAGATGCCATCTAGCAGCTGTAGTAATTATGACCCGGAGAAGTGATGCATTTCAGATGCCGTCTATATAAGGTGAAAAATTTCCATAATCAGAGATGGCAGGTTTGGTGGCTGGTTAGATAGATAGATGGTAAAAAGTGGATTTAGCCGCAGGACACTGCTGTTCACCTCCTGCTTCCAACCACGAGTCAGGACAGTTTTTTAAAAACCATAACTACGAATGTCGTGGTGTTTACTGTTGCCATGTCGATGAACGTTGCCTAACTTTAAGGAATTAGTAGCTTTAACCTGCACCGCGTTTCAAGTGATCAATTTAACCTAAACTATGATCTTTCCCTAACCTTAACTCTGACCAAGTGTTTTGTTTTTCCAACCAGACCTTAACCACAGCGTTGCCACATTATAAAACATCATTATTTTTAACAGTGATTTGTAGCAGTTTTGGAAAGCACTGACAGAGGCGGCATATTAGAAAATGCCCCTATGGGTCGTTCAGGAGTGCATAGTACAATCGATCTACGTGGTCGTTTAATTATGCAGCATATTAGAAAACACTCCTATGGGTCATTCTGGAGTGCGTGGTACAATCGACCTATGTGATTGTTTAATTATGAGGATGTGTTGCTGAAATTAGTTCCCTAAGAGCATACTTTTTTCCTCTACTGGGTTGTCATTTTTGCAATTTGATTTTGTGTCAGCATGTCATTCATTTTCAAAATGTGCTCACTCACGTTGCATAAAGGTGCGAGTCTTTGCTACAAGGGGACACACGGGGTTATAAATAAACTCCTGACAGCCTGGGCAGCAGGAACAAGAAAGCCTGAGATTTTATTATTCTGTATCTGAAAGTAAAAGTACGAGGACAAAGGCCTACTGTTCTCATATAAAGCATCTTTTCATCTATCCATTCTCCGCTATGACTTTTTTAGCACATCCAAGATAACATAAGGGAGACCTATAGATGTCTGAGCAGTTACTGTACTGGTTCCATGCTTTGCTATCTATGTGCTCATATCAGTGTGTGTGGAAATGATCGACTGTCAGCCACATCATTGTATGTATAATGTCTGCTTTACACATGACAGAGTCTTTGTTAAGATGCTTAGGTCACCATGTCATATCCATAGTGATTGCATAATTCCATACATCTAAATGTCAGAGTGAAATGTCAATCTAACAATGGTCTGGAAAGCAACCCCGGGTGCTTACAGTTCACCCAGCTGGACCAACCTACTGACTCAGCACATAGTAACACATTTTAGGTAATCTGGTTGCATCAAATATTTTAATTTTTTTTATTTTATTGTATTTAACAGGGACAGTGTGTAATACATGTATTGTACCAGATATAGCTAAAAGCTAATTTCCATTCTCAGTGGTGACCTCCCTGGATGGAGACGCAAGTTGCCAAAGTAAAAGATGACTTTGTGGTGAATCAAAACATTAACACTTTAAAAACAGACATGATAAAATATCTTTAACCTAAAGTATTTTTCTTTAAGTTAAAGAAATATGGACATGTTGGGAGATACGCTTGTTTTCTCTCTTACTCGAATTAGATGGAAAGATTGATATCATCTTCATCTGTGTGTGTTCAATTCAGAAAATGTGATGTTTAGCCTTTGTAAGCACAAATACTGGAACCAGGGTCAAACCAGTTGGTTTGCTCTGCCTTCCGACAAATCCAAAGCTATTTGTACATAGTATTTTTGTGTATTTAACACATAAAGTCTACTGTAGAATTAAAATAAATGAGACAATGTGCTTCAATGAGCAGCTGTCTTATATGTTGTATACTGTGACTGTGCTACACTTTGCACACTTTTGTGACTCTTGTGTGACTTGCTAGCTCGCTAGCTAACTAGTTTTTCAAAGGCATTTACATCTTTAGCGGATGTTAGCTCTTTCCCACTGCTTCCAGTCTTTGTGCTAAGCTAGGCTAAACATGAACACAGAGATGAAATTAGTGACAGTCTCTAATCTAACATTCTGTAAGACAGCAAATACATTTTCAAAACTGTATAATTAAAGTAGATTTCTGACAAACATTGTTTTCAATCACCTCTCAAATTGCAATATTAACTGAGTAGCTTTCTACTACTATATTGTTAAAGCACAGTCAGGGTGGAAAAGGTTGTTTATCACTTTGAAGATCATTGTTGTATTGCAAAGGGGATATTATTAGTTTTATGGAAGAGATATGCTTCCATTTCATTAGATGTAACAATCCGTACCAACTCTGAGACACGTGAGCCCCAAAACTTTGTTTTTTGCACTGGCAAAGTGAAGTGTAATATCCACAAGCAGCTGTCATACAAATCTCCCTCTGTCTATATGTTTTGTTGTCTTATTAATCAAAACCCCTAGTTTCAGAATGAGTTTTCTAGTTTCACCATTGGCACATACAGAGTTACAGTACACAGTGTTTTTTTTCCCTTCCCTCCCGTTACTTGAAAACAACCACTTTTTGTCCAGTAAATGTGTGATAACTCTCAGCCTGGTGTAAACAGTTTGTCTGGCTGCTGTTCCCTGAGGTGCTGACAGTGCTGCCGGTTCTGAGGACAGTGACGCCATTACGGAGGAGGACATAGTTTGTGTGGATTGAACAAATGGACACTTCAGTTGTACTTACACACCAGAGACATCCCACTTTATCCCATCCCTGCTGAGGGTCTCCACTCCGACTAGGAGGGCTACACAAATTAGAAGGACATCAAAGTACTTCTGTTGAATCTCTGCGTGAATCCTGACAGAACACATTCAATAAATACTACATCCCCGCATGAGTAAATCTTCTTGCCTCCTATTTTACTTCCATCACTTATTATTACTATTCATTTAAGCCAGACTATTAGAGCCTTCTTTTAATTAAACTGACTCTGGCTGTAATGCTACTCTGGCTTTCACTGGAACAAAATACCATCACACTCCATCAACACAATCAATTATTCATCAAGTCCAGTAGACCACGGAAAATAGCAGGACACATTTGTGTGAGGGAAGTATTGAGAGCCATAGGTGGGTGAACAGTGATGATGGTGTGGATTCATGCATGAATTCCTGCAGGATATGCCTGGCACCACTACTGGTAACAAAGGAATATTCGGGGTGTGCACAAAAGCAGATTTGCAGTGAGGAAGTAAACACAGGTTTGCCCTCTAAATTTGTTTGACTGCATCTCTCTGAAACAACAACAATTCATAATTTAAAGGGATGCTCCTGCAATATTAGCAACCATAAAGTTGAGGGACTTGTGAAGGACAGATTTTAAAAATATTGCATGAAATTGAAGCAGCAAAGACCAACATATCCTGACTTTCGGTCGTTAAGATAAAACACTTGATCCTTAACTTCCCATAATGCAACTGGATATTGTCACTTTGTCACAACCTTCATGCCCTGTAAACGCCCACATCTTTCAAACACAGTGACTCCAGTTTGCAGCACAGGCTGTCTGCATTACAAACTGGGGACTGACTACATTACTAGTGTTACATAACCACAGAAGACATTAGACAATGTTATTTTAGGCTGAATAGTACTCCCCATGACTGCTCTTTATGAGTAAAACTGGCAGAGTGGCCCATTAAGTATTATTTGCACATATGAAATCTATTTGTCTACTATTTCAGTTAACAGTATAACAGAATAGTAGTAATGATTAAATAACATTTTCAATAATCAATGTCTAGAAGGCAACTGTAGCATGAAACAGTAAAGCAGACGATGGGGCGATGGAGGAAAAACTCCCCTGATTGCTGCAAAGTGGTCCCTCTGCAATCATAGGGCTTAGCTGTAAGCCAACAGAAGTCATTTTCTATAATCACATCATTTGTCTTTGAAATAGCAAGAATGTCCCACAAAACAGAGAGAAAACAATTTAATGTAAAAAAAAAAAAAAGACTTACATTATTACAGGACGACTGTAATGAGAGCGTAGAGGAAGCAGAACTGGAGAGAGAGGTGGGGCTGAACTGAAAATATATATTTATAGTATATAATTATAGTACTTATATGCCATATCATATATATTGCATGATAATTTTGCATTTGCCTTGTGCAGTGTTTTTTTAAAGGTGTGCACTCCCTGATTTTTTTTTTTTTTACAGTGACTAACAGTGTGTTTGGGAATGTGGATGCTGTCTGGCAACTGTAACAAAATTTAGAAGCAAAATGCAACCTTTTTTTTTTTTTTACTTTTGAGGGAAGTACACCGTTAGTCCCACCCATCCTCCCCCCTCAGCTGGAGACAATGAACGAGCCCAGTCTGTAATAAAAAAGCACCACAGATGTTCAGTGTGTTTCAAACAGCTCTCGCCTGCTGCACGTTAATCTTCAACAGTGCTTTCAACTGTTGCCGAGTGTTATTTTTTGTTGCTGACTTCCCTTCACTTGAAAGCTACAGATGATCTCTATAATAATCTATAGAACACAGACCCTTACTGAAGGCACGTATGTACAGTAGAGCGACACACAGACTGATAAAGTACATCTATTGTTCGTAAAATGTTAAAAAAATAATCAATATTTTAGCTTTAATATGCCTCCTCTGCACAAACTAAACCCTAAACACATGCTGGAATACATCTAATTTGGAAAGAGGCAGAGAGTGAGAAGGATGAGACATTATGTAAAATTAGGATGCTAATGGCGCCTCTGAGATGTTTGATTAAGACCTGCCGTCTTCATCAAACCTCTGCTAATAAGCTTATCCCCTCCCGCCGTACTGTGCACGCATTTTTTGTTTGTGGATGTGCAGTAAGCCTACTGTCGGTGGAGTCAGGCTATTTATAGAGCTGTGAGCTTACCCTTACCTGGACTCTGACCTTGGAGAGCGTGACAAATGACAAGCAGCATTTCAGCAGAAGTAGAGCCATTTTAACAATGACAGCAGGTCGGAGAGGGAGAAAAAATAATACCATCTGTATGAGCTTATTTTTGTTTACCCATGAAATACCATTTCTCTCTGCCTCATGAATCATTGACAGCCACAGCCAAAGCCATGCTGCGGTCTGGAGGCTTAACATCTGAAATTGATCCACTGGCTAATAGGAAATGGCAAGCTTAGCTACATGTTGTCATCTTATTGTATTTAGCATTATCAGCCTTGTCCTGAAGGACACTGCCACTGGCCTTTGGTCCATGTGAGATAATTTTCAATTAGTCACTGTCCTTGCAATATTGGTTTCAGATACTAGAGGTTGTTGACTCACACAGCAAGTGCAGCGGTATTACTGTTTATTAATATGCATGCTGAGATTAGCAATGCAGGGGTGGTGGAATCACAACATGAAGCACTGGAGGGATGTCGTGGGAATGTATCCTTTGTATTTCATATACTTCATATCTCTTTGTGCTCCCAATGAAGAAAACTGGTAGAAATAAAGAAAGTAAAGGTAAGGGAATCTATTTTGGAAGCACAGCCAGCTAAATACACCCATTTGCCTGGTTTCTTAATCACTTCTCTCCACGGCTTCACACATTTTAAAAGCCATATTCATAAAATTTCATATTCATGTACACTCTTTCCCTGACGGCTGCATGCAAAGTTGAAGCTCCTGTGTGAATACCTGTAGAAGTGTTTTTACTTAAAATTTGATGTTGGTGCCATCAACTTCCTCAAATGTACAAGTCAAACTGAAAAAGCCTGATTCCTGTGTGAGTAGATTAACCTTTTCATTTTGAATTGATGACATCTTAGTACAAACTGCATTTCTGTCTACTTCAGTTTCTTTTGATGCTGCTCACCTTTCAATGAAAAATAAGTCATGTCCCTTCACATTATCTGTACCTGCTGCCTTTCTGATTCTGCACTTTAATTGTCTAATCTTGCCAGTACTGAGTCCTGTTTTTAGCATTTAGACTTACATCAATAATGTAAAAAAAGTCTAACATGAAGGCTGTAGCCTTCAGGCCTTTTTGTCACAACAATGACAGTTTTTAAGTGGTGGAAAATGCAATGTTGGCATTGCAATGTTGCAATTATCTCTCCCAGTGTCCTTCCTTTGCTGTCATTTGGAAAGAACTGCGGCACTGAAACACCTCTACTTATCTGTTTTTTTGCAGTAAAATTGTTAGGGGACATACCGGTGAAAAAATATACCTTGTTATATTAGATAAATCATAGTCGTGCGCGCTTCCTCGGGGATATGTATGTAACAGTCTCTGGCATATTAAAAAGCATCTCTGCATATCAAACAAATACTGCTGAACCATCAGTCACTATGCCCCCAAGCCGGCTCAACCTTCACCTGTGTTAAGCAAATGCCTTTAAATAGCTCAAACTGAGTGGAAAAAAATGAAAAAGAAGTGAAAAGTAAAGCAGTTGAATTTTAACCAAACTTCAGAAAGAATGTGAAAAGGTGAAACAAACAAAGAAAAGTTAAGTCTGTGCTGTATATAAGTGAGTTATATATATATATATACATATACATATATATATATATATGTATATATATATATATATATATATATATATGTATATGTGTATATATATATATATATATATATATATATATATATATATATATATATATTGTAACTAATGCTTGTGCTACTGTGCTTATCAATAGGCCCACCTATCAACAGAACTTACATGCTGTACACCTGTCCATATATTATTTACATTAAGTTGAGGTGACAGAAACATTCATACTTTACATGTCGATGGCTGAAGAGCAAAACCTCCTATCTGAAAAATGCACTTTTTTGAGAAAACTTGTTTAAAAAAACTTGTTTTCTTGCAGAATATTATTTGTTAAGGATACCCAATACATAACACACTGTTTTTGGACTATATTACTATATTATGTGGTGTTGTTTACGGTATGTTTGTATGGTTATTTGTATGGTTTGTATGGTTACACTGCACTGTTACTTTTATTCTCTGGTTTTATCTGTCTTATTCCCTTTTAAGCTTCTTTTTATTTCCAAATTTAACACTTTTTAATTAGGGTTAGGGTTAGGGTTAGTTAATTTTTACATGTCTTTTTACTTGTGTTGCTTTTATATTCTGTTTTAATGCCTTTTATGTTCTATGTAAAGCACTTTGAATTGCCTTGTTGTTGAAATGTGTTGTTAACACATAATATAGTAATAGACTCCAAACACAGGGTATTATATATTGGGTATCCTTAACAAATAGCATTCTGCAAGAAAACAACAAGTTTTTTTTTTTAGTTTTCTCAAAAAAGTGCATTTTTCAGACAGGAGGTTTTGCTCTTCGGCCATTGATGTTCAGTATATTACAAGACATGATGATGCCTTTTATATTTCTTGTGATGTAAATGTTGGATCAATATTGAGGCTGTTTTAATATCTGTAAACTGAAATCAGGTAGTTATGAAGCTTAGCCAAAGTTCTATCAGGAAGACAAACAGTATCTTCATGCTTACTTCATTATTTACACTCTCTCTCTCTCTTCCTCTCTTTCTTTTCCTGTTTCCAACTTAATCAGCTGACTGATGGCGATCCTTCAACCGAACTCACCTCCAGATCTTCAGCCACTGCTCTCACCTCTTCACCACCACAAGTGTCTAGACTGCATCAGGGGGATATCCCCGCAAAGCTCACGGCATGACCTCCCCCCTTAAATTGATGATGTCATGACAAGGTCTAATCGCCAAAGACTCCTCACATATTTCTTCAGTTTTTCATATTGTGCGCACTACATCAAATAAATTTAATTACTCTCTAAGCTCTCTCCTTCAGTTCTCTCCTGATTGAAATATTATATCATATTATTTTTCCCAGATGTGGGATTTGCATTTAGCAGAAATTATGCAAATGTATCTGTGAGGTTGGGTTGCTAAGGGAGAACAAACATAAAGAATAATAAGATAATTCAGAAACATCAGTGTTTATCTACAATAGTAGTGAATAATAGGTGGGTGAAAAATCTATGTACAATAGTCATGCACTTTAGATTCCTGTAAGAACAGACAGAGGCAGTCTATAAAAGAGGCAGAGACATTTACTTGGAGATTTGTCATCAATTTTTACGTTGTTTAAATGTTGCCTGAAGAGATTTTAATATTATTTCTTGCATTAAGGTTCGTTAATGGCAGCCTAGGTGAAATCACTGATGTGGAAAAAGGGAGCAATGTCTGATTTTATTATACAAACAAAGACCGGGGCAGAATTTAATGAAATGTATTCATCTGCATTAGCCCATTATAGTGGATAAATCTAAGCTCAAACCTCCTACAGTCTGGGAAAGGACACAGGACAGTAAAGTGAATTCTAATAATCAGCTTTTACCTGAATTTTCTCTGCACATTTAAATGCAATTTTAAATGATTTACATGGTGGGCGCCAAAGTCTTTGTCTCTCCCCTGCAGTCAAATGTCTGATTTGAATGCAATTAGACACAGTTGACTGCACTCTGGCAAATTACACTGCAGGCTGTGGATAAGATTCTAGCCATTTCCTCCCAATTCAAAAATGCATCTTATTTATCAAGAGAAATAAAATTGAGCCTGAGAACCTGACTACAACAGCAATAAAAAAATATTAAAAAAATAATAAAAAAAAGAAGCTCATCGACATGGAGTTGAATGTGTCTGTGTGGAAGGCAGGAAATTGTCTCTCTGTGTGTGGTTGAAGAGTAGCGCTGTGTGCTTCTTATACCTATAGGGTGACATTGGAGGATTCAGCAGGCACTGAGCTATAAAATTGCTAGTTGAGAGGGAATTAGTGGGGATGGAGAGGTGGAGAGGGAAGGACAGCACAGTTGGGAGTCGGATGAAGAGGTGTGCCTCAGCAATTGATTTGATCGTCTCACCATCAGTGATGTTGACAGTGCCTTTCCCCTTGGTGATTATGAAGGTTGGTGTCTTGACAACAGAATACAGAAAAGGGCAAAAATTACTCTGTGTCACAATAAAAACTAAAGACAATGGCTAGAGTGCAAGCACAGAATAACACAACTATTACCTTTTTTTTTTTTTAAAGATCTTAATTGGATTAAACTATTAAACCATTTCCCTTACATACCCTGGGGCTAAATCTCTCTATTGCCATTAATGAAGCAATTCGCACAGTATTCATGTCTACTTGTTGAGTCCTGACCGCAGCTAAGACAGTCAGATGTGATGTATTGGATCATAGATCTAATACATCACAGTGCAATACATCAACGCATCAATACATCATGTAGAATACTGTTTCTATGACATGACTCGAGTCATCCAGTCGTAGAGGATATCTGACTTCATTATTGAGTTACTGTACGAAGGTCTCGTTGAGAAATGACATAAAGACATGTGACTGGCTTGACTTAAGCAAGGATAAAGGGACGTGTTATTTAGTCAGGAGAGATGAACTTGTTGATGAATTACTCACATGTTAAACATTTTGAGTGAGTGATTTTTGCAGGACAAATGAATTGTTGTATGAAATGATGTGGACATTACTCTTACAGCCAGAATACAGCGGGCATGGATGCGGCGCAACACGTCTGTCGCAGCATGGCTGCAGCAGAGCGCGTCCATCATAATCAACTGAAGCTGCTACACTGACCATGGAAGGCTCATCTTTATTTTTGCACGGGCTGGTCAATTTTTTGTTCTCTATGCAGGGCTACATGGCCCTCCAACAGGTAAAATCTACATAGAACTGTGCAGAAGGTTGTGCTTTTTTTTTTTTTTTTTTACATTGCACATTAAAATAAATCAATCAAATCAATGTGTATCCATGATCCTGTGGTTAAAACAATCTAGTTAATTAATTAAGTACCAGTTAATATAGCCTACACTTAACACTACACTAACCCTAACCCAAACCCTGCACGGCCAACTGCATTATCACTTGGAAAAACTCAATATGTATGCAGTGATGGATGGAGTCTGTATAGCAGGTAGAAAATCAAGCTCCGTCCCGTCTACATGATGCGTCGCATCCCTGCCTGGTGTATTTCAGCTGTTAGAGTTTTCAGGACTGCAACAGGGATTCAGAGAATGTGCTTAGAGAGAAGAAATGTAAAAAGTTAGTGACATTTTTGGATGTTAATCTGATGAAAAGACTCGGATGCAAAAACAAACCAACAAAAGTGTGTTTGTCTGGTTAATTGAGAACACCAAGGATGAGGACACGCTTTCACAGTTAATGCAAGATTCAGGACAATGTGAGAGTGAACAGAAAAAGTGTTGTGTGTTTTTTAAAATGCTTTCAAATCATTAGTGACAATATGGTGAAATGAGTCCTGTGGAGTAATAGTAATGAGTAGGGAATTCCATTAAATAGCTCAGATTTGATTATGTTTTGGCTTGTTGTGGTTAAAGGGCCGGTATGGTGGAGACCAGTGAGCTTTGGGACGGATTAGGGTGATGGTAGGAGACCTGCTATGCTGTAAAATTACTCAATTCTATCTCCTCTGTCTTTTTAAGTTATTTGAAACTTTGAAATTCGCGGCTCAAGAGCGAGCGGTGTTGTTGACGTTTACTTTGTTTAGAGACGTCTTACCATTCTGACTATGCAACAGTTGGTTCTTCCCCTTCCCATTCAGGATCAGACTCCAGCTCATAGACTGCTATCTTATATCCAGCTGCAGCCATAACCCCAGGAAATGATGCAGCATAAAGGAACGTGCATTGTTCTGATTGGCTGGAGGTGTGGCATTCACCTTTATCCCCAGTAGTGGTCATTAATAATGCTGATTTCATGTAAATAGCTTCCAAAACAGGCCTGCTGGAGGACAGAGGGGAATCTGGACTACATGGAAAGATGAGTTTAGAGAAATCTTAACAACTTTTGGTGAGTAAAATATCACAGATATGTTTAAAATAGACTCAGTATTTATAAAAATAAGTCAAAAAAGGCCATGCCATATGTCAATGCTGTATGTCAGTGCTGTGATATATGATGCAATCAGGTTGTCATTCACTGTTCTTTTAGCTGTTAGCTATGGTAAGATAAGCAATGGTGAATGTTGAACTGTACAACATTACCTAAGTTGTTAAATTGTTATGTCAGTGCAAACAATTTTCTAATTTTATGAGTTCCTAACATAGGTGTAGACAAATATAATGGAAACTGTGTAATGCGTGCAAATAAATACATGTTTCTGTATCAGATCACAATATGTACAGATACAATTTTTCTCAATTAATTTCTGTGAATGAGGTCATTTTGCAATGTCTATTCTGTCTCTAACAGAACAGAGAAATAAAATCAAACAAAGAAGTGAAGGTGAAAAAAACCAACTCTTAAACCCTGGTATCATAGCACTGAACTCCTGGAACAGCTTGGCGCCGACACTGGAGTTTGATCACCTTGATCTTCCAAAACATTGTAGAATCAGTAACATGAGCACAAATTCTTATGCAAGCATTATGTGATTATGTTTCTGTGTTTGAAGTCACAGTAGCACGCATCAGTTATGATAAAACTGCATTCACCAAAGAAATTGCAGATCTATGAATGGAGCGACATCGCTACAGCAAAGACCAATGGGGAAAAAAATACAAGTAGTCAGCCAATCAGACAAACAGTAGTTTATCAAGATGATCTAAACCACTTTATTTGGAGATAAAAGCGAAAGTGAGTACACTTGAAATGTTGGTAATAATCTCAGAAAAATTGTATGTGTTCACAACTATGGTAAGTATGACTGGTCAAAGTTGAACTGGATAGATAGATAGATAGATGAGTCTTTGATTACCTACCCCTGGGAATGAAATCGATCTCTGCCTGCCCTCAAATGCTAACAATAAGTCCTGCAAGTGCAGAAAACCCTGTTTGCCAGAAACACTCCTGCACTTCATTTGAGCTGAGCTGATGAACTATAGTGGTGAATTAAAATCCTGGCATGAGCCCCCTTGTCAATATTAATGAGAGCAATATTCATGCAAAAAACCAAAAATAGTCTCTATAGTTAACATTTGGGAGACTGTGTGCTAGTGGCATACAGTTCATGGGATATACAGTATTGGCAGGTAAATATGAGACCAGGATGTGTCTTAAAACTTCACAAATGGATATTAATAAGTTTGTACACAGCTGATAGTCATGTGCATCTGGATTTCAGTGCCCAGAAATGTAACATGTCGACATAAATTGCACACAGAAAAGCTCATGTTCAGTCTGCATGTGTGTGATGCTTGCTATACAAGAAAGGGAGAATTTGCATCAGTGAGTTTGGGACTCTCGGGACATTTGTTGTTACAATAGTTCTTCTTCTTGTTGCTGATGTCCATTTTGTGGTTACTACTTACTGAAGGTCTACTCTATGCCCTGAATTTCAACTGAGTTACTGAGGCAAATTTATGGCATCTCAATTTGAGCTGATATATTTTTGCTGGAGAAAGTTGCCCTGAAGCAACTTTGAGTTTATTAAACATTTTTTGAAGCCAGCAAAGGAAAAAAAAACATGCATCTACAAAGAGCCCATCGGCACAAAAAGTCCCAAAGATGGTTCTCAATAGAAGATACCATGGGGTTACTCCTGGACCTATCAAATTTGAGTGGATTAAGGTAGCTGAGCTGTGTGTTTTCACTTCACGTACACATGCACTTACAAGTTATCCACTGTTATCACACACACACACGCACACACACATACACACAAGGTCTGACTGTTCCTCCTTCCTAATTCCTGTTATCTCAGCTCTGGCTGCAGTCTGTCCCTTGTCTGTGTCACACCTGATGACTCAAACTTTGTAATTGCCTTTTAATCCTTTCCAGGACAGAACATGTGTCAGAGTCGGTTAATTTGGGGCACCGTCCGCCTCAGGATACAGAAGAAAGCTTATGACACAAAGGTCGCAAGTGTGAATCATCACCCGAGCTGGGACAATTTGGACAGAAAAGTCAACATGGGAGAGTAGCAGCCTCCTCTCTGTCAGCAACTATCTGTCAAGAACTTTTGATTAATGCATTTTCACTAAGATATGCCCAGCATAATCAGAAGGCAGAAGGAGGTGATTTAATTTGAGATTGACAAAGCATTTTTAAAAAAAATCTAATCTAAGTCCACAGCAAAGTATAAGCTCCATGTCCTGTGAGTACAAATAATATTTTATTGTATTGTAAAGAAACACATTTGTGACATGCACTTCTCTGTGACCTCAGTATTCAGACAGAGATGAGTGCAGATGTGGGCTAAACATTTATTGGGATGACCTTAAGCCACATGCATACAAACACAAATCCTGAATTCAAAAGGACTGCTAGAATATTTACAACAAACCTTCTGCCTACAGGCACTTTTCAGTTCTGTCTCCTAAAATTCCAATCATCTCATGCCCTTTCTTTCTCAATTTCATTCTTTCTTTCCCCTCCTGGAATCAATGAATGCAACCGCATACTAAATAAAGGGAAATAAACACACTATTATCAATATTTAACATTCACAAATTGTCATCCCACAGTATGGTTAGACTGTCCTTACCAGAGACACACAATCCTACAGTCAGACAAGCATGTCGACATTGGATTATATCTTTAAAAAAACTCCTGATTAGGTTAAATGACACTGACTGCACATTTTAATATGTCCAGTGTCATTCAAAAATGTGTTTTGCTGTATGATGATGGTGTGAAAATTCTTAAAGGGGACCTATCATGCACATTTACGGGTCTATATTTTTATTCTGGGACTCTACTGAAATATCTTTGCATGATTTACAGTAAAAAAAACTCCTTATTTATCTTATTCCGGCCCTTTATGCAGCCCTTCAGTCAAGCCTCTTTCTGAAACAGGCCACTTTAGCGCCTGTCTCTTTAAGGCCCCCTTCCTGATGAGCCCAGCTCCGATTGGCCAGTTTCTTTCTGTAAGCTGCATCTCAGCAGACTGTGAGGCTGGAGGCTACATAAACAAACAACAGTAGTAGGATGGATTTTACTTCTTTTTCTTGGTCTTTACTCAAAATGAAAAACTCTCAAATACATCTTTACATGTTTGAGCCAGAATCTGATCCGAAATATGCGAGTGGACAACGTGAGCAACCATCAAACAACCTTAGTGACATAGACTATGAAACAGACAGCCGTTTGTGGGCATGTGCAAACAATCTGATGTCATAAAAAGGAGGAAGTAGAGGTAACATTGTAAACGAAGGGTTCACAGCAGACTGAAGCCCTGGCTTTGGACTTGTAGGAAGCATTTTCACATACATCCACCTCAAGATTTGGGACTTGACCATGTTTAACATACACATCCAACACCCTAACAGTATAAAAACAACAGAAAATAACACAATATGTCTCCTTCAACACAACACAAGCAGCAGTCTGAGCATTTCAGCTAAGGTCATTATGGCATGAAACAACAAGAGAAAGCTGAGCCCTTTGGTTTGGGTTCACTTCCACTCAAAACAATCATGCTGACCAGTTCAGCTGAACTTTGTCACCTTTTCATTCAGACAGGAATTCTCCATCCTTCCACTGTGAGCGAATCAAAGGTTGCATGTTGCATCTTCTGTGTTTTCTTTCTTCTGTGTAGTACACATTCCTCCACAGACGCCGTATTTGTTTACTACTGTGGTTACGGAAACACTCTGATTAGCTTTAACTAGCTTATATCACCTCCTTGAGGACTGAGATTGATCGCGCACATTGAGTATGTTCACCAGGGTCGCGCGTTTGCGCCGTCTTGTCCAAGTGTTGCCATTTGCGTACTTTTGTGGAGCAGATTGGGGGCCTTACTTTTTGCCTCTCTACATATACTGAACGTTGTAACTGAATGCTATAACTGGACGTAAACAGTGAGGTGCAGAGTTGTGCAATATGGAGGTAATTGCTGAGGATGCTGAGCTGGAAAACCAAGAGCACTGGTTGTTTCTTTCAATTATTTACATAAGACATAAAAACGCATCTTGACAACATATAAAATTTAAATGAGACAGATGAAACAGTGCAGTCACAGTGCAGTGCAGGACATGAATGAACTTTTATATTTTTCATTCTAAACCTCACATACCTTAACCGTGGTGGGAGCAGATCAGAAAATGGTCATATGTGTCTTTTTGGTACAGTAATGACTTTGTATTGATAAAAACTACAATAGTCTGTGTGCCTCTAAGTCTGTCCTTCACGTCACACTCCCCAATCTATGTATCTTCACCTTAACACCTCTTCCTCTATTTTATCCCTCCCAATGTCCTCTTCCTCTGGATCCTCTTTAAATCAATTGGTCATTTACACTTTTGTACTTCCTGTCTTCCAACCTTTCCCCTCCTCCTCTCCTGTTCTCCACCTCCATTAAGCATTTGTTCCCCCTGATTCTTCCCTACATGTCTCTCCCTTCATATTTTTAATCATACACTTCTCCAACCTCTGATCCCTTTCTTTTTTCAGCTTATCTCATCTCTCCCTCGTAATCTCTTTCTTTTCTTCTGTCTCCTTGCCCCTGCTCATCCCCTTCTGATGAACTCTCTATGAGGCCACAGTGAAACAGCAGCAGCAGCAGCAGTGTGCGTGGACATTTTCTCCATTATTGTGAATTACAGTTTCCTGAGTCAGAGGATCATAGCGTGTGAAATCCCTACTCTCACTCACAATAAGGAAGGCATCCATTTTTCCTAACGCTTGCCTTTTGTCCCAAGCACAGACAACAACAGCTCCATTAACAAAGTGAAGGAGGACACTCTGTCAGGCCAGGTGGTAAGTTTATACACCCCACTGACTGCACAGAGCCCGGGCTGGCCACGAGGTCATGCAGAGAGGTCAACCTCTCAGTCAGCTTGTATTATGTCTGTGGTTACAGGAGGCAGTAACACAGCTTGAGACCAGCCAATGTCAAATGAGTCAGTTTGTTCTCAGGTTTTTCTTTCAGGGAAACTAAAGAGGGATTGGCCACACTGTACAGCTTCACTGCCAAGGGAGCTTCAGCGCTCCCAATCAGAGGTGGCTGACTTAAGTTACATACATGCTCTCTTCAACTATCAACAGAGATAAGAAGAGTTCTGCATATTCACATCTAGGTTGAAATAGTTAAGTGTGCTGTATTATCAAAAGTATTTATCCACTTGTTTTCAAGGGTTTTGTTAAGTCGGCTGATGTTTCCTTACTATTGTAGAAAAATGTAAATTTTTTCGCATATTTAAATACTGAATCTTTGGTACAACTTTCTATTAAGGCAATCTTTATGCAAAGAGTTTCTAACATAGTTTGTAACATATGCTTGATTAATTTTATTTATACATCAGTTACTAACTTTGGCTTACCGTCCTTCTTCTGTGAAGAATCTGGATCAGAGTCCACTTATTCATTAACGATGTATTAAAGATCCCTTCCAGACATGTTTTAAGATATATAAAAATACTTTGAATAATATGTGTCTGATATGGTTTTTCACCTTCTGGCAACCCAAAGGTTATTCATATGTCAATGGTTAATAACTGATGTATACATTATTAATAAGTCATCTGTTGTAAACGATTTACAAAGGTTATCAGAAAGTGGTGCCAAGTCTTTTTGTCCATTTCTTGCTTTTATGGCTTTTTATGCTCTTTTTCACAAATATCTTTGTATAAAAAGCAGTTGAGGCAGATGGCCGCCCACCCAGAGCCCAGTTCTGCTTGAGGTTTCTTCCGGTTAAAGGGGAGTTTTTCATTGCCGCTGTTGCCAAGTGCTGCTCATGGGGGAATTGTTGGGTCTCTGTAAATTAAAGAGAACAGTCTTGACCTGCTCTATGTGAAAAGTGCCCTGAGACAACTTTTGTTATGATTTGATGCTATATAAATAAAACTGAATTTAATTGAATTGAATTAAAATGTTGAAGTAGACCAATCAGATTTGACCCTTTACCACCCATGGTACCACCCACAGGACGCGATGATTAATGCATTTTTCTTGTAGCTGTAAATGTTGCTGCAAACAAAACCACAGAAACAAGTTGGCCACGATATTCTTAACTGGACAAAATTTCTTAAAAGCTGGAGAACTATGGATTTGTGCCTTACAGTTGCCACCAGTTTTATTCAGGATATTATGGAATTGTGTTGTGCAATATATGCACATTTCTTGCCGCTCTGACTAAACCACAAACAAAAAGACTTTCAAAGCAACAGCAACACTTGCAGACAACAACAGACAAACTGTAGCAAAAGCAAACACACTAGTAAAAGAAAATCACTGGTCCTCCACCATGCAGATGATAAAACAACTCAGGGCTCAGTTTTCTTCTTCACCTATTATTTAAAGATCCCTCAGTGCTTTCCTTTTTTGTAATTCCTCTTAGCATCGTCATGCAACTTTGATGAAGAGTAACTCAGTTAAGAGCCTGCCAAAGAGCTATGTATACAGACTGTGGGTTGACTGAGCCTGGACAGTAATAGCTTCGGCTCTGCTAAGGCATTACTCTCACCCCCAACGCTCGCAAACGTGATGCCAGCCTGCTGCACGAATCTTACGCAATAACTTCAACCGACTGCACAACATGAGGTGATCAAAAATTCACCAAGGCTTTTACAGTGTACAGTGTACTGTGGGAAAAAAACACACTTTTGGATTTCATTGAATTTTTATGACTTTTATAACTGACTCCTCAATTTAATGTACCAACATTTTCGAAAAACTGTTGTTTTTGCAATATTTTGGAGCTGTTTTGCAGCATAAAGGGCATCCAGCAGCTTAATAAATGGATCAAAACATTTAAGATGTCTGCAACAACAGCAGGCTTCATTAACAGCTACTCACAGTTTTGATCATAGAGTATAATCACTAATTAAATCAATGATCACTGCTCACACATAATATCAACAACATGACTTTGGAATGGCCTGAGGGCCACTGATTAGTGTCCGCTGAGTTTTAAATATAGAGGAAAGGGTATTGAACACTGCAAGCTATAATATTTCAATCACATCTCATGAGGCCTTCTAGTATTTCAGGCACAGGAACTCAATTATGAGACAGAGGTTTTGATTTCTTAGAATAATAGGGCTACAAGGCTGAATTCAATTAGGAGCACCCAGAGTATATTTGGCAATCTCTCAGAGGAAGACCCACAGTCAAATAGATGAATTTTATATCCTTCCCAGAATTAGAGTATTGGTCTAATAGAAAAGCACATTGACTGAGTAGAGGTTACATGTGCCTTAAGGAACACTGAGAACATTTAGAGATGGGAAATTAATAATTAATAGTGATAGAGGTTTGGCGGTTTGGTGCATGGTTGTCAACTTGTACACGCCAGTCCTGGTAAAGACCCTGATCTCATGCCACTGGATCCTTTAAAGAAGAAGCATTGCAGTGAGCAACGCCACCTGTGTAAAGGTGCCTAAAACAGGAACATTTAACCCCTAGAGTCTAATGAGAGCGTTTGAAGGTGACTGTATTAGAGACAGAGCGCGGTTATTAAGACATAGTGAGTGTATCTGGGAGGGAAACTGCATATACTGTGCCCCCCCACCTCCCCCTTCCACCCCTCCTCTCCCTACAAAGTGATTTTCCACGACTGTTCTCTTTCAAGGTGTCGCGGGCAGCTGACAGGAGGCAACGGCTGAATTACAATGCGCCCTGCGCAGTCTCTCCCTCTCTCCTCTTCACTGACAGTGCATGTGCCCACGGCGTTCAAGATCTCTGTGTCCCAGTCTTGACAGCTGACAATGGGCTCCAGGTACAGCTGGCAACGGCGGTAATTGTTTTAATATTGGCATGTGCAGCCCAACTTGAATCAGCCCCCCGCCATAGTCACCGCCTCATCTGTACAGAAAACCGATGCTGATGGAAACAAGGAGCAGGCAAAACACCCAAGCAACTAATGTGTTTTTACAGATTTCACTTCATGTATATGTCCAGAACTGCCTGCCAGAGTCCGCTTAAGCAATCAGAATAAAGCTACATGTGATTGACATATGAATTGAGCTCTATCTTATAGAGTTTAGCATAATTCACCTGGATAAAGTGCATGAAACCTGCAGATCAAGTCAAAAGAAAAGCCTATTGCCCACCTCATCCTGCTGCGGCTGATTCTGTCTCTGATTCGGCTGCTCCTTGGTAGCGGTCATTGTAAACTCCTCGTATGATAAACTTGGTTGAATCCTCCAGAAAAACGGCCAGATTCCAGTTTTCCGTGAAATAAGTCAGAAGAAGGGAGGATGCGGCGAGGGCAAAGCTCCGTCTTGTCAACTGCGGAATCTTAAACAGGAGTGGGAGCGGAGGGACGGATCCGTCACGATTGAATTCTGCGAGGTCTTGGGGAGCGTCTGACGAGAAGCCAACGCAGCCTGTGCGTTCACATAACCCCCAGGAAAGGGAGGAGAGTTTCGGACATGCTCGTTATCGAACCGAGGAAGCCCAAGTGTTCTCGCATTTTACCAACACGCCACTTCTCATGTAGGTTTGGTTGAGGAAGTGGTGGGCAAGATAACTCTCTCCCATGTACTCTCAGTGATGCTGGTATTTTGGAGAGTGAGGGTATATAACACAGAGAGGAAGAGGAGGAAGAGGAGGAGGAGGGGTGTTCAAGTGGTCTTGTGATGGTTTCCCGAGAGGGTGGGGGTTGCGTTTGCACGATCCAAAAAAAAAAAAAAAGACAGAAAGAAAGAAAAAAGATAGATAGAAAGAAACCCAATAAGAGTGCAGTATGAAGTGTTTTGTCTCTACATTATGCTCTAGCTGTCTGTCATTGACACAGTGTGACAGTTTTCCTAATATATGCTCAGAAATCCTGCATCACGTCCAGTCACTGAGCCTGGAGCCCTGCAGGAGCTGTCCGCGGTGCTGAAAACTCGGAGTCGCCACTGACCATTCATCTTAATTTCTTGCGTAGGAGCACACACCACGCCACCTCTGCTTTTTTTTTATTACGCTCTTAACACTGGCCACATTCTCAGCGAGGCGGCCTCTTTCTAGGAGAAAATCTTGTTGTTTTGTTATACAGGAGCTTTTACTTGGCCTTAAGCGAGGAGCTTAAATGGTCAATAAAAAGAGATTCAACGCGGCTCACCACAGCTCGCTGTGGGTTGTTAAATACGTGCAGGGCAAAGATGCAATTGCATCGGTCTTTGGAGTACTTAGCAGTGAAGTGACACCTGTGAACCCGACGCTATATCAAACTTACCGGGGGGCTTATGAGAAAGCAATGTTTTCTGTGGTCAGAGTCACTTTATGGAGGTGGTAGCCCACATACTGAAGCTGTATTGTCAACGTAGAAACAGAATGGGAGGCTGTGATATTAAGTCTCAGTGTTTAATGCCTCTGCCAGACAAGGATCGATATTTTATATCTGCTTTTGACTTTTGCGGTGAATTACCAAGCTTATTTGGGATTTGAGATGTAATAATTTAAACACACACTGTGACCACTACCATACACGAGGACACACTATCATCAAACCATCAACAAGTAGGATGTGGTCTATCAGAGGAGTAAGTGGTTGTGTCCCAGTTCCATATACTTTTTTTAAAATACTAAATCAATTGTGTGCAGTGCATGCTAAACGCTAATCTTTACTGCATACTGTTTTTTAAATCATGCCGTAAGTGTACCACGCAATGGCAATCAAGCTGTGATAAATAAGATACAGCAAAATGTTTTCTTATCTAACATCTGGAAACATGAAATTGCTGAAAAACCAAGACAACAATCCGTACGCCACCCATATGGCAGAAACCTATCATGGATGAATGGAAATAAAATTAATTTTAAAAATGCATAAATATAATATTGTCAAAGACAAGATCATTAAAGATCCAATAAATGCATTAACTAAGTGGGAAGACTCAATTAATATAATAATTCCATGGAAAGATGTATTTAATATTATCTATAATTCAACCCCAGATGTATGCATACATATAATACAAATACAGATAATATACATATTTCTACCCACCAAAAAGATGCTGTATAGCTGGAACAAACTTGCTTGTGAAGGTTTTACAATGATGATGAAGAATCGATCTGATGCTGATCTGATTTGATGTGGTATTGTCCTATTGTTACCTTATTTTGGGGTCAAATTTACAAAGTGTAATTTTAGGAGACTTAAATAGCAGCAAATCTAATATCAGTAACATTATAATCCTGTTTGGAAAAGCATTCATAGTAAAGCAGAAAATATGCACACAGCTTAATATATCAGATATCAAAACCTATCTTAAAACACACTGGATGATAGAAAGATTAACATCTAAAAGAAAACTACAAAATGTGAAATTCCTAAAGGGATGGGAACAACTAAGCCTTGGGGGAGGATGGGAATAAAAAGAAAATGTTCCTGAAGCTGTTTCACCACCATGAACAATTATCTTTATCTTTACATTGTGGGAGATACATCAACAGCACACTCAAAAATCAGGGTTTTTTTTTCTAGTATGCATACTGAGTGTTTTGGGTACACTTTATTTTGGTTCATTTCCAGTGTAAACACACTACTCAAAACCTGCTTAGGTTTAGTATGTAGGATGGACTGGGACACAGCTTTTGTGTGCATTACTTACTCATAACTATGCTAAAACAACGAAGAAGACAGGAGTACATGATATTCCATTTATACCAATACTGTCTTCACTGGTGGTGCTCACTTCAAGGACTCGCCTCCAGATCGTGTTTTAACATTCCTGTCAGATTTGCTGAAAATTACTTTCTGAAATCAGCTCCATTTTATTGACTACACTTCAAAACAGACTGTGCATTACAAGCTCAAAAAACTCACATTCGTTGAATAAGGACAGAGTAAATAATACTGTGCATACAAACATAAAGTGTGAAATTATTCCCCTGTTTGGTGTCTTGATGATGAAGGTCTAACACGTTGCTCCAGAGCCTTAGGTTGAGATGTGGTGACTGTGGAGGCCATATAGCATATGATTCACATCATTTCCATACTCATAAAATCTTTCAATGAACCCTCCTGCCCTGTGTGAAAGCATCTGCACTCACATGTCTTTCATTTGTCACCTGTCTGTAGAGGAGAGATGAGATCGCATTTGACAGGAGTGGAGTAGAATACAGCAGTGCTGAAAAACCTGTGTGTATTATAATAAAGACACAAATTGATCTGTGTGCTCCATTTTGTAGACAAGAGTAATCAATCCACTTGGAGAAGTCGGTCCGAGTCTGCCTACGGCACCACTCAGCGCTGCTATTGCTGCTGCATTGTTATGAGAAGCAAACCCAATAATTTAGTTACCACAGCAACTTTTCTCTAATAGAAATACTTGTTTTGAGTTGTTTTTCTTTCTTTTCTTGTATGGTGTATACAGTATCTGAACATCATGTTCTGTTTCTTGCTCATTTAGATATCCTTGCAACTTCTGTTGTATATCAAACATAGCCAAATTAACCTCCACAAGTCCCTGAGGAAAGAATACCTGTGTTTTGCTCCTATGTTCCCAACCTGAATGATTATAGACAAACTAAAATGAAATGAAACATTTGCCATGTTAACAGTTATGGGCAGAAACGTGTTCTGTGCTTCTATGGGCCTATACAAGGCAAGAGAATAAATTGTGATATTTTTATTATGCTAATCTGTTGTTCAGTTGTCTTCCACTATGACAAACCACATGGAATTAAAAAAGCAACTGACCGTAGCTAAGCCCTGTCCCCTAAATTACACTGTTACAAATTACAAGCTTTCAATCCTGGCTGACGGACAGAACACAATGGTGGCAGACTTACAATATTAAGATTGAAACAATGGGTCATTGATTTCAGACAGATGAAGACCAAAACAGGTTTCTCATTTCTAGCCAACGACAACAAACAACAAACAAACAACTTTTGCTGGCAGATTTTATAAGCTGTAGCTAGAATGCTAATTAAGCTAATGTCAGAGCTGGTGGAAAACACCATGACTGGCTGACTTTTTAATGTATCCATCTGACTGTATGAATGTATCTATATCATAAGGAGAATCTTGTAAAAGGGGCCTTATATATGAACTTGGTGGCTACATACTTTATGTACTGTAGTGCTAAAAGACTGAGGCTAAAGGGAAGAAGTCAGATGACAAAGACAGCAATAATTGACAAGTAATAAGTGTTCATGTTTTGCAGTGTAGAGCTAGTTGCTCCTAGAATCATAGATATGATAAGGAAAAATGTAAGAACAGATTGTTATTTCATTTTAACATAACCATATCTGGCTACTCAGCTTACATATTTGTTCATATTCCAAATATAATGTTTTCACTTTTAACATTACAAGAGAAAAGGTTTTTTGGATGATGACTCACCGAAGTGTTTGGCAAAGACTATCTCAAATAACATTGGCTGGAGTCTAAACTTCCCTTAATCCAATAAAGAGAAGGAGCTGCCAACATTACCCTGAAGTCTGATAGCATCCAGGACCGGCTTCTGCATACTGGGGAAATACAACACAGTGGATGTGCTAGTAATGGACAGGCCTTTTTTACGGTAATCTGTCGCCTCACAAACTGTACCGTTGTCTAAATGTACCATAACAAACTTACAACTAAAATTATTAGGTCTAAAATACTAGACTTTGACACATCTACTACACAGGGCCACAACATTAGTTAATACTGCAGGGGCCACCTCAGTAGATATTGTACTTTAGTAGTGTAAGTTCCCTGACATATTTACAACTGATCATCAAAACTAACTGGCATGAATCCAACCTTGAACTTCTTTGGCCCCTGGCACTTTGGGGTCGTTGCTCTCTTGGTAACCCAGCTTTGATGTTGATAACCATTTTAACACCTCGAACAGGGCATCTTCAGAAAGCACGACTCCACTCACCACCACACAGTGACAACAGAGTAAATCACCTGTCAAATGATTCAAGGAACTGGGAGAAATGCCAGCTAAAGACCTTGATATTGATGTTGAGGTCAGACTAAAACATCTCTCTCACCTAAAACACTCAGATATTGACATCTTGTCTTTGACCTGCTCTACCCTCAGAATGTCAGAGACGTGAAATTATTGTAAAGTAAACACATTGTGTAACAAATTTACAAACAGCATGGGGTGGCCATCCTTGAAGGTCAACAAAAACGTTGGTTTCTGACAAAGAATATGAGGTGAAAAGCAAAGAAAAAAAATCTGTTTCAGTCTTTGTAGGTGTGGTGTGTGCATTAGCAGAGCTCACATTTGCATAAATTCCTCTTAACCTTTGCTTCTGTGCGCCGCTTTTTGAGAGACACTAATGTAGTTTGCCTATTTGGAAATAAGAGTGATACACACGCTGGATGTGCCTGGATGATGAATATATCTGATAACCTTTAGTGGATTGTTTCATCTAAAGGTAAAGGTTATATCTACATTGGTTAAGCCTGCAAAAGCATCTTTAAAGTTGCATACGTTACACATGGTTGATATCGTTCCATCTGCTGATGTTAAACATGGTGATGTCTTTGTTGTGTGCTTTCAGTCAGTGTTAAAAAGGTCCACACTACAAACCCTGTTTCCACAAAAGTGGAGGCAGTATTGTGACATTGCTTTTAGGCTGTGACCTACATCAGTTTGTTAGTTTTGTTCACATGAATATTTGGCAGTAAAGGCTGGGCTCTGTACAGCTTGTTTTGGGGAAATAAGACTGTTTTCTACATAAAGATCAACATTAAGTTACTCTGTGTGGGTTTTTTTTTCTTGTAACTCAGTTATTTCAACAGTGTTACACCTTAAGGCCCAACAAACATGTTGGCTCCATTTTCTTCCTTGTAAAACATTTACAAGATTGATTATTTCAATATTTTGAGACCTACATTGTTTACATCCATGTTGGCTAAGTGGCACTTTCCTATGTTTTTTGGCGCATTACAGCCACCAACTGTCCATCAGTGAGTGAAACTGTCATTAGGAATATATTGTGCAGGTGCACAAGGTACAAACAAAACTGGACCCAACTCATGAAAACATCACCCCATAAGCACTACGGAGTAATGTTTAATTCCACCTTTAACACCAACTAAAAGTATTGTTTTTTTTAAAAAAGTAGTTTAATTTCTCACCTTGCCGTGATGTAGAAGTGTGGGTGTGGACAGTACACACTGGCATCACTTTTGGGTGTGGCTTACAAGTGCAACAGTGGCCACACTTGAAACTTTCTATAAGAGATGGCAGTCAAACACCGCTTTTCAGTCTGGTGTTAAGTTACTCTTGAACCATTACCAGATGCTATTTAAATGTCTCTACATGCAGTTTAGAGATATGTTTACCAGTAGCTTAGTTTAGATATTGGTTGTGTTTTGGATAAGTGCCTCCAGTTGGAAGTATACAGTACATTCTCCAGTGTTGGAATTTGGTCAGATGCTTGACAAATATGAATGGCTCTATTGACAGCAAAATGTGTGACTTTACAAATGTTTTATTGCACAATGTGAAGTTTAATTAGTCCAGACATTGTATTTATCTGAATTTAGCTCCTAATGATCCCACAAACATTTAGTAAATGTGTTAAACTGGATTACTCTCACCATTCAAAATACATTCAAACTGTGCACAGAAACATACAAAAGCCATCTATAAGGTTGTCTCACTTTGGATGAATAGTAAAGTATAGCATGAAATTCTGATTTCTTTTAAAAAAACTCAGATATAAATAAGATATAAAATGACAAAGTAGGCTTAAGATGAAAAAGTAAGTCAGGACAATCTGTGTTTAACATAGAAAAGATAAAAATCTGATACTGATGTGGATGTATGAGATGGATGGTAATGCCGGGTGAAAAGGAACTGAAACAGCGCTCAGTGCATTGCTTCGAACGATGACTCACTGCACATGCACAGCTGGATTCATGTCTACTTATACAGCAGATTTACAGTTTCAGTGATTGCAGGATCTCAACGTTATTTCTTTCACTTCACATCAAGCGCGCATTCTTTCAGATGTGCTTGTTCTCCAGATTGTTGAAGGTCTGCTGAGGTTCTTTGAATGAATACCACTCTTGGTGTTCTGCTTCAAACTCAGCCGAACATGGCGCTGTGAGAAAGGCGCTGGTATTAAAACTAAGCAGGCTAGGCTGGATTGCTGGCACAAGATCAAAGACAGTGCCTTAAAAGATACAAGTTAGAGTTTTGTGAGTTTTTGGTGCTTTTGATGTTGTTGGTTTTTTTTCAATAAATTGAAAAAGAAAAGGAGACAAGATCCTTGTTGGCATGTTTTTTTCATAGTAGGTGAACATGCTGGACCAAGTGCCATAAACACCTCTGCCGGTGCACTAACTCTATACTACATGAGTGTATAATTCACTCTAGTATTAGTAAGGTGATGTGTGAGTTATAGGGTAGAGAGAGAGTGCATTTGAGAGGGTGAAATACTTTACTTTAAACCAGCAGAGTTGTGGAGTGCCAGAGAAAGAGTGTGTGTGGGGGTGGAGAGAGAGAGAGAGAGAGCCAGAGAGGGGAGGTGGGAGAGACGTAGGGACACAGAGAGCGAGGGGAAGAGAGCCCTCGGGAGTTGTTTTGCTGAGGTGTCTGCTGTTGATAAAGTATTTATGACCCTGGGGCAATTTAGTGCAGACATTCAGGAACTCCACGCCACCGGGCTGCTGATGAAAGTTTCATGACCAAACTCCACTGTGTGCCACCGTGGCCTAGCCAGAGCAACTCCACATTCAGCACATGACATTATTACAGCAACTGCTACCACTTCTGACTGGGAGAAATATTATAACCCAAGATTCCAAATAAATAGCCGAGTCAAACTCCTCCTTAGCTGGTCTCATCTGTCTCATAAACACTTCCTTTATGTCATTTATGCAACAGGCATTTTGCTTGATGTAAAGCAACTCACAAGCACTAAAGTCCAACACATCCTCATACCGAAACACCAGAATAGGTCTATTATCCAATGAATCCCAAAATGATATATATGACTTTTTTCAATGCCCTCTATAGGACGGACGGGGACCAGACCACCAGACCATAGGAGCATAATATGCCACCATCCAAAAGCGTTACAAATCACTGTTAAAAAATAATGATGTTTCATGGTGTGACTACGCTGTGGTTAAGGTCTGGTTAGGTTTAGGCACAAAAACCACTTGGTTACGGTTAGGGAAATATCATGATTTGGGTTCAAATGATCACTTGAAACGTGGTTTTTACCTCTTTAAAGTAGTACCTTTGTCATCATGGCAACAGTAAACACCACAATGTTACGGTTTTTAAAAAAATATCGACATCGTTGTTGGAAACATGAGAAACTCACGGTTGGAAATGGGAAGTGAACAGTGGTCTCCTGCAGCAAAGTCAGCAAAGTTTTGCCATCTAACTATCTAGCCATCCATCCAACCCACCTTCTTGTAATAAGGCAAAAATCTCATCTTATCAAGTCACCTTATACTGACGTCATCTGAACTGCGTCATCTATCCCCTTGATGGCATAAACGTAACTATAGGTTGTTTTTGCTGGCCTGATTTTTAGACCTATACTGTTTTTCTTGTGAGGAAGGGCTGCTAAATTCACTCAGAAATGGTAATCACTGTCTGATTTGGCCCTTTCTCGAAGGCTTAACCCACAATGTTGACTGAAGATTTGAGTTCTGGCTTCACAAGCAGAGTGAAGCCATCACAACTTATAAATCTGGACATGTTGACAGAGAAGAGTTTATGTTTTTTTTCTCCAAGCCATACTGCACACATTAATGTCAAAAACATTACATGAAAGGCTCAGAGCTCACATACATTTACATTTTTTTTTTTTTTTACAAAACTCTGATCTATTTCAGATAAAATCAAAGATTTTGCAGCCACACTGATGATGTGAGAGTTGTTAGAAATAGATGATTTTCTGTTTTATATGCATTAATCAATCATCTATTGATCTATCTATTATTTGGTGTGTTTGGCACAAGCAGCCCTGTTTTGAATTCTCTGCATCAAGCTGCAGTTCTTTTTATAGTCAGTATTTTCATATCAGCACCAATTTGAGGATCCCACTGGTATGAATACTGACATCAAAATGATTGATTTTCTCTGCAATTTGAGTTTTTTCAAACAATCTGCCTGGGGTGCATAAACATCAGACACAGCAAATGACCAGCAGAAGCCGCTTTCATCATACTACACAGTGAGCATAAGGATAATTTTACTAAATATTTCACAATCATCTTAAGTAAAATACTACTCAATAGAGGAACAAAAACAAAAACAAAACAAAATGCATTTCAGGGTATTATATAGTAATCATCGATAGACAAGAAAATAAAGATTCCCTCAAGACATGTTTTAAGACATATTAATATACTGTTTTCAATAAACACACAAAACTTTTTTTTTCCATAAAAAAAGGTCCATTACCTTGTTAAAATCCTTAAAATAACATCTCCTCCCTCTCACTCCTATAGAATCTATGAATATGCAAAAATTTTAATTTCAAAAGTTTAACTGCTGGACACAAGATATCTCCTACTTCAATGTAGAGTAGATCCTCACTGTATGTGTTCAGGTTTCCACATTTGTTAAGTTGCATACTGGACCACGATTGGCTCCATACTAGTTCACAAATCTTGCTCGTCGGTACACGTTTCAAACTTTCCTCCTTCATCAGATAAATGTGAAAACAAACTTAACAGTGAAGCTCAAACATCCAACCGAAGGAACAAGTAGAAAAAACACATGTTTGAGTGAAGGGGGACTTAAAAAATATGCAGGATTTTGTCGGTTGGTATTTGTACACACACAGCATTCAAAGTTGGCCGTTCCTCCCCGGCTCAATGAGCGAAAGACAAAGAGAGAGAGAGAGCAGCGGTGGTCGAACAAGCTAAAGAGTGAATGAAGAGAGGGGCTGATGAGAACAAAGCTGTGAATCAGATAAATAAAACTTTATTTCCTGATTGTTTCATGGTGGTTATTTTCTAAAGCACATAATAAACACGATACACCTCCACATAACCCTGCAGGAAGGTGTAGCAGCGCTGGATTTTGTGTGAATGCGGAGCTTCATCCTGTCCGCTGTGTGTAGCTCAGCCCTGCCCTCGGTCAAGCAGACGCACAGACCTGCAGCTCTTTATACATCCATGACACAGAGACAGAGAGTAGAGCAGAGCAGAGGAGCGAGATGGAGACAGCGATGTAACCTGGTCACTATGCTACAAGTCAAACCTCACACCCAAGATGCCCAGAAACATCCTGAACACAGCTAAATAATAAGAAAACAAGAAAATACAGGCAGAGGGCAGGGTCTCTGCAGATAAATACACCGCTACACACTTCTAGTGGGTCATTGTGATCGTCTATACATTGTTGTTTTTTGTTTTTTTGGAAAATCCTGCATAGTGTGCCTTTTAAGAAACAGGATGAACTAAAATAAAACACATTATTACTTCTGCTACATCTCTGTTTGTCTTATATGTGTTCTAATCATTGACCATGAATCAAAGTGATAACTGTGATCATTAGACAGGATAAATACAGAGTGTTGACTGATTGAGGGCGAATGTCATCATACTGAGCTGCTCCAAGCTTAAATCTTTGCAAGGCAACATGCTGTGCTTTATCCAGTGAACATTAATTCATTAATTCAGTGTTATGCACCAGAGTTCATATTACAAAGCGCCGAGGCACCCCGCCGTTGACATTGCGACGTCATTCATTTTGCAGTCAATGCAATTCATTTATTACTGTTCTGTTATCCCACTATGCATGTTGATATCAAGAGGTGTGTCAGATGAGCTGAATGAAATCCTAATGAAGGTGTCTCCCGGAGTGAGAGGAAGGCAACACCAGCTCAGACTCTCAGATGCAGTAATGAATAATAATGAATTTTTTAGCTAACAAAGAACACAACAGGTTGCATATCAGAATTAATTAAGCCACTCTTAGTCTTTGATATAAATGTATAATGGTTTCCATCACATTTTAGTCATTTGATTTTTTTTAGTTTTAGTCAATTAAAAGTAAAGAAAACAAAGGTTTAGTTTTTGTATTTTCAATTTGTATGACAGCCATCGTCATATATTAAACAATATCATCTCTGACACCCTAAATTGTAATGTACAGTACATTTTTATGCAGATGATACTATTTTATACGCCACTGGCTCTTCTCTTAATCTGGCCATTACAGATCTACAGTCCGCTTTAGATACATTTCAGATATCTTTCATGAAACAGAAGCTTGATGATGCACTGATCACCAGCTTATACCACACTGTAATGGTTCACACACAGTTCCTATGTCTCTCTTAAGTAATATAACAGATAAATCAACTCGTTATTACCAAACTCTGACTGTTTGAACATAACCATCATCTCTCTGTTGCTTATTTGGTGATATTGTAGCTTCCACTGACTGGTCTGATCATTCTGGAGCTGTATACACTCACTTGTGCACTAAAATACTTTTCACTGGGTTTAATTTGAGACGAGCAGAATAAACATCGGATAACATTACCGCAATAAGATGTAGCAAACATCTAAGATTAGATGGCTGACAGCCTGCACTAATGTTGATGTTATATTTAGAAAGCTCCTCATAATGTGAGCTAACTTTTTTAAATAAATGTCAGCATGTTGACCTGCATGTTTATATGTTGTGTTGTTGCCACTGTTTGTCTAATTTTCAGCGGGACTGTAGATTCATTTAGTTAATAAATAGTTTTTTCCATCCAAGAACAGTTAACCTCCAAGACGTAATGTTAATGAAATGATGCTGCTCATTTCAACAGCTAAATCAGTTTCTGAAGAAAATAAAATAGCAATTTTGGGTGGTGAAGAATAGTTTATAATTCCACAAATTCATGCAGTTCATTGAATAAGACTTTGCATTTAATCAGAAATTATTATATACAGCACACCTGTTAGTCTGTCTTTCATGTTATTGTTCACTTTTTAACTGTAATACATTTTATCATTTTGTTTTCAAAGGTTCTTATCTTTTTTAATCAACAAGGCTATTCAACCTTGAACTGTACTGTGCTATCCTGTGGTGCTATGGAAATAAAGTTTGATTGATTGATAATTTTGTCATATGTTTCATTGACAAAGTTCAAACTAAATGATGTTTTTATCCGGACATCTGTGAGCAGACATTTAGGATTATAGACACAGCTGCAGCTGAGGCTTTCATGCCAATATCCAAAATTAGGCTGTTAGCTCAGAAATCTGTGCTGTATAGATTTCAAGTAGTCACAGTATCCTGCCACTACCATCCACGATCAATGTGAGGACCATGTTTTTAAGGCCAGGAGTGTGCTTTTTTTTATAGGAACACATTCAAGTAAAGGACCCACAGGCATCCATCCTGCTCAAGTGTCCCCAGCTGAAACACTGAATTCCAGAAAACAACCAACCAGACTATGAATGCTGGGAAGTGAAAAGTAAGAATTTCCAACAGGGATCGGTAAAGTCCAACATTTCACAGATCATTATAACAATATACTGTTGCACCAAGTCCTAGTGGTGCATCAGTTGTTGAAGAGGAAGGATGTTCAGCTTCATCTTACATTTTTAAAAAGCACTGAGCTGGTTTAAGCCTCAAGCAGGTTCAAATTATCTGAAGAAGCTGTCTGATGACTAACAGACATACAGTACGGATATTACAGGGATTGGTCATGCTTGTTAGACAGGGATAATGATGCCAACATTAAGATATTTCTTCTTATTGAATATACTTAAACCAACAACAAATTGATCCAAGTATTGTGTGTTTATCCAAAGCCTGATATATATTGTTCCTCTGTGCTATAGGGAACCATCGCTGTCCAAACATAATTAGGGAACCCATAAATGAGCCACACTGCACACCACCACATGTTCCTTCATTACAATGAACACACACACACTGCGGTTTATTTTGACTCAGTGCCACATACACCATCCTGCCACTGAAATATTCACTAGAAAAGATGAAAAAGGGAGTATTAATCCAAAGCTGAAAATACTGTAGGACCCAACAAATACCCTGTTTCATCCTGATTGAGATACATTTGCTTAAATTGTGCCCATTGTACCTTCAGGAACTTAAAAATGAAAAATTAAACTATATATCTTCAACTCATTTTTAAAGATTTGCATCTTCAAGTAACCATGTTGTACAGTTAAAAATAATTAATTAGTTTAATCACTTTTGTGTTACAGTAGTATTTTGAGAATTGTGATGTGATATTCATTATGGCCATAGAGGATATATATATATATATATATATATATATATATATATATATATATATATATATATATATATATATATATATAATAACAGCCTTGTTTTTACACAGGCTAGGTTTTGAGATTGATTGAAAATACTCTTAGATTTTGGATTCACCTTGACGAAGGAAATGGCGTGCCACCAATTAGCCCGATCACCTCCTTACCTCAAGGAGTTGGACCGAGATCACCTTTTGCTCTGAGGAGGAGACCACCAATTCTTTAATTCCCTACACTTGAGTACACCAGTGTGGTAGGTCTGTTAAAGCTTCTTACTTCTTGACTTTTTTTTGACAAACCTAAGAGTAGAGATGTGCAGAGAGCCCAGTGTTTGTATTTGTATCTGTATTTGTTGAGGCAGCAAAATTATTTGTATTCGAATAAAAGTGGAAATAGGTGTAAAAATCCTGTTTTTGTTTTTATTACACTTCTAATTGTGGGATATTAAAGCATTAAAATAAGTGTTCTTCAATAAATTATTTTTCAAAACACAACAGGTCTCCCCTCACCCTCACACCCCTGATCTCCCAGACCATGGACAACTGCACTGACCACTCAACCAAAGCTCAGCTCTGTCAGACCCACAGATCGGCAGCTATTTATACATCCATGACACAGAGACAGAAAGTGGAGCAGAAGAGAGAGACGCAGACAGCTATGTAACGAGCCCTGACCTGCGGGCTGTTATTCAACACTTTTTTCTTCCCAAAAAGAAATAATTTTCCAAATACCATATTCAGCTCCACACCTGCCTAAGAGCATTTTGGAACTGAAACTGACTTGACACTACACATTTTCTTCCATTGCAAGTGAAATGCGCTAAGTAACCAGTTTCATGGGATTTATATTTTGTGTTCGAACTGTGAAGCACTGTTAAAACAGTTTACATCCATTTTCTCATCCAGTGAAAAACAAATTCATAATTGATAACGACGTGGGGCAAAAAGTGAAAAAACTGACAGCGCACAGACAGACAAGACAGAGCAGCACAGCGCAACAGCAGCACCGTGCAGCAGCGAGTTATTCAGACCGTCAGGGGGAAAACCAAAAATATATACAAATCTATATTGTAATTTATTCCCATTCATGCTGCTCAGAGTAATCTCAGTCAGCGGCTCTTCTGGCAGCAGCACAGGGGAGAGAGTGAGTTACTATAGTTAAAGGGACACTTTGTGTCACGCTCTGAAACTTTCTCATGATTCCCAATAATGGGTTTTTAGTTAACCTACTACTATTTTAGGCTACATAATGCTTTATAAATATAATTTCAAATATGAAACAGCCATTCTTCTAATAATAATTTCATGTCCTGATCCACCCAATTATATACTATTCCTGATGCATTCTTAGTTTTCATAGCAACCTCAATCTAACTAATCTAGACTAGTGCAGATGTCTGTTTCTTGACTTAATCGAAGCGGTTAGGTAGTGTAGAAATGCAGCAAATTTGGACATCAAGACCAGCAAATATGTATCTTTCCAAGTTTGCTCCTCCATTATAAACATAACCAGGCGCCCATGCTTGCATGTGTTTTCTTTTTCTGTGTGTGTGTGTGTGTGTGTGTGGTTGTGGGTGGTAGGGGTGGCTCAAATTTATTGCAGCACTAAACAAGGCCAGAAAGAGGTCGAGTGGGTCAATTTATCACGAATAATGCTCATTTTATTATGAACAAAAATAGTGACTACTAAACTTTAAAGGAGACATGCTTCACCTCTGACTAGACCTTGTTAAGTCTTTTGGTAAATAATTTCTAACAAAAGATTAAACTTCAACCCAATCATCCCTCTGATGAAATTATTAATTCAACAATCCAAATGCTTGGGCCAACAACAAAACACAAAACAAGACCTCTATCCCAAAGACTATGCAGTGCAGTTTACAGAATACACATCTCTAGCTTCCCTCTTCCTTGCAGTAATCCTGACCTTTTCCTCTTAAAAACAAACCAGCTTTGGAAATATAAGCAAAAACACAGACATGCCTCTTCCCAAGACGTAATGAAGACAAATTATGCATGTATGCAGCTAGAGGAGACACAAAGCATTATTCAAAATCAATACAGCCTCTGGGTCTTTTCTCATTGAGAGGGGAACGAGAAGCTCCAGCCCTCCCTCTCTGATCAAAGACTGTCGGTCTCATCCGTTCATGTAGCAGGGCTGAAGCACTCAGTATTCTCACTTTTCAAAAGCTTGTTTCTGCATTCTGTGCGTCATGGATCAACAGAGCCAGGCAAGAATTTGGCTACTGAGTAAAAGGCTCTGAAAGCCCTAAGGCATTCTTCAACATTGGGGGCAATGTTTCATTCCCACTACAGAAAATCCGAGGCAGCGTGCGCTGTGAAAAGTCATCCTAATCACTGGCACGAGTTATGTAGAACACGAGGATATTTCGTTGTATCCATGTTGGTGGGCTCTGAGGTGATTAGCGAGTACTTTAATATCAGCTGTAAATGGGACATAAAGGTAAGATCACATCACACTTTGGTGCTGCAGATATTTGCTTCTTCTACTATTCACTTCAACTCAAGCCCATACAACCCACCAGTTCAAGCATGCGTTTCCTTTTTCAATGTGATCAGCTGGCGCAAATTTGGGGGTCAGAGTTTTGTTCTTAGTGCTCTGTGAATTCACACAATTGGCCAGTAGAAACAGTGATGCTATTATCTAGTTCTGTACAATATTACACTGCCAGGCTACAAGCTGCAGCTTTTTTCTCACCCTCTGTGGGCAGTTTGTGGTTTTTATGCTCAACATTTGATTATCACCAGCATCAGAATCATGAGATCACATCCTTTTTTTCGATCTATGTGCAGGACAGCTTTTGATGGATGAAACACATCCTACACAATCAGCATTAAATGTTCAATATAACTGTCTAAATTGCAATTGGAATTCAATATGAACATAATTAAAGGGGCAAACTGTATGCTAACATGCAAACAGCCTATACAAAATTGAGAACAAACAATGAAGCTCTACAACAAGACCTGATACGGACTACTGAAAAACATGACTGATGTGTTTTCAGAAAAGTCCAGCTGACCTTGATTAGCAGTAATTCAGCATGTTACTGAACACGGCCTTGGCCCCTCTGGATATAACATGACCTGGATGATTGAGAATCTTCACAGGCATATTTGCACAAAATTCAAAATTCTACTCAAGACTCCTATCCACTGCAGCAAAACTCTGGTCTTTTAAAACCATAGTCATAATCCACAATCCTCCACACACATCCCTCTAAGGAATTAGTAGTTTGAGCGAACAGAAGTGTGCATGTTCTTCTCAGACATGGAAGGAATTAAAGTTGCTAACTTTTTCCCCTTGGGATAGAGAGAAAGAGAGAGAGACTGCAGATGAAGATCAGTGTTACCAGACACAGCTGACTTAAAGCTACCCCGAGCTAGCCTCAAACATTAACTTGCAACTGCCTTGGGATCAATGATAGCCCAGATAGAAAGTCACCAGTGGCCCTTAAGTGGGCCAGTGTCTGCAGCAGCACCAGCAGCAGCAGCAGCAGCAGCAGGAGCCCTCTGCCAGACCCTTCAGAGGGAATATCAGTCCTCCCAGTGATGATATTTATTATGCACTTATTTATTCAAGGTCACATACAGGATTTATCCCAATTCTTCCTTTAATGTCATCTTTTCCTTGCTTCTTATGATGCTGGGTAATGATGCTTACAGGTGGAATGGCTTCTAATTTAGTTAACATTTCAGTCTAAGTCAGTGGAATGACCTGATTGATTGCTTTAACAGAACAAGATATATTTTATTATAGGATTGCCGTTGTATATCACCACATTCAGGCATTTATGTCAAAACAAAAAGAAACAAAACATCTGAAAGCAGTTGACAGGATTAAGGAAGAACTGAGGGGAATCACTTTCAAATGTTTTAGCAATTTGACAAAAAAGGACAAGAAGAAAGGGAGAGGAGACAGAACAGAGAGAAAAGGATGTAGAGACTACATGCTGCAAAGCCAAATCTCCCGCATCACTGTGTAGGAGGAGAACAACATACAACATAGCTGAGAAAATAGCCCATCCTGATGGATAGTCATTCGGTTGACTGCAGGCCAGGGCTGCAGTGTCTCGAAGAGTCAGGATTGTTTGTTTGATGCTATCACCTCTCCCCTAGTAGAGGTCTATCAGAAGATTGTGGAAAAGAGGTACTAAAGGATTGTTATATTGATCCATTTGCCTTCAGTCGGGTTGTTTTCAGTCGTGAGCAACGAGAGTTTGCATTAAAGGAAAAGATGCAATGCACGGCCTGGAGACTTTGGCACACATTTGATATTCCAGCAGCTGTCATGTTTTAGGCATCACTGCAAAAATGAGAATTAAACATTATCTGATGTCACTTGAAACACCGCAGTGCAAATTTGAATCCAGCCCATGAATCATTCATCCTCATTTGATGTAAGAGTTTTTACATTTGCTTGTGAAATAGCTGACAGTTTGAATTGAATTACAGCACCAGTCAAAGGTTTGGACACACCTTCCCATTCACTTGAATAGGAAAGTGTGTCCAAACTTTTGACTGGTGCTGCATGTGAATGGTGTAGCTGTTTTCCTGAATTGATGGCAGCATGGACAAATGATTTTAAAATCCCCAGTATACTCTAAATGGTTCCTATAGTAATTACAGTAGCAGAGTCACTTTTCTCACACAGCCTAATGGCATCCATCCCAAAAAACAGGCACTTTTATATCAGAGTGCCTGATGCCATCGAGCCCAGATTCACTCGAGAGAAAACAGTTTAGAATCACACAAATTCAGTCATGCGCAAGCTTGAGCGTTCCTGTCAAGACTTATGTTTTACCTGTGAGATTCAGCATTTCAAGTGTTTTTTTTTGTTTTTTTTTATTGTCATCACATCGCCATCAAGTGAACATCTTTCTGCTTGTCATGGTATCAAGGTAAATAACAAGTGTGCATTGTAATCACTGTTCAGATTGCAGGAGAGGAAGCAGCACTGTGTAATTTACATTCTCTGGCATTGTTTTGGAGTAGTAAGGCCGATGTTCTGCACTGGAGCTGAGGGCAGCAGAGCAGTAGAGCAGAGCACATAATCAGTGGTTGAAAAAGCAAAGGAGAGTGTTATGTGTTGGTGCGGTGGTTTCAGCATACATGTGATTAAGTTCTTAACAGAGAATAGTAAATAGAAATGGTTCATATCTACGACTCTTCCCTATATGGTTTTACATTAGCTGCTTTTAATAATCAAAAGTATCATGTCAGTGTCAAAATAACCCCTAACATTTTCATTATTATTACCTAATATATGGTGAATTGCATTGTTACAGACAATTTTGGGTTATGCATTTTGTAACACGTTGTGGTAATGTTATAACGTTTTTCTTTAACAAGTAGTATAAGGGATTACAATTTCAAATTCAGTAGTTACGTTACAGTTACTAATCACAGTAACACTCCATTACTTGTACAGTTGGGGGTCGGAGTGCTCACTCTCCCCTTACTGGGATTAATGGAGGGTTGATATTTATGGGGCCGGAACAATGACAGTTACATTTTTGCATTGAAAATATTATTTGGCATTGAAAACGAAACTTGAACTGAAAAAGGAAACATTGGCATTGAAACACTTGTATTGGAAGAACATGGTATTGATGATATTAATGAAGAATAAAACACAATCTTATTATCTTATGTGGATATTTTTTTGCATTATGATGTGTTTTTCAATGTCATTCCTCAGATTTTTTTTTCTTTAGATTTTGTTTCTTTGGATTCATAGACACATAAAATGTGTTGAACTGGTGAACTATGGAGTGGCTTTATTGTGAAACTGCCAAAGAAAAATTCATTGTATTTATCATCAAGGTTAATGGTGCTTTGCTAGCAGCACTTAAAATTCTACACAACATGATGTGGATGTCGTCACTTATTGTCAGTGGTTGAGCTTTCAATATTGTAAGAAAGGAGTAGTACAAGAATGAAAAACCTCAGAGAGCTGCTCTGCAGATGACAGGCTCAGCTCCAGCTCACCTCCAACACATCAAGGTAAACAAAGCATACTGTGTGCATAGCATGAGGTTCTGATGGAATGGCTCAGTATGGGTATTATTTCCCATGCTGAGGTATAAGTAAACAGATATACCAGTTGCTGTTCTTCATTTCTTACAAAGTAGCTGCTGAAGATACGTTTGCTGGCTCCACTGGTCGATACCACCACCAGTAACAACCAGGACTGTAGCTTAAAGAGATAGTTCACATTTTTTAAGGTGGGGTTGTATGAGGTTCTTATTTGTAGTCAATGTATTACATAGACTATAAACAATATGGACATAGTCACCGTGACATTACCCATTGGTTTGCGAACTGCCGTTTTGAAGCCTCGAGTGTAGCGATTTGACCATCGCCATCTTGGATTTGGCCATCACCATCTTTGATTTTCGGAGCCAAAAGTGACCATATTTGGACGAGATGGTGGAGCTGACCCTAGCACTAGCTGCTAGCTTGGTTAGCGTAGTACATTTACAATCTATGGTTAACACTGATAACGCTAATGCTAATGCTAATTTTTTCCAGTGAAAAACAGGCCTAAAACCATTCAAACAAAATGTACTCACCAGAAAAACTCATCATTGATGGGTCTTTCATTACAACCAAACAAGAATAAGACTTTTTTAGGAGAAAAAAATGTTAAAATTAAGTTTAGTGAACTGAAAACACACTGTGAAATAGCAGCAGCTACGCCTGTACGCCATGGTAACATTACATAAGCAACACTGTCGCCGTGGTAGCGACTTGTCAATCACAACATAGCCACACCCTAAAGCATACGCTGCTTTATCGTCTATTTTACTCTAAATAGGACCATAATTTACAAAATGAACATCATGCTGTATTGAAGAAGACTTGAAACAAGCAATTGAGACCATAAAACCATCAGGAAAGTGTTCACTGGAGTAATAAATCAAGAGAGAAGTAGGGTCATTTTCTCATAGACTTCTATACAATCAGACTTCTTTTTGCAGCCAGTGGAGTCGCCCCCTGATGGCCATTAGAGAGAATGCAGGTTTTGGCACTTCTGTATTGGCTTCATTTTTCAGCCCCGGAGGTTGCCGCTTGGTGTATAACCTGCAGTAGATTTGGGATGGCACACCCCCAGTTTGGACAACATACTGCTATGGACAGGGCCATTAGCAAAACATATTTTAGATACCTAAAAAAGGCCCACCTAAAAAAAAAATCAATATAAGTATAAGTGTACACTATGTTTAGAATATTTTCACTGCTTTACCTTGCCATCAGACAGCCCTTTCCTTTGGCACTACAGTTTCTCAACAGAAGAACTTCCATATTCCTTCACATGATGCACTACACCACAGATCAGCTGTTTGGGTCAGAAAGTGCTGTTGCAGCGTAATACATTGTGCAGCACACAGGAATATAGAAGTTCTACAGTTGAGAAAATGTAATGTCATGTAAGCTCATTTAATTTTATATTTCCAAGAATATGTGACTGAGGAAATGTAATATGAAATCATAAAAATTAATATTATATTAACACTGAGCCACGTCATCCAATAAAACACTTTGTTTGTGTGTGTGTGTGTGTGTGTGTGTGTGTGTGTGCATCAAATCTTGTACCATAGCCATATAAACAGGATGAAGACGATGTTATCAAACTGGACTTTACATTTCACATCTCTCATTTAATCCCTGCACTTGTCACTTTCATATATTTCATCAAACATCATCAAACAGTTACATAAAATAACACAAATAGCATAACAGCTCAGGTAACTACACAATGCAAAGACAGTGTTTCAAACATGTAAGCTACATGGTTTCAGCGATAGCAGCGTCCACAGCAACCACCATAGCAACGATAGAAAGCCTGAAAGAATCTCTGTAACAACTAACAAACTAAACATCATATACATTCACTGAACAAAGATTATGTTGATAACATTGACATTTATCGCTAGAAATGTTTTCAAAACCCATTTTAATGCCAAAACTATCTTAAAACGTTGCATTTTCCACTGAGAGTAAATGGAATGTCAACCTTTTTTTTTGTATTCACCGAAAGAAACTTGACATTCACGTGACAGCACATGCCTGATAACAGGCCTTCTGTGCCTACTGGGCTCCATCAACATTGGTTCACTGAAATAAATCGATGATAACAGCCTCCTGAACCTATTAGTAGGTTTAGTAGGACCCTACTAGCATATATATATGGGACAGATGTGTGATGATAACGCCTATGATGATAAGAGTCAAATCGGGAGAGCTCATGATGTTGGAAATTGTCCACAGTTCCTGTGAGAATTTATCAAAAAAGCTTTGAAATGTCACAACTAAATCATTTAGAAAGCTGAAGCTCATTAATAAGACAATTTAGCTGATAAGGCAGCAGCAGAGTGGACAGCTTAACAACATCTAATTAACAACTGACTGCAGGAGATGACACCCAGACCTTTAGCTTCTGAAAAAAAAAAAATTACATTGAGGAGTAAGCATACGGTTTGCAGCTCGACAGATCAGAGGAAAGAGATGAGAAGTGGCAAAGTTTTAATAGGATTGCAATATATGCTGCTCACTGTTCTCTTGACTTATTTTGCATAGCTTATTAAATACCCACTTGGAATATTAACATACTTTGACCACTTTTCAGCTTTAAGGAAATTATGTTATTACGCCTATCCCACTGCTCTGATTTTAAAGTTCTGTCACGAGCCAAAGAGTCACAGGAAAGCTGATGTAATTCTTATTCTGCAAGGATGTTAAAGCAAAGACTCGGCTCCCTAATGGTCTTCACCAGCACCCTTTCAGAAACCTCTCCAGCCATCTCCTCACAGACCATTTTCACCAGCAGCCATCCTTTCATCTTCTCTAACCGTTCATTCGGGTACTTTGGGTACTTCACACCAGGGGGCTGGACTCATCCACAAACCCATTCACCTGTGTTCCTTTTCGCCTGTTTTTTTTTGTATTTCTGCCTGTTTTCTGTTCCTATCTGCTACCACCATCTCCTCTTTTAGGTCCCCCCTTCCTCGTCACCATGCAAAGCTGTCCCCGGTGATCCATCATGGTTCCCTACCATCTTCCACCACCATCTTTCCCTTCACCAAACCACCTCTCCCCTTCTACTGTACCTGTGCCACTATCGTAATGAAATCTAAATTACAGGCTGTGTCCTGGGTGCTCATCCATCGAGGTTAGAGCTGCCCGGCTCACTGTTGCAACCCAAACGTCCCATTCTGAGACCTCTTTACGGCAGGAAAAAGAGTGATTTCGCTGCTTGACATTTAATAAATACAATTACAATGGAGGCTGTGAAGAAAGGGATTGAAAGGGAGGGGTTCAGCCTCGGATGTCTTCAAGCTGAGCCACATCACAACAGAAGTCTGTGTGTCTGTGTGTGTCTGTGTGTGTGTGGGTGTGTTTTGTAATGGAGTTACCCGGTAGGACAAAGCAATAGCTCAGAATGTGTGATGTGCTCTCTGACCTCACCTGTACATGACTCTGTGTTTATAGGAAACTCAGCAGGTAATTCTCTGGGGAGTTGGATGTGCAACAACCATCTATTGACAGGAGCTCAGTGTTGTTTTGATCAGAGACAAAAAAACAGGTGTCTAGAGGGCTGTTGTGACATATCACACACTGTAGGAGACTAGTGGTCTGCAGCCTGTAAAAACTGTGGCTGTCAACTCCTGTGTTTCCAAAACAAGTGAAACTAACCTGTCGAGAGAAATAAAAAGACAATCTGACGTCAATATTATTTTCTGTAGCCTAAATTATTGAATTGTTCACTTTAACTTACCCACACCCATTATTATTTTCAGCTATCAATATTTTTCTTGTTGCGTTAATTTGCACAATGTATTTTCCAATAAACAATCTGTTTACATGACAGTTGTATGAAGGGAGATATGGAACATATGTATTTAAAATAAGTTGCTTAAGTGACATCACTTAAAGGATAATGCTGGCAATGTTCTATATTTTTCTAAAACCAGCAATGGAAGCCTGACAAAGCTTTGTGCTTGAAAGCTCTATTGTTGTCCAAACTATTAAAGATACATCAAAAAAGCCACACGGCAGCACTGGGTCACATGTTCCTTTATTACCATGAACAAACACACACTGTGGTTTATTTGAAGTCTGTCCCACATACACCGTCCTGCTCAGGGGCTTCATGCAGTCCATTTTTTTGAGGTTTCACAGTGTATATGTTAATGCTCACATCAAACAATATTGTTATCAGTAATTATCTACTTTGTCTTCTATGTTTATGATCAAACTGCCCCCCTATAAGTAACCATCTAGAACTATTGACACTTATTATTGCATTTAATAGCAATCTTGAGCAAGAAAACGTGAGCAAAAAAGGCTTTAAACTCAGGGGTAACGTTAGCTAGCTAGCACCACCATTTGTTATGTCAAAAACAATAATATAGCTGCTAATAATAGCAAAGGACAACAAGCTAACACTAATGTTAAATACTTGTGGGTTATAGTTAAAACTACAGATACTTTAGTCAGTTTAAAAGTGAAATTCTGAAGCTCTAAATCATTTACAAATTCATTCAAGTCATACTGTTTTATGGCGTGAGCTGAGATTGATTGTTCATACATCACACAGTGGTTAACAACCATTTACAGGACTTCCACAGCTGCTGCTGAGCCGCTCTACCAGCCTGCTCATCAGTGTTGCTGACTATTATCAATGGAAAGTAGCTAAAGCCTGTTGGAAAAGTCGCTAGATGTCGCTAAATGATGTCATGTGCTAATTTGCATTCCTATGATGTCATGACGTAATTACATACACACAGGATTTTAAATTCTAAAGAAAATTAAGTTAAATTTAACTAGACTGACTGTAACTAGCTATATCATTTGATGTTTTTAGATCTAAATCTACCTCTAATATTAAAAAGTTGTTTTATGCAGACTGTCGTATCAACTCTAACTGAAGTATCATGAATAGAGAGATGATCATGTGCTGAATTAGTTCATTAATTATTAACTCTTTTTTTAAAAACAAAAATTTAAATTTATTTATTTGCACAGTAAAAACAAATCAGCATAAAACAACACAACAAAAGAGAAGAAACAAATTGTGCAGGTGAGATTTATAAACCCCCTGGAGGCTTATGGGAGTAATCTCACCTCATTACACATTATAAACAGATACAAAAAGTCATGTGATCTACAAAAATAAACAAACAAGCAGCCACAGAATCAAAAGCAAACATAACGTAATGAAGGTGTGTGTGTGTTTTGGTGTAATGTGTGAGTGTGAAGTGTTACTGAAGCAAACTTGTGTTAAGTCAACTCCTTACAACTCAACTTAGATAGTAAAGTTAAATCATTTAGAATAGAAACAACGAGGATCAATGATTGGTCATTAGGAACGCACATTCACAGCTTATGTCTGGCTGATGATTGGTCCACTGAGCATACCGCTGCTCTGTCCCACCCACTGATCAGTCAACCCAGAGAGCCACATTCACTCTCATTCACTGAGAAATACAGGCAACTCCCTGCAATGAGAGGAGTTAAAGTCTGTCCAGAGAGTTGCTAGATATGTCGCTAGCCACTTTTTTGAGAAAAAGTCGCTAAGTTGGCAACACTGCTGCTGATACTGGAAGGAACTGAGTAGAGAGTAAACTGTCAGAACAGAAAGTAAACGAGTTAAATGTGAATAAAACATACAGACAAGCAACTTTTGTTTACATGCTGTATTATTAATATGTAGGCTGATTCAAAACACTTATTAGTTTCTAAAGCCAGATCTCAAATATCTGAGGGGTCATGTACCCCCTAAAGTTGAATCAGCATGATGCCTCTGGCCCCGCTGCTGTAAATACTCACTAAAACACCAAATGTGTATTAATCCACTACTGAGAATAGTCCCTAAGAAATGCACTATTTAGTCCTGTTTGAACATGTGCTAAACACTGCAGCTCAGCCCAGCTGTTGATTGTTTATTGGTCTTTTCATGGATTTTGTTAACAATAACAAAAACATAACATTTACACAGCCTCACACTTAAGAGTAAATTTTAGTTGAGAATAGAGGCTACAATTTTAAAACAGAAAGCCCACCTTCCAGTCAGCGTCTCCTGATATTTTAGCCTGCCAGACAGTGTAGTTATTATTTGGAGTTACTGCCTCATGCATGAACTGTCAGAGCTGTTGTGACAATCTGCTGGTCTGCCTCAGTAAACCTTTGAAACATCAACCCCCTCAGTATATCCCTCTGCCTCTGTGCCTGCATTTCATACTTTGTGACAAACTCTGTGCCGAACAGTAACATGAGTCATTGCTACAAATATTTTTCTACATACTGTATAGCGAAGTTTATATTCAACATCAAGCGCTTCTTCTGCCATGATCAAAGTGTGTGCTTGAAAGTATGTGTAGAGGGAGAGGACAAAGAGTTGCAATATAATATCAGCTGGATAAGAGGATTATTAGGGGACATAATAACAGTGTCTGATAACCAGTAACTCATCTCCGTCACGCAGTATGTTGCTTAACCTTCATCAAATAGAGGTTAAAGAGATGAGAATCAGGACAGACAGCACTGTATACGATACAAAATTATTATAAAATATACAAAATATGATAGAAATATGATAACTGCTGTCAAGTGTTTTTTATGGAGCAGTGCAGTAAACTTATTGTTATTGTTCTAGTGGTTGGTTGCCTGAAGGTAACGTCTTATACTTCCACTCCCTCCGGGAATCGCCCAGAGACCTAAAGCTCTGCAAAAAAATCTGCTTGTTAATATTAGCCTGTAAATATTAACTGAGACGATGTTAGTTTAATGAACCTACAGAGTATAGTTGCTTCATCCCTTATGCATGACACACGATACGATGCACAAAAGCAAAGAACAATCCAGACTGCCATGTACAGTATGTACAGCACTCATATTAAAACACATGGCTGCAGCAGCACATCTTACTATCGGCATCATTTGATGTTCCTAACGCAAACAGGAAGCATAGAAATTCACCATTATCAACTGCACAGCATATTACCCATGTAAGTAATTTATAAATGCACTTGACAAGCAAACAAGTGAATAGTCAGGATGTGCAATGTGAGAGAGGGACTGTGATTCACACTGAAAACAGCATGTTATGTTCAACTTAATGTGGGTTTATACAGAATATAATACAGGTAACATGTCTTGATGCACGTCATACAGCACAAGTGTGTTGTGGATTTTTGGTCTGGTGTCATCAGCCATACAATAACAGACACATCTGGGGACAACAATGGTGGCTTTTGGCTTAAATGGTAGGTAGAAAAAATGAGAAGATAGATTAAATTTGAAATTTCTGAACATGAATTCAACACATGATAATGCATACAGCTGTGTTCTGTGCTGCATCCAGACTACATCCAGACTACACTTCAGCTGATTCTGGTATGTGATACATCATGAGTCTGGCATGAGTCTTGCTGAATTTAGGCGATTTTGGGTCATGCAAATTTAGCTGTCTGGAATTCCTTCCATTGCTTACTCACTCAGTTGTCTTGCTGAATTGTTTTTGTACACATCTGTAGTAGACATAGTCCATTGTTAATGTGTGTTGTTCGTAAGGCCTTGGTTTAAACCTCCCAGTAACAAATCCTACCTTAATCCTATTTTAATAATTAATTTGGAACAGTTGGGACATTTTGTTGGGTCAATTGGCTAACTCCATTTGTTCATTTAAACTTAATGGTAAAAGTCATGTTTGCTTGTCTCTTGGCATAAAATGAGAATTATTGTTCCTCTAGACCCCCTGATCCAGCCGTAGTTTTTGCCCAAGTTTAATTTTCTGCCACCTAAACAAACATTTGTGCAGCTTTTGAGAGGTGAAATGTGATTTTGTGATGCGGTTTGTAGCGACTTTCACTATTTCAGATATTCTAAAGCTCCATTTGAACTGGATTCATTTCTCTAGGGGAAGCGGAGTGATTTTAACATTCAAGATCAAAGTAAAATGTACAGCAATTCCCCTCATATACAATAGCCAGAAAACTTACAACATTTTGTTACTGCAGTGCTGTGGTGTACACAATAACAGAAACACGTAGCACTTTCTTTGCCTATTTGAAAAGACTTTTTCACAGAATTTGTCACAGAGTTTTGATATTTTTAAATATTTAATTTAATATTGTCAGTTCTGGAATTACAATTTGAACAGAGACACCTACTTTTACCCAATAAATTAAAAAAAAACATGTTCTGCTGTTGACACAGATGGGATGGAATAATGTTGAGAAGGCCAAGAGAGGACAAAAATGTCTCAATGATGTCATTTGATTAGGCCAATCTCTTTGAATGCAGGGTACAAATCCTGATGAAGAATGCAGAATACAAATCCCATTGAAGGTGACCTTGCCCTAAAAAGCAAAGCATGGCTTTGCTATCACAAGGGAAATGATGCTCTTGATATTTTAACCATTGAGCCCACATGACAAAAAGACAAACAAGGGCACAGGGAAACTCAATTATGCACTTTCTCACACACGACCACTCACCCATTCATTGACCACACACACACACACACACCATACTGTACATGCAGAGTGTGATTGTTGAGTGTATTTGTCAAAAACAGTGCAGGATTTCAAATATTAAATAAACCATGCACTTGTGGATGGATTAGTCTTCTACCAGCAAATAATTTGCCATTTCTCAGACAAAATTCCTAAAGAATGAGCTTCTCCTCTTTGCTCTTGGGAAGATCAATGATTTGTTTTCCTGCAGACCTTTGTCTGACACAATGGAGATGGAACTGAATTAATCTTTTTCTAATGCAATTCTCCACCTAAGCTGGGGATAGTCTCTCCACATCCGCATGCTGCCTGCAAATCTCCACCTTGCATCACTGTGAATCAGTCAGGTGAGTGGGAAGATGTATGAGCCGGGCATCTGACAGCGCCTCTTCACATGCTGACCTGACTATCTATCATTTAGCTGTGATGGAAACAATGCGAGGAAACAGGCAGAGATGTCACGCTGTGCCTGTATATGTACAGACAATGTAGCACATGGACATTCATAAACTAGTAACACACGCATCAACCATCTGCCTCTCTCATCCTTATCGTAACATATGGCGAAACATGGACAAAAAGACAACAGTTGCTAATAAGCTCAGCTTTCATCAGCTATCAGAAGTACAGGGAAGCAAAGTTCTCATGACCTTATTACTGTGGGAAATGTGTGTTATTTTTTTTACCCTTTAACTCAAGCCACTGCCAACATATGAAGAAACCCAGGTCAAAATAGAAAGTTCAATTACTGAGGCTCTTTAATTAGTAAAGGCAGCCGGAGGTAGACCGGTAATACTCTGCCAAGCTGCTGGTCTGATGGATGAAAGGTCCTTCATTTAGTGTGAGAGAAGAAGAGAAAGACAGAAAAAGCCTCTAATATGGTTTAACAAATCAGTGATGACTAATAATTACCTGGGTTCTATTTCTATCTTATCCTTTTTTAAGTCAGTTTTAGTACAGTACTCAAACAGTATGTCATATAGGTGTCAAATTAATTTGAACCCAGGAGGGACTCGAAACATGAACATATATAGCAACAAGACTAAGAGTCTACAGCCACTGCAGCCGCTCTGTGAGGCTGTACTAACCACAGACTATATATAAAGATGGACGACGTTTCTCTACTTCCTGCCACTATGCTAAATTGAAGCCAAAATATGTTGTTTTCTGGGAGCTGTCATCTTGATTGTGTGACATCATTTGCAACCAGAGTCTGCGCAGTAGAGTCGGAAGGTGAGATGACGGCCCACGGGACACTCTCCCACAGCCGTCCTGCCACCTGACGGAGTTTTGAGAGCAGATGTCACAGCTGTCAATTATGACATCAAACCTAATTTTTATATAATCAAATAACTAATTAAAAACAAACATATCATAAAACTGAACATTTGAACATATAGTGCATCAGTGTGACAGAAACCATCTTTGGGAAAAAAGTATTTGACGAGCACGTCCTACCCGCTAACATGCAACCAGCCACCAGGGGGCAATATTTTGGCTTCACTTTTAGGGAGCTGTCAGGTCATCCATCTTTATATACAGTCTATGGTGGTCGTTGCTAGATTGGATCAACCGGAGGGACGATTTGCAAAACTGTACGCGTTGTGTTTCTTCATTGTCCGTGTAACCCTAACCCTAACCGGTCGTTAACCCTAAATTCGTCCCTCCGGCTGATCCAACTTAGCATTTACCGTCTATGGTACTGACACACAGCAGTGCTTGAAACTAAATGCTAATGTCTTCATATTTTGGATAGGGCATTGTATTTAATTTCTAATTAAACTACTTTCAGCGACAGACACCATTCAAATATCAAAATGTTCAGCTCTTTAAGACAAAAAATATTAAAATGTATAATGGAGAGTCTATAGGAGGAATGTCTGAAAGTTAATATCTCAAAAACTAAAAGTGCTGAAGTATTCATACTTTGAGGACGGGTGTCCCATATGGAAATGCTTAACATATTAAAACATGGTACCAATAGCACCACCATGTGGTTACGTTTCACATTTTGGCTAATAACTCATGAACCATGAGGTGTACCACAACAATATTTGCACAATATTTGTTCCTTGGATGATGCCAGTTGGACTGATAAAATGTGTTGAGAAAATGTTCTGCCATTTTGGATTACACCATATTTAGATGACCCTGGACAAAACTTATGAGTTCATTTTGGGGTATCACTTATCGTTTGTCTGTAATTGGTTACTAAAATTTTGAAGGCATGGCCTGTTGCACTTAACGGGGCATAACTTTTCAATGCTAAATTCAATTGCAACCAACTTTGACAATTGCCCCACCTTGTGGCCATTAGTAAAACACCGCTGTATCTCTTAAATGTAACATTCCATGGTAACCACATTCAGCAAAGTTGTACAGATGGGGATGCTGAACAAGTCTGTAGCATTTTCTGTTTCATTGCCCACATGTGCATGCCCCCCCCCCCCACCCCCCTTCACTGCTGCCGTGGCATTACCGCAGTAATCATGTCACTTGAAATGAGTGACATCTGTACTACTGACAGCTGTCACTGTCACTTCTGTTCTGATAATAACACAACAAAGCACAACATTTCAGAAAATCTCCATAAGAAAAGACCTTTAGTCCTTTTGCCCCTGATAGGTGTTCATTTAACTGGCAAAAAGTGAGACTTTCTGCTTTCATCACTAGTAGTAATGTGTATTGTATTAATTGTTTGATTTATTTTAATTTATTTTATATTGTTTTAAATCTCAGTCTCTTTTACGCATCTTAATGCCTTTACATATATTTAATGTAAAGAACTGAATTCCCATGTTGTTGAAAGGTGCCATACAACTAAACCAGTCTCTGTCTCTCCTATAATGTCATTTAAAGGTTAAGTGACATATGTGAATAAGGTAGTATTCCCCTGGTCCTCTCAGTCAGTGACAGGTCTTCAGCAGCCATTAGCCTGCCATCAGAATGACAGTGTTAAATGATAGATTATGGTTTCAGTCTTCATTGCATTTTGATGACAGAGGGCTCCGTTGAGCTATAAATATTGACAGAATACTGACAGATTGGTAGCAGGCATGCTGCATGCATTTGTATTGATGTATACAGAGTTGATGTGTGTTGTGATCATATAATCATAAAACACTCTTACTGAGGTGGACAACTACAGATAAATGTGTGATACAATGTTAGGACTTGAGGAGTGACATCAAGTACAGCAATTGTGACATAAATTAAGAATGATCTATGACCTTAACCATGACACATCCCTCTTGCCATGACACCAGTGTCATGCTGCCTCGGTCTGCTCTTCAGAGGTGTGTACGCAATTAAAAGGTGCTGAGAGGTGATATTCAAACCCGAAATTAGGGAGGGTGATGCCTAGAGTGCAACTGTCCTTTGAAGAATAACTGGATGCAGCAATTAACTTCATCATAAATCTATTCAATGGAAAAATGTGACATTAATGTGAATGTATGACTTACTTGCATTGATTAAAAAATACAGCTGTGCCCTTGTTCTTGTGTGTAGATGTAATAAATTATGTGGAAGTTCCTTCTATACTTTTCTTAATTGTATAACTGTAAAACTGTCCTTCTGCGACTTTATAAATGGATAACATTCACAGCTGAAGGTGGAGTGATACTTTGAAGATGCTTTGATCTCTTGCCAGACACAATTAGCTAAAATTGAAATTACTTTATTATTTATCAATATAATGAATTAAAAAGGGAGAGAAAAAACACTCAACTTAATGAGAAAATATATCTATTCTGCTGCCACCAACATCCTCAAAGGCGGCATAAAAAGAAAATTGCTTTCCAAACTTTCTCCACATTACACACAATGACAACAACAGTGTAGGCAATAACCCCAAAATATTCATATATATTCATATAAGGAGGGGGAGGGGGATATTTCTCTCCGTCTGTGTTTTGGCTGATGGAATGGCTTCCAGGCCCAGGTGAAATATTACAGCTGTCAGTATTTCTGACAGAGCCTTTATTCTGGTCGCTGCTGTTTGATGGAGGACTCCAGCGAGTTTGACACCCTGCTAAATGTCTCCGCCTCGCTGCCACTCTGGAAGCAGTGATAATGGCACGCTGGTGTTTGGCAACACAAGCTTCAGTATCACCCTGGTGCACAGACATTATATTTTTAAGCCAGGGGTGCAAAGACAGAGCCTTTATTATATCCTATGGTACCGCTGTCGGTATCCGGTGGTTATTTTGGTCAGTGCATCCAGTCAGTGTATATGTTATGGATGTGGTTACATTTTATTCTGTACCTTATTACAAGCATACTATTGTGCTCTGGTTCATTGCACTGCTGGCAACTCACCATGTCTTATACAGTCTTATTGTACATCATGCAGCCTGAGTGAACATTGTGATGGAATTCTGTACAGAATGTCCTTTATGCTTGCAGTGATTTGTTTTGTCCAGTTTCCAGTGCTGTTTTGTCTTACCTTTTGCACCTCTTCCTATGGCATGTGTATAAGAATGTGCAATGTTAGGAAATGCTGATAGTTGTAATATCTGTGCAATGTCACTGAGGCACTTTTCAGTGAATTTAAATGTTTTTATTTAGCAGATACAGCTATAGATTGCACATCATCCTCGCTGCACCATAGCTTGGCAGCATAGCGGTGATGCTGGGAGACATTTACCAAACCACATTTCAGGATGTGAACGGATGGCAAGTGGTTTGGAGTCAAGACAGTCCATCATTGTGGGGGCATTCGCCACTTGAGATCTCACAATTAGAGCAAAGGCACGCTTAATATTCTACCAAGGAGACACTATTTGTCATTGTGCAATTTCAGTGCGACCAAAGGGAGCAACACAAGCAAACTGGGACATATGGTAATGGCTAGGAAACACTGGCAATAAGTGGATTGTTCTTTTTTTTAAAGCATCTGCATCTGAAGCAGACAGACACAGTTTAACTTTTTATTTTAACTGTTTTATTTTTTCTGATATAATCAAAGCATAAAACATATAGAGGGTGAGTACATACAGTATCAAGACAGACTGGAAATCTGACTCAGAGAAATAGGAGGAACCTGCAAACCTTCTTGCAACATTTGTTGCATTTCCAACTCCAACATTTCCAACTCATTATATTCATTATATTCATTATATTATGTATACCTATTATATTCAACGCATCCTCATAATTAAACAGCCAATTAGGTGTATTGTACTATGCACTCCAGAATGACCCATAGGAGCATTTTCTAATATGCAACCTCTATTGGCAGCTTTCCAAAACTGTTACAAATCACTGTTAGAAAAATATTTATGTTTTATGGTGTGACAACACTGTGGTTAAGGTCTGGTTAGATTTAGGCACAGGTTTAGGGTTAGGGAAAGATCATGGTTTGGGTTAAAATGTCGTCTGGACCATCTCAAGTTGCTAATCGAACGGTAAACAACAACCAGTGCATGGAAGAGGAAGTCTTGGCCCAGATATCTGTTATCCAGATATCCGCTGGATACACTGGAAGCCCCGAAATATCGGCCGTTGGCTCTACAGGTTAAATCGTTGTCGAACAGATAGCCGATGGGTTCTGAGATTGTCCACCCAAGCGGCCACCTCTGAATATGGAAATATGTCACTTAATATAGACATCATCTAAACTGTACCACTTCTCCAGGTCATAATTACTATGGCCACTAGATGGCGTCTGTCACTCAAATGTAAATACAGGTCATTTTTGGCTACTGAATTTACGACCTATGATGTTGTTTTTCTTGGAAGGATAAGCTGATTATTTTCTATGGAAAAGATTAATTCTGACCAAAATCCCTCCAACAGCTTTACTATAGAGTCATTTATTCCCCCAAAATACTTAAAACATGCCCTTTTTCATTATTTTGGTGCTCATTTTGTGATGAGAAAAGTATAATAAATGGTAATATTTTGGTCAGAGGGGATTGGTGTGCTGGAAAATAAAAGTAAAGATACAATCATAAGCTGAAAACAGAGAGCACAGTAACAAACACTTTCCACATCATCAAAGTTTGCTGTGTTTCCTAATCAGTCGTATGCACCTGGACTTGAAACCACTTAAAAGTAGTATTTGCATCCCATAGAGAATATCTGGCCAGTCTGTGAGCACAAACAAGTTCATGTAGACTTTGCACAGGGAGAGGGACTTCAGCAGACTGCAACAGAAATAGGATGGATATTTTATTCTTCAGGATGCCACCATTTTTTCCCCTACCAGTGAGATGGCGTTCATTGTTAATGCATGAGGCTGAGAGGACAATGACTGCTTCTTGCTGTATGGTAAAGCACTTGAGTTAAAAATGGATCCCTTAATTACAACCGCTGCCTGGTTAGTCCAGTTTATATAGAAAGGGTTTTAAGGAAAATTTCTTTCCACAAGGCCAAAGCTTGATGCACTGTATTAACTGCCTGTACATTAAAACAATGCACTCTGCTCTGTGCATTTGAAAAGATTTTGCACTCCATGCAAAAGACACAACAGAAGTCATGACAGCAAAAAAATGAGGTGACAGTTTTCACCTCAAGGGTGTTGTCTGTGTTTGTGTGAGAGTTTTAGTGTGTGTGTGTGTGTGTGTGTGCCCATGGCATCTCGGGTGAAACTCTGTCTCGTGGGTTTACATCGAGCTTATGCTTGTGTGTGCATGTATTTGAGAGTGAGTGTGTGACTGTGAGAGAAGAGGAGATGTGACTGTGTGTCAGGGGTGGTGGTTGTTATGACCCACCCTTAGTCAACCCTATGGGGCGACAACTCCACCATTTACCCAAAGTAAATGGTGGAGTGGTCTTTTAAAATACCCAAACATGGGATTTATTAACAAAAACACACAAAAAAAACCAAGACACTAAATAAATACTATGAACAATCAAAATACAGAGACACTAAATAAAATCACAGGCTGTGAGGCAGCAAGACCAGCAGTCCACAAACAAGCCTCTCTCTGCATCAGGAACCTGGTACATTTAACCACTTGCTTTCCTGGGCCAGGTTCACCTCATTGTGGACTGATTAGATGTAGAAGACCTGGGCAGAGCAATAGACAGGAGAGGAAAAGGACAAAAAGCACAGGAAACACATACAGCCATAACACCCCCACCCTTAAAACAATGAATAAATAGTTTGTCCCACAATCACATGATTAAAAAATGCAGCCGTAATACATTTAACTGTGGCATTTACCACCTATTTATTAATTGCAATGAATTTTATTCGAAATGAGATAAGTGCTACTTACCAAGGCTGCATGTTAAGGTAAAAGAGCTAAATATGCAGACCAAAATCATTCAGTCCACAACTGCTAACCACCTCATGACCTGTGAGTGTATAACAATCCAAATTGTACTTGAACTCTTGCACCAAATAATTTTGGCCACTCATTACTCAGACAATTCCTCAATGTGAAGGTAACAAGATGTGCAATTAAGTCACAAGATAATTGGGACGACTGCTGACAAAAGGTGTCAACCTGGGTCAAAGGTGGATCAAACAAACCTGCTGAGACAGCAGCAACAAGATCTTAACACACAAAAGGGCAAACAAAGTTACTGCCACTGAGTTTGATAATGAGCAGCACTCTAGCAAGTAGCCATGCAAGTGGGTGCCACTCCCACTAAACGCAAAACGTCTACCACTATGCGGTGAACAACACTATAAAAACAAAGTTACTGCATTTACCTACAACAAACACAACAACACAGGTGACCAATACAAAAGTGGAGTGCAACAGCCACAAACCAAAAGAGTCACAACAACTAGACCAACTACAAAGTTGCTGCCATACACCAACACACAGAGACTCAAAAAAGTGAACTGTGACTACCGCATCACAAAGTGGACGCCATGTAGTCTAAAACCACCTACACAAGTTACTGTGATGGATGGTTGTAACCAGCAACACACAAAGTAACCTGACGAACTGTGAGGTCACACCCACTACACTAAGACCTATTGATCTGTGGAGCAACTGCATCCCACAAACAAAAAGGTCACAACTACTAAGCAGTTACAATTAAATACACAAACGCAGTAGCATCCAAAATGACCAAATCAAAGTGGACTGCAACAACCACAACACAAAGTGGTCACACTGTAGTCAACTATTACACAAAGTGTTGTCAACTTGCCCCTAAGCAGCAACCCACAAGTGACCTAACAAATGTGAAGTGTAGTTACCGAAACACAAAGGTCACAAACCACAAGTTACTGCACATAAAAGTATTATCACAGCTGTACAAGACAAAGTGATTGAACAAAAAGTAGGCTCATCTCACACAAAAAGATCACAACCAAGTTGTTGTGCATGGTGCAAAAACTAGGGGAACAAGCTGCAAAAGAGTCACCCCAACCCCTATCTACCAAGATGGCTAACTTCTTCTGACTCGTCTTCAATGGCTTGCTGAGCTCGAGGCAACTTTAAACGTTGAACTCAGTGCATCACCGAAGAGATGTAGCCAACTGCAACACACTGAAGCCGCCACTCAAGATTACCACCTAAAATAAGAAAGGAAAAACAACAAATTGGCAAGCTCTTCAAACTTGCCCAGTGGCTGCCTAATCAGGTTGCTCAAAACCAAAACTTAAAATTACTAAAGCAGTTACCCAGTCAACTAAAAAAGCAACAACGAGAAATGATCTCCCAAAAGAGATCATCACTACACACAAACACATTTACCTCACATCATGAATGTTCAGATACTGGACGAGCCCCCATTTGATATGCCTCACCCTTAGTCGGCCTAAATACCATATTTAGATGATCCCAGACAAAACTTATGAGTTCATTTCTGGGTATCACTTACTGTTTGTCTGTAATTGTGATTGGATCACCCAAGACACATGGTAATGCAAAGTGTGAACAGGGCCAGTGATAAAAGAAGCACTATGAGGGCATTTGTAAGTTATAACAGGGTGTAATAATAATAATAATAATAATAATAATAATAATAATAATAATAATAATAATAATAATAAACTAATTTTATATCATTATAATTTATTACATTTAAACATCATAATATATCCTAGTATATATCTAGTATAATTAGACATAAGGGTCTCTCTAGTATAGTATCTCTAGTGTAGTATATACCAGTACTCAGTGTTAGATACTTTCCTAAACTGTAAACTTTCCTAAACCAACTAGTTTTTCTTTTAACCATGGCCACAAGTTAAATGTCATTGTCATGGTTAAAACGGGCATATGTAATCAGTCCTGCAGACTGAAGACAGAATTAGGGTGGATTTATAGTTGGTGACGATAATGATACCACATGGGGACCACAAGAAGTGTTATTGTCAGCTTTGGTTGCTTGGGTTTTCTCCTACAAGTTTCTGATGCTGGTGGAGATTGTTGAGCGTGAAGACAATATTGAGTAGGTTGAAGAAAGTCTCAGTAATGTGATGATTTTCAGTAACTAACAAAGACATCCTCATGGTAAACGTTCTGCTCACAGCCATTGTCGTTCTATCATGGGACCACAGAGATTTGCACAGCAGAGTCATAGACTCCTATACAGCTAACCTTCCCCCTGTCACAAAGTAAATGAAAGATCTTAAATTTATTGTTGGGAATATAAATAAAGTACAACAGGGCCTGATCACATATGATGCACCCTATTAGTGCTGCAGGGGTGATATCAGGGAAATCCAAGGCTGAAATATAAATCAAAACTATGCAAAACTGGGATCCACTCATAAGAAACTGCTCCATAATGCTACTAGAGGTCAGAAACTCTACAGGGTACCTTTAAAGTCTTATAAGTCAATGCAATGTCCTCCTAAGTGACAAAAGCAATTGTGTTTGTCTGTGCGTTTTTGCGCATCTTTCTGTCCTTTATCATTAAATTCATATGGACAAAAAAACAGCAGTAAAGCAAACACACTGCCCTGGCATAACTCACCTCTGCTCACCTTCTGTTCACCCTTCTCTGTATTTTCTGCTTTCTTATCGAATGAATAATGTCTACTCTTGGGCAAACCAGGAGATCAATATCAATTTCAGATCCATTTGGCCACAATACAGTCGCATGCCCAAATGCTGTGACCTCAACTGAGGTGCAGACAGATTGATCAATGACAATCAAATTGTCGAAAAGCAGCACAGTAAATACAATGAATAGAGACTGATCAATTTCTGCTGGTCTGAGTAGTTGTGTTTGACCTTGACCGTAGAGGAATTAGAGAAGACAGCTGTAGCCTCAGAGAAGACATCTGTAGCCTCAAAGACGTAGAATATGTTTCAACATGTGTTGTTGTTTATCAAAGCTGACTGAATGAAAATCATCAATTACTAAAACATACACTATGCATCATACAGTATGTTCCATAGTGATGCCTGGTCTCATAAGTCTCATAAGGGCATGTTACCCTACCCTTCAGTTATTGCCTCAAACTGACTCATAAGAATTATATTTTTAGCTCACACTTGGAGGAGTTGTATCAAATAAACTCATTCACATGCAGACATGAGGACAGCTACCCAGTATCACCCCAGTCACAGAACATCTGGCCACTTAACAGCTTCACTGGGGCAGCTGGGGATTCCTCTCTTGCTCAGCAGGGAAGAAAGTGAAAAACATATTTTTGCCCATGGTGTTGAAAGCCATGTCAAGGATTCACACTTTCTAGTCAGTCAACATTAAAAGGAAAGTCAGTTTTTGAGTGATGTGAAATGTGATTTGAGATAGCGTGCGTCTACACCATATTGAGAAGTCCACCAAGTTAAATAATAAAATATGTTGTTGACCCATACACTGCAGAACACATGAAAGCGTTTTCTGATCTGCTGTCGTTTGTCTGTGCCTTTCAAAACTGTTACGACTCCCTTTTGAAAAATAAATATGTTTTATGATGTGACAACGCTATGGTTAAGGTTTGGTAAGGTTTAGGCACAAAAACCAGACACCTTTCTTTAAAGGAACTCACAATATGTACTGTATGTGTGTATAATTTCCACCATCCACAACAACAGCTGCATTCAGAACTGTCTTATACTAGAATAACTACTTATCCATCCTTTGCTGTGAGGCAACAATGTCTGTATTTGTATGTGTACTCAGATTTATTGTACACCGGAAGTTGTTGTCTACTGCCTCATTTTCTGTATTAAATAGTTTTTTTAAATAGTTTTTTTTTCCATTTATACTCCCTAAATGAGTATACATTTAGCTGCTCACAAAATATCCAATAGATACATATTAAATAAAGTGGAGCACTCCTATATATTATTATTATCGTCATGTTTCCATCAGTGGAGAGCAGCCTCTCTGCTACACAGTTAGTATCAGGGAAAGCTGTAATTATCAAAAATGCTGTACGGGCACAGGGCTTTAGAAATAAAATGACAAGTTATTTTCGTCACCCCAACAGAGCTGGTTGAAGTCAGACAGTCCTGTTGGTTAGTGCTGGAGTCCAGTGTCCTGCTAACATTAGTCTCAGGGGAGATGATGTATGAACTATACACAAAATACTAGCAAATTATTAGGCTAATGAAACCAAAATGTGCCCATTGCCTTTTTTTTTGAAGATGAACTACAAGATTAATGCAGCCTGTCCAGGTGCTGCACTGCCCTTGCAGAGTTCTACCTTTTTGTTATTCGATAATGTTACAAAAATCAATTTTTGCCATTTGTGAGTTGATTCAGAATTGTAGAAGAATCGCCATTCTTATGTGAATCAATTTTCTCACCCAAAACCTAAAAGCATTGCTCCACAGCAATTCTACTGTTCCCAAACTCCAAAAGGTACCTTTTACCTAAAATATATCTATGAACTTCATATCTTCTCAGCCAGAAGTGAAGAATTGTTTGGAGGCCAAACAGATGATAAGGTTTTGACAGTATCTTTCTTAGGCCAGTGTATATTACAATTCAAATCGTTATTCAAAATTATCTGTTGTCCGTTATCCGTTATTATCTGACAACTGAATCCAGATGAGAAGTTATTGATGATTTACTGCACCACAGTAATAGATAGGTATCATTGGATCATTACCATAGCTGAGGCAGAGAGGTCTTATCTCAGCGTGGCAGGGTTCTCACAACATGTATCCACCCATCCACACACACACAAACGTGAAAATACCGTACACACATACACACAAACATCCCGACACATACACACACTCACCGCCCTGTCTTTGTCAGCTATCATACAAGCCGGGGTGCTGCCACTGACAGATGAGCACTGGATTGAACAACAATTGATTGAAATGTACAGTTTATGTACCGTCTAGAAGGTCAGAGCAAGCATTTTGTCACCACGCCTGCTGTTGTCTGTCTTTTCCCCATTGATGAATTTTAATCACCCTACCTCGGTGCAATCAATAAGCCATTTCATGCTATCCACACTAACATGTAACTCACCCCCCCCCCCCCCCCCCACCCCCCCCACCCCTCTCTACTACACAGCGAGAAGGAATTCACTGCTGCCAGATTCGGCTCAAATGAACGACTGTGCTTACAGTCCTGAAGAAATACATCCCATAACATTCATACAGTTTGTCATGGGAACTCTGGTCTTACAGTTTGTTGTGAATAGTTGCAAAATAGTTATCTATCAGGAAATGTCATAACAAAACAAAGTTATGTTAAAAAAAAGAGCAGTAATAGATTCAGGTAAATGTCAAGAGAATAATTGAATTGAATTCTTATTATTTTTTTATTCTTATTTGATTTACTTATTATTATTCAAGTTTTATTCAATTATCTATTTAATTGAGTCACTAAAACTCAGATCTCTAATTTCCATTTTTTAAAAATTATTCCCTAAAAATTGTCCCTTGGAGGCAAAATGATAATTGCAGCCTTTTTACACATGCAAAAACAATTGTGTTTAGAAGAGAGCTGTTGTAAACTATAATTAGAGTTTCTTACCATCAACTAACTTTGAGGCAATACAGAGGAGAAAGAGGAGTTGTGAATGAAATCATGAAGGCGACTGAGCTTGTATTTCCATTTCCATGACAACTGAGCGAACACCGTCCACTGATGAAGACCTTGTGACACGGAAAACTTTATGTTTGAAGATACTCTGCTACAGCCATAAATCAAATGTGTTTGTGTTGTTGTTTCATGTTTGTTTGTTTTATCCTAGCCTCACTTTGGGACTATATCATTAGGACATTCAATCACACAGCTTAGCATCTGTTTTTCTGCACAATAAATAAAAACAAAGCGCTATTCTAAAGGCATTTCCAGAATCTCCTCTAACCATCTGGATGAAAAAATTTGTGTGTTTGATGAACTATAATACTATATACTATAATATTTATATAAAACTATAATATTTATTCATACATGAAATTCCTTCAGTGAAAGGTCTTATTTGAAATGTTATTTTGTTTGAGCAATTACTTTGGATGAAATGAATTATGTGAATGAAATGTTGTACAACAAAAAGAAACGAAAAGAATTATGAACTTTTGAGATTAAATTTGAAAAAAGGTCTGTTTTTTTCCCATCAGGTTTTATTCCTACCTGGATTTGAGCTCAGAACAACCTTCTTCCTTTGATGTTAAACTACCTCCAAATCTCCATTAACTGAACAGAAACCTACCGCACCTACAGTGTGGTAACCTGACGCGCCAGGTGGTTTGTTAAACAGAACCATCTGAGAAGCCGTCCTTGGAAACTGTTTGGAAAAACAGCAGGTGCTTTCAAAAAATACTTGGCAGATGATTGGATGAAAAGTCTGTGTGTCTTTGTGTTATGAGTGGATTTAAAATGTAAGAGAAGATAAAATAAGTAATAATAAGTAAAGCACTGTCCTTCAGCTGCCAGTGATTGACAGACACAATGAGATGATAAAAAAATACCCATGGTGGTACTCTATTCAAGGTTAGCAACCTTGTAGCGCACATATTATGAAACAACTGCACCTGAGAGGTTAAATATTTTATTCAATGCCACCAATATTAAGTCTATGTCAGAAAACCATCCATGCAGGAAATTCCATATAACCATGAGAAGCTTAGTGGTGCTTATGACTAATAGATACTGTAGACAGAGTGAGGCTATGCAGAGAAGACAAATGAGAGGTCAAAGCACTGGATCAAAATAAACTTCAAGCCTCTTTGTTTTGTCAATAAGCCTGTGTCTTCATACTATCGCCACTTTAAAAACAGACCAAAACATGTATTTTGGATTTTTGAAGTGATGTTGAATTTAAGCGTTTAGCCTTTCCGTCTCTGTGCAAAATCGTTAAAAAGAACTTTGCAAGGCTGAGAAGTATGAATAGACCGAGGTTATCACACACATATGCTCTCTAACCGCTGCAACTTCAGCTGTGTCTATGGCAAATATCAAACAGAGAATCTCGGAGTAGGAGACAAAGGTCAAACAGAGGTGAAATGGAATATAAGCTGCATCATTTCCATTTCTAAGCCATCTATTCCCGCTTTAGATCTTCAACATAGAAGGCAAACATAAATCAGTTTTGTTGCTGGTGATTTTCGGGGTTGGACTGTTTTCATCCACAACAATAACTCCAGCGTTAATGTGAGATGGTATGATGTTTCAGAGCATCACTCTAAATGCGTTTCTTGCAGTTGTCTGCAGGGACTGTCAGCAGTCAACAACCTAATCACTGATCAGCCGAGCCAGAGAGCACAGGCTGAGCTGTCCATAACAGTAGAACAGATGATTGGATTTGTTATTTCTGTGAGCAATGAACCGTAGACATCTACACTCAGTGCTGAATGACCATCACTTTCTGAGTTTTATAAGATATCTGATGTAGTAAAAAAAAAAAAGAAGAAAAAAAAAAAACACACAATGTTTTTTTATTCAGTGTAACTAGATATGTGTATGGTGGCCCCAAGGTGCAAAGTTTGCAAACACATGAAAAAACAGAAAACTTAATATTTCAGGAACGACATTGTAGAAAATGCAGCTATAGAAAAAAATACATTTCAGAAAACACAACAGCAATTAAGCCATTGCACATCCATTATACATAAAAAAAAATCACAAATATTAACAGCAACAAAGAAAAGAAAACATAAAGACATTTGACAAACTGGAAGAAAGACAGATGTAAGAGAGAAGTTTTTCTCCTCATAACGGCAAAGCTTTGTAACTCTCATGCAACCCAGACGAGGGGCTGCCGCACTACTGAGACAACATTGCTATTGGCATTGTTAAAACATATAGATGAATATTTCAGTGTTTTTGGAAAGCGTATAAAGAAGTGTTACATAAACCCCGGGGAGAAAGTGTGGCATCATCAGCGGTGGTTGGAACCAATGAGGAGAGAGCAAGCTCGTGGGGCACATGCCAACTCCCTCATTTGATAATTTCTCCGTCTTCACCCGATCCACTGGGAACGGTTCTGGTCTGCTGTCATGAATGCTGCTTCATTGTGCTTATTTCTGTTTGGAGGAGCGAGGAAGGATCCCCCGAGGAGGCTTGATTGAGGGTACATGAGACCAGCCTTTTGCAGAAGTCTTTTACTGGCTGACACATCCCTTTACTGGAAATCTGTCAGTGACTGGACACTGCAGACCGCTCTGATACCACATCACTGCAGTTTCATATCAGAGTAGACAGACAAATAACAGATTCAACTCAAGTGAAGGCTCCCAAATTTTATATTTTCTTCTCTGATTCACCATCTAGTTAAAAAATAGTGGATCTGTGTTAATTGTAGGTCTGATCAAAAAAAGAATAAACAACTTCGTTTCATCTTCATTCATTGAAAAGACATTTATTTTCATGATTATGTTCCCCTTTAACCTTTATCATGGATAAAATTATAGTCGGGGAGAGGAGGAGAGTCTGTTGTCTTTCGGCAATAATCACATTTTATTCTTTATCGTCATTTCCAATCAGTCACTTGACGCTGATAGTAACATAATTTCCACTTTCCATAAAACATTTCAGCTAATAAATAATTCCCACAGTTAATCATAACCTGGATCCTTAAATAACAAATGTACAATCAGAATATTAATGCAGACATGGCTCATGCATTCAGCGTCTGAGCAGTCTGTGGCTCTACTGATCTGTACACAGTACAGGATGCAGGTTTAATATGCAGGTGTTTGTCAAATGGTTTAAAGGAACACATAGTGAAAACACAGCTGTGCAGTGGTAGCTGTGTGCCTTGATTATCATTTGGACAGAGAATACTGTATATGGACAAATACAAACTCCAAACCATCAAGAGCTGTTAAAGCTAGTTGACAGCTGAGCCAGCTGGGCTTCAGGTGACGGTTCAGAGGAAAGGACGTCTCATTTCTCTAAAATCATGTCTCCTTGTTTCCTCTCTCCTCACATATTTTCCCTGCATCTCTCCTCGTCTTTTCGAGGAGCTAAGATGAAAAGAAAAAGAGACGCAAGTGAGATATGTGCAAGTGGATGTATGTGAAAGAGTTCAAAAGAACTTTGCAAGAGTATAAATAGATATGAATAGACTGAGGTTATCGCACTAACATGTGCATGGTGCGTGTGTGACCATTTTGGAGATACTCTGTAACCCTGACAACTTCAGCTGTGTCTATGGCAAATATCTAATTAGAGAATCTCAGAGTGGGAGGCAAAGGTCAAACAGAGGTGAAATGGTGCATACTTTATGCTGCATTCTTTCCAATTCTAAACCAAGACACAAGTGAGGGGAAATGTGGATTGCTTGTTTGTAACATTTAAGCTAATGATAAGCTGAAAAACTCATTGATAGGCTAGAAACAATGCCTGTAGCAGCCTGTATGTGCCAATGTCTGAAACACATAATAAATACATACTGCAACAGATATAGAACATCATACAAAGAAAATCTAACTCTAGTACAGACCTGCAAAAAAATAACAACAACAACAACACAAATGCTTCTGTAAATTCTTGCCTATTGTCTGTTGGTACGACAAGGCTTGAGGAACATAGATGAGCAAGGAAGGACAACTTCAGACATGTTGCATTTAATCTCCTTTCTTCCAGGGCCTTGATGCAAGCAGCTCATTCATAAACGGTGCTGTATCTGTCTCCAGGATCAAAGCACATGGTCTCTGCTGACCTTCAGCACTCCCAGCACGCCCAAAATAGCTCCTTCATCTGGCTTCAGTGAGGGTGAAATGAAAGACTTTGCAAGCACAGAATGCCCTTTCCAATTATACTATGAATCATTTCCGAAGGGCTCTACTGCTTTTACATATTGTATGTAAAACTTTCCACTTCTGGTGCACGCACTGGTAACTAGTTTATAAAAGCTTTCATGGTGCTTTTTTTTTTACCATGCATTGAAGTATTTTGGTGCTGCTGATAATAATGCATGTTTATTGGATAAGAGTTGTACCTCTCATCACAGCAAAGAGTACTCTTAGATAGTTCTAATAAGCCCCGATCCAGGACTGCCACGTCCTGTATCATGGTGTGTATATTATAGTGTTGTCTCAGGCATTCACTGTGCCGATATTAGAAGATGAACTTCTCAGCATACCTCTGAACATTTGGAAGCCATTCCTTTCAGACCAAATGTTCATTGGTTTCAGCCTGTAAATTTTTTTTAAGAAATATGACTTCTGTCCTCTGTTGTAAGAGTACTAACCAATAAGTCTTGACTTAAGGACTTAGGAACAACAAACAAGGCTCTCTGAAATTATGTTTATATACAACTAAATCAATTTCCCAATTAATTTGACAAACACAATTGTTACCTGGATTATCTGAAAGGTCGCAGAAGTCGCAAGGAGGTGGTTAGGGTGAAAGGTGGATGTATGAAACACAGAACGTTGACACAAGGGACCAAGTTTCACACCGGTGTGTAGTTAGGTTTAGGCAACAAAAATACTGTGGTTAAGGTCTCATGCTTTAAGTCACTGCAGACTTGTTCTGTCTTATATCAAGACAATAATTTAACATGAACAAAATGCTGGCAGTGCCTAAACATAACCATAAAAAAGTTTAATAATGCTGTAGTCACTATGAGTGAATATTGTACTGAAAGATCAGATGTTTTGCTCGAAAAAAAATGAAATATGTTGTCCCTGAACCTTTTGTATCAACATTTTCAAGGAATGTGGAAAGGTTTCTTTCATGGTAGAGAAGGTTGAGAGAAGCTAATGTTGCATTAGACAAGCAGACAGAAGCGATGGAGTAGCATGAAGGGCAAGAGGGAAGGACAGTAAGATGGAGATTAAATGATGTCATTGGTCATTTACTCAAGATGAAGTCACTCAACCTCTAAACCCATATGAGTCATGTGCCAACTGATATTTGACCTGATGGCAGACATGACCACTGCTAAAAAGACTTTTCAATCGTCTTGTTATTTCTTCCCATTAAACCATTTAAAACCAATAAAGTGAAAATCCATTATGTCCTTTCCGAGAAATTTTGTACTGTGTGAGTAGTGGCCTCCATTGTAGTGGATATGAAAGAAATATTTTTAAAAGACACAATAGACAAAACACAGAAAAAAAAGCTTAGCAAGACATGGGAGACAGTTAAGAAAAATATCATTTCTTAAAATAAATGGAGGCCTGAGGTAACTATATTGCAACAGCCTGTGCACACTCACATCATATACTCTCTTCATTTTAACTTGTCAACACAGGAAAATCACAGGTGGAATTAATAACATTAATGAGGGCTGCATGCATTTATCCAGTTCCAGGGCTCTTGTATTGTGCATACACACTCACTGACATGGCTTACGAGGACATTTAATGGAATAGAGCCACCGTTAATGTTATTATTTACTAGGGATGTGCAGAGGGCCCAGTATTTGTATTTGTATCTGTATTTGTTGAGGCAGCAAAATTATTTGTATTTGTATTTGAATAAAAGTGGAAAGAGGTTTAAAAATCCTGTTTTTGTTTTTATTACGCTTTTAATTTTAGAAAATTAAAGTGTTACAATAAGTGTTCATGAAGCGTGTGTCAGTAGTTCAGCTTTATCTCTGGGGAACACCCCCAACTCCGGGACTGATGTCCAAATTTGGAAATGTGCGTCATGTAGCAGGTGGATGTGACTCCCCTCGTTGAGACCTGCTGACAGACGTAACAGCGGAGCAGAGGAGAGACACTGAGATAGTGATGTAACCGACCTGTGCGCTTGTATTTAACATGATTTTTTTTCTTCCTGAAAACAAATCATTTTTAAAATATTTGTATGAAACAAATATTCATGACAAACCCACTATTTGTGCTTTGCTGAATAACGTATTTGTATTCGGGCACACCCCAAAGTCAATGAGTAATTAAGTTGTGGCTCCATGTGGTCAGGCAGGTATGATACTTGTTAGGTAGCACTAAGGGCCACGAACCTGCTCAGATGGGGTAAAGGTGGTACATACTGATATGCAGTGGGTGTCAACTGATAGTGGCTATCGCTGAACTGCAAAGAAGCAAACACGTGAAGGGCAAACATATAAAAATTCACTGTTGAGGTGTGTGAAACTATCATAGCAGCCGAACTTGAATTCAGTCTCTATCACAACTTTTAAAGTCCAGATGAAACAGCATTTCGAGATCTAACCTCTGTATCATGACGTATTTGCGAGTGAAACAGGATAAACAGGAGGCACATAATGTTGGGAGGAAGTTGATTTGGAAAGTGGGCGTGTCATAATGAATCTTAAATCTTAAAGTTCAGGATTGATTGATGGGTGGATGTCATATTATTGGTTGAGATTGGTTGGTTCAAGCCTATGTAAGCACACATCATACTTTGTTTCACAGGAACAAAACATGATTGGATTTTGATATAAAAATACAAGGAAATTGATTTTTTGTAATTTTTTGGGCATACATTGTTAAATAGGTGCACAATATGACCAGGGATGTGATCTAAAAAGGTTTAAAAAGGCATTTTTCATTTCATCTTGACTTTAAGTGTACCTTTATAGTCAGTACCTATGTAGATAGTACCTTTCTCATTTGGATTCAACCATATCAAAATGTGTTAACTTGTCTCCTGTTGTTTTACCATGCTGTTGGTACAAGTAATGTTTTCTTTTCTTGGTATACAACCCATCAGTTCAAGGTCAACATGCCAATTTGTGTACTCAAGAGAAATGGAGTGGAAACCACACCCACCTGGCACTTTGCCAGTCAGGTACTGGAGTGCACATCATTTTTTCTTACTTGACACCCACTTGATATTCACTGACTTCACCTTCCCATTGGTAAGTTAGTATTTTCAGTATTCTCCATTAAAGAAAATGATGATCTCTGAATGCCTGAAATGGGTCGATTCACTCAGATAGCACTACAGGCTGGATCAGGGCTATATAGGCTACTAATTAGGCTTTGTTTTAGCAGATGGTTCCAATAACATCAGTTGCATCATTAATAGCAGAAAATACATATGTGCATAATATGAGTGTCTGAAAATGTCTCAGGAAAATGCAAAATAATGCAGCATGGCATATTGTTTTTATACTCAGGGAGGTGTCATGATTATGAACCTCTGGTGACAGAGAGCTATCCTCAGTTCATTTAGTCAATATCCAAACACTCGACCTAATGCTGTTACAACCAATGGGCAATTTAAGCTGCCATTAGATCTGACTGACTAAACAAATTATGTGATACACTGCATTATGATGAGTAAACCTGGGGTTTTGTTTCCATCCCCAGGCTTTCAGCACATCATTAAGGTCAGGGAGGTAAAGCTGATTGTCACAGTTTCAAAACGGCTTTTTGGCCTTGAAAATGTGCCTGTGTCTCCTCCATACCACCAATGAAAGGTCAAGCTCTCACAATTCCTGTGGCTTAGCACTCAATTAGTTGAAAATTGCCTTTTGTCTGCTGGGAGCAGGTGATAATTGCTGTGGGTCACAAGCGATAATTGCCAGCGAACCCCTCAGAGCCACTGCCTATTAAAAGAAGTTATTTAAATCACATCACCTTTGGGGTGCTTCTCTGTTTTATGTTCGTCTTTAATTGCAGAAAGGATTTATGAAACTTTTCCCATCACCTGATCAACTTACACCTGCAGTACAGTAAACTCAAGTCTCAAAACTTAGCAGCAGCAAAAGAATTTACAAAGTACTGTTGGGACAAACTGTGCAACCTGTCCCTCAAATTATAGTCTTATATTGCTTAAAGCAAATAAAATCACAAGACATCTATTTCCAGAGAAAATCACATTTCAGATCATGTCTGAAACACTAATTCAACCATGTAAATAACACATTCCACAAACTAAAGTGCCATAACTTTAACCATACACAGTAAGATGAGTAAATTAAGGCATGGTAATATAGAAATATGCAACTTAAAAAAAACTATACTGAATATTAAAGGCCTGATCTCACCAGTGATGAACATCCTCACAAAGTATAGTGCGACACAGCTAACAAGCTACATTAGCTTCCTCTAGAGCTCTGCTCTCCATTCCCTCAAGGTCAACACTGCAAGGAATTGCTACTCAAAGTTCACCAATAATGAACTTCATACAAAAAATGTGATTGATTCAGGACGATTTACTTTCCTCCTGTGAGTGAATATACTAATCCTCACAATTTCACTGGAATAATTTTACTTTAAACGCTGGTGTGACTGGGCTTTCAAGGTGTACTCTTAGGACTTTCAAGATATTCTATAAAATGCTAATCTAAGAGTTTGGTTTCAACCAATATGCAGGAACAAAACAACACATTTGGGCGTCATGTTATGAATATGTATTTTCCAGTTCAATGCAAAGCTTGTGATTTTGCTGTATTATTCACACAGAAATTGCAGAAGTACAACAGTCACACAGATTTAGAGAAAGAGACACGCAAGGGTGTTTGAGTCTGACGTGGGCTATCTTAAAAGAGGACTCATTTCCTCATCTCATGGTATCCAAAGAGAGGAAAGGCTGTTGAAAAGTTGAGGAGAAACTGAGGTTGTTAAGTAGAGCGGAAGAAAGAGGAGAAGAGTAAAAGAACAGAAGTGGGGAATGGACGGTGAAAGGAACAACCAGTCATTAGAGCAATTAACTGTGTATTTAACAGCTTGCAGAGCCTATATTCTGGACCCAACACCTTTGGGAAAGTGCCAGGTAAGCCTTTTCTAATTATCACAACTGTAAAACAGGACATCTAATCTGTAGTAGAGGACCACAAAGCCGGAACTATTGACACCAGTAAAGTTTCTCAAGATATGGCTTATAAATCATAAGTGGGTGTAAAAATATGTGCTGCTTTATAGGCACTTAAACAGTACCAGAACTTGAATACGAGAATCCCTTGAAAGGAAAGGCTCTGACTTTCTAAATAAGTCTGAATACAATATTCACATGCCATATGTAATTTAAAAGCGTTATCAGTCGCTGTATTCGTTGCTCCTCTCCACAAAGAGATCCTTCCTAGTGCCTCCAGACTTTAACCGCTGATGTCCACTGGTTGCGGCTGAGTCTCATCCCAGCTCTGCCATGACTGCTGGAGGTGATCCATTACCATTCTAGCAAGTGCGCCAAAGTCCACCAGATGCAAAACCAGACCATCTCACTCTCTGCTATAAATATGTGCCAGGTTTATTTTTTCCAGATCAGCTTCTGCCTTTAAGTGAATGTATATGGATGCAGATATTTATTGACAATTGACTATTAATGGATGTTTAATAAAGCATCTAATTTGTTAATGACTTTTTCTTTAAAGGATTTGGCTCGTGATTTTCTATATTTTTCTTATTGTCAAAAACTCTGATGTGCGCAGCCAAACCAACAATGAAATCATCCTACTTGCAAGTACTGTGTGTGTATCCAAAGCCTGACATATCTCAGTATTCCTCTGTGCCGTAGACCCCTTTTGGACCGCTGCCCAAAAGCTATTAAAAAAATGTCAATGAGTCATACCACGGCACCGGGTGACATTTTCCTTCATCCCTGAAGACTACAGTTATGGTAGTTTGTTTAGAAATGGCTCCATAATAACAGCGATAAAATAGTAACCCTCAGGAGAGAGGTTCCTACCACGGAAGATGCCACTGAGCATGTGTGGGAATGCAGTTCTGTCTAAGGCTTCACTAGCTTGTTGTCTTACATATCATAACCTCTTGACTTTGTACCGAACTTCTTTTTGTACTGACATTTATAATGTAGCACAAAGTCAAGAGGTTGTGATGTTCAGCAAAACAAGCTAGCAAAGCTCTGTTAAGGGAATTGTGTTCCCATGCATGCGCAGTGGCGTCGGCTCTTTGAGCCATTTTTAAACAAGCTTCGGTAATCGCTCTCTTCAGGGCTGAAGGAACATGTCACCCAGTGCAGCACTGTGGCTCACTAATGTGTTTTTAATAGTTTTTGGGCAACAACAGAGGAATAACCTTGGATACACAGACAATACTTCTAAGTAGGATGAGTTCATTGTCGGTTTGGTTCTGCACATGAGATTTGTTGACAATAAGAAAAATATAGAAAATCACCAGCCTTATCCTTTAAGTGAATATACCAAAATTGTTTGTTCATGTCACTTCTCTTCCATAATAAGTCTGTGACCAAGGAAAGGACAGCAACTGTTGTCCTTCAGCTATATTATTCAGGAAAAAAGAACTAAGACTAAGTATTTAAGTATCTATTCCCATATTGTTAATGACTGAGTGACAAGTCTGTATAATAAATTGTTAAAACAACAAAAAGCAATATTGGAAATCTGGCTCATGATGAACAGACCACATGAAGAGGCTACCAGTGGACACTTGAGCCACAGCAGAGACACGGCAGAGCAACGGTGCAACTGGAACAGGACATCTTGGAAAAGACAACGTCTACAGTCCTCCTTTTAAGTAAAAAATAGTTCTTTCAGCAGTCTGACAAGAACAAATCAAATTATCTACCAAAGTTATGGTCTTTTTAGTGTTTCCTTCCTGAGCTGAGGCTGAGGGACACTTCCTGGTATCCGTGTGTAGGTTTGTTGCCAGGACTCAACACTAGTTATAAACCTATACTGGACCCTCAGGATGAACTCCAGCTAACTCACATTAGTTTCAGCTGAACTTTAGAGTACATTTATACACATGGTGAGGACAGTAGATTTTGTCGTTGACAGCAACCAAAAACTCTCTCAATGTATATGCGGCATGTGAATATTGTATTAAGACAGAAGAGACAGCTGTCCTTTAGCAATCAGATTGTAAAGATGCATTTCTTGATAATTCAACAAGATAGACTCTGCAGTCTCTGGAGCTCTTATAAGTGGCCATGCCCTTATTTTCACCTAAACCACATTTCCCTCCTGGATGTCTGTGACTTCTGTAAATGTCAGACCAAAAGAAAAAAAAAAAGATTTCTATAGAAGGCAGGAAAAAGCCATATAGTCCTGTTTAATGGACGGTTTGGAGGATCCACAAAGACAGTTTAATGATTTTTTCATTTTGACTTTGTATTTTAAGACACATTGACAGATCATTTATAACCAAACGATTGCGTTTGCAGGTCATTTTTCCACTGCATACAATTTTCTGCTTTTCTAGATCAGTGTCACACTTTGTGGAGATCGTCATGGTTGAGTTTTCCAATGCAGAGCCCAACTCAAAACATCTATATCACCTAAAACAAAGTGGAATTTTGAACTGAATATGCAGTGCCATCATTACAGGAGATATCCATTGTTAACCCTTTGAACCCTATAGTGTTTTTACTCATTTTGATTTCCTTCACCTATAGGCTTATGGCATTATCACAATATGTATCATCCAAAAACAAAACAAAACAAAAAAATTAAATTATGGAATTTTTTGTTTTTATGTCAAGAAGTTTTCAAAATCCATATATCAGTGGTTCCCAACTGGTCAAGCCTCAGGGTCCAGACTCTCTCTTTGACACCAAGTCACAGTCCAAACAAAAGTGGACCATGAACCCATGGTACACATTTAGGCTGCAACCCACCAGTTGGGAACCACTACCATTTATAAATGGATAGATGAGATTGTCAGTGTTCCTGGACTAAAGGAACCATTTTGATGGGACATTCTGAGTCTTAAAAATTATTGATAGTGCCAAACAAACAAAATACTGAAACCCCATTTTCATTCAGTTTTTCACTCTTTGTTTTGCTGATTGTAGCTGTTCTGTGTCAGCCGGCATGGCATGAATACATATCACAATACACATTGTGAATTTTTGGAAAACATTATTTTTTCTTCTATATTTCTTTTTTTTATTTATTTCTCTTTCTTTCTTTCTTTCTTTCTTTTTTGTTAGTGTCATTTGAATCTCCTCCATGGAGTTAAGGCACCTTTAGACTGTGTGACAGCTACAATTGTGTATGTTTATTGCATGTCACACTGTGTGAGACGCTAATAATAAATCAATTTGAGACATCAGATTGTGTGCTGAATGCCTGGTGAATCATGGTGCTCCAATAAATGGAAAAAAAAAAATATGAAAGCAGAGGTACATCATCATCTATCTGCAGCTCTGATGTTTCTTTTTCATTTCACCTCTGTCGTTTTGGTTTTTGTCTGCAATCAACGTCATTAAAGAGAACGAGTGTTTTCCCCCCTAAACCTAATTCAAAAACCTGCACCCATGAAATGTCACTCAGTGTCATTTCATGTCGTATTTGATTGGTTTGTTTGTAGATGTGTGTCATAGCAGCAGTCATATTGTGACATTTTGGTTCTAAATTTCTCACACTGACAATCTAGGAGCACCGTTGGATTGACTACCAAAGATTTTACCACGTTTCTCTCACGATTGCCAACTTTCGCCTCAGACAGCCAAGAATCACACAGTGTAAAGGGGCGTTTACATGCTGCTTTGGACTTGCTGTAAAAAGAACCAGCTGGTTAGTTTTACTGGAGAAAAAGTAATAAATTTGATGATTATGAACCAAGTTAAAAGGAGCATCATTTCTCTGTGATTTCAGAGCAGATTTACTGATTGCAGAGAAACTGCCATCATTGTAAAGGGTAGGTTCAGCTGATTTTTACAGTTTTCTATTATGTGCTCTGGTTTGATTTTGACATTAAGGGGTACAGATTGTGGCGTAAATTGTGTCCCTCAGGTGCAAAGGTTAAAGGTGATGGTGTAAACAACTCAAACATTGGTGACACATCTGAATCCTGATCTCAGCCTTTAAGAGTTGCATAAAGTCAGACCGCACTGGACGTCCTTGTGAACTTTTGCTATCTGTTCTCTCTCGCACACTTTATGGATGAAACAAATCATCACACAGAGAGTGTTGAAGTTCCCTGTTCACACTCTCGATGGGAATGACTGCAAGTTCTTGACTCCCCTTCTAGCAGCTCTTGTTCTGCTTCCTAATTAGCAGCACTTTGTCTTTGTCTTCGGGGGTTTCGTTTAAAGCATTGTCAGCTGATCACCAGAACAGAGACTCTGCTTCAAAGGTGAAGTGCAGCAGGGAAAGCGTGCCCTCCATGACTGTTACAATCACCACAAAGACATTTAGCTTCCAGTAAATGTATTCACCCTTTTTTAAATTTTGTTGGAGTCTGTAGAGTTTAATCATATTGAGCAATACAAAAGGTTGTTCACACTAAAATTGGATGTTACATTACTTCAGGTGTTTTTAAGGAGACTCAAGTTGATAAGTAAGCTCTTGAAATGCATATGACAGTTTGTTGAGAGAAAATTGCACTTGTCTCACAGAATCTGCCTGCATCTTCCCATAATTGTATGGTGAGGTCCGCACGAAGGAAAACCTGAAACATACTTGGTAACACTTGTTTACAACACACTATAATGTAGTTGTAAGCAAATATAAGGAGATTTAAAGTGTATATGTACTAGGGGTGTGCCTGAATACAAATACCTTATTCGGCAAAGCACAAATGGTGGGTTTTATACAAATATTTGTTTCATACAAATATTTTAAAAATTATTTGTGTTCCCCAGAGATAAAGCTGAGCTACTGACACAAGCAAAGTGCTCCCAAGGGACTCTCCATAACCTGTGGTTCCCCTTCTCCTTTCCACAAAGTTAGGTTGTAAATAGGAGGCAATAAGTGAAAAGTGCAAAGCAATCATTTCCTTTGAAGTATCTCCCTACATGTTACACAGTGTGCTGTATCTGTGTTATGAGTGTATAAATAAGAAGAGGTCTGTCTGCATGAGGCGAAGAATAAAGTTTTAGCTCAGTAATCAGCACAGTCGTCTATGATCTGGGAGACTCCAGTTCAAGACCCAATGTGTGGACCTCCGTCATAAGGTAGTTTATTCATGAACACTTATTGTAAAACTTTAATTTTCTAAAATTAAAAGTGTCATAAAAACAAAAACAGGATTTTTAAGCCTCTTTCCATTTTTTTCCGATACAAATACAGATACAAATAATTTTGCTGCCTCAACATATACAGATACAAATACAAATACTGGGATCTCTGCACATCCCTAATATGTACTATAACTCCTTCCTAACTAGCAGCACTTTGTCTTTGTCTTCGGGGGTTTAATTTAAAGCATTGTCAGCTGATCACCAGAACAGAGACTCTGCTTCAAAGGTGAAGTGCAGCAGGGAAAGCGTGTCCTCCATGACAGCTACAATCACCACAAAGACATTTAGCTTCCAGTAAAGGTATTCACCCTTTTCTAAAATTAAAAGTGTCATAAAAACAAAAACAGGACTGCACATCCCTAATATGTACTATAACTCCACCTATGTAAGTTTGTACAAACTGTCAATGAATTTTTGATAACACAGAGAAACAACACTGTAATTTATTTTTATGATATATAACATACATAAGCAAATCCTTACAGTTTCTTATAAGACATTTATTAACTGTTTAAACACAAATCACACAGGCTGAGTTCTCATGGAGAGATTAAATTTTATAAAACATATAGATTAATAACTAAGATATATATATGCAATATTTTATATAAAATAAATTGGAACTGTTTTATTAGATTGTCAATCATCTGTTTATGCAGCAAATATTTGCAGCAAGTATTATAAACATGTATTGGGCATCATTGTATACAGTATATACTGCTTAAAATGGTTTCATAGAGAGGGTTAAAATAAAGCGTGTTTCATTTGAACCTTGTGCAATGATAAACTGCAGAGCCTCTTAGCTATAAAGAAGGCTGCCTCAATCAGAAACCATTGTAGAGCCAAGTGCAGTTACGTGTTCAATGCAACACTGCCCTCCTGTGTCATTACAAAGCATGGCTCTTGTTCCATCACATTCTTGTGATTCTTATTCCATCCACTGTTTCACTAAGTAAGACTGTCATCCAATCTCTCCCTCGTTCACTTTCTCTCTCTATCTGTCAGTCAGCCATGTCCCATTCCCTTATTCAGTTAGTGCCTCGCCTTCTCAGTCTGTCAGTCTCCCGCTCATTCAGTCACTCCATCCCTCTCTCCTTATTTGCACACCTCACTTCCCCCTCACTCACTCACTCACCTGCACTTTCCCCCTATCCATCACACTATATGTCTTAGTTGCTAGGGTTCTTTACTGTCAGTCTTTGGTCAGTCTTTCTCTATACCAGGCAAACTTTTTACTCTCTGAAAGCCTCATGTTTCATGAAAAAGTAAAGCTGTGGAGGTTAGGGTGGTGGATGGGTGCAGAGTGTCTGACTTTCATGTGGTAAACCATATTTCCATCACAGAGCTACACTTTTTTTTCTTTTGGTAATGTCAGTCAATTGGTCAGCCCACCATTTTCATCCAGACTAAGATGTCTCAGCAGCTATTAGATGTATAGCCATGAGATTTTGCAGAGACATTCATGGTTTCCAGAGGATGAATCCTAATGACTTTAGTGATCCTATGACTTTTCTTGTAGCATCACCATAAGAGTTCACATCTTAGTGAAATGTCTCTGCACCTGTTGGATGGATTACCATGACATGAGGGACACACATGCATGTCCCACTCAAGATAAATTAAAGTGAAGGGGTCACCAAATTTATCATAATTCACCCAATTCTTTGGTTTATGACTAAATACCTGCAAAACAAATTCCAATCAGCTTCAGCTGTACTTAGTGTTTTTAGTGCTAATTAGCAAATGTTAGCATGCTAACACACTAAGCTATAATGGTGAACAGGGTTAACATCATACCTGCTAAACATCAGTATGTTAGTACTATCTTTATGAATATGTAAGCATGCTGATGCCAGCATTTCTTGTAGCTCAAAGCACTGTTGTGCCTAAGTACAGCCTCACAGAGCTGCAAGCATGGCTGTCTTCTTTTAGTCTTGTTTTGAACCATAAATACAATCTTTCCCTAACATTCAACATAACGTATTTGCTATGCACAGATATTGTAGGAAAAACTAATTTTACAAACACTGAATACAATCCAGGTTTTTGCTGAATTGTCCAAAATCAACATTCTGTCTGGCAATATAGGGATGGGACTTGCATCCTCTATCTCTCGCTCCCCTTTCCTCCATTCTTCCCTTATCTCCTCCTATCCTTCCTATCTCTCTCTTCCACTCTCTTCCCCTCTTGATCCCATATCTCTCTCCACCATCCTTCTCTAATCTCTTGCCGTTCATCCCTGAGGACCTATGCAGAGGGAGAACGCCGCCATAAACCTTGGCATTCAAACCAACGTAGCTCATGAATTTTAATACGCCACACAAGAGTATGGGCAGGCAGGTGGGAAGGCGAGCTGCGTTCAGGCTCTGCATGTCTTTCCTCGCTCGCAGCAAGGGGACAATAAAACCTCTCTGACGTCATGGCCCCAAGGTTGCTTTCTCACTACTCAGTCCATGGTGCTGGGGGAATCAGGTTTTTATCGCGCCTGTTTGGGCTTATCTCAGCACTGAGCCTGCAGGCCAAGGTCAATTTCATGCCTGGGCAAGGGGTGCTCATGCTGCCGGGAGGAAATCGCTGTTGTGGGCAACCCAGCCGCTCCTCTCTGGAGGCGGGTCAATAGCAGCAAAATATAAACCATAAATTGACCAAAACAAAATGGTCCACTGCCAGAGCGGCAGCACAGTGCATTGATGCTACTGAGATTTTTCTGCTCTTCTGTGCTCGAAGCTGCACCATCACGCTAGCAATGAAAATGAAAATGAGCTGGCATTTTATGGTTGGCATTTAGAGTGTTTATACAGGAGGTAAACAAAATCACTGGCAGGGATTTTGAATTAAAGAGGTATTCCAACAATTTTACACATAAAGTTTACTCATCATGGGGAGTACTTGTCAGCCTGTGAGCACAGTTGTATAATGCCTTCTGTGACTCTGGAGGAACTTTGAGAAATATGAGAAAATAAGTCTGATTATGTCATCAGGGTTAGTGGAGTTTGAAAGATGTGGGTATTCACCAGTCAGTATTGGTCTAACAAAAGATGCTATTATTGGGAAATTTATGTTTCATCTCAACCTCTGCTGCACTGAGTTTGACTATTCTTATGAACTGACTCATGAGTCCCTCATGAAATAATGATAATGAAAGGGAAATTTCAAAAAGTCACATTTTCTCACTTACATTTAAAAGGTATCTGACCGTGGTACTAAAATAGATACTATTGTTGAGAAGTAGACGGCATTGCATAGTGTTTCACTTATACTGTAACTCTATTCTCCTCGATCAAGCCTCAATAAATGTTCCTGCATAAGACATCCCGGTCTCCTGACAAGTTCTTCACTCTGGGTTAAGCAGCTCCAGCAGTTTCCTTGACAATGGTTTTATTTGCACGTTTTAAAATATATATCTGTGAGATTTCTGCCTTCACCCAAGGTCAAGGTGCAAGGTGTCCCTGTTAGTCTGGATAATCCAAATATGTTTCTTTTGTAGTCAGTAATTGCAATGGTTCAATAGAGAGAAATTTCAAAATCTGGCCAAAACCATCTCTGTCCAATCTACAGATGCATCAGTCCAACACTATATTTTTTCAGGATTTCAAGGAAAATTGTTGCAAAAATTTGACCTAAAAACTAACAGGGATATATGACGGACTTATTCAAGAGGATGACAAATACTGCCAGAGTGCAACCCGGTAATATGGTTTACCTTTCCAGCAATGGTTTAAGTTCTGACATGTGAACAGTTTGTTCATCTATCCCATGTAGCTGCCAGACACTAAAAAGTGGGGTAATCACACTTAAAAACACTTCAAGCTCATATCAACTCCACTGACTCCACTCTAATAAATTCCCTGTTTCACTTATCCTTTGATGTCCAGCTTTAACTACACAGTAATCTCTCTACACTTGAAAAAGCACAGGAGCCTTTTAACAGGACCACAGGCCCCATTCTGTCATCGACCTCTCATGAATTAGATTCCCCCGGCCACTGACGGCAAGGAAGATGAAGGGGAATCAGGTTAGGGAGCAAGAAGATTAAATGAAGAGAGTGCTGGTTTCAAAAGGTTCTCCTTGGTTAGGCATTTTAGTCTAACTGCTGTTGTAGTGCACTGGAGGCTAAAGTGAAGGGAGGCGATTTTTGTCATCCCGCATCACATGGGATATACTTTAAGAGGTTATTCCTATTTTCCTGTGCGTGTAGTCACATTATGTGTGTCTAACTGCTTATTTGTTTTGTGTCTTTTTCTTGTGATTCTCTGGTAATGCACATAAAAATATCAACAATATCTAAGTGACGACACTTTTAAAAGCAAATGCTGATATTATAGTTGCATAGTTCTGGAAATTAAACTTGAAATGTCTGCACTCTTGAGGATACATCGACAGAATGTGACTAAAAACAAAAAGATAAAGTTAGAATATTGTTTCACTTATTTTAGTTGATGACTGTCATTGCATTTTGTGAATCTATCACAAGTAATTGATCTGTAGGTTATTAACACCTGAACCTTTTCAGGGAATTTCAGCATGATCTATGGTCAAAAGAAGACAGAGGTGCAGATACCATGGTAGATTTTCCTTCCAGTGGCTTCTTTAAAATCATATGAGCTTTGTGCAGTGGGCCACATTGAGGACAGTATCCGCAGCAACAACATCAGTAGAGCCACCACTGTCTCTAAAAAAAGAGGCAGAGGATGGAGCGGGATACAGTATAAGTACATGTATACATTATATATAGGTAAGAAGGATAGATAAAGCTCATAGCTTTTCATAGCTTGCATCCGCATCTCACAATCCTCTTTCGTAGGGGTTGGTCTAGTTACTGGATGTTGAGAGAATCTAGTAAGTGGACCTTTGAGATTATTTTATATGAGATTAATTGGTTCATGAAATGCAAATTGTAATTTCGAGGAAAAAATATTTGAACGCACAGGATGCACCGAACTACATTTGTATGCAGTTCAGAGAGAGGTCGATGTGCCTCGATGGACAGACCTCCATCATGTGTATGTATGTAAATGCAAAGTAAGTCTTCACACTCTCATTGGCCGAAACGCTCAGAACTGCTTTTCTTCACCTTCCACTGTCCCGATCAGATGTTGGCTTAGCCTGGAGCATTTCCACTATTAAATGGTAAATGGATTGTACTTGTATAGCGCCTTTCTAGTCCTCCAACCACTCAAAGTGCTTTTACACTATAAATCACATTCACCCATTCACACACTGAATGGGTACAGGGGCTACCATGCAAGGTCCCAACCTGCCCATCACAGGAAACTAACCATTCACACACATTCATACACTGATGGCACAGCCATCAGGAGCAATTTGAGGTTAAGTATCTTGCAAAAGGACACATCAGCATGTGGACTGGGGGAGCCAGGAATCGAACCGCTGATCTTCCAATTAGTGGACAACCCGCTCTACCTCCTGAGCCATAGCCACCCCAATTAATGGCTACAAAAGCTGTTTAGTTTTAGTGGTCTGTAACTGTCAAAGATACAATAACTGACTTTTTTTGGCCACTTGGGGGAGCTATCAACTCAACATTGACATATTATCACCTTTTAAATTGATGCAACAAACTTAGCAAGCAGTTGCCTGTTTACACATCCAACAGATATAAAGCAAAACTAGACTTGTTCTTGTGTTCACTTAATTATTGTGAGTCCTTATTCGCTCCCCTTGTAGCTCTGTTTTGGCTATTTTGTCTGTACAGTGGGTTTACCAGAGCTTTTTGGCTGAAAACAGCTGCCTGCTGCCACCAAATATTATGCAATGAGAGCTGAGGGAGTGAACCAAAGCACAGCTGCTGACATTAAACCAAAACAGTAAAATGTTTGAGTTGAGGTTGATAATTTTCTGCAGGTTTGACATTATGAACCACCACTTTCAAGTAGTCCTGCAATCCATTGTTAATAAAAAATATTGATTGTAGCTGCTTAAAGTTTTGAGACCAACTCTATGTTTACAATTTTACATCAAATAAATTTTAAATTAAATTTTAAATTAAAACATAAATTTTAATTAAAATAAGCCTCCGTGTGTTATATGATTGACAGCTGTGAAAAAGATTTAGTTCTGATTCACTGAGTTCAAATGGCTGCTGCAAGGTTTCTGTATTGGTTACTGCAGAGCCAAAAGATGTATTTATTCACCCAGGGTACAAACTATTCACAGGCAAGAGAAGCAGCATCTCCTATCTCATGAAAAATTGGAATTATCCCTAAGCTGCAATGTGCATCTAATAACAACATGGCGCCATGGTGCATTACAGACACCTCAAATGTGATAAGAAATACATTACTGGAAGCTGGTGGAGATAGTTCAAAGCAATTCTTCTTACCTTTCAAAACTTTTATGGGAAATGTTGTTTATTGGAACACTTCAAACTACTTCTCAAAGCAGATTTTAATTATCTGTTGCTTCAGCCAGTCTACCGATGAACCACATAACAATGTCCATATCTGATGAGGCAGTTTGCTGCACAGGTCAGAGAGAGAGATGCTGAATGGATTGCTCAAATCAAACCTAATTGGTTCACTCTGCTGTGTGCAGGTAACCATTTCTGGTGTAATTAATTCTTACACAGCCATACTAGATGCCTGTACTTTGATGGTTACTGTAAAACAAGCTGTGAATTTCAAATAGATGACCTCAGGCTTTGGGGGAGATGTAAGCATGCACTGGCAAGCATATACTGTACATGTGTATGTAAGAAGGCATGCAGACATGTGTATTCCTTTAGGACAGGTGTGTTAGAGAAAAGCATTCTGCAGTACAGACGCACAACACTCTCCTGCACTCATGAATATTTGAAGCAGTTACTAACAGAAGAATAAAGATGAAAAGAACTTAAAGCTTCAGTCTGTGAAAAATAAAGTGAAACAAGGGGAATTTACTCAGGGAAAGCATCTGCGCTTCTTCTTCTTCTTCTAGTTAACAATGCCAGCCGACAACTGCTCGGCCTTTCCCTTTTGTGCATCATCTGAAGAACCAGCCAAGGCTAGACAACACAAGATCCACCAGATGGCCCCTGTAGTCTTAGAGTCCCAGAGACAGCTGTTGCACCACTCACCTAGACACAGACCACACACAGACACACACACACACACAAGCGTACCCCACTGGCCTCTCACCACTCAGCTTCAGCGCTAAATGTTGGCACCTATCAAGCTCCAAACATCAGTAAAACTCTTGGATGAATAAATCATTTTGATATGCAGTACTTCATATTTGAACGCCTCACTTACTGTATATAGTTTGTCCCTTCTGACCAATGCTGGCTCTGACACTCTGACCATGCACCAATCAAATAGTTTTAATAATACTATACAGTTGGGGCTCATATATATAACAGTCTTTGCCTTTAAGGGACATTAAGGGTGGCTGGGGTGTGACTTCGTTTTTATTTTGTTTGTTTGTTTGTTTTTTTATCTTGACCCTCACTGGAGCTACAGATATTTTTCCTTCAGCCTCCCTGAGTGTCTAGGGGAAAATGTATGACCCTCCCTCCACCATAAATAACCATATTTTTATTATATTCACACCACAGGTAGATAGTTTCAATAGTGAACTGTGACTCTTAAACCTTTGCCCTCTGACCCCCTCTGATTCCCTCGCTGGGAAAAAAAAAGCAAACTACCAGCCCAACTTACTGTGTCCTCGCCTTTACTGCTGCAAAAGTTACCTATGATAATTCCAGCTGTGAAACAAAAATAAGACGCTAACTTAGTCCAGCCAATTTAACGAGCAAACAGCACGGAGGGAGTGAGAGTTAAGCAAAATGCAAATCCTCCTTACAAATAATCACATCATCGCACAAACTGTGTGCACTTCAGCAGAATATAAGTGCATGACAACGACCCCCCTCCACCACACGAAACCAACAAAATTTAATGAGCCTACACACACACACACACACACACTCAACATTAGCAACATGTGCATATTAACACAACAGTGGCAGCAGAGGCCAGGATAATATCAGCTGGCATGGCGGCTGGTATTAGGTTTTAAAAATATACCCTTTGACGAATTTGCATCAACAAAAGTTACTTAAAAATGAAATCTTGGAGTTGAAAAAAGCCTTGGTTTTCTGCACCAAATTAGCTCTGGTGAAGGTCTTCCTTTGCTGATAATGGATAGGCATGGATAATCCTCACTAGCCACGGTGACTCCCGGCTTGTTTATCTGTTTTTTTTTTCTGCTAGCTTGTGATTGTGTCCGCTCCATTTCAGTGTGCCGGTTTAAACGTTGTGTTTAAATGGAGTGTGATCTGTCAGCCAGTGGCAGCAACTGAACAGGCAAGTTTGAATGGTTTAATTTCCTCAGAAACATTTTGTGAGTCCCGTCATCATACAGTTGTATGTCCCTCTCCTAAGCCAAAACAAAAAACACAAGTCCTTCCCCAGTGCTTAAAAAATTATTTATTATTTTGCACCATCCCCTTCTTCTCATTAATAACAAACAGTTCCTAAGAAAAGTGGTAGTAAACTAGATTCTTGTGTTCACTAGATGTTTGTGCAGACTGGCTAACACAAAATATACTGTACAGTTTTAACTGGAGAACAAAACAGCCATTTTTACACTCATATCTTAATATTTAAAGTTTCTAGATCTCGATTAGCAGAGGCGTAGCACTGCATATACACAGATATACAGCGTATACACACATCAAGGCAGGCAGGGTTACCATATACCTACCTGAAAATATCAGTGTACATCTTGCAGAACATCTTCCCATCTCTCACAGTTAGAAATTGTGGGAGGGGCGGCAGCTTACTAAAAAACCCCTGAAACAATTATATCAGAAAGAAGGACGATTTCCAGACAAAGGAGCACCTCTGAGAGAAAATCCTTGTTGTGTAATTATGCACATCTATGCATCACAAGAGCCTGAGAGCATTGTTTTATATTCATATTCCTTGTGATTTAGTATGCCACAGAGTCCCCACTGTTTTACTGTCAATGTCAGTGTTGTACTTGCTGATTATGGTGATATGTGAAAGATGAGAGGCAGATCTGAGCACGGGGAATGCAGATAGGTGCTCATTCTGAGCGATAGCCTTATATAAATTCATAACATTACCAACAGATAAATTGAATACACACAAAAGCCCAGTCAGATATGAGGAGCTCTAAATGAAGATGGATCATGTTCATCTTCTCTTTGAGGTCCAATCTATGGGGTCATGTGAACATCCAAGCAGTGAGGCCTGCACTTTAATCGCCAGAGGGAAGTATAACTATTTTCATTCATCATTCTCCCCTAGAACCTAGATCCAAACATGGTCTGCGATACTGAGGGCCCGGATCACTCACTGTGTCCTTTATTGTGTAAAAGCAAAAGGGGAACATTCAGTAAAGACCTGGATCTTGCTGTGTCACAGGATCAGATATTGATTTTTTTGGCGGTGACTGGTGGGAGTAATGATGAACCTAAGGGGAGGGGTCTCTGCATGACCTCTCGTTAACCCGGCCTGCCAAGGTAAATCCTCCACACTGACAGTGTGAGCTTACACCAGCAGAAACGGCAAACCCCGGGTGGGCTTGGAGCTATTGTGAACTCGAGGTGTGACACAGGGTGTGTCCATGACTCCATAAGAGGTTTCCTATTGTCTTTCATTGTGCACTGTGAAATTTTATTGACCTGGATTTGATTCTCCTGCTGTCTATAGAGCTGAAACCCTCCAACTTTCATAACTCTGATTATTATGGTATCATATCTCATCATCTTCCACCTTCCTCTTCTCAATTTTAGAAAGCTGTGACATTGTCCTACATTCAGACATCCTCAGTGTGTAAAATCTGATAAGTGACTTCTGGTGCAGAGTGTTTAGAACTTGTGTGGGTTTGTGATAGAAATTCTGCTGTAAGACAACTATGATGGTAACATACATAACATAATATACTAATATACTTGTGTACTCAAAATATGTTAACTATATGACGATGTTAACTAGCTTACATATTTGGCCAAAATTGGATTAAAAGAGTAAACTATTCCTCTGATTTAGCGTTATAACATTGTTGGACTCACAAAAGGATCAGTTGATGCAGCAGAACCAGAGATCTTTTCTATTCCATGCATTCTTCTTCCTTGTCAAAACCTGGAGCCTACATTACCCACAATGCAACTGAAGATTCCAGTCTGTTATGCTAGTAGCGGCTAATGTAGCCTCAAGCAGAGATGAGGAACGGGCCACAGAGGTCTGGTAACTTCACTTTCCACATTGTCATATTTTTTTTCCATTTTCAAACTTATAGTCTTGAGCCCCAACCAGCGCTGACTTAAGTGACATCACTTGAGTTTAACAGATTTCACACATGACATCACCCCTTCATGACTATAATTGTCATGACTTTTTTTTTGTGCATTTACGTTTTCACTTTATAAAAAAATTAAGCTATAAAAACAGCATTTCAATTTGCAGTACTTTCAAAACAACAGCCTAAAACTAGAGTTATATCAATTTAAGCTAGCTTGGGGAGATAGTCAGTGAACCGTAGGCTACCTTAAGCTACATACTTGTTTTCCTAGCTTCATCATCTGTAACTGAAAAATCTAGATTTTGATGAACTGATATATAGTTTATAGAGTTGTGAAGTAGGAGGAACTATTTCAGGCACATCTGGTTCCGCAAGCAAAAATCCCAATAAGAGTTTGAGCTCCTGTACAGCTTGGCTCCGCATGAAATGCTCTCGATTAAATCATCGGTACAAAAGATGAACAACTGCGTTAGAAAATATTTGGTTCTTTGGTAAAGAGTTGAAGGGACAAGACTGTTTACATAAACATTTCAGGGTGGAAGTTAACTATGACTCCCAAAGTGCATTTCTTCAAGAAAGCCAATTACCACTAACGGCGAGCAGATGCTAAAGATTACGGTGTTGAGAAAACTGATTTTAGAATCTACAGAGTGAGTCAGTTTACTTTTCATTTCTGGGTCACTTTTGAGTTCATTCAGCAACTATGGCATATTTTATGGATAGTAAATAAATAAATAACCAGATTTATCATCATCAATTTATCACAGAAACACTGCATCAATTTATATTAACATTTATGAACATAATATTAATAAGTGTGTCTATGTATACATTTCCTTCTGAGTTTATGTGTATTGTTATATGCATGTAAGTATGTGTGTATAAGTGAGTAGGAGCATTCATGTGTTGCTTTCTTACTCCTCCAGGTTCTGTGCACTAAAAAGACTTATTGAATCCTGCCTTGACATTTTGACAACAGCTAAGTTAGCTGGCCCGCCCGCCTGCACAGAGAGCAGCTATGCACACGCCCCTTGAAATTGGGTTGTGGGTTATGATAGAAAGCATACTCACCTACTGCATCTCAGTGTGACATGCCAGCTGTTCTGCGGCTGACAAGAAGTCTCTCCCGAGAGTCATTAATCGGCCCAGAAAATCACCAACACACACTTGCCGACATTGAAGGACATCTACAGCAACCCGGTGCCTCTGCCAAGCCACAAACATCAAGGACTCACCCCACACCAGCCGCTATCTCTTTGCCCTGCTCCCCTCTGGAAGGCGCTACAAGTCTATCCTAAGTAGGTTTTAACCCTGAGCCCTGTAGAAGCCTCTCCCCTCCTAACATCCCCGCCAACCCACACCTTCTTTAAGTTTTACTGCCCATGCCTACCCATGTGCAATAAGTTTTATGTGCAATACTGATCATCCAATAAATGTGAATGTCTGTAAGTTTACCATCAATACTGTTTTTTTTTTTAACTTGACTGGACTTAGTATGTACATATGCATAAACATGTGCATGTAGAGGAAGCATGAAAGAATGGATGTGTGAATGTACAATGTGTATGTATGTATCTATATGAATCATGTACATTAAAGAGTGTTGTTGTTGTTTTACTTATCTGTTCTTGTAGTTGTATTTACAGTATGTCCTGTTCTTACCTTGCACATTTCAGAAAGTTGCACCTTCAGTCTTGTTGTACTGCTGTGAAATGATAATAAAGGCATTCTAGTCTGTTCTAGTCTGTTCTATTCTAGAGTGTTTTTAGGGAATTTTGTATGATCCATGTCTGTGATGCCTTGAGTCAAATAATCAGCCTAAAAAAAAGGTTTATGATATGATATGATATATGAAGTCATTACAATCATTCTCTCAGAGTTTGTCGACCCTTCTCTCAACACATCTCTATCTGTTTGTGCTCTTTGCTTTTGCAGGGTAATACTGTATTATGATGTTTTTTTAAAAGTAGAACGATGCTGACTTCTGCTGGCCGGCAGAAGGAAATGCATGGTGTTTGCATAACATACAGCTTTCACTGAAACAGCTGCACATTCCCCGTGTGCATAACTTTCTCACAAAACAGAACAGTAACAAAAAAGATGTCTAGCACGCGGTGATGAGTGAAGTCTGGAGTTGTGACACATTACTTGCCTTCTGGAGACGTTCTCACTGTATGTATGTGCAGTAGAGCATTTTTTAACCAAACAATGCATATTTACTCTGTATTTCCCCCCTGTCTGAAAAGGATACCACATAACTGAATGTTTTATTATTGTGTGTGAGAATCTCAGCGTCACCTTTGCTTATTTGTGCAGCTCACATGAATAATTCTAAACACAAAGATGAAATTGCACAGGAGCTCAATTCAATGAAAGAAAGAATTGGATATTCAAAGCACATAATTCAGGAGAGGGTTTACAGTTGATGTCAGCAGCAATTCTGTTAATATGCACAGAATTGAGGACAACTGAATGGCGCTTATGCAAACACAGAGCTAGGCCGGCTTGAATGAAATAATAGGAAGCTCATTTTGCTCTTTTTTTTTTCCAAGCAGGACACAAAACAGCTATTCTTACAGACCCAACCGTGTATCTCTTTTCTTTTTTCAGCTCGTGCTTCGAGCAACTGAAACACATTTTAGCACCTCTGTCTGCTCTCTAGATTCAATTTTTCTAAGCTTGGTAATCAGCAAATCCAGGAGGAAACCGATTGTTGGCAACTGATCCATCTCTGTCTGCTTTTCAAACAACTATGTGGCGATGTATTTACTGTTCCTACATTTATACACCGAGGCCTCGGATGAAAAAAAACAAACAAAAAATAAATAGAATCTCCATTCATAAAATCTCTATTACACAGAAAAAAACAGAACTATTTACATTTTTATCAAAACTGTCCATCCATATTGACTGTCGGCCCCGGCGGCGGCGACAACGGATACAATTGACATTCAGAAAAGGGGGATACTTATTTTCAAAAAGATATTGAAAAGAACCAGTTGTGCCCCGAATGGAACTATCATTTCATTCTTCTCATTCCTTTAAGAGACAGATTGAGGTGTTATCTGAGCTGAGTGAGGCGTTTTTATTTTCTGGCCTATATCCGTCTCTCCTCCGTCGGAATGGCCTATCAGGTGTCCGTTTTTTTCCACAGACCATTTATCAAGCTGCTTCTCCGCCCCTCCCTCCCTCCATTCTCACTTTTTTTTGGTTTACGATCAGCTATCTTGAGAAAATATAAAAAAAAAATAAGTGAAAGCCTTGGCAACTATAAATCACAAAGTTGCAGGTAGAAGGGGGGGGGGTGACAAAAAGGATTCTCTCTGAGCTTTACATCAGCTTACAAAGTGTGAGGTTTATTCATGGGGTTTGACTGAGCAGGTGAGAAGTGGGAGTTACGTTTTTTTTTTATGTTATGAGACTGAATCACACAAACCCCCTCAATGACCAGAGAGTGCTGGTTTCTTCTCAAAGTGACCAGAAATAAATACTTTCTGTTCCTGTCAATTTATAATTAAAACCACTTGACAGATATGTTTCTTTTTATAAATGTAAACTTAAGTACCTTAAGTTTTCTACTGTATGTGTCAGTGACATCATTGCCTCTTTTAAGTACCTTGCAATAATTTCCTATCCACAATGTTTACTCATATTGCCTTGATAATAAAAAGTCAAACATTAAATAATCTTTCCTTAACATCCTCTGCAGAACATTTGTCTGTTTTTGTGCAACTTTCCAGATTCTCTGTCATGATCCTGTCACAGTCTGACTCTGTGTTCCTTGGTTGTCATTATCCACCAGTCCACCAGATGCCCTCAGACTTTTTTCTCTGTTTGTTGAACTGGAGTGGGAGAAGGACAGATGACAGGTTTCAGATTGTATTAAGAGATTATTTAGATTCTGCTTTTGCTACATATTGACCCCCATAGAAACTGAGTATGTAATGCAAGTAATGACAGTATGACAATTGGACATGTTACATGCAGCCTTTAGATGCAAGTTGTATGTTTGAGTTCTGTAAAGACCTTAAGGTTAGCAATGTGATGTTGAGGTGTGTTAGCTGTTATGTTATATTCATGTGTATGATGGATTTTTGGGTTTCTGTTTGCCCTGTGTTTCTCCTCCCGTGTCCCCTTCCTGCTTTTCTCTCCACACCTGCATCGGTCTCGTTAGCACTGCTCCCTGTGTCTCCCCCAGCCAATCAGCTTCTAGCCTGCCTCTGTGACTTGCCACCTGCTCCTTGTTGTTTCATTAGTTTGTATTTAAATCCTGGTTTTCAGTTCAGTTTTGTTGGATTCTTTGTTCAGTTTTGTTCTGTCTTTTGTTTCTGTTTTGCTCTGATCTGCCAGCTTTGTTTTTGCCTGAAAAAAAAAAAGCCTAAAATAAAGAAGTTATTCTTCAGCCTTGTTCTTGCCCTTCCTGTTCCACCTGCACCTCATCCCCTCGTCAGTTTAGTTTGTATTTAAGTCCCGGTTCTCAGCTTAGTGTTGTTGGATCCTTCTGTCAGGGGAGTAGCAGGAGACGGACCCAAATACAGGAAAAAAGCTGCTAGTTTGAACTGAAAAAACGTCTCTATTAGGTGTGCAGGCACAGCAAAACAGAACAGAAGATCCAATAACACTAAACTGAGAAGCAGGACTTAAATAAAAACTAAATTGAAAAGAGGATGAGGTGCATGTGGAACAGGAGAACAGGAAGGGAGCTGATTGGCTGGGGGAGACACAGGGAGCAGGGCAGGGGCTACGAGACCGATGCAGGGCAAGAAGGCGACACAGGAGGAGAAACACACGGCAAACAGAAGACCAAAACCCAGCATACACATGAAGATAACTTAAATACACGAGTCACCCTGAGCAAAAACAGCAAAAACACCTCATAAACATGACACAATAAGCTTGTCCAGTGGAGTGACTTGCATCTAAAGGCTGCATGTAAGACAATTTGTCATCCCAGTGCTACTTAGTTTCCACAAAAGTCAATGTGTAACAAAACAGTATCTCAATAATCCGTTAATACAATCTACAACCTTTCTCATCCGTCCTTCTCCCACTCAGTCCAGTTCAATAAACAGAGAAAAAGTCTGGTGGACTAGTGGATAATGACAACCAAGGAACACAGAGCCAGACTGTGACAGGATCGTGACAGTCTCATAGATATTTTTTTTTTCCAGGGAACAGAGTTCAGACACATCAAGCTACAATGCTCATGTGACACATATCGCCAACCAGTTTCTATACATCTTATCCTGTCCAGGCTGTAAGGGGCTAGAGCCAGTCCTAGCACAGTCACCACAGTCAGATCAATCACAGGGCTGTCATATTAGACACATTTTGGTAACTCCATGATATTGATTTGATTTATAGAACAGGACAGTGTGCAGTATTAAGCATAAATGATGCACTGCACCGGAGTTAGCTTGAGGCTAATTTGCATCTGTAGTTTCCATTACAATCAAAACATACAACAGCACAACAACAAACAGTACAAAGCAAAAAAAAAACAAACAAAAAACCCACAAAGAACACACCAAACAAAATACAAAGCTACACACGACAGCACATCACATACACCCACATGTCCCACCCATGTCAATTAAATATTAATAATGGCTCAGTGGTCATGCAGCTGATTCGTCTTTAGTTGATTTTTTAATTTGGCCTTGAATGTATCGTAATACACACACACACACACACACACACACACATATATATATATATATATATATATATATATATATATATATATATATATATATATATATATATATATATATATATATATATATATATATATATAGTATAGTATAGTAATACTTCCCAGCTGCTGATATTAAAGTGGTACTCCAGTAATTTACTTTCATCAATTTGGGGGACTTGTGAAAGACAGATTTTTAAAAAGAATGGCAAAAACTGAAGTAGGGCCACACATTTTAGGACTTTTAGTTCCTGGTATGGTTCAAGCTTAAAGCCAGATAGTACGCTTTCCATAATGCAAACACTTTGTGATGACAAACATGTAAACACACGTCTGTGTATTGTGAAAGAAAACTGAATAGTAGGTTATCATTTGATGTATTTCTTGTATATATCATACATGTTTCAGACAGTGTTTAAGTTCAGTTTAGTGTTAGTTTGTGTGTGTCGTGTCTATTCTAAACGTAGTTCTTTGCTGTGTAAGATGTTTAACAGTTAGTTTATTCTGTTGTACTTTTACCTGAGCCAGCGATAAGATTAACACATAAACATCCACGTAACTATAGTTTATCTGATCAGCTTTTAGAGGATAGTGTGGTTTGTCCTTCATTTAATATAATAGTAATGTTATTTTAGTGATGTTACTTGGTGCTTATGTACTGTCATATATGGTCGTGAAGAAACACTGTTCCTAGGTTAGTTAAACTTTTGACTTGTGTTTCTATCTGAGGGTTGCTGACCTGTAAGGTTAGTAAACAGATGTCTTAAATTCTGTACAAGTAGTATTTAAGGGACTTGTTAGGTGCCAACTTTTCAGACAAAGAAAAGATAGCTAGGCGGTTTGTATCTTTGTCTCCAGAACTATGATGCATTATACTTCTGATTGTATTATTTGAATACATTATTTCATAACCTAACAATGCTCTCTTTGTGTGTTTATTGAGTGATCAGCAATTTCCCATTACAGTATACAAACAACCAATGTAGAATAAAAAGAGCCACCCACACGTCCACTATACATGTCTGCTCCACATACATCAGTCTGAGTAGTAGTACTAGTAGTACCCCCCCCCCGGCTTTCTGAACTAAAGTTCCCTTTCAATATCCACTACATTTGTTTACCAACATTATGTAACACCAGAACACATTAATTAAGGTACGTGATAACTCTTGAGACCTGATTGATCTCTTGAACTAAATTACAATCAGTTAACAACAAGTCTCCAGTGGCTCTTTCATTTTCTGTTTCATTTTCCCCGACAACTGAAAATGTTTGTTGATTAATTTTGTGACTAAGAGAGAGAGAGAGAGAGAGACTCATCTTAGCCTTTTGTCTTTCAAGGTGAACGAGACTCAGCTGGTGTTTGGAGGTCAACAAGTAAAATCACTGCCACTTCAAAAACCAGTTTGCACTTTCTTTCTTGCATACATACGAACGCAATGCAAGGGTAAAAAGGACAAAACGTTAATGGCAGCCGATAATAGCGTCCCACATCTCTACAGTTTCATTCACAGATTCCAGGAAGAAATGTTGCAGAAGAGAAGAATTACATGCATAATTGGGTTGTACACTCAGATATTAATGTTAATACTGCCACTGTTCAAAACTTTGCAGCTGCATGATAGATGCAGTCGAAATCACGAGCGCCTGTCACGAGCTTTCAGAAAAACGCGACCCCTTTGACCAAGCTCCTCACAGGATAAACACGCATGTAACAAACAGCGGATGATACAAAAAGACAAGCAAACATAACAAGATGAGAGAGGCGCTGCGCCATAAAACTAGCAATGAATAATCACTATTCTTCAGATGGTTTAATTACGGGTCACGGGAGACAGAGCACAGCTTGCTACCGCTACTGAGCCCCGAACAGCAGTCAGCTATTCAATCATTACAGTATCATTTCTCCACCAAAAGTTGTCCCACTGTGTCCTTGCTGGAGTTCAATGTGAAGCAGCTTTGTGCTTAGAGGAGACGGTCACTTGAAGAGCTTAGCAACACGGGAAATGCATCCTATCCTTGTAATCCACAACTGAAACACAGCATGAAGACCGCCTTAAAGAAAAAGTCTTTATCTTCACACAGAGACTGGTGTGTACATACAGGCCTTGGGCACTTTTCATTATTATTATTATTATTATTATTATTATTATTAGGGCTTAGAGAAGCTAATCAGATTCATGAACTGTTGCTCTGTTCATCTAATTGATCCATATTCATCACCTACATGTCATTTAGACGACAAACACACACGAGTAGTCTTATCGTATGATTAGGAGCCGGTATGTAAGCTCTGCACATTTGCTCTAAGGCAATGGATAGGTAAAGGTTAAGGTTACTTTGTCTCCTGTAGCAGAAAATTGTCTTGGATTAAGGGAACTGTTGCATCAAACCAGACATTACAATAAAAAACACATTAAATAAGGACACATAAGATTAGTCACAAAGTCATTCACACTGTTAAAACTTACAAAGACTTGAAGGAATACTTCTCAAAACATACACATCTTAATATATAAATTACAAGCAGCAACACATCTCACTGTACATGCTTACAAGCATGCAAGTGATTGGTGGAAGCTGCAGTTATCTTAGGGTCTCCCTGCTGTTTTGTCTGTCCTCCCGGAGTTGCCCGTTATTGAAGCTATTGAGCGGAGTTTCAGGAGCAGGACCACACCTCAACCACCCCACTTCCAACACATCCTATAAATACCACCTAACCCTCTCCTCTTCCTCTCTTCCTGTTTCTTCCTGTTTCTTCCACTCCTTCGTAGATCCTTAGGGGGTCCGCTGTTAGCCGGGAGCTGCGGCGGATTCCCCATAATCTTCCCCAAAATGCAGTCAGCAACTAGAATAACCATGTACATCCATTGTTTTCCTTAATAAATCATCCAAACTTGCCAGTGAAATAAGTTTAACTGACAGAGGGATGAATTATAATATTTGTAACAGTTGTGCTTACACCAAGGGACCCTGTACCTCCTTCCAGAGTTCATGGGAAGGGTCAGATGAAATCCTGTTCGCCTGCTGTAGAGTGGACTGCTCAGAGACGTCTTGGGGAGTGAGATGCGTGGGCGTTCAAGTCATCATTAACCAGTAATGAGGAGTAAATTCACATTATATATGTAGACTAGAGTCTTCACATTGCCAAATCCTCCCATTCATTTGACTCTTGACATCGGACTGTGTGTGGAAACACTATATATGAGAAGACGATATGCAAATGACAAACACTGCTGTCGATTTAAACTTATTTTAGCAGTTGACAGTATGCAAGCTGCCGTGCATAGAGATACAGTATATAGAGACATACACACGTGTACTACAAAGCGTGTGTCTGCACTACTTATGTCCTCACAAACCCCCTTTTTTTTTTTTTTTTTGCACTGCTGCCTAATGCTTCTATCGCCACTGTCGGAGCTCTGCCCCGGCACTGTGAGGAAAATGCATGCTTCATCAACTTTGTCACAAAGTCTATGCATTCTATAGTACAGCAAGACAGGCAGAGCAGCTCCAGAATACCAATGAACAACCAGCGTTGTGTCCCTGTCAAACCCCCCCCAAAACATCCCAGAGCAGTATGCTGGCAAAAACAATCCTCAGCTAAACTTACATCACCTTTCAGCGGACCGGGTAATCTCTTTCCAAGTAAATAATTTGCTGAGTACCCTGTCATATCAAGTTGAGGCTACGAGCATGCTACAGGATTACGGTCTGTTCGTTGAGATTAAAGCACAACCAAAGCTTCACATCCTATTAAAACAGATTATAAGAAAAAGCAAAGGCCCAGGAAATTGCATCACCTGTCAGGTTTTGCTGCTACAGATTATTACCGCCATAAAATCCTATTGCACAGTAAACTGGCTCACTTTCTGGAGAATTTTCTTGTTCGAGCATGTGGAAGGGAAGCGATTATCCAGTGCGGAATAGACATGAGTGAGTTTCTCTGTTTTGTGAGCTTTTAATGTTAAAGTGATGTTTATATAACGGAATAGACATTTTCACAAAGATATAAATATCCATATAAACCAAAACAGGACAGAGTTTGAATGCAAACCTAAAGGGCTGCAGCTCAGTTAGCATCCAGGCAGCATCCAGACAGAGCAAACAACATACTGACGATGTTTAGAGACCTGAACGCTGAGCCGACCCTCAAAGATTTACTGCGGTCAAAAGCCAACGGATCAAATATGTTGGTGTTGTCTTATGTCAGCTTTTAGCTGCACTCAAACAAACCACAAATACCTAAAATAAGATTGAACTGATTTTTTCTTTGTGACTAACCGACAGGATTTTCTAGTGTCAATATCATTCATCAAGACAACATAAGGAAGACTGCTGCAATAAGAATGAAGAAAATTACACATAATTGTGGAGAAGTTCTTGAAATCAGGTTAATAATAGTTTTATATAGATCCAGAAATTGCTCCAATTGAATTAAATTAAATATTTTCAGATTTCAGGACTTAGAGGATAAGGATGGCAATTTTCTATATTTTTCTTATTGTCAACAAATTTCATGTGCAGAGACAAACCAACAATGAACTGATCCTACTTACAGGTATTGTGTGTGTATCCAAAGCCTGATATATCTTATTCTTCTGTGCTGTAGACCTCCATTCTCGTCCAAAAACTATTACAAACACGTCAATGAGCCACACTGTTGCGCTTTGTGACATGTTCCTCGTCCCACAAGTGTGTGGTTACTTTAGTTTATTTAGACACGGATCCAAAGGCTAATAACATAATCATTTCACCATCTAGAAAGTATTTCCAATCGCTATTTTTTCATGCTTGATCAGACTCTGACCTGGACATTGTAAATTTCTTTAAAAAGTTTAGTACAAAACCAAGACTTTGTGATACGGAGTACAACAAGCTAGCAGAGCAGTGTCAACAGACCCGTGTCCCGCATACACATTGGCGTCTTCCTGACAGGAAGTGGAGAGTGAAAGCTTGATTTACTCTTTTGAGCTGCCTCTCAACAAACTAACCAAGGACAAGGAACAACGGTGTGGCTCATTGATGTGTTTTTAATAGTTTTTTGGACAACAATGGAGGTTTTCAGCACAGAGGAATAACATTTATCAGGCTTTGGATACACACACAATACTTGTAAGTAGATCAGTTCATTGTTGAGATTTGTTGACAATAAGAAAAACATAGAAAATCATCAGCTTTACGCTTTAATACTCAAAACAACTGAATCTAGTCCAACTGAATCTGGTCGCTTCCTCTGGTGGCTAACAGGGGCCAGCTGCTCTCTTTCCAAAGTGTCTTTTTTAATGAATTTTCCTGCAGAGTGTGTGTCACTGTATGTTCGTGTTTCTGTATACTCTCTTCATGCAGTGACTCATTATGTGCTGCTTCTATTAGCCTATTGCATCTCTGTCACACACTGGAGCAGTGGATGGAGGAAACACACGAGCGTTCATTAATGTTTTTGACACCTCTTCATTTTATATACGAATGAGTGTCAGAGCAATCATGTATCAAGATTTATCCTTTAAGTATGCTGATGTCTTCTACAGGGTGTGTGGAGCAAAACCACTGCCCAGTCCTGGATGATTTGTTAACTGGTGTGACCAGTCTTTCCTCCAAAATAAATGTGGCTAAGACAAAACAAATGTTTATTGATTTTCAGAGGAGTCCCCCCGCCCCTGCACTGTGTGTGATTAAGGGTGAGCCAGTGGCAGCAGTGCAGCAATATAAGTATTTCTGCACTGTCCTCTATGAGGAGCTTAAATTTGAAGCAAATACAGATGCTATGGAGTATGGTATAAGGTTGTTCTTTTTCAGGAACTTGCAGTGTGTCAGTGTGGACACTTCTTTTATTGAGTCTGTCCTTTCTTTTTCTATGATTTGCTGGTTTGGCAGCCTTAGTCTTAAAAATAGGAACAAACTGGGAAAAAAAAACCTGTCAAGCTGTGTTGTAAGATTACTGGTGCTACCTTTAATGACCTTCAACACCTGCAAAAAGTGAGTGTCATCTCAAAGGCACAGACTATTGTTTTGGACCCTCAACATCCTTTACATGTTGAGTTCCATCAGGACAGAGGTTTAGTCTAAACGTGACGCTAATAGATACAGATTGTCCTTTGTTCCATCTGCTATTGGTTTCTTAAACAAACTATAACCCCGAATGTCATCACGTCTTTCTTTCCTTTTCCCATGATGACAGTGTAGGAGATATAAATCTTGTGCTGTGTTGTTTGTTATGTATTGTATGTATTCATGTTGGACTACTATTTGTAAAGCAAATTGCCCTTCAGAGACATTAAAGTTTTTTGAATCTTCCCCTCCCCTTCTTGTGTGTTACTGGGATGAGCTTTGGCTTCTTCCTCAGGCACAACGGTAAAACATTTTATACATACAAATGCACGGAGCCTACACATAACACGCTTAAGCAATAACTCCCATTCTCCCTGGAGTTCTCCGGCAGCCTCGGGCCACAGCAGAGGCAATGAGAAATATATTCATTAAACAGTCCAGTATATTTTGTTGAACATCCAGTCAGAGACTGCAAGATGTTCTCAATGTATTCTACATCCAGGTGCCTCGAAGCAGTGAAAGTCCAGTTCTCTTATGAGGTTATGTAACTGAAACAATGATAAAATAGTTGGTGAAGGGGCTCCATTCATTTAATGGGGGTTGCCAAATAACGACATAGGGACAATATGGTTCAGTGTATAACCAACTGGCTGATTTATAGGGTAACCATCCAAAACAATAAGTACTTTTAATCAACCAGTAGTATTTAGAAATTACATCTTTATTTCTAAGCTTTGGTTTTATGTTATTAATTGAAACACCAAAAGAAAAACAGCTATCCACTTAACACGTAAGGCAGTGCAATAGATTTCAAACCTACTGTTAATTGGCCAGGTTTTCACACCTTAATCTCAAGGTGTGGCACCAATCAACACTTGTAGAGCATGAACAAGGATAACAGAATGAAACATCACATTTCAGATGTGCAGAATGTCTGAAAAAAGACCTGTCCTTTGCAGAAAGAAGAAGAGTCCTTACCGCTGAAAGGTTTCTGCAAAGCCCCTTTTGTCTGAAAGGCTCCTCAACCAGGTGCAGTTATAATAATCTTTGGGGGGGGGGTGAAACAGTGATTCGCTCACCGTTCATTTTGTATTCTGTTTTAAGAGCAACCTTTGGGCAGAAGGGAGGTACAGCCAACACATCAAATCTGTTATTTTCAAGCCGAGAGCGGAGCGAAACAAGTCAGTCTCCCACACAGACCCCCAGAGAGAGAGGAGAGAGGATCACATCAGCTTCAGCTGCAGGTTATCTGCTCTACCTTGACCAGCGCTTTCAGTCCTGACTGTGATGGGGGGGGGGGGGGGGGGGGGGGGGTTTCCTAAATCCATCACTACTCATCTCTGAAAATACACAAATAATGTAGCTTCGGACTCTGTTCATGATGAATCAAGTACGTCTGGCAAATATAAAATAAAATAAAACACAATTAGCATTAAATCAAAAAGCGAGGAGAGATCAAAGATGGGACTTGTCTAGTTTGAATCTTGTCTTTGTGCGAGATTTGAGATTGTTATCTAATCAACTGGATGACACTGAAGTTTCTGTGTATCACAGAGCGCTTTCTGAAGCAATGACACCAGCAGATTTTCCTGTTTACGGAAACGTGTTTTCACTCGAGGCAGCAGTGACAGTCATCTTAAATCTTACATCAACTTTCTCTGATCCACCTACTGTAGATTAAACATGTAAGAAACAAAAATGTTTAGACATGTCACACCAAAGCGGATGTTCTCTTCACCTCATTTGAAGTAGTTTGTCTCCATACGTGACTGCATACTCTTTCTAGTGAGAAATCAATTACCAATTAATCACTTAGATGTCCTTAATCTGCAGCATGCCTTAAATTTAGAGCATAAAGTCTAACATTGCAATGAAATATAAACTATATTTGTAATATGATGAGTCAAGAGTACAAGGCTTCTGCTGCTTCTCTGACTGTTAAAAGTAGACAATAGGCCCTACTTTCATATGGAAGTGGTAGCACAAACTGTAATAATGGAATTTTCTTTAGGCAGTTTTTTTTTTTTTTCATCTGCATTTGTCTGATAATAATTTCTCATCTTTGAACGAAATTGCTTGTGATAATTTGAATGGAGGAGCGTAGTTGAGGCTACGGTGCAATTTTAGTTCTCCTGTTAGCATGAAATTGCGTTTCAGTCCTGCTCGTACTTCTTCTCGAGGCGGAAACATGCTTCTCTGGGTGGCGTGTAGGTGACCATGCACAGGGGTTTTTCAGAGACTTTCACATGGTTGTTTCTTATTTCTTTCCATTTAGATCGCGACTTCTGACAGGAGGCCAGCATGGTGCATTGTTGAAATTTGGAGCGTGTGTGAATATGGGTCTCTGCAACCTACAGTAACCCATAACACCCTTCTCAGCATAGGTTTGCAAAGATGTTTACATGTATCTTCACAGAAGCATAATTCAAGCTTTAGCAGAAACAGTGCAAAAGAAAATGTCATGGCTTTAGTTAAAGGAGGCGCACACCCAAACCTCCTTTCATGTACGTTGACTTTCACTTGTAAAATTACTGTAGTTGTTGTGTCATTGTAAAGATATGTTGTTATATAAGTTGTCTCCAACTGACAGCAGTGATGTATATTATTATATATATATATGTTTGTGATGTTGTGTATTTGTGTTTTAGGCTTTGTGGTGATTCATGAGTGTGACCTGTTTTTTTTTTTTCCTGATGTACTCCTCAGTCTCTGTCCTCCCGGTCTATTTGATCTGTCTATTGCTTTTTAAAGGTACCCTGTGGCATTTTTTTACCTCTAGGAGCACTATTTTAAGTGGGTCGCCATTTTATTTATATTGTGCTTGTGTATGCGAACAGTCATGCACATGTGCAAACAGGCAGACAACATGACGCACATTCCTGCTGCCAGTTTCATGCTATTCTACTGATCGACGGTGACGCAAACATGGAGAAATGTAGCGATGTGCCAACTAAGGCAAGAAAGAAGAAGAAGTCTGAAAGCTAGTAAACATGGATGTAAATAATTCAGTTTTTTAAATATTCTTTCAAAAATGTCTTTGCAAATGTTTCATAAGAGAAAAGATTAATTCAACACATTTGTCAGGCCTTAGGGATTCACAACGTGTTTTAGTGAGAAACACTGAATGTAAACTTGCCCCGATTCCACCTGCTGATTCTGTATTAAAACTACAACTACAACTACTCCTTTCCAGCCTCTTTTCCACATTGTGCCATATTAGGCCAGGATTGCGCTACTGCTATTGGTCATCCAAACTGCAAAAATTTGAACCAAGTGTGCTCCCACAGAGAATTAACCACTTGGTGAATGAAACTGCATAAAATGAGAAAATAACAACAGGTCAGCTTTACCATCTCAAAGGTGTTTTCCCACTGCTCATCTATGAAAGGAGGTCTAATTGGCAATTTCAATTTATATAGCACATTTCATTACAAGTAAGCTCAGAACACAACACAACACGATGTACGCTATACAAGGAACTACCCTAGTGCTACAATACGGGTACACACACACACATACACACACACACACACACACACACACAGTAATTAAATATACACCTGGAAGAATAGGAAAGTATTGAGTTTGCTTTTGAATGTGGACACAGTTGTGATGGAGCTCAGGTCAGCAGGCAGCTTGTTCCAGAGAGCAGGACCACAGTAACTGAAGGCAACCTCACTGGATCTGGATCTAATTCTGGGTACAGCTAGAGAAGACCTCCACCTGATGACCTGAGAGGCCTGGTAGGGTTATAATCAGTAAGCAAGACAGAAATGTACTGAGGAGCCAAACCATTAAGTGCTTTATAGACAATCAGCAGGTTTTTGAAGCTGATTCTGTATTGTTCCAGTGACTTCAGTACTGGAGTAATATGTTCAGTTTTTTGTCTGTTTGTGAGGACTCTGGCTGCTGCATTTTGAGTGAACCGGAGCCGTCCTCCTGCTTGAGATGAATGCATGAACCAGTTTTTCAGAGTCAGTTTGAGATATGAATGCTCTGAGTTTTTATATATATATATATTTTTAAGTTGATAAAATGCTGTTGTGGTGATATTGGTAGTGTGATTTTCAAAACTGAGATCAGTTTCCAAAATAATACCAAGGTTTCTGATTTGCTCACTGTATTTAAAAGACAGTGGTGCCAAGTGTGAATAAATTTCTTGTCTCTGAATTTTAGGACCGACTATGACTATCTCAGTCTTGTCTGTATTGAGCTTTAAAACGTTTCTGGACATCCAGTAATTAATATAATCAATACAGTTTACCAGTTTGTTAACAGGACTGAGATCACCAGAGGAAAGTGAAATGTACAACTGTGTGTCATCAGCATATAAATGATAAGATATATTATGTTTCTTTATGATGATACCAAGCAGGAGCATGTATAAATTTAAGAGCAGTGGCCCAAGGACGGACCCTTGTGGAACTCCAGAGAAAAACTTTGTTTCTGCAGATTTAAAACTACCAACTGAAACATAAAAGCTCCTGTTCTTTAAGTAGGATGAAAACCAGTTAAGAACAGGAGCCGCTAAGCCGACTGAATCATGAAGCCGTTGAATTAAAATGTCACGATCGGCGTCAAAGGCAGCAGTGAGATCAAGAAATACTAAAATGGAAATTCTCTGTGAGTCACTGTTAATCTTAAGGTCAATGATTACGCTTATGAGAGCTGTTTCTGTGCTATGATTTGCTCTGAAAACCGACTGGAATGTATCATATATATTGTGAATTGAAAGATATTCATCCAGTTGTTTATATACAACTTTTTCAAGTATTTTGCTCATCTGTAATTATCAATTACAGATGGATCTAGGTTGTTTTTCTTCAGCAGAGGTGAGATTACAGCATGCTCGAGAGAAGCAGGGAAGGTACCAGTCTGCAGGGAGCTATTATAATGTTTACTATGTCATTTATAAAGCAATGACAGACAGTTTTGAACAGTTTGGTAGGGATGGAATCAAGAGAACAGGTGCGAGACTTTAGGCACTGAATATATTCCTCCAGATTTCTGGAGTTTACAGGTGAGAATGTAGACATTGAGCTCATGGCGGTAAATTGGTGTGAAGGTGACAAGGAGCGAGATGTATTGCTATTAAAAATTAATATTTTATCTCTAATATGAGAGACTTTTTCATCACATTTGGTCGTAGAAAGAAAGTCATGAGGGATAGATTTGGAGGGATTAATCAGTTTGTCAATTAAAGAGGAATGAAGCATTATTCTGATTATTCTTATTGTTAATCGACTGAAAAATGTAGAACTGAAAGTAGGAAGATAGATAGATAGATAGATGGATAAATAGATTATTTTATACTCTAGCCTAATAATGTACAAAGAGAAACTAAAATTGAAATGTCAAAGTACGCCTTTTAGGCCCACACTAACATTCAGAATTAAACCTTTGTAAATGTCTTTTACTGCCGGGAGACAGTCATTTGAAAACCAAGGTGCCCTGATAGTGGCCGCTCGGTAGCCACTTTACCTGCATTAATATTCAGATGTCAACACATGCTAATGCCTGTTCCTTTCTTCCTTTCCTAATGCCTTTTCTTGTCCTCTGGTTCAACTTATTCTCCCCATCCTCTTTTACCATGAAGTCCTTCTACAGTGCATTTTAACAGTATTCTGACCAACAGTCATAAAAGTCTGAATCTGGGCTATCCTTGATGACAATAACTCTAAATGCATCTTCACAGCTCATAAATGTCCCTGCATGGATACTTATAAAAGGACAAAGGTTGTCTTTTAATACCTTTACTACTATACTAATATATTCCTGCATATTTTCTTATTACTGAATGAAAGAAAAGATGAGTTAGGAGACATTAAACTTGTCATATTCCCAGCTGCACCCGGCCTCTCTTTCTAAAAGAACAATCTTTAAACATTACCCTGGAGGCCACAAGACTTCGGTGTCTTGCAAAAGGGGAAATAATATAACCGACATCTTCTTAAGAAATGGAACTGTTATAAAAGGTGAGATCTTGAAATCTAGCATTCAGAACAGTAGTCGATTGGAGGATTGTCTACCTTCACTGTGCTTGGATTATGTATTCACAGCGCATGTTATAGCTCTGTCCCAGTCTGGCTTTATGTCCCTGCACCAGTCCACCGGATGCCCTCAGACTTTTCTGCCTGATTAAGGCTGGACTGAGTGGGAAGAAGGACAGATAAGAGAGGCTGCAGATTATATTTAAGGACTACTTGAGATACTGCTGCTTTCTACATTGACTCTCGTTGGATTGAAGTGAACTGAAACACTAGTTATATTATTCAGAGCTGCAGTTGTTGTTACATGCAGCCATAATATGCAAACCGCTACGCTTTACAGACTTGATTTATTCATGTTTTTGTCAACAGCAATATATGTGTGTGCTTGATGTTACATGCGCACATATTGATGGTTTGTGCATGGTTATATTGTGTCTTCTTGGGTTTTTTGGTTTTCTATTTGCTCTGTGTTTCCCTCCTGTGTTATTGTGCTCCACACCTGCCCTGCATCAGTCTCGTTAGCCCCGCTCCCTGTGTCTTCCCCGGCCAATCAGCTCCCAGCCTGCCTTTGTGTGTTGCCACCTGTTCCTTGTTGTTTCATTAGTTTAGTTGATATTTAAGTCCTGGTTTTCAGTTCGGTTTCGTTGGATCCTTTGTTCAGTTTTGTCCTGCTGTTTGCTCTGTATTTTGTTTTGCTCTGATCTGCCAGCTTTGTTTTTACCTGCACAATCTTAAAATAAAGAAGTTATTCTTCAGCCTTGCTCTGCCTGCAGTCTCCTGCATTTGGATCCACCTGCTCTGCTTCACATAACAGTGCAACCGCCCCCCCTTTGCTTTAAACTTAAAAACTTGGTGGAGTCTTGTGAACAGGGAACTGCTGGACAGGCTGCTGGCAAGCTGTGAAGTAAATGGTTTCCTGCTTGACTTTTGTATTCTAGCTATAACCTGGCCTCTAACACTTCCTACACAGATATGTGAAAGCTGGAGAGAGTCGGAGACATTGTTTACTTTGACACTGTGGTAACCTTATCATGATACATGATACTACTGCTGCTATTCCCAAAGGATCATGTTCCCTAAAAGAAGTTGGAGAGGAGAGGTGTACAACATAAAGAGCCTTTTTAAAGCACTCAAACTCAAATAGAAAAGCAGAAACAATTGCTTTTTTATCCACTTGGAGGAAGCAGAACAAGCTGTAACCAAACATTGACATAATATCACCTTGTTAAGTTGTTGTGGCAGATGTGTTACCAAAAAAAAATACTTATTAATAATTAATCAATATCACCTTGTTAAGTTGTTGTGTCAAATGTGTTAGCAAAAAAAAAAGCTTATTAATAATTAATTAATATGATCCCTGCTGCCAGAAATCACGCAGAACAAAAACAGCTCTGCCAACAGTGTTAGTTGGTAGAAATGATGAGTATGTTTTGTTTTTAATGATGATATTCAGCACGAGGACAACAGTTGGACCCCTCTGCCCCGGTCTAAACCTGGAATACAACCTACCAATGTGATCTCATGGGATGGCGTATAAATAGCATGCCACTTTAGGGATATTTAATGTGTCATGTCTACACATTTTAAGCTTTCCATGTGTCATTTAACACCACATTTTAGGCTTTTCATGTCATTTAACACTGTTGGTTAGGTCTAGGCACAAAAACCACTCGGTTAGGGAAAGATCATGGTTTGGGTTAAAATGATCAGTAAAATTCCTGACATGATGGTAATAATCTAGTCATCCACCCAACCCGCCTCCTCCCCTTCCTCCTAATAATAAGCCAAAATCACCTTTTTATAAAAGCAAATCAAGTCAACACAATGTTGATGTCATCTGAAATGTGTCACTTCTCCTGTCACTCACACATAATTATAGGTCGCTTTTGGCGGCTGAATTGACGACCTAAATAGCGCAAAATGACTTATGAAATTGGCGTGTTATTTATACACCATTTGGGGAGACCAGGCTGAACCTACACGTGTTCATTAACTCATACTCACTGCTTTCCTCTGTACATGTGATACATTTTGGCATCATATACAGAAGAAGAAACCGCAGTATTGTAGATCATCCCAAACACACTTGTCTGCTGATGTTGTTTTTGAATAAAAACATTCAAATTTTGTTCTCACTCATCAGGGGGGCTCAGTGCTTTTGTAACAGAAACAGTAGCCCCAGTTATACAGCCTGTTCAAGGTAGGAATGTGGGACCATTGGGGACCATTGTTGTTCCACCATTAAGCCAGCAGCGAAGGAAGTCACAAAGCCAAATTGACGTCTGTGTAAAAGCGAGAGCCGGCGGCATGGCAGGACAGGGGTGAGACGTTTTGATGAAGTGTTATGTGTGCAACCCGCCACCAGGGGATATAAACCTTTCTGAAGAAACAGTTAGCAGCTAACCTACGGCAACCAAGACGCTAACGCTACTGTTGAAAATGTCTGTGAATTGGGGAGACAGAGAGGTCCGGGAGCACCTCAACACTCAGTTCACCTGCCTTTATTGTTTAGAAAGCAATGTCACCGCCCTACATGTATGATATACATCACATTAGATGCTGACGTTGTATAAAAAAGTAAAGCCAGTGTAATGACGGGTCGTCTTTACGGCAGTGTTGTGAGATCTCTGTTTAAGAGACGAGGCTGGAATACCAATGTGCTCATAATTATGCAGGTTATTTTCTTTCTCTGCCTCTAAATGAAGTCGCCAAAAGACTAAAACAAAAAAAAAACAAAACTCTTTAACAACCAAGGCCATTCCCCTAGAGAACAAGATGGCATTTGACTGTTCATTAACATTTATCCTGGAATAATAAGAGAAGCAGTGTGTGTGTGTCTGTGTGTCATCAATATCTGTTAGTATTGACCACTTAACCAACAGAGAAGGTGAAAGGGAGAAGACATGAAAACAGACAAAATAACCACGTTTCTTTTGTTTTTAAATGATCAAATTAAGACAAGGGTGGCAATAATAGTCTTAATTAGAAATGGCAAGAGCACTGGAGTGCTAGTGATTTGGTGGCAGTGGTAAACAAATGTCTCTAAAACATCAAATATCCAGAACTGAGGCTGCAGATTGCGCTTCCTCTTCTCTCTGCGTGAGGTTTCACCGAGGCATGACCTCACTTCAACAAGTTCTCCTCCAATTCAGTCTGCCAGCTGTTCCAGTCATTCCAGTCTGGTTGTTATTTTCCCTCCAAAAGACAGCAGCTCTATAAGCTCTCACATCAACGATGGTGAACGGAAAATGACCACGGAGCTGACAAGAAGTCTTTTATCAACTGACTGTATCCACTTTGCCCTCCTCACCTTTTTACCACCACTTATAGGTTATGTTTTTCCGTCCAGTTTGTCTGATAGTTAACAGCATATCTCACAAACTACATCACAGATTTCAATGAACTTTGGTTGAGAGTTTGTGGAGGAAGAATAGCTTCCTTTTCGTGGCAGATATTGCCACCGTAGGACCATTTATAAAAGACATTTTTACCTCTGAGTCATAGAAAGATCATTCTGTCATTCCTGATTTCTTGGTTCAATGTGTATCTATCTATACAGACCCACACTTATTCCCACATACACAGACTTTATGTGATTCTCTGCTGTTTTGTTTACTGTAACATATTTGAATGAACGTCCAGTTTAGTGATTTGTTTTTAGCTATGCTACACAGTTGCCCTTTAACTGTTGCCAAACTCTTGAAGTTGGCCTTCGAGACATAAATTGCCATCATTCTTGAACACGTTGTTCAAGAATTCTTGAACACGTTGTACAACCAAATTTAGATGACATACACATATTACTGCTGAGCAATCCTGCACAATTTACAAATAGTTGGTGCTAGAGCAGCATTGTCTAAATCTCACTTGTTTAAATAACTAATATTCCCAAACAGAATTTAGATATTCTCCATGTGCATGTCAGTGTCCAGTGTTTGAAACATGTACACAAGTATCCAGTTGATGCGTCTATATGCAGTGTAACTGCCTGATAAAACTCCAGTTTGCAGGCCTTATTTTTAAACCACCACTGACACATGTTAAGTATATTTAAATCAGGGGATGCACATGAGACCCCTTGTTTTCTGTTAATGGCCACTAAAAAAAAATGGCATCAAGTCAAAATCGTATATCTGAGCATTTCTCCTGCAATCAGAACAAACAAAGACATACGGCACGTCCATATGGAAACTCCACAGAACACCAAACAAGACCATAACAAAGCAAACAACAACAAAAATAAACACCTCTGGGATATAAACACTTACAAACCACCTTATGGAGAGGATTTTATAAAGCATATAACAAGATGTTAACTCCATATGGGCTCTTCTTTAGATCTGACGGGATTAGTAAATTTAATGAAACTATAAAAAACAAACTGCATCCTGTTTAGTGAACTGTTGTAGGACACCCTCATGTTATCTCTCCCCTCATGTTATCTCTACTAAAATGCTCCCAGAACAACATATTTTCTTTAATCTTTCAGATGATATTAACCTAAAATAGATTTTTTTTTTATAATTTGTAGCACAGTCAGGACTTTGAAACATATCATATTACCAAAAGTCCACAGAAACTTTAGTCATACTGCACCTCAGGATTGAGTCCATCCTCCCACCGTTTTCGTAATAGATTCATATCTATTAATGTCACTGCACAGCGGGCGCCGAAGCCCATTTGGGCCTGAAATAATCTCACTGACGAGACTTTCACAGACCCCGCCGCACATCAGACGAAAGAACAAATAAAACTTATTACAAAGTCATGGAGCGGCGGTGAAGAGTTCACTATTCTATATGGAGAAGAAAAAAAAAAACAGTAACACTTAAACTTTTAATGACTTGCTAAATGACATCTAAATGGCATCTTCATCATTTGCAGACACCAGCACACATCAGTGGAATAAAATAATAAAAAAAACAAACTCTGCATGTGACTGAACTCATCAATCTTTCAACATTTCCTTTTCAGAGCAATTAATCATCAAGTTTATTAAGCTCTCTTTTTAGGAAATTACGACCTCCAAGAAAAGTTTTTTGGTCAGAAGTGTACAACTTCAGACACGACTCGTTGCTTTTTTCTCACTAACGCCGTCCTCTATTATGTTCTCATTTCAGATCATAAAGTGAGAAGTTATTATGTGACCCATGTGTGCAAGTATAACGCGCATGGCTTGGCAAATGACAAGTTGTATCGTGTTACATCTTCTTCTTCTTCGCAGGGACAAATAAGCCCTCTCGAGGAAAAAAAAAAAGCGCTCTTATGCAAATGAGTGGCAGATATGTCTCAACCACAAAACAAATTAGCGACACATCTATCACATATTCCTTAGTGAGGCCTGGGAATGAGAGATGTACTTGTAGGGGAGGATATATTGAGATCAGCTGGCATAGCTCTGTAATTTATAGACTCACCGACTCAAGAGCCAATGCAATCATTCTTATGAGACTGATTCAAGCAATCTATCACTCCGGGGGCAAGCCAGTCCCGAGCAGTTTTTAAAGACTGTTTATGTGATAGATCTTCTGAACGGAGGGGGGGGGGGGGGACGCCTCGCAGGTTCAATAACCTGCTGGCTGGGTTGTTGAGCATCCAGGGTGTTGAGTTACAGAGGAACGAGCGCTATCGGTGCCGTTCGCTGGCAGAAAGATTGCAAACAATGCCGGTTTTCCTGCCAGCGATAGGAAAACCTCAGAGGGGGGGAAAAAAGCGGATCCGAGCGAGCCGTTGTGTACATACGATGTGAAATATAAATGCGAGTGAAACAGTTTGAAATTCAATATTTTGTTTATCCAGCGAAGGGATTCTGTCTCTGTATGTCTTTGTGGAAATGTATTCATCATTTTGATATTCTCTGTCTCTCTTTTTATGACACAAACACATCACGCAATACAGAGCAACTAACAGCAATCTAACCAGCGTCACTTGAATACATGTTAGGATTTTGGCTTTTCATATTGAAGCCACACACTTTTTTTTTTTTTTTTTTTTTTAAGAGATGGACAAGTTTCACATTTAACAATTTAATCAGCTCATTGATGCTTCAGGGGCAGTCTGACAGGAGGAGATTCAATCTAAGACTTGTTTTTTTTTTTTTGTTTTTTTTTTTTGACTGAGGACATAGTTTGATTGCAGCTCAGCCTCCCTTCATGTTGTCCTCATTACTTATCTGTAAAATCTGCTCTCACTTCAACTGTAACATAAGAACTTGTCAAAGCACTTTATCTGAAATAAGGCGCTGTTTGAGCTGGATCAAAGCACACCAGTGTTTAAACTCTCTGAATATATCCCCAGTGACAAAACCGCTCTATTTTGAGAACAGGCAGTTTTCATGGGCCACATGACAAAACATCCAGCGCATCTTTTCCTCCACTTGGCCGATGTAATGCTGGGTAAATCCTGAAGCTTTCTAATCAATGATTTCTGAGATAAGCAATCAATAATAAGAAAAAAAAGGTAAACCAGGATGCAATTAGCTCTTAAAAATGTTCTCAAAATGCCAAGACATGAAGCTATTTTCAGTAATTGGGCAAGAAAAAAAAAAGCATTCATACACCATAATCCTTACATAAACTGGTATTTATAAAACAAGAATGTGCAGTAAGAATAAACACATCACGCGTATTTTAGACCGTGATGCTCTCTGGAGCGATCTGAGTGTCATGTGGTGAAGAAGAAATGATAAATAAGATGAGAGATGTAATGTAGTGTCTAGTAATAACACAATTACTTGTTTTTTCAAATAGGTTGATGGCTAGTTTAACAGATTGTGTATGATTTTTTAGGGGGTTTTTTTTGCAGTCTTACGTAGCAACTTGTAATATTATTGATTTGTGTGCTCAATTTCATTTTTCTTCATTTAGATGTGGGATAAGGCTGGTGATTTTCTATATATTGTTCTTATTATCAACAAATCTCATGTGCAGAGACAAACCAACAATGAATCGATTCTACTTACATGTATTGTGTTTTTATCCAAAGCCTGATATACTTATTCCCCTGCATGTAAGAAGAAACTGCAGTAAATTTAAACATTTAAAGATATGCCTGAGGCCATTTAGAAACAGTGTCGCACTGACAACCTTTTTGCAACTGTAAAATGTACATATATTCAACAAAAATCACATTTTTTTTAATCTATGTGATGTGTTTATGTATGTAAATGAATATCAGCCAATATATTGGATATCTTAAACTCTCAAATATCAATATTTAGTATTGGCCCTAAAATCCAAGACCTGTCATCACTCTGCAAGGGTGCACATTTGGTTTCATCTACAGCTTTTTATAAATTTGTGCATATTCTTTGTGCATACTGAGTTTTTAGTCGTGAACCTCTGCAGAGTTTTATGCCTCCGTAGCAGAAACTGTACTGAGGAAGGATTTTTTTTTTTCTGAGTTGGGGATTTTATCGAGCAGAACTTCTCTTGTGCTCACTGCTTAAAGACCTTGTGTCACTTTAATTTTCAGTTCCAGGCTTTTTGTCACTCAAGAACCTTAAAAGAGACATGACTATAAATGGATTGAAGGTAGTGGGTGTTGGACAGAGCCGCGCTTGCACTCAGATGTACTTTATCTTGTCATCATGAAACAGGGTCCTTTTTAAAATTGGTGGTTCACAAACAGGAGGCTCATTCCTTTGCACTAACTGTCACTCTTACCCAAACTTCCTGTTGAGATCTCTGCTGTGTGAAGTCAGCGTAAATTCACAATATTACAGCACACAGCTTGAGAAACATTACGCCTCTTCAGTCGGAGATGCGACCTTGTGCTCCCATCGCTGTGTCACTGATCTACGCGCTACGAGAGGAGCGCTGACACGGCTCCCTGGTTCACTGACAATCCCAGTTTATAGCTGGCAATCTGCATGTGGGTGGACCCGACACTTCCAAAGACCGCTGATGACACAAGCCTCAGGCTGTATCCGGTCTTGTTAAGCTCAGCGAGACCTCAGGAGTTAAGACCCACCAAAAAAAAAAAGAAAAATCTGCTGCCTCGTCCTAATTTGATTTCTTATCTTGGCTTGTAGCATAAGGACACAGCTATGATATGGAGAAGGGGCATTTAAGAGGATAACAGAGATCCGTTAAGACCTCAGCACCAGGCGACGGGGGTCAGACACGAAGAGATTAACGTTTTTTTTCGTGCAACACAGAGTTTTTTGAGTTCTTAATCCTGACTGTGATCCCTGCTTGTTTCACTGTAGACAGGTTCACTGTGAAGCTGGAGGCAAAGTGCATCATGCCCAGTTGCAGCAGATGTCTCAGGGTGTCAGACACTCCAAAACTATTGCTCACTGCTGTTATAATTTTGGGGTTGTTATATACAACGCCGATTTCAAATGCAGCGAGCAAACCCCCGGCTCCAGGTCGTGTAAAAAAAAAAAAAGACAGAGAAAAATGCTGCACACAGAGATTCAGAAAATGTCTTTTTCAAACAGTGAGGCACTCCCGCAACCCATCAGGGCATCGTTGTTTTTCAAATGTATCAGCGCATGGCAACCCTCTAGGAACAGAATATGAGGAGGAATATTCTCAAGGCATTTGCGAGAACTGTAATGTAATTCAGACTCTGTTTATTGTCACTACAAGACAAGAAACAGATTCACTAAAACAAATTCGGCTCAGCGAGTCTCTTCCTGCAGAATATTGTGGTCTTTACATTTGCTCAGTGTTCATAAACTTGAAATGGATTCTTAAAAATGTTTACAGCTATACGGTATACACAGTACTTTGTTCTTTTATTAATCCACTCGCCTATATGTGTCAGCACGTCAAGGTGTAGTGGGCTGCAACCAACAGAAAATAACACAAGCTCTTTCACTTGTGTAATTCTTTTCATTTCACCAGAGCTATATACAATATGTGTAAGATACAACCTTTTTTCATGTGTTCAGAGTTCTGGTCTTGTCTGTTTTTCTTTTTTCCAACGTGCTGTAAATGACTACCGGAGCCAATCAGCTGCCTTTTCTAATTACCTTCATTGATCCTCATTGGTTTAAAGCAGCAACTCCCAAGTGGCCGTCTTTGCCACTGTGACAGTTTGTAGATACGTCAAATCAAATTGATGTGATGGGGCTGCTCCAGCACGACTGACTGTGCAAGTCTGGTTCCATAAATGTTCTGGTGCAGGTAGAAGGATCTAACTAGATCAAGTAAAGGTATTGTATGTTTGAGCACTTGAGTCTCCTTTACTGATATGTCTTTGAGTAGTGACTCATGAGCTATACAGCTTTACTAATTGGGTTTTGAATAGAGTTGAAACAGTCAGACAGTAAAAAAAAATAAAATGAGAATAAAAAACTCAGCCTAGGCCAACTTATCCAGTCAATATGGTTGGTGGCCATGCATATGCAAGCATCATTTCTCTAAGCTCTTACAAAGAGGAAATCAATTGACCTTCAGTGACTTTTCGACCATCACTCTTGCTCACATTTAGGTCTAATAACTGTTTTACTGTGGTTATTTTACTCTTGTTCAAGGGATAATGACACTTTATTACCACTTGGGTCTTATTGGGTTGACCATCGTTTCTATCAGCGTACTCAACAAGTTCATTTCTGGGATCAGAGAATGCAGGGACAAGGCTAAAAATAAATCAAACCACAGGTTAGCTAAACTTATTCAGAATAGAAAACAAAGGCAAACAGAATTATTAACCAAACATCCATCAGAGTTTACAGATTGACTTCCTGGTTCATTATACTTGCTGCGTGCAAAATGTTCAATGAAGGCTAGTTATATGGGATTGATTGAATCAGAGTAATTATACGCACATCAAGTACGTGTAAAGCTAATAAAAAACAGCATCAATGAAATATGATCCTGATACACGTGTTTGTAAATGTTCAATTTGTAAATATGTGTTGATTTTCTTACTGTTAGTTGATCTAGTTAATATTTTATTAAATGGTGTTAAAACCCTTTTTTGTACAAGAATTGAAAGTTCCCCTTCGGTATATTTTTGATGTGATGTTGATTTTGATACATATGTGATGATGAATCTGACATAATGTTTAATATACAAGATATATGTTTTGATATTTGTGATAGTTTTGATGTATTGTTTTATGAGGTATGGCCTTTATATTCCTGCTCTTTGTGATGTACAAAGAGAATAGTTAAACGCTTTGGGATGTTTATCACCTCGGGCAGGTTGAATGGTTAACCGCACCTGTCAGAATAGAGCTTGTCAGCATATTGCTGTGCATGGATGTATAAAAATGGGTATGTTATCAATTTTTACAAAATTTTGACCTGATGAAAATCTTGATTGAACCGTTATCCTATCTGATTAAATTTTGTGGCTTGGAGTAAGTGTGCAGGTGTAATTTTTTATCAAAGATGGAAAAGATTCTCATGTTTATGACTTGAGAGCGCCATCAAACTCAAGACAGTCGTATGATTACAGCGTTGGTGGAGTGATGGTTAAAGATACTGAGCACTGACAACAAAACACTATAAATTTGGGTTTCATCACCATGACTGACGGACTTTGGCTGAAGTGTCTCTATTTGTTGCATTTTCTAGTACTTCTGTATTATGAAGCACAGAGTCGGATACATCACCATCTACGTTTCCCAGTTGTAGTTACGACTTGGAAATGGGCGTGAATCTCGTTATTACGATAACCTCGATATGACATGAATGCAACGTAATTAATGTGGACGCTTTCAGTTTTACCTCCAAATAAAGTGCTTTAGATTATCCGGCTGAAGTGTTGACTCGTTTACAACCTGCCTGATATCGATTGTGGATGTTGCCTCATCTGAACTTGTTGTTCCCAAATCTCAAAACTCAAAACAGACAGAAATGATGCCAAAAGCTACAAAAACAAGACCCCAGCTAAAATAAAAACAGTTTTATCCAGAGTTACCCTTTAAATTCAAAACATAGATATATGGGTTGCCAGTAATAAAGACCTGAAGAGTGCATTTGGGAATAGGTTACATCATACATTTGCATTGTTATGCAATCTAAGCTGCATTAGATTGTCTGAAGGAATAAAGGGAGAAAATAAACATAGACAATTAAAAAGCATCTAATTTGCTTACTTCATCTTGCACAGGAGAGGGAGGATTTTTTTTTTTTTTTTTAAATAGAACAAGTACTGTATGAAAATTTTTGAGTCATAAAGCATCCAGCAGGGTGCATCCCACAATGCCCTGCTCGCAAAACATTAAGCATCAAAAACATGTATGTTTTAAACACAGCAAAGCATCAGATTTTAGTGGTTTTATGGTGACTCTGGTGAAAATCTGCCTCTAACGCCTTCATGCATTGAGCTACATCAGCACTACAAAGACAAATGAAGAGATGGTTTTAACAAAAGGGGCCACAGAGAAGGACCCAGAATCATCAGGAGAAGACATTAAGACAGTAACTGATGGCTGCTGATGATGTCTCACAGCTCAGCATCTACAACTGAAAACCCATCATATCCACCAACAATAATTACAGATTCATATTGCCAAAAAATGGTGAAATACCAGGAGAAAAAAGGCATCACACAGCCTATTAACCAATTCTAATATTTTCACCCATATTTCATCCCAAGTTCAACTCCTCTAATTCTAACATTCAGCCTTGTATTCCAAAATTGCACTGCTCTGGTATGGCGGCGGGGGGGGGGGGGGGGGGGGGGGATCGATAAAATTTGCCCCCAGGCTAAATTTCTTCTGGTGGGACTTCAGGGTTGAAAAGTGATGCAGAACCCGCGGCAAAATCAATACCGCTGTTGAGTCACAACACACACACACACACACACCAACACACCAACACACCAACACACACACTGCATGAAAGGAACCGCGCACACACCAACACATATTTCACGCTCCTTCAGTCCAGGTTTAGGTGCACAATACGAAGACAATGCGGATGCTGCCGTGCACAGACGTTTCTCGATCGTGACTGGAGCAGAAAAACGACGGTGTTAATTGCGCTACCTGTCCCTCTCACTATATATTTTCACGTCACTTTAAACAAACACACTTCCTGCTGCCTCCTCGCAGCCACTTTAATATGATTTTTTTTTAATCTTAACAACAGGTCGAAAATCAGGATGATCCACCGAGAGCATGCACGACAAAGTTAAGCAACTGATGCACCATCAATGACTAATTCAAGGCACTAATGTTTCGGGCGATTTGTCTCGCCATAACCGTGTGCAAGTGTGCACATAGAAACTAGTGCTGTGTTTGAAGAGAGCACAGTTTCTTCTCAGCCAATACTGACAGTATAATAATAATAATAAGGAAGACGACGTGATATGAATGAAATCTCGCCACTGCGCCAGTGTGTGTCTCTCCTCATCCAACACGTTTACACTGGACGCCAAGAATTGTGATCTCCTCTCATTCATAGGAAAGTATTCAGATGAGTTCATGTATTACTCTCATATGAAAATGAAACTGTCAAATAGAGGACGTAACTTAATGGAGGTATGCTCGGGATGCTGACATGCATATTCACAAAAAACCCCTCTCCAAAGTGCTGTGCGTCAATGCGCATACCATTCACCAAACCCGCAATGAAGTTTTCAGCTTTCATAGAGCTGGTGTTTATTAAGAGTTAGATTAAAAAAAAACATGAATAAGTTAATCATTCATACAGCTTACCTTGATGGCCTTTGTAGACTGGCATTTAACTTGATGAGATACGGTGGCGGTTTGGTTCATCTTGGGACGCCGACACAAACAGTCCTCCTATCCAAGTGAGACGCAACAACAGCCGAGGAGAGAAGCGAAGCGAGCTCCCTCTTACAACTCTGCCCGGGATGATCAGTGTTTTCGGTCTTTTGTTCGGTTGTGCCGCTGAAGCGCGCAACCGCATCTGACAGCTACAGTATGTGCCTCTCGCAGCGCAGCGCGGTACAAATGACCGCTGATGATGGATAACCAGGAGCGACCACAGGCTTCTCTGAACGGGGTGGCCAGAGGAGAGTAAAAGCGTTTGTATGGTAGCATCTGCACAGAAAATTCCCCAAACATTCATTCCTGCTCATAAGGAGCACTGACAGAGTTACACTGCCATTTATTGTTTTACAACACAGTTTCCTACATATTTGTACATTTTTGCGCAACAGACCATGAAGCAGACAAGTCAAATATGCAGATGTACTGTATATAAAATACAGAAACATGCATACTGTGCGCGTTTTCACAAGAAATCAAATGAGCTGCTTCTGCAGAAAAAAAAAAATTATAGATCCAGACTCCTCTGAAAACACACACACAAATAAAACACCCTATCATGTTAATGCAGGGCTATATTAACTTGCAAGGAAGCATCAGTTCAATACAAAACACATTATTTATCCCCTTAAGGCCAATTGTATGTAGCAGCTCATTACACAGATCAACACACGCACACACACACACACACACACACACACACACACACACACACACACACACACACACACACACACAAAGTTGATAGGAAAGACAGACAAATAATGTTAATCACAAAGCTAAAAACATTCAAAGGCTGAGCTTTAAAGATGCATATGGAATTGTTAATCAATACAATAATAAATAAGATCAAAGTTAATGAGGCCATATGGGCATAAAAAGCAACAACACAAAAAAAAACCACAGTCTTATGAGGAATTGAGATCCTTAAAGTAATGATAGGAGCAAATATCAATAAAGTTATGGGCCTAAATAGACCCCTTTTAACCTTTAAAGGACCAATGTGTAAGATTTAGGGGAATCTATTGGCAGGGATGGAATATAATATTCATAAGTGCGTTTTAATCAGTGTATAAATAACCTGAAAATAACAATCGTTGTGTTTTTGTTACCTTAGAATGAGCCCTTTATATTTACACAGGGTGCAGGTCCTCTTCCATGGAATCCACCCACCCGCTTCGAACGTTATCACTCGATCGAATGAGCGTTAACAGTCTCAAAGATATAGGTTAGAAGGAGCATTATCATCACTTGGTAAGATGGTTACCTTTGAGTTACAGACGCCATCTAGTAGCCATAGTAACTATGACCCAGGGAAGTGACTCAGTTCAGATGACGTCAATATAAGATAAGGTGATAAGATGATTTGATGATCATTTCCTAACCCTAACCAAGTGGTTTTTGCCAGTTTTAGCCAGTTGATGGAGACCATAAACAGAGCTAGAAGAAGAGTGAATATTGGATTTAGTTTTGTCAAATATCACCAGAAACATGAATTCAAATAAATTCTAGTAATGCTCCATGTCTGCCTGATATGTGAATAGGCAACTATGTGCTAACATAAATTTGCATCAGATGGCTTTAAGTCCACCTACAGTGCAGACCTGGCTACACATACAGTAGCAGCTTTATTGTCTAGAGCCACATAAACCAGCCAGCTGTCCTATGCTGGAATACTACCCAAGCATGCTGCGTGTCAATTATTTAGTGTCTAAATCAGTGGTGGAATGTCACTAAGTACATTTACTCAAGTACTGTACTTGAGTACTTGTACTTTACTTGAGTATTTCAATTCTATGCTAGTTTATACTTCTACTCCATTACATTTCAGAGGCAAATATTGCACTTTTTACTACATTTATTTCAAAGCTATGGTTACTAGTTAGTTTTCATACCTAGACTTTATTTTTTAAAAGACGAGGTATTTCTTTTTTTATATATATATCTGTAATTTAGATCACATTGTAAAGATTTGTTTGTCACTTGGACATTAAAGGATCTTTTTCTGTTGATGATTACTGGTAAGTCCCCTTTGATTCAATGTTGTAAGACATTAAAACATAAAAAAAGGGGCATGCATGCCTGCTATATATGAATATAACACTGAATGGGGCCATTTTTCATAATGAGAATGTTTACTTTTGATACTTTAAGCAAATTTTGTTTACTTGAGTAAGATTTTGAATGCAAGACTTTTACTTGTAATGAAGTTTTTTTATATGGTTGCAACTTTTACTTAAGTAAACAATCTCACCATTTAAGCATAATATTAACTGAAATAATAAAGGTATTAAACTACATCTGACATAGTGTCCTTCAACAACACAGAAACTCAGGAAAAAATTCAGAAGCTGCCTGAAGGCTCTTATTTTTTTGAGCTTGACTGAGCTTTAATGGTGCAAGATACCAAAAACTAATTGATACACAGTGAACCCACGACTCTCTGACTCCCAGAGAGTCTGGAGTCCTAGGAGACAGCTACTCCAATAATCTACTAATATCTATTGGTCTGTTTATCTGCTGAATTACTTATAACATCTACAATACAGTATATTTGAACTGTTGACTCAAAGCAAAAAAAATGGAAAAAAAAAACAAGATGAATGTGGATCTTCTTTGCTTTGGTGCAGATTTGGAGTGTTTCTGTCACACTTCCAAACAGCAATCCATGGTCTATCTGCAAAGCTGTTTACATTTGTGAAATTTAAGATGGGTACACACTCAATGAATAATGAGGCACTTAGGCAGGCTAGAAACTTATAGACATGCTTTAGAATGGACAGTAATTACAAGCCTGGATGCATTTTTAGTTATTTTTTGTAATTTAGCTTAGCTTTGCACACTTCTTCATGTTGTGTTGCAAGATAATGGAATTAAATGAACATTATCTTGACAATTTGCTCAATTCATGTTCATGACAAGCACAGTTTGGTCTGACATGATAGATGTTGACCAACAGTCCCAATAATTATGAACACACCAGCAACATGAGCAACATCCTTTCCTCATCATGCTTCTTACTATAGCAGTCGTAATCAGTTGATTTGAACCACTACAGTCGCACACTATTAATGTGTCAGTGTGACTTTTGTATCATGTCATGTCTCATAACTCTATCTGCTTGCGCTAAAAGACCACAAAAGGGGAAAAATTGGCAATTTTAATACTCCTCCACTCAAAAAATGTGTTTTTCTTCAGTTGGATATATGAGCCTAAATGTGCAGAATGATGTATGTGGAGAGTTTGTTTTCACATTTATCTGCCGAGGGGAGAAAGTTTCTCTGTGCTCACCTTAAATCTAAGTTCAAGGTGTGTAGCTTCGAGTGTGATTTGGGGCACTGAACTAGTTTGGAGCCAATCATGGTCCAGTATACAACTAACACAAGTGTAATCAGGGAACATGAAGCAGCCAGTGCACATACACTGAGAAATGAAACAATATTCCCAAATGCTGGATTTTTCAAGTGAGTGAGAAGAAGTACATGTGATTTTTAAGGATCGTATTGGGGTAAACATTGTGGAAAAACAGACAGCAGGTATTTTTATATGTCTCAATACATGTCTTGAGGGGATCTTTAAGCTTTGATTGCTGTACTCACGGCTAGAGCTCCAATGTTCAGTCATCAAAGCCGTTCGGCTTGATGATATCTCAGAACTTTAGTCTGTACATTTGTGAAAGAGAAATAAAACGGATTTCATGCCTCCTTCATAAAAGCTATTCGAACGGTACACTTTCAAAACAGTACAGTCAGATAGAAGTCTACCCAATTCCACCACATCCAATTCACTATTCTTGACAATATGTGCATCAATAATGGAATTCAACATTGAAAAATGCCCTAATCACGGATGGTATGGCGTACAGGGACACAATCTTATTACACTGCTGAGGGAAGCTTTCAGTTACAGGGGGAAAAAGCACTGATATGAGGTGATTCCACAGGCACGGCAGAAATATGTTTCTTCATGACACAGTGAGTAAATGTGTCTGCAGTGGCCTTCAGAAGCTGATAAATTACACTTGCGCAGCCCTCTGGTGTCATGGCGTTTCAGCTTTACTTCTTTGTCTAAGGAAGGAAAAAAAAAAAACTGTCTTTCATCCTTTTTTTTTTTTGTTTTGTTTTCCTCTTTTGTCTGGTTTTTGTTCTCTGCATGTCTCCCTGGGTCCTGCTTTGCAGATAGCTATGGCTGAGCATATTTAGATATTCCGGGACACTCTTTATCAAAGGACTAGGGGTTAATTGAACAATTGTAGCGCATCTGTTTCCCATCATTCGTTGTTATCTTGGAGGTTCATTAGAGGGATGTTGTTCACCGAACCTATCCGTTGCATCTTGACTTACTTTTTTTGCTTTACAGGTGTCTGAGGCTGCATGTATGTAAAAAAGAGAAGAGGCCTAACACTATGCAAGATAATGCAATTCATTTGTATTCATTTTCTGTATGCTGTCGTCTCACTCATTAGTGTATTAATGCAGCATAGAAGCATATTCAAGTATATTTAAGCCTTTGAGCTTTGAGATAAACTAAAGGGTTGATTATTTTTTCCTGCTAATACTAGAAGGGGGGGAACACTATGCTAATTATGGTCAGCTGATTTTATGCAGCTAAAAGAACTTAACAGGTATAGACAGGTGTAAATTACTGTAGATGGTCGTTTGTACATGTTCAGACTTTCTGGTAATTACCTTCCATGTGCAGTTGTGTAATTGGCAAATGAATTAGAAGACTGTGCATGGAGCTCAGTATAAATGTGTGGGGTTGATTTCATGCAAGGGAGTGTGTATCCTGTGACAGAATCAACAGCTTCAGGTTCACTTTAATCTGTCATGGCTGAATAGGTGATGAGAGAGTGTGTGTGTGTGTGTGTGTGTGTGTGTGTGTGTGTAAGGCTGAGTGTGTTTGAGTGTGCATGGCTCTCTCTTGTCTCTATACAGTATCTGCATATGAAAACCTTTTTAAAAAATTATATCATTGCCAGGTCAAAAAGCCTATCAGTTCACTTTTGGTGATTTGAATGTTTAAACTCGAGGTTTACATGCTTTTCAGAGGTGTTGGTACATTTTTAGTGTTTATTTCAGAACACATTGGATAACCTGAATAACGCACTGCAGTCAAGCTAAGAAAAGAGTTTTATTTCTTAGTTCATGTTAACTTGACATTCAGAAAACTTCATTCACAATTTACTTTACTACATGTGTGTTTGTACATGTGCACATCTCAACAATACAAACCTCTCCTCAGTGTTGTTGGCGCATAAAATCAAACATACAAGCATTGAGATACATTATTATCACTCTTCAATAACTAATATTTCCTTCGTCAGACGGCTATAAGCAGAGCGCTACAGGTGATACGCATGACTGAGCATGTACGCATCCCATAATAGGTTCTTTCAATGACTTCCAGGTTTAGTTCCCTCGATACAAAGCCTCATTGTGTGCATAGTGCTCGATGCACAGAGAGTAGTGGATGGGGCTAATAGATTGGTAGTATCTGCAGGCAAAACTGGATTCAACCAGCTAAATGGATGCCTGCCTTCTCTTCTCACTGACAGAGCTGAGCATTAGAGCAATCCCTGAGACCTTCACATTATATAAAGGAGAATAATGCAAGAGCTGCAGCTAATGGATAAAGCCTTGGCATACGTAACTTGTAGAAAACACGATTTCCAGAGTTATTGTCCATTCAGATAAGCTACTACCACTACTAGCCTTTCAAGTCCTTTAATCTTCTCAGACTGTACCTAAAAGCCTTGCATGTATGGACAAAGGTTCCAATACTAGTAAGCTTTACAAGAAGGTTAAAATTGGCACTGCATGCACATAGAAGTGACAAAACTGTAACCCTAACCCTAACCATAACCCTAACCATAACCCTAACTCTCTAACCATAACCCTAACCCTCTAACCCTAACCCTCTAACCCTAACCCTAACCATAACCCTAACCCTCTAAACCTAACCCCCTAACTCTCTAACCATAACCCTAACCATAACCCTAACCCTAACCATAACCCTAACGCTCTAACCATAACCCTAACCATAACCCTAACTCTCTAACCATAACCCTAACCCTCTAACACTAACCCTCTAACCCTCTAACCATAACCCTAACCATAACCCTAACCCTCTAACCCTAAATGAAAAACCTACTTAACAGAACAATGTCCAACTTTTATTCCAATATTTTACAATTGAATTTTATTCATTTCAAGTAAAGAAAAGCTCTTCTTGGAACTTGCCTTTTGTTCCAATTATTTCAGCCTGTTTTCAATATCTTAGCCTTGTTTGGGGAAAAAAAACCCAGAAGGATTTCCTGTTTGTATGGCTATGGACACATCTAGCCTGGAGCATCACTGAATAGCTGTGAAAATATTGTAACCCTGAACACTAAATAGCCTGAGGGTGAGATAATGCGTATTCTTTTCTATCAAATGTCTTAAACTATGAGTCCAGAGTTTATCTTTACAAGGATACGTTTGCAGCGTTAGTGTCATAACACGAGCTCCCCTGCAGTGCATGGATCACTTGATATGTAAATAAAAAATGCTAAAGTGCTCAGATTTCAGTGAAAATCATACATATGTATATTGTGATCAGCATTAAACTTTAATAAGCTTACATAATGATTCTTATTAATAAACCAAAATGCTGTTTGTGGTGTAAATCATTATGCATGACCAAAAACTGTGGTATCAAGGATAAGAAGGCTTCAACTCTATGCAGTGATGGAAAAAAATTCTATTTATGAACTACAGTGAGCAATCAATGTGATTAATCATTAGCTTTAGTGGGGAAATTGGACTCATCCAAATTCAAACATGCCCAAAGGATTTGATTGAACAGACTAATTGTCTTTTAGTGGAATTAATTAATTACACATTCATTGGGGACTGGATCACACGCACAACATGAGGGATTTTGGTTTGCTTCAGTAAGATGACACTGGTTACGAGGCCTTGGAGAAACATTCTCTTTTGAAGCTGCACTCTTGCAGAGGATGGGGCGGAATCAATTCTGTTCAATTTGCTTTGAAGGGGAAATGGCTTCCTCATCTCGCAGAGTCCATCGCAGCTCAGTGGGACACAAAGACTTGTCCCTATTTACTCTTTGTTATGAAACCAAAAGCTGGCAATTTGCATTTTTTGAGGCACTTTTAACAATGTCTGATTACCTGGCTTTTTTTTTTTTTTTTTTTTTTTGTACACGCAGAGACAAAATGGGAAAACATCTACAGAAAAACTCTTTCATCTAACTTCACACTGCGATTACTGGCATTGATGATACCCCCTAACCATGTCAAGATTGTGCATTCCCTGCGTATATGTCCTTGTATACAATTTCAATGTTAAATTTCACTTCCCCTCTGTCTTGCAGCCTCTGCGACCTTTTCCTCCCTGTTTTGCAAGATCTTGTAATAAGGATGGGGGGGCCTGGTAGAGGCTGTCGCCCGCACCTTGATTTCATGGGTCATCGTTTCTGGGGTTTGCTCACCTTGCCCATGCAATAGACTCCAAATGAGATTTTAAGTCTTCTCATCCTTCTACCACCAGCTCTCAGTTGGGTCTATTGCATGTAATGTGCGGCAGGGAAACTGGATTACCTGTCCAAATCTTCACGGCTGCTGGCAGGAGTGTGTGATGCCAGTTGTTATCCCGTAGACGGGAGCGTGACAAAAGGACCGATAGGTGACGATACTGACACGTGCTTTACACTAAATTTGTGATTTAGCTGGCAGCTTCGCCTTCACACAGGCAAAACAAGACCATGAAGTGAGCATGTACTCTCAATCGTAGCATCTATTTATTTGCAAACAGGAAAGAGTACAGACGATGAGGAAAACATATGGCAAAAGAACATAAATAACATGCAAGTGAAGAGCTAAATATGCCAAATTAAATTAATAATAAAACACATATCAGTAAGCAAAGAATGTTTTGATTTTGGCAGCCCGTGAGATGACCTACGTTCCTGTAGGAGTATTAATACTTTATTAATGAATTACCTCATCATTAGAGCACCACCTCCTTTATGTTTAGGATTTGTTAGTGCCAGGAGGGAGCACTAACCCTTGTTCAATGTAATCAATGAATCAGTCTCACAATCGTAAGTTCTTGTCCCAAACAGTGACCTCTGTTTACTGCAGCTCAAAGAAACCAAACCAAACACTTTTAGGATAATTGAAGACATTTATTAATAGCTTAACGTCTTGAGGATACATGATAAAGCATATATAATATAATATATACAGTAGGGGTGTGCCTGAATACAAATACATTACTCGGCAAAGCACAAATAGTGTGTTTTTTTACGAATATTTGTTTCATACAAATATTTTAAAAAATATTTGTTAGAGGTCTGTCTGCAATGAGTCGATGAGTAAAGTTTTAGCTCAGTAGTCAGCGCAGTCGTCTATGATCTGGGAGACTCAAAAGCTAAAAGCGTAATAAAAACAAAAACAGGATTTTTAACCCTCTTTCCACTTTTATTCGAATACAAATACAAATAATTTTGCTGCCTCAACAAATACAGATACAAATACAAATACTGGGCTTTCTGCACATCCCTAATATACAGATAATATACAGTAAATAATAAATTAAAAGAAAGTAAAATAAATAAATAAATAAATAAGGCCTAAGAATGATAAATAAAAAAATAATGAAGAAAATGATTCAGCAAGAGTGGCTCGAAGTGCGTGACTCGAGGCTTAACGTGTTGTACTAAGGGTTTAAGTTGCAGATTCAGGCTTTTGGTTGGTTTGCAGTAACTTAAATTGGGTGTCGAACAAAGTTTAGTCTGACTACGCTGAAGTCTTCAGCGGCATCTACTTCAAAATAAAAATACTGTACGTGTTTACTTCAAATTAAATTACTATACGTGGAAATACGAGACTTAATGTTACTAAGTTCTTGTATTTACATGACAAATAAAATGATATAAGTTATGTAATGATTAGACATTTCATTTAAATGAATTTCAGGTTTGCCTTAGATTTGCAAAGGGCGCCACAAAGTCCTCAGGAATGTGGATTAGTTTATGGCTTTGGTGATAAGAAAGTCTGTCTTCCATCTATAAGGTGGGAGTTGTTTTACTCCAGTCCATTTGGCCTTTAAGGGTCATTTCATGCTTTTAGTTTGTGTCATAATTCGATTTATCGAAATGGTTTATGAGGAGACCTCTTTTTGTTATCAATTGTTTTTATTCCAAAGAAAAAACATAACAGAATTTGTTACAATAGCAACACAAAATAACAAAGTATAATAATATATCCCACTATAACGTGAAGGGGGCAACAGTTTTGAAACATTCCAGTTAAGTCCGATAGTGAGGAGACCTCTTTCTGAGTCTGTTGACCATCACTGATCAAACCCCAACTTAGAAGGTTATAAAGGTCAGTTCTGCAGGCCGAGGGTCCACTCTTACAAACTTAGAGAATCCAGGGAGTCTGTCTCTTATTTTCCTTAAGAATCAAAATTAGTTAACACAATTAAAGAACAAGCAGTTGTCCTTCTACGTTCCTGCTGTACGCTAATGCACCAGATTCCATAAGGTTTGACATCTTGAGTCAGTCTTATGTATTATGTGTGTGTTTTTAATCACAGCAGTGGGTTCGAGTGACTTTCACCCACGCAAGATTAACAGGATTCACACAATGAGATGAATTACTGTTATCATGCTATATTACCATCATTCCTGATGCCTGATGGTTTAATATCATCTATAATAAACCAATGACATATATAGACTTTAAATTAAAGTACCTGGGTCTGACCTTTTGTAACACTAATGAGCAAATAATTCACCATTCAACCCTTCAGCTCTGTTGGATACTTTCATTTTTCATTTCAGGCATTTAACTTAAAAAAAAAATCCAATGACTCTTCTAAACAGCAGAAGTCACAGCTCTCAGAAATAAAGTAGATGTGGGTGGTACAATAAGGTATTCGCACATCTGTCCTTGTATTTTAAACTCATTGTTAAGTTAAGAATTGTAGTTCATTGGAAACAGCAGTTTCACAAAACAATCCCAAATTAATGTTTACCTACTTCTTTCCTGAGTTTTCACCGTCATGGATTTGTTTAACAGCGGCGTTACCATGTCAACAGATCAATCTCTATGATAATTTCGAACACTCTATCTACCGATAAAGGGTATGTGATACAGTTGAAAGTTCTGGAGTAAGCAAGTAAGATGACCTTGAGTTGGGATTGTTTTTGTTTGAACCTTTTGTTAATGATATTATTATTATTACACTAGACTATATTTTAATGCATAAATAATTCAGGGATGGTTGGTGCTCTGCTGGCAGGAAGTATTATATAAATTAATATAAAAATATATGAATAAAAATAAAGCATTTGCCTCTCTCAGCCCTTTGTGCTGTTTTGTAATGAACTGGAGTAGTGACGCTACAAAAACTCCAAAAGATCCTAAACTAAGGCCCCAGTTTACCAAATAGTTTCTTATGCTGACTTTTTTTTGGCAAACAAGCCTTCATCAGAGCATCGTTTGCACAGCAGCATAAGAGTAGAATAGTAAACTGAGGCCATGATATTGAGTTTTTGGAGTGCTGCAATCTCATTTCAGAAGTTGTTGTCACAATAGCACCCTATTGACTGTTCGCTAACAAATTATAACTTAGTAACCACAACGAGCCACAGCAGGTCTGTCAAGCTTCAGATTTCCCCACATGCCAAAGCAAGTGTGTGTGGAGCTGTAGAAAGAGCAATAAAAAAGTTTGGAGTGTGGTGTCTGTTTTTAGAGCCTTTCCAAAAACCAAAAACTAAAAAAAAAAAACAAAAAGAAAGTGTAAGGAATGGATTAAACAGTGTGTTAATCTGCTCTAAAGTAGCTGCAAATGTTACCATGTCTGGTTTACTAACCAAATGTTACTTGCAAGGCCAATGAGGACGTCATTTACTCACTAGCTTAGATTGTGAGGTGAAGGGTTAAGTAAAAAAAATAGTTCACAACTAGCACATTGTCTACATCTACACAGCACATTTCCACAGTGTGTGGAAGCAGGTCCTAGATGTTATCAGAGTTTAGGATAATGTTAGTTGCTCTGTCCTGCTCTTTATTGGATTAGGTGAAATTTACTCCAGCAACCCCAGCCAGCATGATCTGAGATAGCAACACATTGAGTAGTCCTTAGTCCACATCCTAAAAGCTTTTTCTATTGGATCCTTAAACATGAAAACATACTGTTTGAAAAGACAATCAAATACGTAAGCTAAGCAGCCAAATATGGCACTTTCCATATTATGCTTATAATACTAAGACTAACTCTTTACATTGCAATACAAGAGCAATGTTTCCAATAAGACTGTTCAACTCCTCCTGAATTGACTGGATAGTTTTTTGTTTTTATATTTTGATGAGCTCTTGACAATTTGAATTTCCCTTCGGGGATCAATGAAGTAATATCTATCTATCTATTTATGTCTTGTACGTGGATCATCAACTGGTGATGATGCTACGCTTTCTTCTTTAATTACAATAATTATCTAGCTAGCTACAGGTGATTAAAATCTGCCAGCAACAGTTGTCAGTTCATCTGACAAAACTGATGATCACTGACCAGAAATGAGAAGCCTGCTTTTGTCCACCTTTGTCTGAAATCAAGAACCCACTGTTTCAAATATTACAAAGAATTTTGATGGTCAATTTCGACTGTTATCATTTTAAACAGTAAATGCTCGGTTGGAGTAGCTGAAAGGATGAACTCTCGTGAGGTTAGGGTTGGATTAAGGTTAAGGTTGGGGTTAAAATCATCCCCTCAGTAGCACCAACCAATTTAAATTGTGTATGTGCCGTGCAAGAACAGTCATAGCAACAGTAACTAAGGGGCGAGGCTTAGAAAATTCACCCAAAGGAAGCACATCTGTCATTCATGTGATTGTTGCTCTTAATTGTTGATTTGCAGACACAGACGTTTATATTCATGAGTCCTTGTAGCTCTTCACCTGCCCTGCCAATAATTGTTTATGGGCGACGTAAAAAGCCATTTTTGATGGAAAAATTGCCCTTTTAGCTCAACCAGCAGGTCATCAACACTGTGACAAGTATGCAGAGACCCACTCTCTCTGTGACTCTGCTCAGCTTTCCCTAATCTGCTCTCCTAATTACAATAATACCCCACAGCACTATCATTTCACAAAGCCATAATTTGCTGTAACGGTCTGACAGCACATTAGCATCATGCTTACTTTCTCTCAAAATAAGATATTTGCACTGGATGATGAATCCATGTGGTGTAGGGCTTATGAGTGTGATGGGAGAGATGAGCAATCTGGTTTGGCAATTAGACCAAGAGCCAACATGACTCTCTTGATATTAACACAATTTGAGAAACATCATTACACACAATTAGTATGAGTGGATATTGGAACGATACAAAGCAGTGAAACGGTTTTGGTTGAAAGCACAACTGCTGTAGGTCATGCGGGCTATACAACATACTGTGAGTGAAAACTTTTATATATATATTGTGTGGAATAGAATAGAATTGAATACAAGGTGATACAATGCAATGCATACAGACGAATAAGTACATCTAACACGATGCTGTGGGTATGAAAAAGGAAATATACTGAAGTGCAAAACAGCAACAACTAGCCTACAAGATGACAGATAGATGGAGGCTTAATGGAAAAAAATAACTCCCATTCATTGTAACTTTATATCTCTGTCAGGTGATAAATAGTTGTAGAAATGCTGGGGAAGAAACAGGAATAATTACAGCAGGATTCAGAGCAGCCAGAGAGACAGTTGTGGCACAGATGCAGAAAGTATTAGAGACTAGAGAATAAAATCCTTTAAAATATACAGCAGAGGATGAAAGCATTATAGCTAGGTAGAGAGAACAACACACCTGTGTTTATTGGAGGCTTTTGATTATTTTTCTTTGTGTTTGTCGCTAATCCGCTCGACAGTGTAGCTCTGCAGCATTAGCATATGGCTGAAAGTGTACACCCTGAGTGTAGGATCTGATATTTAAAAGGTGCTGAAAGCAAAATAACTTCATTTATACAAAGTAAAATCCCCAACTTCTGCAAAGGAATATTAACCACTATAAAAACAATGCTAATATAATCTTACATATTTTTCGATTTCGTTGCAGAATGTGTGAACTGACAGATATGTACACATATCTTGCAATTACAAGGGTCTATCCTGCGATTGCAACGGTTATGAGATATGGAGGGTTAAAGAGGACATAAGGCTCTACTGGAATATCTTTGCATGTTATACCGACCCTTTTATGCAGCACCTCAGTTCAGCCTCTGTCTGAAACAGGCGGTTTTAGCTCCTGTCTCTCCCAGCCCCCTTGGCAGACTTCCAGCGGCTCAGGAGGCTACGTAAACAAACAGTAGTAGGTATTTCACTTCTTTTTCTCATTCTTTACTCAAAACATAAACTTCTCCCGATGGGCGTGTTCGACAATCTGATGTCAGTTCAAAGAGGAAGTGGAGGCAACTTTGCAAATGAAGCATTCGGAGCAAGTCGATACCCCCTGAATTTAAACTTGAAGGCATCATTTTCACTTATGTTCATCTCATGTTTTGTAACTTTTACCATAACAGTATATAAATGACAGAAAATTACAAAAAGCATGTTATGTCCCAGATAGTAAAACTGACTCATGGTGCACTTCTCATTCAATATGTAGTGTAATATCAAAATCCTGTCACATTCTTAAATGCAATTTTCTAGGACAAGTAGACTTCAGGCAGAACCCTCTAATACTGAGAACTCGTTTTTTATTTGGAACAGGAAGAATAAAAGGAGGCAAACAAGAAAAATGAGAGATGTGCATTACATTAAAACAGAGGAGACACAGCTAAAAATCTTAAGTAAAAGACATAATCATTCATGAATAAGACTACAAATGCCTTAAAATGGATTAAAGTGTTTTAGTGTATGATATGGTGTAAAAGTCATACTTTATGTATATAAAGTTCAATCTGAAGCTAAGGCTTTATAGAAAGCAATGGTTTTCTTGATAATAGTTTAGTCGTACTTTGTTTTGATACAAAGAGAAAAACAATCCATTCATTACTGAAGGAAATTATGATATAAGGCACAATCAATTCAGCAACATGTTTTTAATTTGTACACTACAACATCTGGTAACATTAAAATCCCCCCTCTCAGCTCAGAAATTTGTTTTCCTTCATGTTACCTCAGTTGGATGTTTTGCTTCACTGTGCAGAATGATGTATGTGCAGTTTGACACTAGAAAGTTTCTTTGTGTATAACTTAAAACTAAGTTTAAAACATGGGCATTACAAGCGGTATTTATGACACCACAACTAGTTTGGAGCCAATCCTGGTCCAGTATGCAACTTACTTAAACCTCCCATATACTGAGAATGGACTTGAAGTAGGAGACATCCTGTGTGCAGCAGTTAAACTGTTAAAATAAAAAATATCTGCATAGATTCTGGACTTTTCAATGAGAGAGAAGCAGTAGATGTTCTTTTAAGGATGTATTTGTTTGTCTACTAACTTCTGCTGATGCTTTCTGGCCTTGTTGCTGCTATCCTTCTGTCTGGTGTCCTTCTTTTTGACCTTCCTCTTATCTATTTTCTGCTCCCAAATTTTCTTCTACTGTGTCTGAGCTCGCTGTCATCATTGTGTGAGTGTGAGTGATGCAGAACAAAAGTTATAAACATACACAAACCCGACCTGAGAGATCTGTTGCGGACAATAAGCGTGACGTGGCCGGCCTCTGTTCCATTAGCCTCTGTAACTCAATGCAATCTGTCGTTCAGTATTTCTTTCATCAGTTTTTCTGAAAAAAAAAAAAAATCATTTTCATACTCTGGGACAAATTAGTATTGACTGCAGCACTTTATTTTAGAAGTTGAAACCTTCAATTTTAACACGGTTAAACAACCATAAATTGTTTTGCATACAAAAAAGGCTCTGCTAAAAAATTTACCAGCGAGGCAGCACAGGTACTTATGTCATTATCACTCCATCCATATCTGTTCATTATTCTTGTGTCAAAAGTCAATTTTCCAACCTTCCAACCATTTCTCAATGAACAATGTTTTGTCAGCTAGTTATTTTTGACGAAAAACTCAGCTAGGCACTTCTTCTAAGGTTACGATATACGTATGTTCTTAAACTCATAACTCTAAAATAAAATAAAACCCTTCATGTGTACTGTGTTAACTCTCTTTTTAAACTGAGGATGTTTTTCCTCCAAAACCAACAACTATTTTCTCAACTGAAAATATCTCTCTTTTGCCTCAAACAAACATATGCATCCACCCACGTGCAAGGTCGTAGCTCATTGTAGTCCGCTCTTTCTCAAACAACCCGAGGTTGTCTGCAAATTAAATCATTGACTTGCTTCCCTTACTACAGACAATAAAAGCTGCCAGAATGAGAAAAGACCTTAGAATGAAAGTGAAGATCGGTCATGGAAAAACCCATTTCGAGTGGCTCCGTGACACAGCGTCTACGCGGAGGAGAGAGCGTGTTTAAAAAGGCAATAAAGTTGCTTACTGTGGATGCTGACTAACGAGATGAGAAAAAAGAAAAGATCAGAGCGTGTCTCATCTTTCTTCTTGTGACAATTAGAAGTTGGTGTGTAACAGTCTGCAGGCAGTAGCTCCCCTCCCCTCCGTGCAAGAAAAGCACCGGCTGCTCAACAAATGAATGATGCGGATGTTACACGATGGTTATTCTCTCGCTCACTAAGACATGAATAAACGCTCCCCGGAGGCACAGCGGGATGTCCGTCTATGATAGACCAGGGGGTGAACCAAGTAGCGACCTGCAGATCAATTTCCCAGCATTCACACGGGCAGAGCCAAAACCCCGAGGCTCCACCGGCTCATCCTCCCCATCCATCTTTAGATTAATAATCTATAACGTAATCCATCATTTTACATAGATTAGATCTGGCTCTGAAGGAATCCCTGAAGAAATAAACAGTCCAGTGCTCTAAGATGTGTGTGTTTTTGTTTGCAGAACTTGTAGTGATACTACTAAAAATTAAAACACAGAGAGGGTGTGGAGCTGCAGAACGGTGCATTAGATATTTTTGTAGCGTTTTTCTCTTCCATTGTGAAAGAATGATGACAGGAGGATGCTGTGAACCTTCAGGGCAGTAACAGCAAGGATTAAAATATGAAAGCAATACATATTTTATATAATCGGACAGGTAGTACATTGCTTTTTATGAATTTAAGTTTTGGAAACAAATCATGTTTAAGGGTACGTGCAGCTTCACTTATCTTCACAAACAAAAGGATCTGCTGTCTCATTCCAGCATTCACGCACCTGATATACAATTTTACTCATACGTAAAATTGGCGTTTTATTTTTTTTCTTTAAATCACACACATCTAAATCTGCCTTGTCGAGGATAACATCTGTTTCGGGTAGCTTCTTTGAATGTTTCTGAGATCTGAAACTACTCGGCTTTTATATTATTCCTACTGAACCATAACCTTAAGGGTTTTTTTTGGTTTTTTTAGTAGTGTTTGATGTGAAAAGTTGAAATGTGGAATTATTGGATCAAGTCCTAACATTTACAGAACTCTCTGTCTTACTGTAGCAGAGAGTCACTGATATTCACGCTTTCTCACAAAAGATCAGCAGCACATGCGTGACCCAGTAACCACAGCTCACACTGGTCACACTGGGAGCTTTGGGCTGAGGTTGACCTGGTATGTGAATCTAAAAGAGGAAGTAGAGGTTGGTGATTTTCTAACTGGTGCTTGTGAAGTCGATTAAGACTGATTACACTACCTTACACTTAAAAGATAAATGCCTGGTTACTATAATTAAGTCAAAGTCAGAGGTGGTTCCTTCAGTGACCGCTGACGTCTTACAGCAGCAGATTCTCACTGAGAGATAAAAGATACAAGCAAACATGATAAAAAAAACACTTCAAAAAATGATTATACATTTTTGATGAAGTGCCCCTTTAAAGCTTAATTTCTGTCACCCTTAGAGACCTCAAGTATTAAGTCAAAGGCACTGAATAATTAAGTACCTTTCATGCAGATCATTAAGAGTATCCTGATATGATTGCTTTTAAAAATAACATTTAAAAAAATGACTAAATGCACCCTTGTGTATATAAACTGGTGATAGGGATACTGAAGGTTTACTTCACATCATGACTTATGTTTTAAACGCTTCACAAGCACTTTGCTGTGTCAAATTAAAGAGGATGTCGATTATATTCTTGTTTCTTTTAAAGGTGATGATTCATTCTATCTAAACTACTTTTGATTATTTTACTTACAAGTTCTGTTTATTTGCAGCAACAGCCTGAAGATTCTCTGCATATTTTTCATGTACGATCACTCATGGATATAATAAACACATACTACCCTTCAAAAAAAGAAAAAAAAACAGGTTAATTATTTATAAAAGATGAAACGCTGTATGATGGTTCAGCCTGCTAAAGCCAACATGTGTCTGAATGTTAGAATATCCTTTAAGAAATGGATACAAAGGTTTATAATCCCCTACAATCCCATTACAGCTCATTGTTTATAGTTCAGCTACTCAAGCAGAAGAATTACTGTAGATATTGAAAGTCATTGTATACCACAGTCATGGAGGAACAGTTGATTGTAATTGGATAGGGGGCTATGCATTAATTATAGATAACTGCACAGCTCTGACATATGGTAGCAGCTTCATCACTGTTTGCCAATAACAACCGACAGGAGAAGCACAACTTCTCCTGTTAGTTGTCAGAAATAATGTTCACTCCAAATGTTGACAGAGAAAGTAGACTAAAGACGGTATAAGCAGGATAAACTACTCCGACCTGTGCGGTTGTAAAAGATAATGGACTTTACTGAGGCGAAACCTTCTCCACTTTATTTTAGGGTTAATTAACCTTAGCCTCATGTGATATTTTTATGCAAACTGTGTAATTTTTAGTGGATTATCCTACAAGGCCTCATACATAAAAGAACAAATCAAGGCCTCATTTCCCCAAAAGCATCTTGAGGCGAAGACGATTGTAAAATCCATTTTACTAACCTTCTTAAGTTTAAGAGGTGTTTCCCCAAAAGCATCATAAGTGAAGACGCTTTTAGAAATGATGGAAGATTAATGAGTGACACCTAAACACAGGAGGCTGAGAGTGTCTTAAGAAGCCCCATGAAGCTCGTTGTTTTTTGTAGATTTTTACGTTTGTGTCATCGTCGTCCCCCTCGCTGTCTTTTTGAATAATATATTCATCTCTTCTGGCTGAAATGCTGCTTGTATGTTTGCGTGTGTTGTTTTGCCTCACGCTTCCATACAAGCAAGTCTATTACAGAAAAGATGACAGAGTGACACATATTTATGATATTTATAGGAACTTCCACTACCTCATTTTTTAGTTTTAATCTGATTTTCAGAGTACAGTCTGCCTCCAGCAGCAGCTAAATCAATCAAAGTTTAAGAAATTAAACTGGCTTCCACCCAGGAACATAAAATATAAAGACTGTAGACTTTTTTTTTTACTGCACATTCAGCTTGATTTTCATATTGAACCATTTCAAGGTCAGTTTAAAACATTTATTTGTGTAGTTTACAACAGTTGCGCTTATGATGTGTGTATTTTCATTATATAGCACAGCCAATTCAGACAATTAAATATGCAAAGTCACTTTAAAACGTATTCATCATCCCCTTCAGTCCCGGGTAATTTGCTAGTGCTTTCTGTAACGACACATACGAACTGCAAAACTCTGATCTCCCAGCTTTACGGTTAAGGATGGGTTAAGTTTAGGCGACTTCAACTATTCGGTTAAGCGCAGGGAAAGATCTCAAAGGTTACAGTACAAAGTTAAATGGTTAAAGAACCCAGCACTGCCTGTTTGTTTGAAGGAAATAGGATAAGAGTTGCAATCAATGGTGTTGTCACACACTTTGAGGCACTCAGATTGCCTAAATTCCCCTCTGGATGACTGATGTGAAACCTATCTGGTCATGCCAAGTGCCCCCAAATAAAAAAGGAAAACATTTCCAAAAGTATATAGAAAGTTTGAACCAGTATTATTCCATGGTTGTTTACACGGTTGGCCAAGGGCTTGAGGGAAGCTATCCATGCTGACTGTGTATCTCGCCAATAACTTCCCCCCCCTGTGTTTAAGTTTAATTTGGGGATAGTCAAGGTTAGGAAGGAGGCCATGGACTTGGTATCTAACAATCCCAGCCAAAGAAGGGTGATTTATACACAGCCTGAGAGAAAACACTGTCTGGAGGGCCAATCTCTGCATAAAATCAACTCTAAAATCTGCATATGCAATGCATCTGTTTTTAAATTGGTCAGAAGTTTGATCTCAGTTTTTTTTTTTTAATACAGAAAGTTCATGAATATGTAGATTACAACATACGCTAAAATCTAGAACGAGATCCCATATTACATTAGAGCAATAACCTCTATTACACACTTCAAACAGGCATATAAACACTATCTGATGGAAGCACACACACCTGCAATCACTGATCCAACTCACATACACCGTCTTACTCACTCCACTTAAGTCCTCTCCTCTGTAGTGTCTCCATAGATGTTTATGTTTATGATTGTTTCTGTTTTTATATTCTGATATGTTTCTGTCTTTTATGTGCTGCAGAACAGAGTCAGGCCAGTTTAAATGTAATACATTTTAACATCTGTAATTCCATCTTTAGACAAGTTTTTTGTGTATTTTCCTGCTTTTGAGATTTCAAAGACGTCCATGAAGCTGAACCAGACTAAGCTCACTCCCCAGTAGACCTTCTGCTACTACCTGCAAAAAATTAGTTTCTATAACTCCAGGAATCTAAAAAAAATAAGTCTAGGTCAGGTTCACCTACATGTTCCTGTGTACTGTGTGTACTGTGAAAGCACTTGTACCTGTAGCCTCTGGGATCAAGTCTCCCCATCGCAGCTTTAATGCATTTTTCAAGTATTATTCAAGGAAAAAGGGGCCGTCTCCCTTATTTTGGCCACTTTATCTGGAGACTGCTACATTAATAATCAAGGTACGGTCATACTAAACCATAGATAAGCATTAATAAATTATTTATACCACAAAGTAGTGCCCTGTATTTTAAGCTGGGTATACACTGTGAGATTTTGGGTTGTCTCAGACGAAAGATGACCAACATGAAAGAAACGTGATGAAATCTTTGGTCGTTGCTCCAAAATCGGTGGTGCTACGTCGCACTGTGAGAGAGGTTCAAACCTATCTTTGCAACCAAAGATAGTCTGGGACAAATTTCTGACAGTGTCAAAACATCTCACAATGTGACTGCTGCTACAACCTACGTCTACAAGGCAACCAATGGGAATCCAACAAGGAAGAAAATCTTGTGGCAGCAGAAGTCTTGTTTGTATGATTTGTCCTCCAGCTGTTATCATGACCTCGCCAAGAAGGACGTAGCACGGAAAGCTCGATTCTTGCTTAACTTCATTGCTTACCACTATAGCGGCACAGATGGATGACGCACGCTGATGACGTTTTCTTGTATATTGACTTGTGTCGTAGCCTAAAGTTCAGTAGGTGTGACCATCATACAGTCTACATACATTAAACTTGATGTTGTACCCAAGTTTATTAGAGCCATGTTGCACAGTGTGTCTTGCAATAAACTTAAAAGATTGTGAAATTTAAGCAATCTGTAGGCACCATTAGGGAGTGGTGGTGTGAATCTTTAATTTCGGTGTAACATTCCTCTTAATCAGATATTACTTGCATGTATGAATTTTAATTTATATATAAATTAGCTGCAATTAAGGTTTTAAATTAAATATTTAATTTAGCAGCGGTAGCAATTTTCCAGATGTGTGGTGCACACTGCTGCCAAATAGAAAACAGATAAACAGCGCTTATGTTCTATGAGACATCAATTTTTAAATGTTTTTAACATGGTGAACATCTGCTATCAGTTACATTTGGACATATTGCATCTCCAGATCCCTGAACTGACATAAATCAGAATTTTAGTTGAAAGGAAATGGACGTTCAAGTCTTTAACATTCCTTCTGTGTCCTCAGGGGTAATATATATGTCTTGTTTTGGACTTTTTGTCTCAGAATTTGATTTGAGCCAGAAGTTTGCTCATCTTTTGATGTGTTATTCCTGTTGAACTTAAATAGTGAAGAGAGAAAAGTGTCTTTCCATCTCTGGTATTTTGACAAGTCCAAATCCCTGCAATCACTTCCAAGTGATCGCTAATCTGTGAAGCTGCTTAATAAGGAGTTCCATTATAAGTTGTAAGAGCTTCAATGTTCATATTCATAAGGATAAGGGATATATTCTGTACATGTCAGACAGTCTGACAGTAATTAATGTATGTCTCATATTCACAGCATTCAGTTCTTCAACAATGTGACACCAAATATTCCTTTTTAATTTCCTTGCTGAGTAGGTATGAGAGCTTTCAAATTCAAATGAAAACATTTTACTCTCTGGACATACTGCAGTTGTCATTTTCTTCAGGATAAAAAAAAAAAGCCTTATCAGCCCAATAAAAACAATTCATCATTCAGCTGACACTCCCTGCAGTTCAGTGACAGAGGATCCTCTTTCAGTTGTGGTCAATGGCGGGGGTGCCCTCTCTCTCCCACAGATCTTCCATTATTTATTCAAGGTAGCCTGTTGTGAGCAGTGGATATGCTGGCAGGGCTCTCTCTCGCTGAGGCAGGCTGATAAATAGACCTTATCCAGTGCTCGATCAGACATCAGGTGAGCTCCCACCCTTGGCCATCCTTCTGCATTTTTTCCATGGGAGACCACCTGAGTGTGCACCATTTATCTTCGCCGTCTCTACATAAGGATCAAACGGCAGCTCGTATCAAGCCCACATTCTTTTAAGTTCTTCATATTTCTCACTGCCTCCTCTAATGAAACTATTATTAATTAATGAGGTTGCGATGTGGTTGCAAATATTGTGTAAAAACTATGCAACTCTTGCAGTGTTTGTTTAAAAAAATAGAGTTGTACGTGTCTTGAAAGAACATGGCATGAAGGAATCTGATGTGAATCTATGTGCTAATGAAGTTGTTTCCCGATGTAGATTGTTGGTGGTGTTTTGGAAGGGAGAATGTGTATTTCTACAGCACCGCTATAATCAGAGCTCCAGTTTTAAGTCACCATTCCCTGAACGTCAGCGACCGCGCCGCCATCCTGTTCTCCCCGAATAACTCTGACATGTCGTCACACTGCTGCGCTCTGTCACACAGACAGGCGAGTGAAACAGTCCTCTGAGCTCTGCGTGTGAGAGTACTTTTTAGTTTTCCTTGGTTTTGATTTTGTCAAAAGGGCAGCCGTAATTGAATTTTTTCAATGAGAACAGCTTACAGTATCTTGTAAGACTCGGATGAAGTGGTGCATTCCCTCATGGATCCACGTCTTATTTAATCACTTCCTTTTTTAAGACGTAGACTTAAAACATATGATCTTTTATGAAATTTTGTATTTGGCGACTCTTTAAAATGCTACTATACTCTTAATAAAAAGAAAATAAACAGCGCTCAAGTTTGCATACACATATAAAGTGCATGGACAAGCTGTGCAGGTGTGTCATGGTGTAACGTGCAAGAAAAACGTTCATGTGGCACAGCTGTTTGGCATTGGCAGTCTGCTCGGTGCAAGTGGGGGGGCGGGGTGGAGGTTAGGACAGCTACAGTCCTGCTGTTCCTGAGTCTGTTCATGTGTGTGTGTGTGTGTGTGTGTGTGTGTGTGTGTTCTCTCAGTGTTTAAATCATTTTTTTCATCGTAGTACCATAATGTGAAACCATGTCAAGTGGTGAGGTTTGATAAAAATCAAAGATCAATTATCAATAAAGAATTTAACCATTACAGGACTTAATTAAAGCTGTAAACATTTTCTTTATGACAACATACATCGATGGTTATGAGGTCGACTTTATGACTCATATGTTACAGGGTTCATTTTATGGCTAAATGGCTCTCAGCAAAAATAAATCATGTTTCATTAGTTGACGCTCAGACTACAACACCCTGTGTTCAGATCTTGAGCAGTGAGTCACCGAGATGTATTTTCTGGTCTCCACATTGTGCCGTGCTCTCTGGCAGAGTCTGCTGCACATATTAAAACCAGTTATTTCTCCTCTCTTCAATCACAGAGCACAATCTACAAGTGCAGTTATAATATAAGGGCCTACCCAGTCACAGTAGTTAATGGACAAAATCAAAGTTTGGATCAATTCCTCATCATAAAAAAAAAACACAGGGGCGAGAAAGTGTAAATATAGAACACTGGAACTGGCCGTGCACGTTTGCTGATGGAGGATAAAAAAAAAGACTGGATACATGGATTAAAAGATCAGTTCAACAAAAAACTGCTCTTATTGCTGATGCAGAACGTTTAGGTTTCGAGGCTTTACCCACTGCATACTGATTCCCTAAAGAAGAGCCAACTTAAGTAAGCTCAGGTCCTTTTAGTATAAGACCAGAATGCTGACACAGTCACAGTCCCAGTAAGACCCAGACCCGAGCCGATAAAGTTAGTACTTTTGAATATTAGATCCCTCTCTTGCAAGATGTTTTATATTAATGATTTTATTTCTGAACATGGTCTTAGCTTTTTATTTTTAACTGAAGCCTGGCTTTACTTCAACTGCTTCAGCTACTTTGATGGAGTCTTTTCCTCCTAATTTCACCATTTTTATACTCCAGTAGACAATAAAAGAGGGGGATGGATCACCATTATATTCTCTACTAGTTTTACCTGCACTCAGTGTTCTTTTGGGAAAATTTCTAACATTTGAATACTTAGTAATGATTATCACAGCACACCAGTCTGTACTCACTGTGACTCTCCGGTCACAGCAACTTCTGATCTGAGTTTTATGATTTTATGTCCGTTGTTCTTACCCATTATGATAAAATAATTTTACTTGGTGATTTTAATTTTCATGTCAACAACTACACTGATTCGATGGCTTTGGATTTCCTGGATCTTGTTGCTTGTCTAAGTCTTGTTCAGCATGTACAGAGTAGGGATGTGCAGAAAGCCCAGTATTTGTATTTGTATTTGTATTTGTTGAGGCAGCAAAATTATTTGTATTTGTATTCGAATAAAAGTGGAAAGAGGCTTAAAAATCCTGTTTTTGTTTTTATTACGCTTTTAATTTTAGAAAATTAAAGTGTTACAATAAGTGTTCATGAATAAACGACCTTATGACGGAGGTCCCCACACCAGGTCTTGAACTGGAGTCTCCCAGATCATGGACGACTGCGCTGACTACTGAACTAAAACTTCACTGTTCGCCTCATTGCAGGCAGACCTCTAACTAACAAATATTTTTTTATAATATTTGTATGACACAAATATTCATAAAAAATCCATTATTTGTGCTTTGCCGAATAAGGTATTTGTATTCAGGCACACCCCTAGTACAGAGTGCCTAGATATATACTTAATGATAACGTGGGGTATTGATGTTGATATTTCATCTATTGAGTCCATTTCTGATCATTTTTGTGTCTCTTTAACATCAAATGACTGTCGTTGTGAAGCGTAACATTGACAATGAACTTACTGACAGATTTTTACCTCCCCTCCATCCACCACTGGCTTATTTGGCGACCTTGTTGGTGATTTTAATGATAAATTAAGATTCTCATTAGATACAGTTGTTCCTGCACAAATTTCAGAAATCACCACAGAAAATTGCTGCAATTTGTCAGATGAAAGGAAATTGTCTAAAAAGCTGAGAGATGATGGGGGGGAAGCAAACTACATGTTCACTTTGACATTTTTAAAGATCAAGTTATAATCTACAATAACGCAGTCAGGAAAGAGAGACAAGCCCATTTCTCAAAGATAATTTCAGAAAACCGCAATTTTTCCACAATTTACAGTCTTCTGAATCCATCACCTGCTCTCAGCCCTCATATTAACTCAACTCTTAAATGCAAAGAATTTGCTTCATTTTTTTAGAGCTAGAATTGTAAATGGAGACACTCAAACTCCCTGAGACATTTAAACTGCCCGTGGGCCTCCATCTATTAGGTCATCCTTTGATTTCTTGTCAGAAAATGCCATTTGTGAAGTAATTAGCAGGATGAAGTCTTCCACTTGTGCTTTAGACTCCGTCCCAAGCAAGCTGATTAAATCCTGTTTCCATAGCCTCTCCAAAGGAACAACAAATATACTAAACTCCTCTCTTAATTCAGACATCCTCCCCGTAGCTTTTGAAGACTTTAATGGTAAAACCTCTCCTCAAGAAATCCAAACTTGATTACTCTGAGTTTAACTATTGCAGACCATTTCTAATCTACCTTTCCTTGGTAACATTTTAGAGAAAATTGTTTTTAATCAGCTGCTGGTTCGTCCAACCAAGAACAGCATTTTAGAAAAGCAAACCACAGTACAGAGACAGTTGTGAATGACCAGAGAATTATTGTGGATTCAAACAACGTGGCTGTCCTTCTTCTCTTAGACCTCAGTGCAGCGTTCAATACAATCGACCACAGAACTTTAATTGACAGACTTGAGGAATGGGTGAGTCTCTCTGACTGTGTTTTAGCTTGGTTTCAGTCTTATTCAACTTGTAGAGATTTCCTTTGTCAGCCTGTTTTATTTTTATTACATTACATTACATTATACTCCCACTTGGAGACATTATGAACTATTATTACGTCAATTATCATTTTTATGCTGATAATACACAATTGTACATCTCTGTATCCCCAAATGCACTGCATGCTCTAATTGCCTGACTGACTGACATTAATGTGTGTATGGATAAAATTAAATGAGAAAAGAATTGAAATTCTTCTAATAGGACCTAAGGGAGCAAAAGAAAAACTGATATCAATGCTTGGTGGTCTTAGCAAACAGATTAAAACACAAATCACAAACTCGGGAATGATTTCAGACTCAGATTTAAAGTTTAACTTTAAATTTTAACAAGGTCAGTCAAAAATCTCAGAAATATTGCCAAAGTCAGACCTTTTTTTAGCCCAGAAAGATGCTAAATGGCTTATTCACACTGTTATTATTAGCGTTTTAGACTATTGTAATTCCCCTTTTTACTGGATTACCTAAAAAGTCTGTAAGAAAACTTCAGCTGGTTCAAAATGCTGCAGCCAGAGACTTAATTAAAAGAAAGAAAATGGATCACATCACCTTGCTTAAGACGCTGCACCGGCTACCTGTATCTTTCAGAATTGATTTTAAAGTTCTTTTACTTGTTTACAAAGCTGTAAACAACTTTGCTCCCCCCCTACATCAGAGATTTTCTTTCATTTTATGTTCCAGCCAGATCACTAAGGTCCTCCACTGCTTATGTTTCTCCATAAAAGTACTAATGAGGCTGCATTCTCTTTTTATGCCCCTAAACTGTGTAAAACACTGCTGCAGGATATTAGAATAACAAGCTCTTTCTGTATTTATAACAGGAACGTAAAGACCTTTTTATTCTGGCTTTCAATCTTATCATTTTTATCCTTGGTGTTTATTTTACTTTATTTTATTGACTTTTATTCATCTGTTTTCAACACTTTATTGTTTTGTTGTTGTAATTTTTAGCCTTGCTATTTATTGTTGTCTATTTTGCTTTTTTTATGTATTTATTTATGTATTTGTTTGTCTTTGTCTGTGTTGTTTTAATCCTGCTATGTGTGGAGCGTTTTGGGCTGCATGTCTGTATGAAAGGTGCTATATAAATAAAGTTGAGTTGAGTTGAGTTGAGTTGAGTTGAGTTGAAAATGCAGAAGTGTTTTTTTTCTGAGTCAGCTCTATGTTTTTCCACGATTTGTTGGCTTCTCTACACAGAAACTGTCCTAACCCGTATCGATGGCGATGCCAGTAAGATCAAAAGGGCAAATCAGATGTTTCTGCCAGAGCTTTGAGACAGACATGCTCTGCATAAAGCTGAGAATATTTTGTACTGTGACCATCTATCCATGAAGAATTTCTCCTTCTTCCCTCTGGCTTCTGCCTAAGATGAGGTTAAATAGATATAAACGTTTATTCAGTAAAAACTGAGTTTAATTGTCTTGTTGTGTGCATGTGGCATTTGCGCTGTGCAAACAATATCTTAATGAATCTTTTTTGCTAGTTTTTCTTTTTATTACTTGTTTACCTGTCATGTTTTATCTGCTGTCATTCAGTTCCAGGAACAAATTAAATCAATACCAAATTAATTGAATCGCAGCCATCCAAATACTACACAATGGAGGAGAATGTCATTTATGTTTGTGGTACTCCAAGCATTGAAAGATGACATTTTAGAAATTCAACAGAATCAATCGCCCGGTTATCCACAGACTTCTTCGTTAACTGTGAAGAATTTACTCATCAAATATTGCCACCAGTTTTCTTATTGAAGTGCAACTTCATTTTGGGGAATGTAATTTGTACGACATACAGTTTAATGATTAAAATTTACTTCTAGAATTTAATTTAACCTCTCAGCCACGTTATATTAACAGGGCTAATGTAGAAGCATTGGCTGCTGTTGCTGTTTTTGTGCTTAAAGCCATTCATTTATGATTTTACACCTATAAAGTCAGTGGCATGGTAACAGACATGACATATAGAGCTCACTGAACATCAGTGAAGTCGTATCCTGGGAAACCGTAAAGAAAAGTACTTTTTTGCTCAAGGTCACGCTATAAAACTTATGTAAGTGTGGAACCATGGGGTCAAAAGATGAGACCTCAAGAGTTTAAAAAATCAGCTCACAGCATTCTTGAGGGCTGAAGAGTAGTACTATACAGGAAAAGTTTCCTTTGTGTGATACAAGACTTGAATTCGCATTCAATATCCATGGTCAAGTATGTTTTTTACATGTATACCCTGAAGACCAAATAACTGTTATAGTGTGGCAGCATTGGAAAAGATACTACCTGAAGTGATATATTATTAGTCTCATTTCTATGGGCATCTTTACTACTGAAAATATGCAGGAATTTGTCTTTGTTGGCGCAGACATACCGACAGTTTAGTAAGGTTTATGATACCTGCTCCCAGTAAGTTAGCGTTCACTTCAGTTCGAGGTAGTGGGGTGTATTTCCAGAACCTGACACTCAACAACCCGCACTCCTTATACGGAATGTCCTGGCTCCAAACGGAGAAGATGGTGCCGACAATAAGCTGCAACTCTGGCCTTCGAACCGGCTCCAATGTAAACCAACAGGTGACGTCACACCTCGCTACATCCAGCTGTGTATACAGTTTATGAACGAAACACAATGTTTAACAATACACATAACATTAAATTACATCACATTACATCAAATCACACAAATTGGAATTTTATTGAAAATTTAGTATGGGGGTATTATTGTAGCAATATTATTTCAAACGAGTTGTTGTGAAACTGTCTAAATCAATGCGTGTGTAATCAGATTTGTAAAGGTGCAAAACAATCTTTAACCCTTTCATGTATAGTGGTCACTACAGTGGACGGCTATATTTATATATGCATGGGGTTTTTATGGTAGGAGGCCCTTGCAGGTAAATAAAATTTTGTAGCATCAAGTAACAACCAAGGATTAATACAATTGTTAAAATTTCCAAGTATTGATTTTATGTTGGGAGAAAATAACCATTAAGTTGGACATCATGCATCGCTGACTATATTTCAACTACAATTATACTCTCACTCTGACTTTGTTGTTCTTGAAAATACTTCATCTGCAGTAACTTTTTTGGCTGTAAATCAATTGATTTAAATTATTAGAATGTAACTTGCAGTTTTAGGGGGCTGAGGATACTGAGGGAGCTGAGGATGCTGAGGATGCTGAGGATGCTGAGGGGAATAAGGATACTGAGGGAGTTGAGGATGCTGGGGGAGCTGAGGATGCTGAGGGAGCTGAGGATGCTGAGGGAGCTGAGGATGCTGAGGGAACGCCCGGCACCTCAAAAGAATGTCTGGATTAGAGAAGAAGGATCTTCTGCATTTCAAGTCATCTGTAGCTCATGCGCTAATAAATGCAGTAAGACAGAGGGGAGAGGCTGAGGAGTCAGGAACAAGGTTCAATGGTTTTGTATTGCATTGAACAGTATTAGAACATGTTAAAACATTAGTTTAACAGCTTTGACAATATATATTATTTTATAGTTTTCAAACAATTTTATTCATTGGTTTGTTAAATACATATTCCTAAAGTTGAAAACTCAAATGCATGCTGTACATCTGAGTGGACATGTGAAAAACTCCTGCATGTTTAAAAAAAAAGTTCAAATATTTTTGTTCCTGCCTAAAGGGGAATAAAAACACTTCCTGACTGAGGTTATTATAATTCATGCATGAAAGGGTTAAATGCGTACTGAAATTGGTGAATGTGTACAGGAATCTGCAAATGTGAATGTGTAGACAAATCTGTTTGTAGGCAAATGCTTTCAGATGCTTGTACACATTCACAAGTTTCAGTACACATTTAGAGATTATTTTTGCACATTTACAAATCTGATTACACGAACACAGATTGAGACACAGTTTCACAGCTCTCCACACACACGTGCAAATAATATTGCGACAATAATACCTACTACCTCTGCACAACCACAATATATGAAATTATAGTATATATATATATATAGTAACTCTCTCTCTAAAGAATGTCTGGTTGACTTTCTTTTTGTTGCTGTATTAACTTGCATGCAATGCTTATCTCCACAGTGAATATCTACTAAGTGGATACAAGGAGTCTCTTGGAAAAAAAAAAAGTGTGCAACCACCATTAATACATTCATATGTAGATGTATTAGAGATTCCAGTGAGCCCATTAAGAGCTTCTTAGGACCTCTTCATTGGAGACAGCTCAAGGCAAAGCATGAGTGTCACTGCGTGGAGTGTACATGTAGTGAGAGTGCATATATGTGTGTGACTGTGTGGGAGGAGAGAAGCCCAGGAAGAAAATAGTGTTAAAGGGAGGCGAATGGGCGATATGACAAATGTAGAGGCCAAATTTGTTCCCTCTCCACCCCGAGGCAAGTGTTACCTCAGTTAACAGAAGGTCCAGATATGCCCTTTCTCTCCCTGTGTGTGTGTCTCTCTCACACACACACACACACACAAATACTGTTCTTGTTTATCTCTCATTGCTATCTCCTTCTCTCTCTCTCAAGCACACACACACACACACACACACAGAAAATGGTTATTATTAGGAATGTGTAGTTACACTGTGAAAAGAGCACTCCGGGGACAATCTCTTAGATTCAGCATCAGCCTACTCATTTAGAGGTAAAATAGAACAACGGTGATGAATGCGTTTGTGTGTCTGTCTGTATGAGTGGGTTTGGATGTGTGACTGAAGTGTGATGGGTTTGTACGCCGGCTCGTCATTTTTGTAGCAGCCATCCATGCTAGACGCTGTATATAGTTCACCCTACGAGGTCTTTAATCATCCACTTCTGGTTTATTTTATATATGTATAGTATGCTCTTTGAACAGAGACGCAAATGTTAAAAAAAAAAAAAAGTGTGTCTGTTCACAAAGTTAATGTGCAGGAGCAAAGCATTCTGGGCTGAAAGACGACTGCTATTTCAGTCTTGCTGACACTGCCTCGGCTTTTAAATCCCGTCTTAAATCACATTTTTATAGACTTGCTTTCTTTTCTAACAACTAGACTTGTTTACATGATACGGCTCTGTTGTGTAACCGGCAGATTTACTATTTTTAATTGTTTTATTTTTAATCTTTTACTTATTAGTCGATTGCCTAACTATTTTGATAATGGATTAATCAATTAAAAGTGGTTTAAAGTGGTTTAAGTTTCTCCATTGTGCCAATTTGCTGCTATGTTTTGTTTCATGTGATTATAAACTGAAGATCTTTTGGTTTTAGACTGTTGGTCAGACAAAAACAAGACATTCGATGATGCCATGCGTGACAGACATTTTTCAATATTTACTGACATTTTATAGATAAACAATTAATCAGTTAATTGAAAAAAGTAATCAGCAGATTAATTGATATTGAAAATAATTGTTAGTTGCAGCCCTATATGTTGTTTCTCTCATTTGTGTGATTGTATTTTTATTTGATTTTTGATCATAAAATTATTATTATTTAATAATACTATACAATACAACTAGTAAACCATGTTCACTGTCAGATAGAGGTAGTTGAACTAACACTGTTTCAGCTAAAATAACTACAAAAAGCTCAGATACTCTACCTGCCCAACAGACAAAGTTAAGCAACTAGCTAGTGAACATATTAGTGGAGCAGAAAAGAGTCAGAAAGTCAATCAATTAATGCAGGTTGAAATAATTACATCCATAAAAAAAATGACATGCTCCTTCCCTGCAGAGAGTTTAAGTAGTTTTGAAGTTTCAAGTGCAGTTGTGTTGTCTGGCTCGCACGCCTGCAGTGACTTTGATAATGGCCATCAATTATAGAATGTTTCATATCATTTCATTGTAAATTTCATTTATATTTAGTTTAGAGAGAAAAAGGTTAAGAAGCGTGTGCTCAATTATGAAAAATAAATAATATGTGAGGTTTCTGACAGGCATGGTGGGGACTGGTTGGGGATACTTCTGTGTCAGACAAATACACTTTTCACACAAGACAGATTTTTTTATTGAATATATTGATTATTCCGCCAGTTAAACACCCCGCTGTCAACGCTCCAATTGAAGAAAATCCCTCCAGACAACACCGAGTTCCCCAAACAAGCCAAACACACTCCGACAAACAAACCTCTAAACTAACTGTCATGAGGGAAACTGACAACAAATAAGGCGAATAACAACTCTAAATCTCTGTCTGGAAGCAGGTGAAACAACAGGCAGGAGTCCCGGTTTGAACTAACATCACAGAAAGCGACAGGAGTCAAGAAAAGAAGCTCCGTGTGTCACCCGCTCTCCGCGCTGGAGTTACCCGCCAGAGAGGCCCTCTGCCCTGGCATGCACTGCGCAGACTGACCCCCAGTGACACATGTCTGTGACATATTCTACAGATATAGACACTGAAACTATAGTGAAAGGTGTAATGTTGAGTGACTATCAATCACTCATTTTCACTGTGGAAAAAAAAGGAGAGATGCTGAATCTCTAGATGACTCGCCGCTGCAGCTCACACCGGCTGTGCGGCTGCTCTGACCTGTCAACATGGGTGCCGACATTAAAAGCAAAAGGTTGCATGACGCACATGCAGGCAGCATGTCCCAGGCGTCATAACTTGTGGCTAGTGGCAGCATGCTAGCAGCAGCTTCTGACACAACACACCCCACACACAATCAATGTATCAACACATGCCAGTGGGAACAAAATAGAATGAGCTATGCGATCACAGCTATGCGTGGTTATTGCGATTGAGCCGCGAGCTGTTACGCCACTCCTCAGGACTGTGTAGGTGTGTATATACTGCGCTTGACTGACATCTTCCTCACTCCTCTGTTAGGACAAATTACACCTGCATCATTATTAGAGGTAGATGAAGTCTCATAATTCCCAGGAAAGCTTCGCCCACCTGAGCAGAAGTCAGTCATCCAGGATGATTGGAAACATCTGTATGGGTGTTCAGGGCCTTTAGCTTTTATAGTATAATATATCCTAGTCAGCTTCTTTTCTGTAGCCGAGGCTAAAGTTAAAGTTTTACAGCCTCGGCTGCCAGAAGCAGCCATCAAATGCCTTCAGTGTCCATCAGTTGGTTTATCAAGTTGTCATGGCCTGTCAGCAAATTGCCTCGTTACACAGCCAGCAGACACAGAGAAACATCAGCTTCCCATTGGAGTCATTTTCCGCTCCACCTGATTAATGCCAGTATTTGTATTTGTATTTATTTATTTATCTATCAGGGACAGTAAACATTAATCAGCATTAATTAAAATGTAAATGTGCCAAGACTGGCTCATTTTTCAGCTGCAGGCTCTTGCCAGAATGTTAAAATGTTCCTACCTGCAAAGATGAGGAGTCTCTTTTTCAGTGAGGCACATTAGACTTACATTAGATATTATAAACATTAAAAAAAAAAAAAAAAAAAAGAGACAGTAAAGCTTGAAAATCTATAAGAAGAATTTGGTGACCATTATTGCTTTAAACACAATCTAACTTCATGAGGTAAGTAGCATTGTTGATCACCAAAGCCAAATGTTCTCATCCATATAGTAGAACAGTTTAGGAACTAATAAAGTGCTTCATTGATTTGTCCAACATCACTGAAGACATCATCACACCTCCTACAACACTCCCAACAAATGTATAATGAAGTGGCCACAATTACTACTAAGCACTTTATTCCTCAGAAAAATCTCAATATTCATTTCAGCCTTGGTTTGATCTGGTTTGGTTTTATATGAAGCAATGACAGAGCGGTGAGACTCGACCATATGGGGATGAGGTCGTGTCATCGGCGTTGCCAGGTAACTTTGCCGGGGTTTAAGCCTTGAACGTTTTGAGTGTAGCCCCGAATATAATTTTGCATGTAAGCGTCTGTGAAGCTCAACAAACAACACAATGTGTGTGACGCCGTTTAGTCACCTCTCAGATTCAGAAACAGTAAAATTTACTCAGACTTTCATCATTTTTCAGCTGTTAGCTCAGACTGGCTCCTTGTTGCAGCTTCTAGGAGCGCTTGTTTTGTTCTCCATTTGAACGCTGTATCCTTGTCTGAGACAAAGAGGCAGCTGTTACGGAACAACAACCCACCACCAGCTCCTGTTACGCAGCCAGCAGGGAGACTGGAGCCACTTTCATGAGACAGACAAATGAATCAGACCTCAGAGGATCATATATGACATTAACACGTGCAGCATCAAATAATAATGTCAGACAAAATACAATAAAGTATCTAGAAAAGCTCTTCAGTGAAGCTACAGTTTGTTAAATTGACATTAGTGTCTTTTTAAGCGTCCAGTTTATTTGCTGCTGCTGTAACGTTAGCTCGATAGTTTGGATAGCTTGACTGCTGATGCGCTCCCACTGTGTGTTGTTTGTCCACAATTACTGTAATTAACACCATACAAGCTAATGTTCTGCTTCATGCTCTGTCAGACTTTTAAAAGGAAGGCTTTTTATATTTTCAGAGTGAAGGAATCAGGAGACAGAAACGAGGAAGAATCACAGAAAAAAAAAAGAAAAAGGTGCAACTGATTCAAGATTTAAAGAAACAGTTTAAGGAGGAAAGAGAAACACATGGAAGCAGCTCAGGCGTCAGGTGATGGACAGACATGAACACCTGTATTTAGATTTATTATTGTTCTGTAAATATGTTTAAAGGCACAAACTAAAGGACATCTTAACCAACAAAAGTCAAAGCACAAGATTAAAACCTTCTATAAAAGGACTTGTAGATATTTTAATACAGGCACCGACACTCACAACAACTCTATTTATGTTTTCTTAAGCTGTTAAAAGGTCGTTGACCTCAGTAACTGTTGTAAACACTAAAGCACTAAAACTGACATAGTTTCAGTTATTAGGAAACAAAATGCTGATTCATCTATAAGTCAAACTATTGTCTTGATTTGACTTTAAGTTTAAGCAAATTAATTCCCCATAAGTCAGTTTTATTGTTTTGTTTCAAACATTGATTTATGTTCAGGACCATATAGTGTGAGAATCGTCTGTGAGACTCGAGATTTGTTTTTAAGATAGAGTCTGATTGGTCCATCTATCATCCATAAGGCCTACGTTTATTTATGTCTTACAGTTTATTTGCAGTCATTTCACTTCAGCTCAGTGTAGAGAAATACAGCGATGTGGACAACGGCCTTACTGCGCGCGTCGACAGTGCGACGACACTGTCGACACCAAGTGTCCGTATCCATGACACGCCCGCCCCGTGAGAGAAATAGTAGTTTCGGGTGCCTCCCACCCCCCCAGAAAAATATCCTAGAGGAAACACTGGAGAGAAATGATGGCAGATGATGGAGAGATGAACATGCAGCGCTACACTGCATGAACAGTATCTGAAAATTGTGTGTGTGTGTGTGTGTGTGTGTGTGTGTGAGAGAGAGAGAGAGTTTTTTTTCTTTAGTATGTTACTGTAGCATGTCAATATATTGTTTAATGATAGCAGTTGTGAAGTATTCTGCTTCTACTCGATAATAATACAAATTACTAGCAACTACTAAATGCTGTGTAGAGCATTACTTTCATATTACAGAGTAATTTGGATCAATATTATTAATCTAAAATATTGCTTTTTGCAGGTTTAAATCAGTAAAATAATAGCTATGATAAATAATAATTCATAGCTTATCTATTGGTTCTTATGCATATTGCCTGGTCTGTGTATTATGCCGCTAATTAGCCTGATAAACTGCAGCTGCCTGGCTGAACGTTCGGCTCTCCACTAACAATATTCAAACATCACCACAATAATGTAACAAAACACAATGTAACATTAAATCACATCACATCAAAACACACAAATTGCCCTTAAATGGAAGTCATTAGTTCATGTTTTTGATATCAGAAGGCAGAGAGAGAGTTACAACCACCAGAGGAGACACCAGTGACAGGCTACAGTAGCTCTGAAGTGTTTCTACTTCGAATATGATGCTTGATACTGACTTTCAAATGCTACACATTCACTCTCAGCCTTCTTAATTAATGTAAATACTACAAACTCCAGCCCCACCAGTTAATAACACAGCCCTTAGCAGCCCCTGCAAGAAAAAATCTCTGATGCCGCCCATGATTTTCATTAATTCTAGATCACATTAATGAACTTGGAAGCTCAACAAGCTGCTAACTGCTTAATATGGTATATTAGCTAGCTTCTCCAGCACTTTTGCAAGGCTAAAAGTGGCTTCCTCCTTTCTCACCACTTTGTCACACTGAGTGTACTTTGTTAGAACAGTTTTTCTGACTTTGCACATTGAGGTTCAAATCAACCCATTAGATAATATCTTTGTTGAGAGCATCAAGAACTAAACCTAAAATAAACCGTTAGTTGAGACATGCCTAATGGTGATGCTAATTTCTTCTTCTGTTAGCAAAATGCAATCAGGACCAAATGGAAACTTACCATCTAAAGGCATTTTGTGATCATGCAAGGTGTTTACTAATTACTACAATAACAATTACTAATTAACAATAACATCGTTTTTTTATGGCCAACCACAAAACACTTTCACTAACTTAAAGATACCCTGTGGAGTTACTGACATCTAATAGAACTATGGAACTATTTTGTTTTATTTGTCTCAAGCACGCACACAAGGACGCACATGCACACACAGGTGGATGGTGCAAACGTGCAATGGTTTCATACTATTCCAATGATCTACAGGTGGCCGTAACGCACCACGAAATGCAGAAATGTGCCGACAAAGGCAGAGAAGAAGAAGACATGGATGTGAACACTGCAGGGTTTAAGATACTTAACAAAATCAACTTTGCAAATGTTTTATGAGGAAGGAAATGCATGTTTGTTACACTGTGTTTTGGTGAGTAACACTTAATGTAAACATAACTTTTTTTGTTTACTAGAAAACTCTACATGCCACCTTTAATACTACAAACACATCACGTTGCGTTTTTACATTAGACACTTTTACAGGAAGTCTGAAGACCTGTCTGCTTGCTCTATACTAAGTTTATGAAGAGTTTTGATGCCACCATGAGAAATATTTCTTTTTTTTTAGGTATAGTATGCAACAAACCTGCATACTTATCATAGATTGGTATGCAGAGTAGAACTGCATGATCTATTCACAGTTCACTAGCTACCATGCCAGAATATAACATCTAACAAAATATAGCAGCTGAAATCTTGATGATGCTGGGATACAAATCTACTAAATCTGCGATCTGCAAATGAACAACGACTCATCCTACCGTAACTGCCAGGCAGGAAATCTTAACCCAAACTCTTCTCCTGTATCATCCCTCACTGATGAGATGAGTTACAGAACTCGATTTGGTCAGCAGAATGTCTTTCTGTCTTCAAAAATCGCTTGATCCACCTCTTCCAAGAGTACTCACCTCACACGCTCTTTCTCCATCTCTCAATCCTTCTCTTGCTCTTTCTCAAAAACAAAAAGTAATTTGTGAGGCACTTATATGTTAGCTACTTCAAGCCTTGTGGAGCCTGGTGTTGAATTGTTGAGAAGTGTCGAGTCACTTATTCTCCAAGGCTTGGATTGAACCTCATTTGTACGTCGCTTTCGACAAAGTTATGATGACAACAGGGGCTCGTGTAGCAGGTTCGATATGCTGATGAGCGTTCTGTGATTCTATAATAGACATTATGAAGAAGGCCTTGCTGAGAAATACATTTAGTGAAGGCATGGGAGTTGATGCACAGCCTTGGTTCAATTTTATTTCAAACAGAGATTAAATTTTGAGATGATGATTTTTTTTTTTTTTCCGCTGTTATCAGGCTGTGACTGTGAAACTGCTCTTGGCTGTTTAAAAAAAAAAAAAAAAAAAGTTTTGATTCAAGCTCTGACAGCCAACTGAATTGATATGAATTTAATTGAAAGAATGGCATCAAAACTTTTACACAGATTAACCATATGGCTGAATTAAGAAAATGTTTAGGTTCTGAGGAAAAAGTGTTTGCTCAGAAGAAGTTATTGAAACTATAATTTAGACACAGTCTGCTGTGTTTGAGCCCAAATATAAACCATAAAAAAATGTAATTCAATTAGTGTAGAGTTGTTTATAAAGTTTTAGAAGAAACAAACTGAACCAAGTTGACTGGACACAGTAAACAGTAACAGTAATTGGACATAATCACTGACAGAATGTGAAATATGATGATGCAGTTAATGATCTCTACAAAAAGATGTAAACTGAACGCCTCATTTTTGTGTCCTTGGATTCATTTTCAGTCATTGCAAAGCAGCCATATGAGGATGGATGTAATCTTCTACTATAGATAGATAGATAGATAGATAGATAGATAGATAGATAGATAGATAGATAGATAGATAGATAGATAGATAGATAGGTGCATTGCCTATCAGTGGAGGAGTCTCCCCTCCCGGCACAGAGGGGAGTCATTGTAGATGCTGTTGCCTTGGGCAGGAATGATCTCCTGTAACGGTCCTTATTGGACTGAAGGAGCCTCCAGCTGAAGACACTCTGTTGTCTGTGGGGGTGTGTGTGTGTGTGTGGGGGGGGGGGGGGGGTGTTTAGTGTTGTCCATTATGTTGAGCAACTTGTGCAAACATCCTTCTCTCTACAACCAACTCTGGTGGCTCCAGAGCAGTCCCCAGCACAGAGCCTGCTTTTCTTATTCAGTTTGTTCAGTTATTTAGAGCTCTGATGCTGTTGCCATAACAGATGGCTGCAAAGAAAATTGCATTTGCCACAACAGACTGGTAGAAGACATGCGACATCTTGCTGCACACACTGAAGGACCTAAGCTTCCTCTAGGAGTAGAGTCTGCTCTGTCTTTCCCTGTAAACAGCCTCAGTGTTACATTTCCAGCCTGTTGTCAAGGTAAACGTCCAAGTACCTCCACCTCTTCTCCCAGGATGAAAATAGTGTTTAGCGTAGTCCTGGTCCTCCTAAAATCCACAACCATCTGTTTCATCTTGGTCACATTGTTCTCACACCATGCCTACGACCACCATCAGTCTCCTGTCCACCGTTGACACACCCTACAGCTGCAGAGTCATCTGAAGTTTTCTGCAGATGACAGGACTCTGAGGTATACAGGGTGAAGAGAAAAGGTGAGAGTACAATTCCCTGCACTGCTCCTGTGCAACCATCTATTCTGACACACTTCCCCCCTCAGCTGTACAAAACTGTGTTCTGTCCATCAGGTAATCAATAATCCATGAGGTTGCAGAGGCGTCTAAGTACGTCATTATTTATACAGCTGAACTACTGATGTACGTTATTATTATGAGACGCCACAAATCACTTTTCAACCTGTGTGTTCAACCTTTCTCCAAATCATACAGTCTATAACATCTTTTGAACCCTGTGGTGAGCTGCTATTTATCAATTTTGCTATATTTTTTCATTACGATTGCAATTGAATACTTCAAACCGCACTGTTTATTTTTTCAATAAGATCCACTTCAGAGCCGAGACAAATTAAATTCATCATGATTGAATTTCTTTTACTCAACATGTATGTGTTCAGATTTTCAAGGCCCAGCAAGTGATTTATGGCATTATGATTTTCCTAATCCAATTTTCCTTATAATTTATTGAATTAGAAAGCATTGAATGAATAGGCAGATAAATTATGAATGGAAGGGCAACCTTGCTGAGTGTGAAGCAAGATGATGAATTGCCAATCAGCCAAATGCGTCAAAATGTCAAACAGGCATGTATTTGATCCTCTGTAGACTGTTAGCAGGAGCTAATAAAATGTTTATTAAGTATGTCCCCAGGTGACGAGATATTCATCAATATGTCAGTGTGTCAATGTTTCTCCAGTAACAAACTGCCAATGCAAAGCAGTGCACAGATTTCTCATGGGAGCTGTGTTATTTTAAAGCCACTGTGCTGCTTTACCGACCAGATCAATAAGATAAGTACTTCTTTACTACTGCCTCTACTACTGATATCTCTTCTACTGCTACTGCTAATATTTACTCTGCTAGTACTACTACTGACCTTATGCAACCCGCCTCCATTCTTGCGTGGTTGCTATTGCTTGCCATAGTACATTCAAGTACAACATCGCTGTCCTGATTGGTTCACACACCCTACTACACATTTCTTAAAGGTGGGAACACATGTTTACATATCTGAGGAGGTCATATGATCTGACAGGAACACATCCACCTCAGGCTGCAACTGATGATTATATTCATTATTGATTAATCTGTCCATTATTTTCTAGTCTAAAGAATGTCAGAAAATAGTGAAAAATGTCAATAGATAAAATTTCTTGTTTTGCACTAACCAACAGACCAAAACCCAAAGATATTCAGTTTAGTATCACAGAAGATTAGAAAAAAAGTAGAAATATTCACATTTAAGAAGCTGGAACCACAGAAGTTTTGTAGTTTTTCTTTAAGCAATGACTAATTAATCAATTATCAAAATAGTTTGTGATTAATTTTCTGTCAGTTAAGAGAAAAAGAGCCAAGGAAGCCAGTGAATATACTGTAACGCAGCACTGGTGTGATGATGTGCTGCTGCAGTTTGTTAGGGGGATGACCTTGGATGTGGAAAACTAGAACAGGGGGCTGAGGGAGAGAAAATGACTTACTTATTAGAGCACTGGCCAGTACACTTGTCTCATTGCTCTTCTCAGCCACACTAATGGTGTCGCTTTAAGGATGATAATGTTGGTGCAGCACTTTGGTCCAGACTGGAACAGCTACTGGATGTACTATTGGATGGATTTTACATGATATTTAGTACAGACTCTCATGGTGCCCTGAGGATGAATCCTTGTGGTTTCAAGTTAGGCAACTATTGGACGGACTGCCACAAAATTTGGTCCAGATATTTATGTCCCCCTCAGGATGAATTGCTATAATTTTGATGATTCCCTGACTCTTCATATAGTGCCATCAAAGTTTTAATTTGACCAATTCTTTGGCTATGATTTAGTATTTAGCTTTTGCTAATACATGCTAACTGGCTAAACTAAGATGGTAAACACAGTAAACGTCATACCTGCTAGACATTAGCATGTTAGCGTTGTCATTGTGAGCACTTATGTGCATAGTGACTGCAGACATTTGTTTAAATCTGTTTTATATTTTGAGTTATTTCAGGATAATTCACAGTCCATCGGATGGACTATGCACGAGCAGCTCTGAAGACAATAAACAAGATTTCATTTGGTTAAAAATGTGCTTATAAATAAACATGTTTTGCTACCTTTATGTATGAAAAATGTGGCGACAAAATCAGCAAGCTGATAAAAGCATTTTAATGAGTTATAGTCTGACAGAAAAAAACAGAGAAACTGTACTTCCCTGACCACTGATTTTTAACAGGATGTCTGCCTCTGAGATGTGTTTGTTGAGTTCAGTCCTACAGCTTTCATCTTGTCTGTTTACTTTGCATAAACATCTGCAACAATCTGAAGTTGATATGGAAATAAAGGCCGACTTGTTGATTTGCAGAAAAACTAAAGATGACATAAGCTCACTTTCAGACTGGGAGCTGAGATCTCCGAAATGATTCATTCATTGAAACTCTGCTAGTTGTCCACATTTATCATGCAAAAGGCAAATCTTTATTAAATGAAGGCATGTGGGAGAGAAAAAACCTACAGAGCAAAAAGAGACAGAATCATGGACAAAAATGTATTCATGATGCCATGATCTATTGGATGTTTGCATATATGTATTCCAACCATATCTCAATGCCATGTTGAAAGGAGAAAGACTGAAAGAGGGAACAAAATTCAATCTTATAGCCTAAGACATGTTAATAAGAGGCCAATAGCCATATACTCCACCTTTCTGGGATTGCATTTATCTGAACATGAATAGGTTTAGAACTGTATAATTGCATTTTTTGCCCGGGGCAGAACAGCCTCCTTAGTGACAGTTTTATCAGCCCGGTCTCACAATCTGCGTCCAAACATGACTTTTACACTTTCAAATTGCGTGCAGTGCATACGCCAAAGTCTAATTTTGTGTGCAGGTGACACGCCAATTAAATGCCACATTTTTGACCTTTTCCTGTGTCATTTAGCACCGTTGGTTGGGTTTAAACACAAAGACCACTTGGTTAGTTTTAGGGAAAGATCATAGTTTGAGTTAAAACAGTAAAATTCAGTAAAATGTCCTGATGTGACGCTAAAAATCTCTGGTTAAAACGCCTGACATGACATTGAGGATGTTTGCCAATCAATTATCTAGCCATCCATCCAACCCGCCTCCCTCTAATAAGCAAAAAATCACCTTATAAAATAAAAGAAAATCACTTTATATTGCATCACTTCCATTGGAAGGTTTGGCGTATCACCTGCATGCAATTGGACTGTGGACTGCACACAATTTGAGAGTGTAAAGTCATGTTATTTGTACACAGATTGAAGAGATAGGGCTGGTTTTATTGTTTAACCCAAAAGAGGGCTGTGAGGTCAGCTGTTTAATAAAGTTTTTTCCAATTGACAAACTCTGGCTCAGTAAAACCTGAACAAGATGAAAGGAAACGGATGGATGGGTTTGATTGTGTACCACACACAAGTAATCACAGACATGCCAAGAGCTCCTTTCTTGTTCTAACCTTCTCATTATCTGCCCTGCAATAAGATACGCATTTTCGAAATTCCTTCCAGAGTAGTTTCCAACCTACTACAAGCACAGCATGAAGTCACTGAGAAATCTCAAGGCTTTCCATCTGACTTTCATCTTCAAGTATAAAATATTTAAAAAGCCTTCACCATCAGCGAAATAATTAATTGTGGTCTGTATGTAATAAAACACCTCATCATGCAAAGTTCGGGGTCATCACTGAAAGCACTCACTACTGAGGAATCTGCTGTACTCACAACATCTTGTATATCAGAATACCTCGCCTTGCCTTGCCTTTTTTTTTTTTTTTTCTTGTAATCACATCTCCGCAATTCTTGAATAATACCACAAAATATAAAATTCTTCACAGTGATCCACCCAATTAAGTTGTTCCTCGAATAGTCTACATCATGTGGTGTTTGGAGAAGTTCTGCAGCGCTCCGGGAATCAAGCAAGCAGAAAACATGCAGAGGAAGTAACACAGCATGATGGCTCACGCTGAGATTATCTTGTGTAAATGTGACATAAGCAGATGTGAAACATCCATCAGAAAGTTTTTCTTTTTTAATTTTTTTTAAAGCACCAGTTCAAATCAGTTCGACTAAAAGGTTTACAGTAGAGTTCGTGGCTACAATACACACTGTCGGAGCAGACCGACGACAAGCACACATGTGCATCCACAGGGAAGAACATATATTTTTACTTATGGTTTACATTCATATCCATACTCCCTGGAGGTTATTACCCTTGAGCACCGCGGCATAGGTCTCATCATCCCCCCCCTCCCTTCATGTATACTTCCAGCACTCAACCGCACTCCAGATATTGAATTTCTAAAGTAGGCCATATCGCTGCTGCAAATGGAAGTTCTATCTCAACCCCCCCCCCCCCTTCACACCTCTTCCTCGCTCCCATACCATATTGAAGTCTATGCAAATTCATAATAAATCTCAAAAAGCGCCATCAGTCCTGCTGACACTCTCCATATCGGTACGTCCCCCGGGGAATCCCATGCTCAGTGCCTGTAAAGCGTTTCAGGAGCTCCCATAGGGCTACTGGGGAACTCTGGGCTCGCACGTAATTACCATGGTGACCAGGGTGAAGGAAGGAGCGGCTTGTCATGATCAGGAAGTGCTGCTTAACTAAGGTCATTTTAGCCCCAGTGAGGAGAAGACAAGTTCATATAAGCCAGATCCAGAATGCTGGATATGCAGTACTCTGCAAAAAATGTAGGCACTAAATGTAAAGTGAGGATCCTTTCAAAAATAATGCTATGAATAGTTTTTATTTATCAATTAACTTCATTAATTTCAGGCTCTGTGAGGGCCAAAACATCTGTAGCTTGTTCTTCTTGTTGATGAAGATAGTTCTTTATGACTCTGGCTGTATGTTTGAGGTCATTGTCATGCTGAAGAATACATTTGGGACCAATCAGATGCCTCTCTGATTGTATTGCATAATAAATAAGTATCTAAAGTTTGCACAGTACTGTATATTGTCAAATAAAAGTCCAAATATGGCCACAAGTGGCGATTCTGGGGTTCAAGCCAACACTTGCTCCATTGCTCAGGTGCTTATGCTTGGTCCAATAATGATCCACAGAGAATTTGGCACCAAGGAGTTTAGGTTTAGGAGGAGATGTCAAAAATGTGTTTTTCAAAAAAAAAAATCAAAATGGCAGAAAATCTATGTAGGCACAAATGGGCGTGGTTTATATGGACGGATTCATCTGGACCCAAAGAATCCAGGAAAGACTTTTGTTTGTGAGACTTAAGGTTGAAAAGTTATATTACAAAACATAAAGTTCTTTGTTATAGCGCCCCCATCAGGCTGATTAGGGTCATATTTCTCAGGCAGCACTTGCACATGACTTCCAGTCGATGGGAAAAATCTCATGTCTCTCGTATTTACCATCTCATGGGAATTTGCAAAAACATTTCTGAAGAAAAATGATAATAAATCAGCACAAAAAAATAAGGTTTCAGTCCTTTGGGCTTGAACCCTTAAACATTCAGAAAACCAAAAATATGTTCCTCATGTCTATAATTAAATTCATAAATCACTGACAAAACTTTTATTACTGCAGAAATCAGAATGAATAATAATGAAAATAGTATCTTGCCTTTCCCAGGATTTTGAGACAAAATTAATCAGCTAAAATAAAGTCAAGGTGAACAGCAATCATCTGTACACTCAAATATTTCAGGGTTTTGTTTTCATGAAAATTTGAAACTCTTAAATCATCATAAATTGTGCAAAACCAAAAAAAAAAAAAACATAGGACTCACTTTCTTCCTCTCCCAAATCACACACAATTTGTTTTCCTGTTGAATATTTTAATATTTTTTGAATCTGCCAACTTCAGTAGCCAGAGGAGGAACGCCGGTTCTCATCTGTGCAACTTAAGATCTTCTTGATAATCAAGATGCCACACAGGCTGGAAATGTCTTTAGCTTTACAACATAAATGATTTCTGTAGATGTACAACATATCAGCCTCCCCAAATTTTTGAGTAAATGCTCATGTAGAACTGTGTGATTCACTCAACCCTGTCTCCTAGAAATTACATTTACAAACCACCAATTTGTTTTCCCATTTATAATTTGTAAGGAAATGTAATTGCTCCCTCGATTATGTTCCCTGGCAATGTTTTTCTAGTATGGGAAATGCTCCATTTATGTAAATCATAGGAAGGGGGACAGGGAAGACAGTGGGCATACAAATTGGAGGATTTCGGCACATTTTTGGTTAAGTTTAGGCGATTTAAAGCTCTTTGGTTGAAGTTAGGGAAAGATGTTTTCACTTAAATGTTAAACACATTGTGTCACGTCCTTCAAGTCACTTCTTCAATATTTAACCAAGACCACATTCTTTATCTGACCTTAACCAAGTGCTGTGAGTCCCTGAACAGAACCATAAAAAGTTAAAAAAAATTCTTGCTACTAGTGGATATTGTACTGCAAAAGTGATGATATCTGGAAATAAATGAAACATTTCACAGATATGTTCAGTATCGACATTCTGCAACTTGGCATATACATTATTGAATATTCCCTCATTGATGTTAATAAAAAAAAACAAAATCTGTGCAGCAAAATGTATTTTTGCTGTTGCAAATTAGTAGTATAATAAACATAGTTTCTAGCAGACAGTGTTGGATTTAAACACCTTCTCATATATTCTGCCATCTGCCATTTTAATCAGACGATTCCCCAGGCGGATTATTTCACATTTCCTTTGTACTGACCCTGGTAGCCGGCCAACCAACCCAATTCCACCCACATAAATAATAAATTAATCAATAAAAAAAAAAATCCCAAGAATGTACAGTATATGCACACAAATGTATTCAAAAAGTTATTAAACCAAACTTAATACTTTGCAGATAAATAAATAGTGGTGCAGAAAAGTCCAGCTGCACCCCTTTTCATTCACAAGACGTTTACAAGACCACATTGTATTGTGGTTAAGTGCTTTCAGCCTCTCTGTATTATTTTTTTTGCTTGGGGGTAACTTTATATTCAGCATATGGTTGAATAACCTTGTACAGCCTAAAAGCCAGATTTTAACATTGTTATATTTACCAGCAATCTAATTCTCATTCCCTACATTGCAGCTCATATTTCAGATATGTTTTTTTTTTTTTTTTTCCAGCCGAATTAAAAAGTATTAGTTCGAAAATTAAGGCTATGTTCTGAAGACATTTTGTTTCAAATGTAATTTGCACTTATGTCTCCCCTTAGCATCCTGAGGCAGAGACTCTCATCACGCCTGCATCACTCTGTGATTTCCCACAGACACAGATGGGCACTGTAGGGGGAGATTTCCAACAGTGAGGGAGAGAGCTCAGCAGACCAGGTGTGACATGAACACTACACCCTCTCTGCCTTTGGGCTGTGTCTCTGATTGAAACTCTCTCTTGTTGTGGGAGTGCCGTGAAGCGGTGAGACGCAGACACCGCTTAGTCTGAAAAATTAGTGCCATCAGCGTCTCAGCATCCAGATTAATGAGAACCCGCAGTGCTGAGCCAGGCGAAGGCTGCTCATTTGTTTGGGTACCCATCTCCATTAAACAGCAATAAGGGGAATTCACGGAGCGCCATCAGAGCGTGGGTGTGCGTTGGAGAAGCCTGCGTGGAGGGATTCGTAACACGACTAAGCTCATCACACTCAGTAATCTCAGATGAAATTAAAAAGCCGTGGACAGCAGCAGAAAAAAAAAAAAAAAATCCCTCACACACACTCTCTCTCTTTTAATCTTTTTCCTCTTTTCCCACTTTACGTGTTCCATCTTGCAAGCATTGTTTCTAGGCACTGTTTCTTGGCCCTGCTCCTGTCTTGTGTCAGAGCCAACAAGGCAAGTAATAAAAGATAATGTCACACACTATGCAGGGATATGGAAAACTTACAATGCGGCATATGGAGCTAGGATGTGCTGTAGAGGAAATTAAAATCATAAACTTGGATAACAGAGCACACAACTGATTCAGTGTTTCATGTATAGATTCATTCATTGTCTTCCACATGATGTGCTGAGGCTAAGGAAGAAACAAATTACTATGCCTTCTGTTCTATCTGGCATGTAATGCAATGTCAGTGTTGTATTTTTTTGTACAGAACTTCATTGAAAGTGTTGGACTGAGAACTGAGCTCATTGCAGCACCAATATTAGAATTGTTTCTTTGCTCTATCACATTTCATGTAGAAGCTAGAAAAAAAGAAAGCCCACAGCGCTCCGAGTAATTGTATTTAGGCGTATTGATTCGTACGACTGACCAGTCTCTGTGTGAATTTTGGGGTTTTCATGGTCCAGTGGATATAATAGAATTGAAAGGGAGAGAAGGTGCACCAGCACACAAAAAAACCCATTTAAAAACAATTAGCATGTATCATTAGGCAGGAGGAGAGGGAAACACCTGAAGGAGGAACAGGAGGAAGAGGGAGAACGGTATTAGGATAAAATGGAGATACAATGAGAATAATAGTAAGCTCCAAGGACATTTGTGTCAAGGAGGAGTGCAGGTTTCCTAATGGTGCGATGATCTCTCTAATGCACTGACGAGAACCATGTGAGTGCTCCTCATATCATAATGGTTCTAAATGATTTCATGATCCACTGTCATTACTATAATACTCTAAGTGCTACCACTTCATTAATGTCCTGGGTGCCCACTGCAATTTTAAAAGGCAGAGCCTAAAAAGCCTAAAACCATGAGTAGAGTAAATGTTGCAATTAAAAATTATTAAAATAATTGCAACCATTAACCTTAAAAGACACATCTGGCACTGAATGTTGTTCTCAATTGCAATGACGATGTGTTTTAGGTTCTCTACTGCTGATCCTACTGATTCACACCTCTGACTGGCTTCTTCTCCATAGCAACAGCGGCCAAGGCTCATGGGTTTTCTAGTATTTAGACGTGCCTAAATGACAGACAAAACATAATTTCACAGAAACAAAGTTGAAATAATTAAAACTGTTGGCTACAACTTAAACCTATATGATTGTTACATTATCCAGGAGAGTCCAGTGTTTCTATGTTGAGTAACGTTGAGGATATCATTGAAAGAGAAAATGGGAATACAGAATGGTGGAAAACAATAGATACAGCAGCAAGAGCAAACTAGACTTCATGGACTTCAATCCTCAGAGATACTTTAACATGACATCAGTGACCTAAACCTGCATTTCAGTGACATAGAAAACATTACTATCTTTGATAATTGTGAGAAAGTTTTTTTGTTTGTTTTTGTTTGTTTTGTTTTTGTTGATTGAGGTTAACTTTAGAGGTCAAACATAACATGTGTTAAAAGGCTAGGCATTATAAGCCTACACCATGTTTTTCGGACTGCAAGAAAAAAAAAGTTTCTCATAATTATGAGAAACATGAGAAATGAGAAACTAGTTACCACCAGAAGGCCTACTGCATGTCTTTCACTATATGCTATGGTTCACTATATACAAAGCACCTCAGGAAACTGAGGTACTGAAATGATTTGGACAGGGGACAAAATTCATCAAAATGACTCAACTACTCCATAAAAACCCTACAGCTATGATAGTTACTGGTGGTATTGCCTCCCCCTGTTTCATACCACATGCTCTTGTTGTCAAGGCTGCCCCTTTAGTCCCTCTCTATTTGCTTTGTCACTCGAACCAGTTGCACAAACTCTTGGAGAACATCCATTTCCTTTTTCTTTGCTCAATTTCCCTATATGCTGATGACATTTTATTATATGCCAATAAAGCTCTGACTTACTGTTAAACTTTTATGCACATTTTTTGGACTTGTAAGGATGTATCTCTCTTTTGGAAAGTGGTTTGCTCCTTATTGACAAAGATTTTAGATTTTGAAGTGCCATGCATCTCCACTGTTTGGCTCCTGAATGACTTGTCTTTGCTAAATATATCACAATATCAAAACGTATCTTACTAGCCGGCCTAACAGCAGCAAAAAAAAAAATAAATTCTGGCATTGCGTTGGAGCCCTCCACATACTCTCACGAAATCTCAGTGGTTATGTGTTTATCTCAATGTTGTTAGTATGGAACTCTCAGTGCCTAGGATGTATGGTGCTAAAGAGAATACTATCTTATCCTGGAGAAGAGCCTGAAGTAAAATCCAAGACTTTTTGTAACTTTATTGTATCATAACTGCCACATGTAACTTTTTTAACAACTTTTTTGTCATCCGAACACTTCTTCTCCTTCTTCTTCTTCCTTGGGTTTTAACAGCAGCTTGCATCCTAAATGTTGCACTACTGTAATCTTCTGAGGTTAGTTAGCTCCTATAGCGTAACTCTGTTCTCATCAGGAAGCTGACCAAGCACTTTCTTCCTTGCCTCCTATCACCACACTCCAGTATATTCTTTACTCCTGCTCCTGTTAGACCTAATCTCTTCATTTCTTCCACTATGTCCTTTCTCTCTGCTACACATTTCTTGCAATTAACAAGAACACACTCTGCAGTCTCTGATGTCTAGCAATGATTACAAAAACCAGCTGGATGCTTCCCTATAATGTGAAGTGTACTGTTCAGATTACTGTCCTATTCTTAACCTGCTCATGATTGTCTCCTCTTTTTTTATTCCCTTCCCTACTTCTCACAATATCAACTCTATTTTGAATGGAATATAAATGTCTCCCTTTTGTCTCCTGATTCCAGTGCTAAATTTTCATCTGAACAGACATTCCCCAGTGTATTATATGGAGATCTATTTGGGGGGTGGAGGGTGGGTGTCGCCATTAATTCTGTTTTGTTTTGTTTATTAAATGTTATGTTTACTATTCATGTAACTTTTGTTACTAGTTATCAATGCGTAACTTGAATTCCAATAAAACTTTGATCACAAAAAAAAGGAAACCCTATCTCATTCACAAACTCACTCATGTATTCACTCTCTCAAGTTGCACCAGCTGCATCATTAATGAGGACATTGCCAGTGCAGTATTACATTAGCAGGTATGTCTGTTTTCAATAAAAACACATTATTATTTACTGAGATTAGATACTATCTCACAGTTAAGATACTAAGTTATAATTATGCACAATATATTATCTAATTAATATGAGATGCAATCTCATAAGAAACCCAACACAGCTGAGAAAGTACAGAATGTGTATTCTGATGATACTCAGCAGGCTCTGAGGGCATGAAAAGAGCTGCTGAGTTAATAAGCTAAACCCACAATTCTATGCTGTCTGAGATTTATATCTAAAAACACATCTTAAAGGGGACATAATATCCTTTTTGTGATTTTCTATCATTTATATGCTGTTATCATGTCAGATCTCTAAACATAGTAGAGGGTCCAAAACTTGAGGTTAATGTATATATACATGCTCCCTGAAAGTCAAAAGCCAGGGCTTCAGTCTGCTCTGAATGCTTTGTTTGCAGTTTCCTCTACTTCCTCATTGAACTGATGTCAGATTGTTTGCACATGTCCGTCCATTTCGTAGCCTTTTTTTGCTAAGGTTGTTCCACAGGTCATTCGCGTTGTCCACTTGCATATTTTGGATCAGATTCAAGCTCAAACATGTATAGATCTTTTTGAAAAGTTGACATTTTGAGTAAGTGAAAACCTACTACTAGTGTTTGTTTACGTAGCCTCCAGAGGGAAGCTAACCAATCAGAAACAGGAACTGTCCTGTCTGTTTCAGAGGGAGACTGAACTTAGGGGCTGCGTAAAGAGCCAGTATGAGATAAATAAGAAGTTTTCTTGAACTGTAAGTCATGTAAAGATTTTCCAGTAGAGCCCTAGAATAAAAATATATACTTGGAACCATGCATGATACATCCTCTTTATGTGGGAGTTGGATCTTTACCTACAGGTACTGCTCACTGTAGATTATTGTGGAACGGCCTGGCTCCCAACACCATTGCAATGTAACAAAACATCCAGTGTCAGATCAACAGAGCTGCACGTCTCGTTACAGGCCACACTCTGCAAGACTGTATAAAATTTTCTGCAAATTTCTGGCTGACAAACGTCTGCAAATGGATGCTAATGATAGTGTTGTGGACAGAATTAAATCAACAGTATTGACAGTCTTTAGGTTGGCTCCACCGCCAGACCATGATTGCACAAGGTCAGCTGCAAAAGCTTCAATGTCTGGACACTAATACACTTGATTGACAGACTGTGCAAAATGCTACTAATGTTTTGATGTTTTTAATAAAGAACCCAAGACTTACTGGAAAATAGCATTGTTACTAAGTCAATTATCCTGATGAAATAAAGTATAAGTATTATACTAAATCATGATTGTGAGACACTATGTCATAATTATAAGAAACCTTCTCATAATTATGAGGCAATAAGCTGTAAGCTCATTCTTTTCTAAAGAGCTGCACTTTGCATTTTCACTTTGAAATCTTCGAAGTCTTCTTTTTTTTGTCACAGTAGTAACATGCAAATTCACACCGTGTGTTTAAATGGCAATCTACGTGACACAAATATAAGTAACAGCAATGGTGTCCCAATGGTTAGGAGCCACCAGAACACTGCTGGTTTGAATTTCTGGAAAATGTGAGCGCAATGTGAATCCAGTCATCATTCAGGAGTTTTTGAGCAACTTGACACCCAGCTGTGCACATTCATGTTACCTTCTACCCCTGCAACTTTACCTCCCCAGGCAGCCTGAATGACAGTGTTCACTGTCAACATGTCTGGTCGACTCCGGCTGAGACAAATAAACCGTGTTGAATTCATAAAACCTGCTCCTCTGTTATGTGACTTCCCTACAAGACTAAGCAGAGACCTTTGTTTAGTTAACCACTTGCACAACGGCTTTGAGTACATGACTTATTTGTGAAATATTCTAGCAGGGACACACAAAAGTATGCACACACTGTGATTCATTATGATTCTTTAATGAGAAGTTCACCAGGACACACACCACTGGAGTGCCAAATTAAACTTATAATGAACAGCTATTTCTTGTGGAATTATTAAATTCTGAACCTTGATAAGGTCAACTCTGATACACTACAGTAAATTGGCATTTTCACCTGTCAACTCATTGCAGCCGAGCTCATTTCTCTAAAGCATGTCAATGACACAAAACCCACAGAACCCCATTAGACTCCATGCTTATTGAATGCAGAAAACAATCTAGCTTTTATAATTGACAAAGAGTAAAAATGTGCGCTGTTATTTTGTAGGATGACCTGCAGTCAGCTATGCAGTACTGTACAAACAAGTAGACAACATAGAGGAAGCACACAGAGAGCTACACACCTTTCTATTAGCAGGAAATCACCGTGGGGATGAGAGGTGATAGTATTGAGGCGATAACAGTTTTAGCTAATGTAATCAGTATTCTTATGGTGTTTTGAGATCATGTGGGGTCTTGAGAACATCATTTTCTTTTCAGCATGTTTGCGTGATAACAGCAGTTAGATTGAATTCTATAAAAAGTGCTTTTGTTTGGAGTGTAGAATAAGACGAAAAACAAGTTTGTCATATATGTTTTCTGAATGATGCTGCCGTAAATACTTTGTACTGTATGAGTGTAACAATGCTGCTTTATAAGGCGTCTCAAGGGAAAATTTACAGATGTCCCTTGTCAAAAGCTTGATGAGAGCCTATAAATCCGTTTTTTGTTCGGTCTTTACGCACCAAAAGCAGCACTCAGGCCCATCACAGACACACTGAGTTTCACCTCAGATGACTGTGTAACATTCAAATTCATTACACTTTGCTGCTGGCAGGAATATTGCTTTACATATAATCAGTGTTGTGTTAAATGAAATCCATAGTTATTCCGGGCCAATAGCCCTTCATATGGTAAATTAAATTTGTTACATACTGATATCCAAAATGACTTTAGCGGTGCTCACACACATTATATCAACTGCTGGAAACCACATAAAGTCAGTGAGCTTTGTAGAGAAAACATCAGTATAATCCAGAGTGGCGTTCACTTCTTTTAGTCTCTCAACCAGGGGTCCATGGCTGTATTGCATGTATAATACTCCCCTTTATTAAACGTGCCACTATTACATTACAACAGGCATTAAATGTGTGTCTAGCATTCATTCCTAAAGTCAACAACAGTTCAGATCGTGTTCAGGGAGATAGCACTGGGTGAAAAACAACACAGCCCCCTTCAGTGGGACCAGCGTGTTGGCCCAGCAGGGGGGGGGGGGGGGGGGCTGACATAATGCAGTGTCATGCAGCTAGAGTTTTAAATTCTCTCTCTAGATCTCTTTTTTTTTTTTTTTATTCTTTACACAACTATTTCTGTCACTTTTCATGTGAACAACTGAGCAAAACACTATAAATATCTCCCCGGAGAGACTGCCTGAAAATATGTGCCATTAAATGATATCAAGTCTCCCCCCTCTTTATGAAGACTGACTCTTTAGTCTGGCTTTGAGTCTGGCCATTCAGAATAACTATAAACACTAATGATTTCCAACATGGCCATAGGAACCAGTTCTGATTGACCATAAACCGACCTCAAATCAACTCTGTAACTCTCTGTAACTCTGTATGTTTACAGGCCACCCGATGCGATGAAAGGTAAAACAGTTGCCACCGTAAAACCTTCCAGAGTTGTAAAATTTTGACTGATTGTATTATACGAGGTTATAAAAGTCATTATAAATTTTTCAGGAGTACCTTTCTAATCCCTTTAAAAGAATTGTCCTTGAGATGTGATACGCTTCTTGTAGCCATCTTTTGTCTTTACTTCCTGGATTTCTTCCACGGTGACAAATCTTTCTCCCTTTCAGTCTCAATTTTAGTTTCACCAAAGCTGCAGGCATACACTACTCCCCTCTATACCTCTCCAACAGTGTTTAGTGTTTGAGAGGCTCTGATAAGCCTTCAAACTCATGGATCTATTACACAAATCATCTTCACTCGCTCATATTTCATCGTCACACCGATACCTGAAGCAACATAAAAAAAATGTGCTTTTTTCTAGTTAGTTTTTGACAGCCTGGTGCTGAGCCAACACCTCGTCTACATCAGCCGTGTAGCAAAAGCAGCATATCAGCAGCTTCAATCCTCCATCAGTGTCACTGTCAATGTTTTCATCCACAGTCCTTTTGTGCACTCAGAAGCACTTTGACACTGCGTCACAGCTCAATACACAATCAATTTAGATACATGTGCAACTAAGAGGAAAATAGACTTAAAAGCCTTTAAAAAAAAAAGGTGCATCGAGTTGCAGTTACGTACATGCATGACGTGCGAGCTGGTGTAAACAACTGTGTTGATTAAAATTGAAGTGCTTCTGTTCCACACGATGCACATGAGACGAATGACTGAAAAACACGTCTAAAACACGTCCTGCCCACCGGACGCAGCATGTTCTGTCAGTGCCGTGATTCAAACGTGCACTAGAAGCACTCTCACTCTCATGTCCTCACACTATAAATAACAATTTAAGAAAGAATCCCACCTCTACATGTAGCTTATCTTATAACCTGCCTAGTTTATATTCCAGACATCTTCAACAGATTTAATGACTTTTCATATACACGGGGAGTCGCAAATGTGCAGCTGGGGATCCCAGTGTTTTTTCCCTCAGGGCTTGGGGGTCTTTCAGGCATGTCAGTTCATCACAAGTACTTAAAAACAGATTGACAACCACTGCTGATACAAGACTACAGAGATAGAACATTTTCAGGAGGGCGTCACCATAATAAAGCCAGTAAATGTGAATCAAGGTGGGTTCAAGGTAGAGTTCAGGTTCACATCGATGGCCGAAGAGCGAAACCTCCTGTCTGAAAAATGCACTTTTTTGAGAAAACTAAAAAAAAAACTTGTTGTTTTCTTGCAGAATGCTATTTGTTAAGGATACCCAATATATAATACCCTGTGTTTGGACTATATTACTATATTATGTGTCAACAATACTGTAATAAGGCAAGGCAAGTTTATTTGTATAGCACATTTCAACAACAAGGCAATTCAAAGTGCTTTATATAGAACATAAAAGGCATTAAAACAGAATATAAAAGCAACACAAGTAAAAAGACATGTAAAAACTAACTAACCCTAACCCTAACCCCAATTAAAAAGTGTTACATTTGGAAATAAAAAGAAGCTAAAAAGGGAATAAGACAGATAAAACCAGAGAATAAAAGTAACAGTGCAGTGTAACCATACAAACCATACAAATAACCACACAAACATACCGTAAACAACACCACATAATATAGTAATATAGTCCAAAAACAATGTGTTATGTATTGGGTATCCTTAACAAATAGCATTCTGCAAGAATTTTTTTATAAACAAGTTTTCTCAGATAGGAGGTTTTGCTCTTCAGCCATCGACATGTTCATACATACAATCAAGATTCAAGATGTTTATTGTCGCTCCGGTTATACAAGTACAATCATGTTAATAACTTTGGCTGGAAGGCTCCGTTACAGAAAAACAGTAAATAAATATATATATATATGAAACACATAGTATTATTATAACAAAATATAAAAAGTAATACATTTTTTGAAAGAAAAAAAAATATATATATATGCATATTTTTTTATTTATAGACAGAATCAAGGCACGAAAAGGTTGCATATAAAATCACTGGTCAGAATATTGCACAGAGGTTAGATCATGTTACATTGTGTGTGTATGTGTGTGTGTGTGTGTGTGTGTGTGTGTGTGTTATTTATTTAATAGTCTTATGGCCTGAGGGAAGAGACTGTTCCTCAGTGTGCTGGTGCGTGATTTGAGAGTCCTGTACCTCCTACCTGTTGTGTGGATGTGATGGGTCCTTAATGACCCTCAGGGACTTCCTGAGGCACTTCAGGGACATCTGTGCATTTTCAGTATATACTCAGCAACTGCTCTCTTGTCTTTTTTTTTCTTCTATTTGTTGTGATTAAAGTGGTGGCATTCAGACACCAAATTGATTTCTATTCTATCTGCATATTCGCAACTGATTGGACAAGATGATGTTGCTGATTAAAAAAAAAACATAAGAGCGTTGTTAGAAGAGCTGTTGTTAGAGCTTTCTTTGAAATTTAAGACAGGATTTTGTTTGTATCAAGTTGTTTTACAATGTTAACAATAAAGCAGTGAAAATGAACTGGATGCAAGCAGAATGGTACAACCCTGCAGGCCACTGTCTCCTGCTCTAGCATGTGTGCAGGAGAGATATGATAAATGTCATGAATGAACTTATGACCTTTGTCGCACATCATCCGCCGTCACATCATCCCTGTCCACAGCACACTGTCTGGTAAAAAAAAAAATAGCCCAATAATTCAGTTTTTTATGTAAATTGGACATTGTAAAAACATAAAAAGACAGTGTGAAAGAAATTATTTTGACTTCCACACACATTTGGCACATTTGACTTCCATACTATTGCACCCTTTGTGATACAGAATCAATTGCTCTTGTGAAATGTCTTTGCCAAGTGACAGTGGACTGCAGACTCTCTTCAAAGAGTCTCAACATCACACATCAGTTTCTTTTCCATGCTGAATCTCAAAAGTGGCCTTTAAAATCTGGGCACCAAAGAGATCATTATAAGAATCACTACATCTTCAATCTTCACAAGTACGTGGGCTCTATTTGAGCTTTCACAGTTCAACTTCAAAAGGATTGCTGCAGCCACTGACGGCCTCATAAAAATTCGTCTTGATTTCAGAGTAGTGCATTGCTTAACAGCGAATCTAGACTCTATTTGACCGTCTATAACTGGTTCTTTTGTTCTTGTTTTGCAGACAAGATGTTTTTTGGTTTATCCTAATCTAGCGCTCAGAATCCAGGCATGTTTTATCATTAACTAATTAACTAACTGATGTACGGTGGCTCAATTTTAAGAGTCCCTCAGAAACTGATTTTGTGTGCAGTGTTTGCAAGATGTTTCCTTTTGCTGCATATGTGTTGTTGAATTGGTGAATGCATATTATTTTGTTGGTGTTTTGCTTAGTTGCATATTTTTTTCCTGATATGTGACATATGTGTTGTCTAAGTGGTGAAGATTTTTTCTTGATTTGCATGTGTTTTCCTCACTTGCAGTGCATTAAGTTCTCTTCGCTACCTCACATCAAAGACTTTCATGGAATTTTTTAAAGTGAGAAACATTTTCTCAGTTGTTTCCGATGTGCTGGAATTTGTAGTTTGCAGCCACAACTTTTCCACATTACCAGAATTATGACCAGAGCAAACACTGTACAACTTTACACGCAACAATAGAAGTCACTGAATGAGGATTTTCAGCCAACATGAGTGTATTTATACATTGTTGTCATGGTTAAAGGAAACCATTGTTGTCGGCCACTGGTGCAGGACAAGACAGAACGTGTCAAGGTCCAACCCAGTCTCCTAGAAATCACGTTTATATTAGGGATGTGCAGAGATCCCAGTATTTGTATTTGTATCTGTATTTGTTGAGGCAGCAAAATTATTTGTATTTGTATTCGAATAAAAGTGGAAAGAGGCTTAAAAATCCTGTTTTTGTATTTATTACGCTTTTTATTTTAGAAAATTAAAGTGTTACAATAAGTGTTTGTGAATAAACTACCTTATGAAGGAGGTCCCCACACCAGGTCTCGAAATGGAGTCTCCCAGATCATAGACGACTACGCTGACTACTGAGCCAAAACTTTACTCATTGACTCACTGCAGACAGACCTCTACCTATTTATACACCCATAACACAGAGACAACACACCGTGTAACGTGTAGAAGAACTTCAAAGGTGATTCTTGCTTTGCACTTTTCATTTATTGCCTATTTTTTACAACCTAACTTTGTGGAAAGGTGAAGAGGAACAACAGGTTATAGAGAGTCCATTTGGGACTTACCCCTGATAGATGTAACAGCGGAGCAGAGGAGAGATACTTAGATAACGATGTAACCGACCTGTGAACTGGTATTTGACATGTTTTTCTTTTTTTTCTTCCCAAAAAATAAAGTATAAAAGTATAAAACTCACTATTTGTGCTTTGCCGAATAATGTATTTGTATTCAGGCACACCGCTAAATTGTTTTCCCAATTACGATGCGTTAGCAAATTTAGTCAATGCCTGGACAAAGGTGTGGCAGGTGTACACGTTTTTTCAAATTAATTAAGCGTTAGATTTATATACCTCACTGGAGCTGTAGGGAGGATGTCGGGGTTGATGGCATTCACATCCTGAGTCCCGGGGCTGTTAAGGTTTAGACAATAAAGGTACTTTGTTTAAGGATAGTGAAAGATCGTGGTTTTGTGCAAATTTTCGTGCTTCAAATCATTGCAGACTTTCTTCTGTATTAAACCAAGACCATCATCTCTCTCTAACCTTAACCAAGTGCTTCCTGTGCCCAAACATAACCATAAAAACTGAACATTAACAGGACACAAAGCATGAGGTGCAGAGATACCGGACTGAAATAATTACTAGCAAATATAACGACTTGTGATCTTCACTGACTTCGTTTACATGAATTGAGATTAATCTGCCATCGAGGGACCTGCAGTAAGAATACATCAAAGCATATTTTGATAAAAGGCTGTACCATAGTGAATGAGTAACTGTAGCATACACTCAGCAGTAATGGGCTGTGAATATTCTTTTATGGTTATTATTTGGAGTCAGGAAAAGGTGATGAGGAGTTGGAAGGAGCAGCAGGAGAGAAGTGAGCAGGCAGCATCCTGTGAAGGAGAAGCAGTGGGGAGGAAACTTATCTTGAGGCCAACAGCAATTTTCTTGTTTTCTTCCATTTTCTTCATTTCCCTTTCTTTGTATAAAGTCACAGGTACATTCACAAACCAGACTAATTGGACCGACAATCATGTTTCAAGCTGCAAATTATCAGGTTGTTCCTTTTAAATAACAACACGTCCTTCCTGTTGTACTCTTTACAAAACTTCAATTGTGTCTTCTACCTTAGACTTAATGGAAACCCACCAGAAAAAAAAAACATCTGCGAGGAGGTTCAATCACGGCGTTTCCGGTTAAGAGACTTCATGATTCTGCTCTTGTATTCGGGAATAACAAGTAACACACTTACAATGAGAAGCATATAATCATAGTCAAATAGACTAGGCTCTGTAGCTCATCCTTGAAGAATAGAGCTCCGTGGTGTTCGCTCTCCTTTGTTCACAGTACTCTGGCCGTGATACTTTAAAGCATTATGCCAATACGGCATGAGAGAGGCAACGCAGTAGATGACAAGCTCTGATCTAAGAGACTCCCCAACAGAGCGGTATGGACACTGAATGCTTCATTAGTATAAGGGCTCCACAGAGGCACATGTAAGAGATGCAACTCTATTTGGGTTAATGGAACATAGCGTTTCATGTTTTTGGTCAGTGGGAACGACTGGGTTCATTTCTCTGCTTGGAAAAAAAAAAACAAAAACATTGTTTTTAGCCTTGATGCTGTTCAACAGCGCTATGATCCTCAAGCACCGAATGCATCAAGGAGTAATGAAAATAAGACATTTTACTCTGTTTCTAGCTTCTCTGAGACAGCAGCAAAAAACAAACAACAAAAAAAACAAGTCTCTGCGTGTAATTTTTTTTTAAAAAAAGTGGAAACTAGGTTTGCTTCTTTTCTTTGTGATGAGAAATACAAAATCAAGCCTATGACTGCATATGTTTCCTACCTGTAGCTGGGCTCCAGACAGGATTTTAGGAACACAATTTGTCAACATATTTTATGTATCTAGTAGGGGTGTGCTCGAATACAAATATGTTATACGGCAAAGCACAAATAGTGGGGTTTTTACAAATATCTGTTTCATACAAATATTTTAAAAATTATTAAAAAACATGTCAAATACCAGCATGCAGGTCGGTTACATCGCTATCTCAGTCTCTCTCCTCAGCTCCGCTCGTACGTCTATCAGCAGGTCTCAAAGAGGGGAGTCACATCCACCTGCTACATGATGCACATTTCCTAATTTGGACATCACTCCCGGAGTTGGGGGGTGTTCCCCAGAGATAAAGCTGAACTACTGACTCATGCTTCATGAACACTTATCATTAACACTTTAATTTTCTAAAATTAAAAGCCTAATAAAAATAAAAACAGGATTTTTAAGCCTCTTTCCACCTTTATTCGAATACAAATACAAATAATTTTGCTGCCTCAACAAATACAGATACAAATACAAATACTGGGCTCTCTGCACATCCCTAGTATAAGCGTGATTTCTAGGAGACTGGGTTGGACACGTTCTGTCTCGTCCTGCACCAGTGGCCGACAACAATGTTTTCCTTTAACTAATTATGCTGCCTCAACAAATACAGATACAAATACAAATACTGGGCCTTCTGCACATCCCTCGTATCTAGTTCATTATTCTGTTTCCCAGCAAAGCCTCCTCCAGTGACAGGAATAAAATTGCCTTGAAGTTTGAATATTTACTATTTTGTTGTCCAAAAAGTTGTCATGTTTAAACATATTGAGTCATTTCAGTGGATTTGTGACATTCAAGAAGATTTATTTACTGTTTCCTAGTCGTTCCTTTTCTAATGACTGTGTTTGGGAAAAGCTGCCAGGCTGCAGACCGGTACTGGTGTCGGGACATTTGCTACCAGGCTGCAAGTGAATGTCATGATTTTTGCAAAATGCTGAATAATAATACTTCTATAACTTCAAATATTGCTGACTATTTTTGCAGTTGTGGCCTTGAACTTGGTGCAGCTTATGATGCATCTCTCCCTGTCATGTCCTTCCCCAACAAAAACATATGGATTTCTAATTAAAGTGAGTGTTCCTGAGAGTCTGTCTGTATTTTTAATTACTCACAAGTAAATGCAGAGCAAAAAAAACCCCATAAATTTGACGGTCGTCTAGAAATGAGACACCTGCTTTTGTTCCCTCATATGTGACAATAAAGATCCAGTGTTTCAAAAATAACAAAGTTCAAGGGGTTAATCTGCTCAGAATGGAAAGCTTGACAGGATTAGCCACAAATCAGCTTTTTACTACAAAGAAGTGAATTTATTTAGTGACATTTTGTGAGAAGCACATGTATCTTATGCTCTGTGTTACATGTCTTCTGTTAAGTTGTTGTAGCTCCAGTTACTCTCTGTCTTTTATGTATTCCTACGGGCGAGTATCACAAATGTTTTTGTGATTGAAATGAGCCTTCTTTGCTCGTGCAAGAGTAGATAACAGCTCTGCTGCTCCTGGAAACAGACTTCACTCTATGCATAATTGATTAAATTAAATTTGCAGCCTATGATCGCTGCTGAATATATCTTGGATGTCAAAGTTTATATCTCTCCCCGCTGCAGACATTTGTAATTGAACATTGGTCTACTAAATGAAGTTTTAGGCGACAGTACTACGAGTATTCTGCTCACATCCCCCCAAAAAATCATTTTAGTGCAGAATCTGAAAGCACATATTGTACAAGCAATGAACAAATATTTAAATAGAGTCTGATTATGAGGCATTTCAATTAAGCTGTTTATGAGTAGAGTGAAAAAAATGATGCTATGCCAACATTTTTGCACGATCAACATGATGTGATCATAGATTAAATATACCGTGTCATCACTTCCTCCACCGTTGGTCCTCCTGTAATAAATTATGGTTTTATTGCTCTCCTGCTCCCATTTGATTTTCCCAAAAGTTATCAAATGCCAAGATAATACTGAGAATGGAAGAAAAAAAACTTCATTTTCACAGCAATAACCGTTTCACACAGGCAATAATAGTGTAACTGCAAGCTTGCCATACTTGCATATGTAATTTCATTGACTCCCGCTGTCTTTATTTGCATCATTTTTCAATTCTACTACAGCAATAGCCACATTAGACCAATTCTCTGCTCTTAAGCAATTTTTCTCTACTTGTTTTTATTGTCTGCGTTCTCTTCGTTTCCTCCTGTGTGTGTGTTTTGTGAATGTTTCACTGGGAATATAGCCAAAACAATTTCCTTTTCCCATGAATATATGTGATAAAATGTTATATATATATAGATTGTTTCCTCAACCTGAAGCGTAAGGCTGTATGTTATTTAACAAAAGTTACATTATCAAGGACGATAAGGGTAAGAGTGTTACATTTTGTGACACCCCCAAAAAACATGCAACCTAGACATGTATTCTTGGTATTCTAAATTAGGATTTCCATAATTTGATTTGAGGTGTTTTCTCTGTGTTTACTGATTTACATTGCTCTTATCCTCACAGGACCCATGTAAACGTCCATGACATCGAATTAACTATAAAGGAAACAAAGATGCCATGAAACCGAGTAAACAATGCAGCCTGCCATGACCTGCTGGAGCGTAGAGGGAACGCTCAGGATGATCATAGGCCCGTTCTACTGAACGCGAACCAAAAACCCCCACTGGAGACCTGCAGGACATTTTTGTTTGTGTTAGTCTCAGAGAAATTGTTGCCAGACTCCTGTTGTTGGCGTTTGTAAGCGAGCCAACAGGGGTATGAAACCAGAACTCATAGAACCACTTGTGGCCACATCTATACACTTTTGAAGCTGTAATTATTGTTTGGAAAAAAGGCTGATTTGACTGGATTTATTTCTGGAGAGGAGTGATGGGGTGATAGTCAGGTCCCCCGTATGAACAGTTATTCCTCTGGGTCTCTTCTTAAAGCAATATTGATGTAATTGATGAGGGCAAAGTCCTTCTGTGCAGAAAAAAATGAGTGTATATATGAGGCTTCAACAGTCTGTGTTAGACAAATCAAGTGGATATCTCCCAAAGCTACAGTCTTTTAAGTACAAAACTCCCTCTTTGTGTTACTGTCCCTCCATCGCAGCTTATTACAGAAACACCATCCAGGGGGGAACAAAAAACTTTTGGAAGAAGGCCATTTGATTCGTCTAAATGTGGAATACATATTCACACAGATGGAGGATTGTGTATTTTGGCCCCCCATCACTTACACTGGAAGCACATTAGGAAGAGGTCTTCTACTGGCCAGTATGAACAGGAGGAACGATAACAGCGAAAACCTGTTTCTATGTTAATTTGGGCTCCTGACTGTTGTTTTAAGACAGACTTGAGAAAATGAGAACATATCCTTTAACATTTCCTGCGCTGGTCAGTGATATTCAGCACATATCTGAGTAATTTTTCACTCCCACCCCGGTGATAATTACTACTTACTGTTTTTCCGTGAACTCACTTGTCCTCTTGTAATTTAAATCCCATTCGGGGCAAGATCCTTGTATTTTAAAGTGGAGGGGTTTTTTTTTTTCTATGGGAAGAGCTGCTCTTCATTCTAGTGCATTTTATTAGCCCAGTGTGATATTTCACTTTACATGTTAACACCAAATTTGGTGTCAAATCTTCATGCTATGATTATTGTGGCCAACAATATAACGGTAAACTGTTTTATTGTGATACTAGGAATATAGTTAAATTACTTCCCTGATTGGTTTGGATTTAATCAAACCTAACAAACAGAACAATATATGCTGCAAATGTAAAGTTTAAGACAGTTGACTGGAAAAAGAACTAAATAATCCAGCACATTGTCCATAACTTGTACTTGTACTGTACTTTATTTACAATGTTTCAGTCCTCAGACTTTCAGGAGGTAAAATTCATGAATTCAGTTTAGTTTGTGGAATATTTGGAGTTTTTTATCCGACCCATCTGTCTGTGAGACTTCCTGGAGGGCACTGATTGTCAGTAAGTGTGGGGTTTTTTTTCCTGCTTAGTGTTAATAGTTAAAAAGCAGAATGATAGAACATAATGGTGATGGATTACGGCACAGTTTGGACTCTTACAAGCTACTAGCACCATCCACCGGTTCTCTACATTACTATTAACAAACCACCATACAAGCTCCAAACACCAACATATGAGACTATTTGGGAACTAATACAACAAGAGAAAAAAAGCGTCTTCTTAAAGCTCCTCAAATAATCTCTTGTCATGTCGACTACAGGAAGGTACTGTGGTTTTCTCTGTTGGCTAATCCTGCTGAACGTCCATGTCTACTGAAGAACACGTTCTGTAATTTCATGATGGTTAAGAGGCCGTCCAGAACAATGAGTTAAATTACCAGGGAGCACACCACATGTCAGCAAGTGTTAGTAGTTTTCTTTTTCTTAACACTTAACATACAAACATTTCAAATAATCACAGTACACATAGTCTTTTTGTTTTCATACAGCACAAACTTTATTATTGACAGTTTGTTTGCTAATTTGAGTGCACGCATTTCGGTTAACATTCTGTTTCTAATATTTCTTGCTTATGTTAAATCCTGATTTGTCTTTTGTTTCATGGATCCGGCGGGTCCTCCCTCTGGCAGGCAGGCAGGAAGTGGAAGAGGCCAACCGGGCGTGTCAGAGGGGAGTCTGCCTTTCGGTATCCAGTTGACTTCAGTTACTTTAGGACTTCAAGTTTATTTTTCTTGCTTTTAATAGTTAGTTGGGTTGTAAATAGTTTCTTGATTTAAATCTTTGTTGAGATTAAGGTTAATTTGTGTTATAGAGTTAATTGTTTATTCCTGCCCCCCCTTGTGTGTCTGTGTAGCCGGTGTGTATATAAACCCTCCTCATGTGTCATTTGTCAGGTCTGTTATGTTAGTTTTTGAAATTACCTTCTTCTAGTTTTTTCTATTTTTGTATTTTGAAAAAAAGAATTTGTTGATTTGAAATTAAGTTGCAAATAAATTACTAATTTTTGCTTTATACACTTTGTGTTCTTGAGTTTTACTGCTAGGTCCCTGACACCACCTCCCCCTGTAATGTTAACCTTCGTCCAAATGGGTTTTAAATGGATGTTTACCAGGTAACCTTTCAGTTTATACCAGTATTGTTCAGTTGTTTCTCAGGAAGTAAGTCCAATGTGCTTTTTTTTGTTTTATTGCAGAAAATGGGGCTCTTTCTGTGTTTACTAGAATTGGATCTTTAAATGAATGCCTCGCAGGTGTTTAATAATTTGAATTAATTGAACAGTATAATAGGACACCTCTGATGCAGGTGTTTGTTAGCAGCTCTGCATTAATGTGCCAGTGAGGTTTAGCCAAGGGCTTGGAGCTTGAGTTATTTATGTGACCATTAAAAAAAAAAAAAAAAAAAAGATAAATATCTCCTCGATGAGAACCACAATAATTAAATGTCAAATGTTTTTTTTGATAATTGTGTCAATCTGGATGTTCAAGTTGTCAGATAATCCCTTCAAGACTGATGGATTAACGTGACACAATTTGAAACTTGTCTTTGTTTAATTCAATTTTTAAGATGAGAAAATCAAATAGCAGATTCAGGTCAAAGCTTCTGCCTTATAGGCTTTTCTCTGACAAAAAAAAAAAAGTCCCACATATGAAAATCTGATTACCCCAGAGTGTTTTTGTGCGTCCTCCAGCCTATCTCAAGACCTATCTTATTTCCCCGCTCTCTGAATAAACAGCCCATATCTCTGGCAAGAAGCCACAATTGATTGCTCCTTCTTTCTCAAACCGCTGTGCCTTACTGCTCTTCCCCTTGTGACAGGATTCAATCCACCTCGCCTCTCAGCCCATAACGGTTCACTCACATTTAGCTGACAGATCATCTGACCATGAGGAGGCTGGGAATTAGAAAAACCTACAAAATGGCCAGAAGCTCTACAGTAACAACATTACTGATGTCACTGAGGATTAATTACTATGAAACTGCAGCTAAAGGGAAATCTTGTCCACTCGTTGTTATTTGGAGACACAGTCACATTTGTTCTTTTCATGCATTTATTAAATATATATTTTGTTGTACTAAGAACAACATGGGCAAAATGCAGTAAAGACACTCTGTATGCTAGGAGTATCTATTAAAAATGTATTGTTTGTTCTCTGGTGTCTCTTGGAGCAATAACACAAATTATTCAGTCATTTTATAGAGTGAGATTCTTTACTGCAGGCCAGTGCTATAAATAGTTTATAACCCCTAAAACTATGATTTTGGACAACAGAATGGCTTTATACAAACTTTTTGGCTTCACCCAAAAACTTGTATAAATCAGTATTTTAACAGTGTTTCAGACACATTTATCAGTCGTCCATCTCACGCTCATATGACAAACACATTTTAATCAATACAGCAGCGTACACAGGCTGAGTAATGGTTCGTGTTTCGCTCAAGCTATAAACACATTAAGTGTACTTGCTTCCATTTACAGCCATGACTACAGTGATTGTGTATTAGGCCCTGAGCACTGCCAGGTAACTGACTCTCAACACTGTCTGAACACGTCCAGTGTAGACACAGTATTGACGACTATGATGCCTTCACTAAAATCAGTCAAAACACAACACAGTAACACTTTACTTCCCCCCTATTTAACATTTATTACAGTGTATAAACATATAATACGTTATTTATCATTACTATTATGTAATATATATTTATTATATATTTATATTATATGAATGAATTAATGAAATGTTTATTATTGTATCATGGGCTTACAAGACACTGTAAATTCCAACAAGCCAGGACCAGATTAAGGGTGTGCCCAAATACAAATACGTTATTCAGCAAAGCACAAATAGTGGGGTTTTTTTTTTACAAATTTTTGTTTCATACAAATATTTTTAAAATTGTTTTTGGGAAGAAAAAAACATAACATGTCAAATACCAGCGAGCAGGTCAGTTATAGTCACTATCTCAGTGTCTCTCCTCTGCTCCGCTGTGACGTCTATCAGCAGGTCTCTATGAGGGGAGTCACATCCACCTGCTACATGACGCACATTTCTTAATTTGGACATCACTTTAATTTTCATCTTTAATTTTCTAAAATTATAAGCGTAATAAAAACAAAAACAGGATTTTTAGGCCTCTTTCCACTTTTATTTGAATACAAATATAAATAATTTTGCTGCCTCAACAAATGCAAATACAAATACAAATACTGGGCCCTCTGCACATCCCTAGACCAGAGTACAATGTATATATTGTAAAAAGAATCTAGAGACCATCATTAAATAGTACAGACACTCTAATTTACTGTCAGAAGCTCACCATATATCACTGTAAATTCTAAGTAAATACTAATTAAACAGTCTGTCTTGGATTATTTTCCAAGCTTTTGAGATAAAGTTAGCAAACTTAAATACATCAAAACTAAAAAGCCATTCCGGTTTTTGCTCATCTGAACACCAGAATATTTCAGGGTTTTTGTCGAGCAATTTCATGAAACAGTAACTCTCTTAAATCATCATAATTTGTACAAAAGAAAATGGGACTCACTTTCCACTTCACACAAACCACAATTCTCACTTATATTAAGATATACAGTATTTTATGTTTCTACACCAGCATCCAGTTAACAATTACATCATAGTGTGTTAACAACCATTTATTACATGTTTGTATACTGCTTATAAATCCTAAATATATAATACACATGAATAATAAGAGTAATTCACGTAACAGTTAGAGGATCAAACAAATATCAGACGTGACTACAGAAGAGGTGAAAGGTTTTAATAGATCCTTGAGCAGAGATTTATTTTTACTAATCCAGTCTAGACAAGAGGGAGTGTAAAAAAAGACCTGGCTGAGGATAATATAGTTGCAATATCAACTTGAATCATCTTCTGAGTCATTTCTGTTGGATTCTGCTCTGTGTTACGGAAACTAGAAAATAGTATTAATAGATTTTTTTGGCCACTTTTGTTTTGTTGAGTCATTTGAAGTTGCATTTCTTGGCTCCCAAGTAACGTTAGTCCAGTATTCATTCTTCTTTAAGCTACCAACTCCTGAGGGAAATATCTCTATGGCTACTAAATGCTCCTATGCTATGTTATGTTATACTATGTTCACCAGTTAGTCACAAATGTTGATTATCTGCCAGTTGATGCATATAGTTTGTAGCGTGCAGTGGCTTTATACACTGTAATACATTTGAAGATGTTTCCATTTAGAAACGTATGTTCCCCGAAGTTGTTGCCTGTCGTGTGAGTTGTGAAAATGTAAAACTAGTTGAGAGGTTAACTCAGCTACAGATAACAAGATCATTGAACTGAAGGTATTAAGTTGAATCAACAACCGTTTAGTCACACTGACAGATTCGTTTACATTTTCTCAGTTTTTGAAGATTCAGTTTTTCATCTGACACACAAAGAATTTACATCTGTAGCCGTGCAAGTCAACATGCAAGGCTATAAACACCACATGACAACCATGACTTATCTTAAAGAGGCCATATTATTCCCCTTTTCCACAACTTAACACAGTTCCCTAGGCTCTTAATAAAATGTATCTGACATGCTTTGGTCAAAATACCACAAGGATCAAGCACCACAGCAGCCTTCTCGTCCTGTCTAAACAGCCGGTTTGAGTGTAAATAAACTTAGATTTTGCTGTGATTTAATTGCAATAAACAGATCAAAAGGATGCTGAAATAACTACATCATGATGTTGATTTGTAAAAAGCCTGACTTCATCCTTTGTCAGGTCTGTCCGCAATACAACAAGCAAACAACAGAGCTACGATCAGAGCTATGCTAACACTGTAGCTGCTCCATCCGCACTCAGAATAACGTCATCTAAAGGCATAAATATGGCGGCAACATTATGTTTATACACATAGATATCTACATACTATGCAACATTAAAAACATATAAACTCACCAGCATTTAAGATGTTTATTTATGTTTATTATTGATGACAGCAGCTGAAGAAGTGTGTGACTCTGCTAGATTGAGAGGTGAGATTGAAGGTAAACTTCTCCGGATAAGAGCAGAATCGGGTGTTTATTCCTCCAGAAGACAGCAGCTCTGCCACTGGAAACAATGTTGGTTAAGAGCACTGAACAAAAATAGGAAATTTGTCGGCCATAAAACCAAAACAATGAGCTGAAAGACGAAAAAACACTTGATGGAGCTGAGAGTAACTGCGTAGTCGAGCTATAATTCTCTATGGGTTCGTCAGTGGGAGCGCTGGCACGATCTCATATCACCGTGTTGGTGTTGTTCCTTACGACATCATAATTAACGTTGTTTCGAGATCGTCATTTCAACTGACCTGTCACGTTGTTGTGATGTCATAGCTTTGCGACGGGAAAAAAAAAAGACCAGAAAAATACAAAAGCGAAGATCCTCGCCTGCTCACATGCATACTGTACGTAGTGGGGAACAGACAGTATGTCCGTTATCAACAACCAGGAAAAGAAGGCAGATGGCGTCGTCCTTTAATGTTGCACAGATAGCTGCAGAAAATAAATGACAGATGTGCCTTGAATGTACTGTAGCATTCGTCTAACATTACCTTAAAAATCTGGCATTGAAATGACATCACTCCCAGCTGAAAAGAATCCTTCACAATATGAGCGATCTCTTTGTATTTGAGCACTACTCATTTCTGTTCAAACCTTGTTCAGTGTTTCCATCTAACCACAAGCTGTACAAGGTGAAACACATGGAGGGAAGTTGAGATTAGACCAGAACGGAGGAAAAGGGCAGTCTAGCCTGACCTGTATGGATGGAACAAGGCGGGCGAACTGTGTTCAATTTCCCTTGACTTTCAAGATATGAGTTACTGCAGGTAACACATTGAACACTTACATCAATCACAGTCTTCATGTTCTATCAATGCCATGCTTGAGTGTGTGTGTGCGTGTTTGCCAACAGGCACACATGCGTATGTATGAACGTGTGCAGGCATTTGTTCTTTTTACATGTTCCTCCACATGCTCGCTCTGATTAAACTGGCTGGAAAAGTCCGACCGTGTGTGCAAATGCATTTGTTCTTTCTGGCAGGGAACTCACATGTGGTCCCTCTCACAGGCGGAGAACAGATTCATCGTTGGGTAACATCAGCGTAAAAATGTTTTGAGCGGACTATAACCACTGATAACAGCTTTTATAATACAGCCCAGGGGTCAGCAACCTTCAGCGTACAAAGAGCCCATTTGAGCCCATTTCCCACCAAATAAAACCCACCTGAAGCCGCAAACGTGCAACGATTACACCACTTATAGTTACATTACACTTATATCTAATAAGAATATCTAATTAGGGGTACATATTTCGCATAAACAAAAACGTACAAACGTATTGTGTTTTCTCAGTAAAAGGGTTAGGGTTAGTCAGTGGTTTAAGTTAGAATATTCATTCATTCAACATTAAAAACTTTTTTGATATTTTAAGGGAAAACATATTTTTTATCAGCTATGTTATGGACAACCTGTACGCCATTATAGACTGACTAAATGCTTTAGTTTAGGTAACACACATTTTTAGGAGTTCTTGTGTCTATTCTGCCATATGTACAATGAAATTTTTTAAGAATTTAATATTTTGCAGATATAATAGTGATATGCTCAGCACTGTCATTAAGGTCAGGAGTATTGTTAATCATAACTCTGCCTTACAGGTCATTAAGATAGTTTTAAGATAAAACTCCAACCTGTGTGGGTGTACGATGCACCTCAAAGGAGATCAGAAGCAGCATGTTAATAAAATCAGGTGTAACACAAACAGGTGAACCATTCTCGTCAACAGTAAAAGCAAATAAATCTGTCCATGAAGTATTAAAAGTTCTATTTTCATCAGAAATCTTTCTTTTTTTGGATTTTTCCGTCGTTAGCTTACTGGGGGTAGACCGCTTAAAAAATGCACTTGCCTGTTGCCGACTGACGTATATTTCGATCGACAACATATTAAAACACGTTTTATTCTCTTTAATTCTCCAAAATAACAACTATTACATTAAAATAAACTAACTAAATAAAATAAAATAAATTAAAATTAAATAGCCATTATTTATTAACCTCTCTCCAGCCACATGTGTGATTCCTGCAGACTTTGCCTCCATCCAACTCTCTTGTAGCTTGTCCAACATCACATCAGTGCACTCAAATGTTAAACTGTCTACCTGCATCTATACGCAGTAGTGCAGCAGATCAATACTGTCCCAACAAAGTTTCTATCAACTTCCACAAATTGCATCAGTAATCAGATAACATGCATCCAGCTCTTAATGTTAAAAGTTATCTGATTGTGAGCTTAATGCTATTTCTCAAACACACTCAGATGAAACTTGAACAATTTTTTGGGACTGATAAGAAAAGAGATTGACAGCACTGTAAAAAGAAAAATCCATTTATTGATGTTTCAGGCTGGTATTTTTCATTCAGAGCGAGTAAAAGTGTTCTATTAATTATGCAGATACAATTTGGGGAGGAAGTTAATGGCTGCCTGGATCATAATTGTTGATGGATGTTCAAAGTGCAGAGATTCATTTCTTCGGTTCATTTCTTGTGTCCGGCGTTTGGCTAAATTTACGGTATAAATACTACTTTGGTTAAGGTGTCAGGTAGGTGGGTGAGTGGAGCAGGTTGGATACGATGCCGAAAATTTAATGAATGAACTCAAAAGTCACAAGAGACACTGGGACCAGGAACAAAGACCATAAACACAGGAAAAAACTGGGAACATACACAGCACGAAAGCAGATGACTTGACAAACTAGACACAGGTAATCAAACACAGGAAGTAAAGGTGACAAGACACAAGGAGAAAAATATTTCAAAATAAAACAGGAACTAAAGTAAACAGACAACAGGTGACACAACACACGGGCAGGCTGGGAGCAGATGAACTGGGGAAGAAGACACCAGGAGTAGAGCGCTGGGCTAACCAGGGTGATGCAGGGCAGGTGAGAGGAGGTGCACATAAACACAAGAGGAAACACAAAAGGGAAACAGAGAAAAAAAACCAAAACCAGGCAACATAAAAACTCAAGTGAACAAAATACACAAAGAGTCCAAAAATAACAGAAAAAGTCCAGGCAGGACGTGACATAATTTGGTTAAAATACACCCGTCTGGTTTCGTAGTTCACCTTTGACTTTTGAAATATTCCGTCAAAACCACATCTTTTCCTAAATTAACCTTCAGTGTTTATCATGCTTCAGTTGCTACGAGCAGATACGTGGGTGAAAAAAATAAAAAAAACTGTCAGAGAACATTTTGCAGATAAGTTTAGTATAAAGATTTTATATTTTTGCAGACATTTTTATTAAAAATGTTTCCCCATTATGTTACATTTCTCTCAAAAAGCATTAACTGTTGCAAACTGTATAAATGTCTGTAACTATTATTATTAATATTGAGCTTTATTGATTCTTTTCTTTAAGATCAACAGTCCTAAACCCGACACGATTAACTTTACAATGAGTGTAGCGACAAATCCTCACAAATATCTACTAAACACTAATGTTTCCTCTTCTTTGTAACCCAGTGGTTGAGCTGCACAGGCTTCCTCACTAAACCTGTTATTTTTATAAGCACATTTATCAGCCGCTCACCATCCGTCCAGAAGGCTCCTTACAGAAGATTGCTCATCAGGTCTGCAGTCCTGCTCTCGTCTCTCCGGTCACAATACGATCCTTTGAACCGCTGACACTCGTATCGCAACCCTAAACCAGTCAGCAAGAGACACGAGCTTTAACATCCACCTACAAATACCTGATATTGCTCTTCCTGCTGCCCTGACAGCGACTCTACAGCTTGGCTCGCACCTTATTAACTGAGAGCAGCATCCTCAAAGGAATCCTCGGGGGTCACGGACAGGGTTATTTACCACACCTGTCACCTGGCTCAAAGGCTTTTATTGTCGCTGGAACAACTTTGAACTGCCAGATGCAACAATAGAGCTGCAACATGCTTTTTTGCCAGGCATGGACATGTTCCATTACGCTGCTCAGCAGGCTTTTAATTGTAGAAATACATGTTGGATGTAGATGAATACATGTGAAACAGGGAGAAGTCAACACATCGTCACTGTAAACACTGATACACAGGTTAACAGGCTGCATGTTAATTTTTAGCTGTAATTGAAACCCTCCTATTAACAGTGTCAATCAACACGTTGTTGATGCTGCGTTCCTGTCTGGAATATTTCATCATTGCTTTTCAGACTTCTGATATTTTAACGTTTCTTCAGGGATATGCCCTAATTAGACCTCTGATGTTACTTTAAGAACTTTCATCTTTAAGTGTTGATTGGCAGAGCTCTTTATTGCTGAAAAATGCTGCTAATTAACATTCAACCTGTTTTGACCCACTTTTGGAGCGGTGTGTTTTTCTATGATGTGGTTACATTGTTGTGTCTATCCCAACTTAACAGCATCATGTACAGCAAGACCAATGAAGTAGATTATGTATTATATACAGTATGTTGGCATGTTGCATGAAGCAGTTAAGTGGTGATAAGAGTGTTAGAAAACACTTCTAATCAAGTGGTCGAGAGTCTTTTGTTTTGATGTTTTTTTCCTCTCATCATATATGTTGGTGTGTTGCAGTTTCCCCTTGAAGATCAATAAAGTGTATTTATCTATAAGAGTGAAAGAAAACACTGTTGCAACATTTTTTAACTAAATGTTTCCTACAAAAGAACTTTCATTAAACTGCAGTTGTTGCTTTTTTGTAACCCTTACATACTGTTCAGGTCAAATTTGGTTCATTTTTACATTTGACAGCTGTAAATAAATGTTATTATTCCTAAAGTGACCCAGAATATAGTAGAAAATATGTGCAAAAATTGATCTATTTAAGCTTTCTTTTTAAACTTGTGTGCAGCTGTGATGCAAATGTTTGGACATAGATGGTGTTTCAGGCTAAATTTGGTCCATATTTACTCAAAAAAAATTAAAAATCGACATTCAAAAATGTTGTTACATTCTTCATATTCAATAGAATTCATTGAAATCATGTTTTAGGTAACGTTGGACCATTATATAGTGTGATTAATAAAACCTATAGAATAAACTCTGCCGTCTGAAAGGATTATTCACACTTTTAAGAACGACTGATGGGAAATTTATGAATCAAAAATAGATTTGTGGTTTTATAAATCTGGTATAGAGATTAATTATGAGGATATGTAAGAGTTCAGAAATGTTGAATGTTTTTAAAGTTGCATTAATTGCTGTTTATTGAGCTGTTAAACTGAACCAAAACAGTAAAAAAAAAAAAAAACAGTAGAAACCAAAAAAATGTTGTTTTGGTTTTGCCCAATATTAAAGACATTCTGAGACTTAACAGCTTTATTTATTACATTATAAATTAATATGTATTTGACTTTTGGCATCCTTTTCTTTGTTGTTGTTGTTGTTGTAAATCTAAATGATATTATTATTATTATTGTAAATTGTGTCGTGTCTGTTTGGTTGTTTGTTTTGTTTATTTGATGAATTGACTGGTTTATTCTTTATTTTCTGTCTCCTCTTAATATTTAATATCTTTGAACGTGTGTGCATTTGCACAAAGAACGCTTGTTTCAAAAAACAGTTCGCTAAAAGATGCTAAAACACTCTGTAAAGCTGATGAGAGATGCAGAGTTGGGTGATAATTCTCTTTCACATTACACACACACAGTCATTTAATTACAGCTTTAATGATTTACATCTTCATTAAGAAAGAATGAGCTTGGTGTTGACTAGCACAGACAGAGCACAAGGAAGTTAGAAAGTATCAAGAGATGGACAACATGTTGTTTTGGTTTTTTTTTTCATGAGATTTGTAGTGTGTCCAGTGTTTTTTGATGGCATCAAGTTAGCATCAGATATTTTCTATAACAAATCATAATATTTGGCAGGGGAAGTGTTGAAATGTGACATCCCATACTGCCCTTTGTTTGGAAAAAAATGCAGCTTTAGCTCTTGGAATTGCTCACTGAGGTCGACATGACCATCTGCTCTACTACGTCCTAAATGTGTACATTTGCCAACTGAGTGGGACAGACACTCTGCCTCCTGGAGATATTCAAAAACTGCCTCCGCCCCAATCTATAACCGCTAGCCAGACATATTAACATCCTTATGCAAATACATCCTCTCTGCCAAAGATATTACCAGTTGTAGAGAATAACATACGAGATAAACAGCATCTGTATCATTAGATTTGGATTTATTTACATTATTCTCTTTTTAAAGCTGGGTTGGGTCGGTTAGCAGTGGCCACATTAGAGGTCACATTAAAATTCATGTTGAATCTGTGCTTATCTTCTTTCTTTATCGCCCCAAATCAGCATTGTCTTCAACTTTTTTTGTTTTAAAGGAGATACAGTAATCTTGGCAAAGATGAAAGAGGCAATGATTAAGAGAATATGACAGATGCTCTGAGTCGTCGCCTTTCTTCTCATCTCCTGATTGCTCTCAGGCGCGAGAGGAGTGGATCCATCCCTCCTTCAAACTCCTATCACTCTCCTCATCTCTGCCTGTCTCCTTGATACGTCCTCCTGGACTCTATCTTATCCACTTCTGTACAACCCTCAGACTTCAGACACTTTTATCTCCTCTCCTCTCCCCTGACTCTATCTTTCCTGACTCCTCCAAGTTTAGCCCCCCCCCCACCCAAAACAATACCCCCAAAACAACCTTATGTTCTCCTTCCACTCCTCAGCTTGACCATGCTCTTTGTAGTTTACTGACAGAAAATCGACATGAAGTAAGATCAGACAGCAGCGAGGCCTTTGTGCTGTTGCAACTTTCGTTTTGACGTATAACCATTCCTTTAATCAACATCAGATGTTTTGTTCTTGCTGTTGGAAATTAAGGTAAATAAAATGTGTGATTGTGACTTCTGGTTAAAGCCAAACAGTGTTTCAATCATGTTGCTTTAATATAACTGTGAAAACTTCTACTTTCTTCTATCTATCAAGACTTATATATAACCCAAAATGAAACAACAAAAAATATGTTTTCTCAAATGAAAGCGCTTCTCTTCTGCCACGCCCTCCGTCTCCCCGGCCTGATGCTGCTCTCCCGGTAGCTTGTGATTGTGTGAAGTGGAGACAGGTGTGCTGGAGTCAGAGCAGAGCCACACCAGCTGCACCTCGACGTCTATAATCAAGCCTCTACAAATACTCGGCTCTGCCACTTCCACCGCTGCCAGATCGCAGCCTCAGCATCAGTCAGTCTACGCTTGGAGCCATTTTTCATGTTTTCTTGTTGTCTGTTTTTCCCGCCCTCACCTAACCGCATCTTCTGTTCCCTGTAGTTCCATCAGCTCTATCTACGGCCCCTCATCTCATCTCATCTCATCTCATCTCGTCGGCCCTGCTTCCCTGCCCTGGACCCCCTGTTCTGCTCTTCCCAGCGTCCAAGCCCAATCCTCAGCTTCCAGCCGAAGCTTCCCCTGGACTGCGTTCCCTTTCCCCAGCCTTCAAAGTAAATACCTTGTTGCTGTTATATCCCTTTTTCCTCGCCTTGAGTGTCTGCTCTACCCCCACGTAACAACAGAAGTCATAATGAGTAATGAGACAGGTTCTAGATTAGCCAAATGTATTCAAAAAAATAAACGAATTATTACCCAAACTATCCAGGATCGTCCTAAACATTTAACAAACCGACTTCCTGCTTCAACTTTTTGCTCACCGTAACCATGCACACGAAGTTCCTGTGCAATGAAGGGTACTTGGGGACATTTTTTTTTTAAATTTCATAAATGTAAGATTTATTCATTCCATGATTTCGAGTGCTGAATACTGAGAACAGCGAGAACCACTGGCAACAGCTCCCAGACAACATTAGGTCTGTTCACTCTCCTGGACAAAAACGCCAATTTCTCAGCAATCTTTTTACTTTTCAACATTTTCAGATAGGTACTATAGAGGAGAGTTCTGGCAGAAAAATAAAACTTTTTCAATGTGCTGCAGTCTATTAGGGTGCATCAAGATTGAGTCTTATGGACATAGAGTCCAGCGTAGGTGAGACATGGCAGGAAGTTGTGACAGTTTGTTATTGAGGGAAAAATTCTGACTTTTAAATTAGACGAAGGAATTTCATGATTACACTTAGCAGAGAAAACTGTTAATCAGTGCACTGTTATGTGTTTTGATTGATGTGATATTTTAGTATGTTGACATTTATGTCACTAGGAAACAGCATTTTGAAATCATTTTGCTGCTTTTATTCAAGGGATGTTGAGGTGATGATGTTGAGAATGTTATTAAAATATTTATTTGTTGGTATTCTTATTTCAGCCTGGTACACAACAAGATATAACACTGGTATACTTGTTTTAAAGAGGATGCTGTTTGTGGTTTTCTATCATTTATACACTGTTATAACGTCAGATGTCTATGTTAAACAAGGTCATAGTTTCAAATCGTAGGTGAACATATATAAAAATGCTCCCTGAGAGTCAAAATCCAGGGCTTCAGCCTGCCCTGAATGCTCCATTTGCAAAGTTATCTCTATATTTCCCCATCAAACCGACATCAGATTGTTTACCCATAAATGGCTGTCTGCTCCGTAGTCTTTGTTGCTACAGTTTTTTGCATTGTCCACTCACATGTTTTGGATCGGATTTGGGCTTAAACATGTTCTGATGTATTTGAGAAGTTTAAATTAGAACGAGTTTGTTTACGTAGCCACCAGAAGCTTCCTGAAGTTGGCCAATCAGAGCAGAGAGGGCGGGGCTTAAAGAGACAGGAGCTAAAACAGCCTGTTTCAGACAGAGGCTGAACTGAGGGGCTGCATAAAGGGTCAGTATAAGATAAATATGGTAAGTTTTTTGAACTGTAAATCAGTCAAATATGTTCCAGTATAACCCTTGAATAAAATATAGATCTGTATATGTGCATGTTATGTTCCTCTTTAAGCATTTGCATTTGTGTGATGGTTTCCTCCACATATTGCATCCTCAGAAATGTGTGTTTGCACCCTAAGATGCAGTTAAGCCCATGAACAGTAGGGGCAGTAATATCAGGATGTGAAGTAGCAACAGACTCACAACAGCAATGGTGGGAAAGTTATGAAGAGAAACTAGTAGACTATGTTGTCGCTGCTTGCTTTTTCTGCAATTATCTTTATATTAACAACATATTGACCTCCTCGAGCGTCGACATTATATTTATGTTGTGCAAAATTGGACGATCGGCAGCTAGATATTCTAGTGTCATAGGGCCACGGATGAGTCAGCCCTTATCTGCATTTTTTAATTTAGTTTTTAATCCTCCAGCTGCAGACAAAGTACCCAGACAAGTATGTGAACAAAGTTGCTTGCATCACAGCTGCTTGTCTCTGCATATTTTTAATAAAAAAAAAGCAAGCATATAATAAACCATAGTCGTATAGCTGCTAAAAATTGTTTTCAAGAAGTAAAAGTGTAGATTTTGGTAATTAATGAGTTGCCTTTGGTGAAAGGTTATTGTAATTATGTGGCTAGTATCATTAGATTAGCTCCATATATTTAAAAATTGGCAGGAAAATTGCAAAGATGTAGTATAATGACTCAAGTCTAGATTTCTATCATATAGTCAGACACATCAGCTGCAGGATATAAAGCACATCTTGATTCTGTAGTCTGCATCAGCAAAAGAGCAGTAAAAAACCAGCCTCATCTGTCTGTCTTCATATTGCAGCAGTCAACATTCAGACTGTGTCAACCTTCATCCTGTGATTGGCACTCACTCGAGTGAGCCAACATTTGATTTTTTTGGCCTGTTATATTGAAGATAAAAAGATATTACTTCCCTCTATGAAGCACAAGTAGCAGCAATCACTGCAGTATATGTGTCATTAGCCCTCTAATGAATCAGGACATTGGCTGTGTGGAGTGAAAGCGGCAGCAATCGAGGTTCCAAAAGGAAATGCCCTGTCAAATTGACCTGCCTGCTGTAACATATCAGTATTTAACCTTCCTGCAGTCTGTTTTAGACGGTACCTGCACATCATTTTTCACATTGGTGCCGGTCTGGACATTAAATCCTCCCACTCTTGAGACCTTTTCATCTATACTGCTGCAAAGGGAGAGCTTATAAAAAAAAAATGTATGAAGACACACACACACAGTGGACGTCTTTGCACTCACTGAACCGTGTATCCATCTCGCGGCTAACATAGCTTATAGACCTGAATGAACTGCTTTCCATTAGGTTGCAAGTTTATGCAAAGGTACAAAAGTCTAAGTACTTCAGAAAGAAGAGACAAAGCTACAGATGCACAGAGAGTGACATCTGTTGGACAAATGAAGAACTGCATGCATGAGGTTCTCTTCCTATAGATGCAAAGGATATTGAAATGGTGCAAACATCAACACTATGATATGATCTAACAACATAAAGAAGAGGAAGGTGCAGGGTTTTTTTTATTTAATGCTCTACAGAGAAAGACAACAAAAGAAAACTGTAACCTGGCACTATTTTAAAAAAGTTCAATTTAGCAAAGACATGCATTATAAACAAAAAATCCTGTCAAGCTAAATGTAGATGTCAGAAGCTTGATTTGTCCTCGCCTGTGTAAACAACACCACACAGAAACAATTGCCCGTGTTCCAGCTTTCCTCCAAGTTGACTTCCTGTCAGGATGATTACACCATTTAAATGCAGATCTGTGTTATTTGACTTTCAGTAAGAAGCGATTACCTGCATGGGGGCGACACTCCTCTCTATTTAAATGAGGCTATCGCCTTCAAATTTGTGTGTCATTCTACGGAGGAGATGAAAATGTTGAAAACAAGATTTTAATAACAGGTTTACAGGCACACAGTCGACAACCGAGGAAAAACTCCCGTCAAGCTGTTCGGCATTGTAATTGGGACAGATGTGTTGTAGACACCTCTCTCCTGTTTTTCTGACATCTGAAGAGAATAAATTTACAGCTACTCTACATCGCCAAAAGTACACCTGAACATTACACCCGTATGTGATTGTAGAACATGTTAATCCAAAACTATCAGTGTTAATATTCTGCTATAGCTCTTTAGGGAAGTACTTCCACAAGATTATAGAACTTGCATGTCTGAATTTGCTCCTGTTCAGCCATAATATATAATATAATATATAAGTGACTTTCTGTACTGCTGTTTTAATGCACACTGTAGTTTTACTGTGCATCATGTTAGTGTTGCAACCTTTTTCAATATATTTTCCCCTTTTTTCTCGTCATTGTGTATATTTTGTTGACCTGTCTACCACGATGTCTCAGAGGGATAATACATTTGAAATTCTACATGTACCACAAGGACATGGAGTCTAATAAACAAGAAGTTTGCAGTTTTTTTTTTGATGAGTTTTCTCGATGCTGTATTGAATTGCCAATGATTTAGAAAGATATTTGGCCGTGACTTCTTTCTTTGGAGTTAACCATCCAGTTTATACCTGCTTCATCCCCTCTTCTCTCTTTATTGGAGATATTTACAGTGGGATCGAAGTTAGTTTTGGCAATTATCAATATTACATTAATGGACTGGTTTACAATTTTTCAACTCAAGGCTGTCTCTGATGTTGTCTCTTGTTCGTACTGGTTATTAAAAGATCCCCTTCAAATGTGCTTTCAATGTAAGTGATGGAGGACAAAAAGTTTATCTGAGGCTTATATGAGGCTTCAGATAAACTTTCAAATACATTTTTGCACAGAAGGAGGATTGTGGAGGAATTATTATGGCAAGAAAAACCTATTTCAGTGTTAATTTGGGCACCTGACTATTGTTTTAAGACAATAAAACTAAAAACTGTGAAACCGTCGTTTAACCTGTAATGCAATGATCATCCATCCATCCATTGTCTATAAACCCAGAGGTCATGTTCCAAATGTGTTCTTCTGAATTGACTTTAAACAAAATATCAACACTATGAATTATATAAAGGTGGATATTGCTATGATATTTCATCATATGTGATGTAGTGATCTTCGAATTGTTTAGCTTTAGTCCTTTTTTCCAGTAGGTTTGGTCCAGTTTTCATTCACCTGGAGTGGCAGATGCTGGATGTTTCAACGGATTTCTACATACATAAATACTTTTAGTTGTCTGTTCCAACTGTTCTGCTCACCTGCTGTTCAGTAGATGTACGAATGAATCTTAAACACTGACTCAGTTGGCTTATCACAGCTGGTAGTTTATTGGGTCTTGTTGCAATAAACATACCAAGATCATCCTCACACCAATTTATACCCTATTTATGTGTTTTATTTTCCTCATTAACAACAAAAAAAAATGTGCACATACAGTACACTTGTATTTTTTCACCAAATCATCATCAGCTTGTTCCACTGAGCTACTCCGCAATCTTCCCACGTATCACCTGGCAACTGCAGAAGTACCACCTGGGGAGCATGTAGCCTTGTTGGGAATCACAGCTGTGCAAAGAGTCTGGAGCCGACATACACTAGGTGAGAGGCATAGTACACCCTGGGTAGGTCATCAATCAATCACAGGGCCAACACTTACAGACAGACTACCATTCACAGCTAAAACCAATTTACAGCCTTCAATTCACCTAACCGCATGTCTTTGAACTGTGGAGGGAAACATAAGTACCCAGAGGAAACCCCACACAGACACACACGGAGAACTTGCATGGAAAAACCACAGCCGGCAGACAGTAGCAACCTGAACCACTGTGCAGTGGTTACCAGCATGCCATGTTTCATGAAGTGAAATGAATGTGCTGCATCTACTTCCTGTCTTCTCTGCTTCTTCACACACTAATCTGTTGGCGTCGCCACCTCTAGCCGCTCTGAATTGAACTCCACATTTCACACTAAGACGATTTTAAAAAGGCGTATAGTTAACAGATTGCTTTAATGTGACATTTTCCAAGAATGTGATGTGTTACAGCTATTTACTCTCCTCACTGTGTACAGTCATTTGATACTGTAGTAATAAAATCTGACACTCCAGAGGCAGTTTTGTTCCAATAAGACCAACTTATCTAACCTGTGTGTATTAAAGGGATATACTGTATGTGTGCTTGTAATTTAAACGCACAATATGTAATTTCAACCGCTAGGGGTCTCTCAATCAAAACAATAACAAAAGACGGAGTGTGATGACGGTGTGAAGAAGCAAGGGATCATGGGAGTTGTTGTCTTCGTTGATAAATAACCAGCTTCACCGGGATAGGATAACTCCGGTGTTAATCATTCGGGATGTTTTTACCGGGAGCCGAATTACCCGCAGAGGTCTCATCATCTCCAGAACAAACGGACCCGGTGATTACAGGTAAAAACACTGAATAGAGCTGTTTCACCCTAAAAAAATCAGTGTTTCTCCGACGATGTACGGCGACCACTAGACGTCCGTTACGGGCTGTTAGCTGAGCTGCTGCTAACACTTGTTCGGTTTATTTATCTTATAACTTAAGATCCAGACGATCGGCAGATTTCTCCCGGGAGCCGAATTATCCGCAGAGGTCTCCTCCTCTTTAAAAACAAACGTACACTCAGATTAAAATCGTTAAAAATACTAATTAAAGCTGTTTAACCTAAAAAATCAGTGTTTCTCCAACGATGTACGGCGACAACCGGACGTCCGGTACGGACTGTTAGCCGAGCTGCTGCTAACACTTGTTCGGTTTATTTCTCTTAAAACTTAAGATCCAGACGTCCAATGACTAAAATCCTTCTTCCGGCTAAAAGATATAGTTAAAAGCAACCTAAATTTATCATGAAAATGTGTCTTAAAACTGAATAAAAGTAAATTTATAACAGTTTCTGTGGAACAACCACAACACCGATGTATTATCTTGTATGTGTGTAAGTTACTCTTTGGTAGACGCCATTGTAGCGGGCAAACACAGCGCCGCCGTATGCATCTCGTGCGTGTTTACTCTTTGGTAGAGGAGGTATGACGTCATTGACATGAGACCAAATGAAAAGGACCGTTACTTTGATTAAATTACAGATTTCTCTGGGTTTGAAAATTGTTGGAAACATTTGAGATAATGTAAGAACACAACTCAACAAAATATATCACATAGGTCTACTTGTTCTTAGACATTTTAATGTGGAATAATTACTTATTATACCTTTAAGGTGGCCATATTTTATTTGTTTTAAGGTATGTTTTATAATGCTTCTCAGTTTTTATTTTGTTTTTTAATATATGATTTAATTTCAGGTTAGTGTTCTTCTACACACATCTATCTTTTACTTGTCCTGGTTGGAATATCTGACTGTCAAAAACGAGGCCAGAATAGTCAAACTTGGCAGCGTAATATCAGGCAGTAAACAACAGTCGTTAGCCTGTCACCATGACAAAATCTTGGAGGATTAATGCCGTTCCCCTGAATCATCACTTTCAGCTGCTGCCTTCAGGGAGATGCTACAGAGTCCCCTATGCAAAGAAAAATATCTATAAAAAAAAAAAAATCATTCATCCCACTTGCCGTACATCAGTTAAACCAATAATTAAATGACATGCCAATACTGTTCTGAGTCCCATGTACCTGGCACTTTACTTCTTACATTGGTCTATAAATTATTTAATTTCCTCTTCTTTAGTAACTAGACTGTGTCTAGTCCCTCTTGTCATATTTAAAGACTTTAATAGTTTTAGTTTTTATTGAGCTCATTTGTTGTAAATTAGTGTTTTATTAAGATGCACACAGTAAACTGAGGGTGAAGTAGTATTATTACATCATGAGAGTAATGTAAGACTGCATCCAACAATTATTTTATTATCAATAGACAATATCAAATGATTGTTCAGTGTATAAAATTTCAGAAAATAGTGAAATATGCTGATCATTTTTCCCTGAGCCTCAAATTAACATATTCAGATGACTTTTTTTGACAACAGTGAAAAATCCAAAGATGTTGAGTTTACTATCTGTTACTATTTTTGCATTATAAAATGACATAAACGATGAATCAGTTATCAAAATTGTTGCCAATTAATTTTCTGTCAATCAACTAATTGATGAATCATCTAATCAGAGTACTACCATGCAGTGGGGGTCAATAGGGGCCAAACAACAAACTTTAACCCCTGGGCCTATAGGAGGTTAATTCAGCCATGTTTAGGACTGTTGATTAAACCCATCTTACATCTATAATACTGTAATATAAACTTTAAGTATGTCGTACACTGCACTGATGCTTTCTATTTAATGTCACTGACTCATTCATTGAGATGTTGCGGTGTCCCACATGGTCGGATGGCCGCTCTTGAGCAGCACTCTGTCTTCCATTAGTCTCACCTCTTTGAGCTCCAGCTCCGGCAGAAAGGGGGCAGCAGGGGTCAAAATCACCCTGTAGGCTCCAGAGGTAAGAGCTCTTCAACAAGTCCTCTAATCATCACTCTCACTATCTCATGTGCTGACAGCTGGGGTGCTGGCAGTTTCTCCTCTTCAGGCACTCAGCGTGTGCTTCGACTCTTCTATGCAAGAGGACACTCACATCCAGTGGAGAGAAGTTCAGGGATGCAGAGGGAATGTGAGGGAAAAATGGCCTTCAGCCAGAAGATGCTGTCCAGATCACCCAGAAGGAAGACTCCAGTTCATTCTTGCCTACAGTTAAGTCTTCAGTCAGAAGGCTAAATGTTGTTGAATGCTGCAAAATATTAAAATATGATTCTAAATTCTGACAGTAAGGTAGTGTATCTGAGAAATGATGCTTTAAAGTTGATATCCTGCAAAAATACGCTTACTTATTTGAGCATCAGACATGCAAACACTTTGTATCATCTTAAACACAGAATTTACTGTTTACATAGGTGATATTCTTCCTGAGGTTTACTGTGTGTCAGCTTCAGTTCAACATCTTCATCCCACATTTATGTATTTCTGGGCTTATAAACATCACATGTATATACCTGGTCTGTTTATTTTGCTTTTAAAAAATGACAATGATAGCAATCATGCACCTTACAATATTATCATCACCAATATCAAGAAAACATTCTAACCATAGATTGTATAAAAATAATGGACATAGCCACCGTGATGTCACCCACTGGTTTGGAGACTCATGTTATGAACTTTATTTCTCCTCATACATGTATTTCTCTTTATTCATCCATGCTAGACATCATGCTGTATTAACTAGCTTGAAACTAGCGATTGAGATCATAAACTCATTAGTAAAGTGTTTACTGAGGTAGTAAATCTGTGAGAAGAAGGGTCATTTCCTTATAGACTTCCATACAATCAGACGTCATTGTGGAGCCAGTGAGCCAATCAGAGTCGCCCCCTGCTGCCCATTAGTGAGAATGCAGGTTTAAGTCACTTCTGGATCTGCTTCACTTTTCAGAACCTGCTTGATTCTCACTGCCTACGTTTTTTTTTTTTTTGGTTTTTTGGGGTTTTTTTTTTTCAGAATTCATAATAAAATCAGCTACTAAACCATTTCACATTCTGCAATAAAAACTACCAAATACAACACAGGCAACTATTAACTATCAATCATTTTAATAGCTAAGTTAACAAGTAATTTATGAATGTTCAATTAACAGAAAACGAAAGGGGAACTTCAACTGTAAAAAACAATTTTACACATCAAATATTACAGGAAATATAACTAAACAATAAATTCATGAATAAACTGGTGTCTCGTTAAACATTTCTTTGGACTCATGTCAATATTTTTAAATCTCTGCTATGACCCTGATAACAGATTAATCTCTTAAACAATTTATCAAGACAAAAGGATTAAAGAGTTTCTAGTATTTGCTTGATTTTTTTTTATGCACATACACAGTAAATTAAATTCCTTTGGATTTATGCCTGTTGGTCAGATTAAAATGAATGATTTAATCACTTTGGTAACTTGAGATGGATATTTGTCATTATTGTTAAAACAGTTTTAAACAGAAATGATCCCTGAAAGCATGAAGGACGTAATAAAAGACGACAACGACAGCACTTAGAAACAAATTTGAGCCTTTATTGGAATGTTGCAAGGCATTAAATACACAAATCCCATTTCTTTTAATAATTTGGTATTTAATAATAAAAAAACTTCTAGTCTAACAATACTGGTCTGACAGTCGTTCTTATTCAGTTTCGTCTTTATACCCTCAGTAAGTAAATCTTTCTTTCGCTTTCTTTCACTGCATCACGGAGGTGGAAACCCGACACTGAAGTGTGAATGAATGCATGAAGAATTAAAGGGCAGACAGCGATGACTTGTGATGGGGGGAAATAATGGAACACCTTCTCAAATTCAGGAAACATACCGCGGATCGAAGCTGCATCATGGGTTAAAACAGTCACTTGCTCATACTGGTATCCATTACTTTTTTCTTCTTTTTTTTTTTTTTTTTTTTGTTTGGTTTTTTTTTTTTTGTTTACCCCTGATTTCCAAAGTTTTTTTTACATATAAAAAACTTTTGTATGAAATATAAACAAGCTCTAACCATGATACACAGACGTGTGCATTTGAAGCTGAAGAGAAAAAAAAAAAAAAAAAAAAAAGCAAGAAAATAAAAGAAAGACGGTAATAATATGTTCTAAATGTGTCAATGATGATGTCATCACATGATGTCATGTTGTATAAACATAAATAATATGTTCTGGTGTCGTGAGATTACTGATTATTGATGCTTTTTTTTTTTGTCGTTATTTAGGCCTCCACCAGCGCCACCTATAATTATCATCATCATCATTATCTTTATCATCATCATCATCACTCACTGCATGTCGCTCAACAGATCCAGAGATATTCTTTAAAATTGTTTTGGCTTTGAAACCATTTTTCCCTCATTTTTGAAAAGAAAGAAAGAAAGAAAAAGAAACAAAAAAAAAAAGTAACATTCACCAAAAAAAAAAAAAAAAAAAAAAAATTCCAGCCCTTCTGTGTTTGGTCTGGTCTCTCTCTCTCTTTTTTTTTTTCCTCCTTTTTTATATTCTGGATCGCCTCCTCGTCCCACACATCCATAGCTGAACGAGTAATCAAAAAGCACAGAAGCACCGCCAGCCCTCCCACATCCAGAGCCTGTCCTTTACACAGCCTTCCTTAAACGCCTCCCCACCCCCCCGCCTCCCCGCCCCCCATCCCCCCCATACCCTCCCCGCTTCCCCCCCGCCGCTGTTAGACTTTGTTTGGAGGTCCAAAGTTAAGACATGACTCCAAACACGGGATTGTGGCGACAGATGCTCGGCCCGATCTCTTCGTAGTCCTTTTTGGTGTGGCAGACCTGGTAGAACTCAGGCTGTGGAGAAACACAAACGAAGGTGACGGATGAGTGTAAACGTAAAGCTTTATAAGAACAAACAAATACAACACATTAACATTAAAAAAAGCATATATTTGCATATCTGCAGCAGGTGTTCTTTGTTGGTTATTTTGTTCATTTTAAACAAACAGCTGTTTCTCTTTCTGCTGCTGCTGCTGCTGCTGGGAAAAGTAGAACTTCCTTTGCACCAAAGCACGGCAGATGTTTCGGAAAAAGAAAATGTAAAAGCTTTAAAGTCAAACTGAAAGGAAGAAGAAAATAAAAACAAACAGTATCCAAAAGGGAGAAATTCATATTTTCAGTGTCTGTTTACTTAGAAAGAGAGCATCTTACCTTATAACCATTAAATCATTGTGTTTGTATAAAGCAGACATTAGCACTACATAAAAAACATTAGTGCCACGACTCATTAATTTCAATGAGATGACATACGTTGGCGGTCTCACCACAGAGGGCTCGATACTGGGTCGTAAGATATATTTTTAAACACAGGGCTGTTTTCAGTCCTATCAGCCTCTACGCAACACAAAACATACTTGAAGAACCCAGATATGAGCTGTTAATTTAACGTCTCCTTCTTATCTACCAGCATGGATACACGTGTCGTCCTGCATCTCAGCTTGTCGAACAAACGAGCCTCCGAACAAACGTCCACCGGGGGGGACGAGCGCACTCGCCGAGGTCTGTTAGATAACTAAGAACAGTTTAGAAAATTGTCAAAGTGTCAACTTGAGTTGCTAAGCGTTGTGTTCTTTCTCCTTCGGTACATCTGCTAATAAAAACACTGTCCTTGTCCTGCAAACCAGCGCCGGTCTGTTTATGTTCTGTCTCAGGAAGCCGACGGGAACATTTCTGATGCGTCTTCAGACCTTTTTCTTCCTTTCAATAAACAGAAGTATCTGAAATTCACTTCTTTGACGTGACTGTTGGACTTTAAATAACTAAACTACCGTTATAATACAAAGTTTTATGTTCATTTGTATGAAAATGTCACATATGGTTACTTCAGCTTCTTTAATATTTTATAATGTTTAACATTTTTGGTGAAATTATCTACAGCTTGAGGTTGTAAATATAAAGCATTAAGCCTATTTTAACTAAGCAATTATGTCTATCTGGGAACAATTCAATTAAATTTAACATTAATTAGCATTTTGTGAGTTCGGCCTTTGATTGAAGTCGTGTTTCTGGCTGGTAAAATTTTCAGATTTGCTCAAACAATTAATTCATTTAAAGGGAAACAAAGAATAATGAAATGTCACAATCAGTTTAAAATAAATTACTATAAAAAATACTGCGTTCTCTTTAATGTCACACATAGTGGAAGCCATCATGTGACAAATTGTACTGTGGCTGCATGTTTGCAATACTTACAGTTGATGCTAACATTGATCCACCGAACCAAACTGCATATCTCTGCATATGATGGGTGATAACTTGGACATCGATTGGTTTGGGCTGAAGAGAGAAGAGTCAGACATGTTATTAGTTATGGATGTATCACATATGTTATCAACATACATATTATACAGCAGAGTAAAATCTGTCTGCACAATACGAAACTATCTTTCATTTTCTCATGTTTTATGATACACCAGATTGGTTTTATCTGTTTGTTTGGTTTTTTTTTTAAATCTAATAGCTTTATGATCTTTTATGTTGTCGTCCTTGTGAAGCACTTTGTAACGCGGGTTTTGAAAAGTGCTCCATAAAAAGTCTTTTAGTTTGAACACACACTTTAACAAATATATCATAGCACATCTCTACTGAAACCATTTGTTAGGAATTTCTTAAAAAAAATTCATACTTGTTAAAGTGTAAAAACTATTTCAAATATGTCCAATAAGATCCCTGACATTAGTCTTCATTGAGGGACATTTACATGTGCAGTAAACCACTTCCTGCAGACAACATCTGCTCACATGTTTTCTCTTTATGTTTTCGGCTCTGCTCTTATGATTAGCTGCGTTCACTATCTGCTTCTCCTGCGGCTGCGGAGGTTTTTCCGCTCGGCTCCGGGCCGGATGACATTTAACACATCATCAAGATGAATCAGGAGAAAAAAAGGAGGCGATATGCGCTTCCTACAGCTTCCCTGAAGGTGAAATATTTCAACTGTAGATTTTAAAGACTCCATTGGGTTTATCTTTAATAAATCTGCTGTTAAAACTCTTCTCAACAACATTTGTAGTTGGGAAAGGACACTAACTTTAACTCCTCACATGTTAATTGTGTTTAGTCCAGTGGTATCCAGCTTTGTTGTGTTTAAGTTAATGTTTAGTCTCACCTTGAGTTTGCCTCCGCTCAGCTCCTCGCTCATCTTCAGTCGGGCATCAACCGTCCTCTTTAAGTCTCTCTGCAGACGGCGCCCGAAGTCCCTGAACATGGTGGAGCCTCCTGACAAAACAATGTTCTGTGGATTGAGCAGAAAAAAAAGGGGATTGAGGATTAAAACAATCAAAAATAAAAAAAAAAAAAGCTCTTTACACTTGTCAGAAGGAACTGGCTGCTGGCCGGCCAGCTGGGAAATACTATTTAATAATCAGAGTGACATTCAAACAAAACAAGTCTCAAGGTTCCGACACAAAGACTTTACCCGACAAAACAACGCAATACATGACTTGACACAAATTAATTTGAATACAAGCAAAAATATAAAGTGGATTGGATTCACTGACAGGTCTGAATGTTATCAAATAAACCATGGTGCAGTCAGTCATCAATCATGTCATCGTTATAGAGGTCGGCTTACCTTATAGAGAGGACGCCTGACATCAATGGGGCAGTTCTGGATGACCTCGTCCACGACCTCGGAGATGGGCTGGGTGAAGTCGGGGTTGGCGAACTGGGATTGTGAGTAAACGGAGAAGACGTGTCATTCTGTGCTGCGCGTTTAATTGTTTATTAGAATAATTTTAAAGAAGACATAACATGCACATTTTTCCAGGTCTTTATTTATATTCTGGGGCTCTATTGGTATAACTTTGCATGATTTCTGGTTAAAAAAACCTCCTTATTTATCTTATACTGTCTCTTTTTGCAGCCCCTCAGTTCAGTCAGTCTGAAACAGGCTGTTTTAGTTCCTGTCTCTTTAAGGCCCCGCCTCCTGATGAGCCCACTCTGTTTTATTTTTCCTGTTCTTTACTCAAAATATAAAACTTCTCAAATCCATCTGAAATATGTGAGCGGTCAACACGAACAACTCATGGAACAACCTTAACAACGAAGGCTACAGAACGGACGGCCGTTTGTGGGCATGTGCGAACAATCTGATGTCATCACGAGGAGGAAGTAGAGGTAACTTTGCAAACGAAACGTTCAGAGCCCTGGGTTTTGACTTGAAGGCAGCATTTTTACATACATTCACCTCAATTTTTGGAACTTTTTTAAACAGAAATCCGACAATATAACAGCATAAAAATAACAGAAAATCACAAAAATCCCCTTTAAACACCTCATGATATTTTTACAACTAGAATCTGGACCGCTGACGTCTCTTGTGCGGGGGAATAATAAACAAAACTGGCTGGAAAAGATGAACAAACAGTGACAGCTGGGCAAAAAGCTGAGATGTGCCACGAGTGGGCGAGAATTATTTTATAATTCAGTTCATCAGGTTTTCAGTGCAGAGTTCACTTCGCTCTTACAAAGATCCCTCCAGAGTTTACAGTCCTTGATGCCCATTTCTGTTTTTTTTCTCTCTCCCTCCCACTCAAACTGCATCATAAATCAGCAAAGCAAACCGCTTTTCTTATATGTCTGTTTCGGTACAGTCACATGCAATATTTAATAATCATTAAAAATGTATTCCTATGTAACTGTCAAGTCTATAAAAACCTATGTATGCTGGTAAAAAATGACTTTGTGGGTTTCAGTTATCTTGCAGTTTTCTTGCACTGACTGACCTCGGGGTGGAAGAAGATCTCAGGACCCAGGAAGCGCTCGTAGCCCACGTCGATGGTGAACTCCTTCTTGCTGATGGCGTTGATGCCGGTGTACTGCTTGATCCACTTGGAGCCGTCTGTGTCGTACTTGTTGAACTCTTTGACTAGATCCGGGCACACGTAGCTGAACCGCTCCTGAAAAAGGGAGAAGAATCGGGGGTGAAAATGTTAAAAAAAAACAGTCTAATCATTAAGAGAAAAGCTTATAATTGTGCCAATAATTCCCTTAAAGCGTAGCTGACGGCGCTCTTGCAAAAAAAAAGGCAACAAGTTTACAGTATCTCCTGTTTTCTAATCCTTGCTTTTATATCATTCAATCATTATAAAAGCACATTTAATTTTAAAACCAATACAAGAGTTTGGGCTGTAATTGATTTTTCTTCTATAACAGAGAATATAAATGAGCAGAACATGCAGTATAGTGTATTCATGGGTTTGATTTGCAGGGAGCGTGGTCCGTTCGAACCACGCTGTGCGAATTAACATCTTCAGACATTACTGGCGAGATATGCAGGGTGCACATCCCCTCCATGCTAATGCTTATAACTTGAATTACTTGTTGTTTGTATGTCTCAAGGTAATGAGGAATGGTCCTTGACATCAAGAACAACGTCTAAGAAAAAAACAAGCTATTTAAATAAACGCGAGGGAATTGCTGGAGAATTGAGGTGAATCAATAAAATGTGGTGATTGACAGAAGGAGTGACGACTGACATTGTCTATTTGTGACCTTGACAGTTGAAAAAGACTGTAATACTTTCAGCGATGCACATATGAAGACACAAAGCTTAGACTGCAAAATAAAACTTTAATTCTGTGCATATTATAATGTTCTATAAAAACATTTGTCTATAACTTTAGGGAACAGTGTAAATTACTAGGAACTAAAAAAAACTAAACAAAAGCAGTAGATTTTTAAAGGAGAGCAGCTGCGTGTGACTGGTGGACTAATACTGCCACCTGCTGTCCTTATAAAGAAAAACAATAGAAGTTCCACTTTTCTTTTAAACTTATAAAACCACAGAATTGACTCACTTCACTGTCTTTATGGTAAAGTCAGCTGGAGTTTAGAGGAAAAAAAACTCTACGCAGCTTTTCTGACTCACTTATTTACCAGCAAACTTCCACAAACTCCTTCCTCAATTATTCAAATTTCACTCTGCAGCCTCTAACATCCGCCGGCGGCGGCGGCGTGCGCTAAGCCGACGGTAACGAGACAGGAAAGGTGGGGGCTGATTAAAAAGAATGAGCTGCCTTCGCATTCAGCCAGCTGCTGATATGAATCTCATCACAGTTTAACGGATCTTAATAGACCTAATATGTTTAATGAAGGCAGCAGGATATGAGTTTCAACGTTTATCTGGACCGCATGAAGAACTCAAGTCGTACACGACTCTCAACAGGTGCTGAAGCTTAATATGAAGCTGCAGCCAACAGCCTGGATTAAACACTGGAAGCAGGAGGAAAGAGCTCGTTTACTCTAACATGTGATATCTTGTTTGTTTAATCTGTCCGAGCAACGAGAAGCAACAGATTGTGCCTTGTGTCTCATAGATGATACATGGAATAACTTATCTGTCTCTGCTTTTAATTAAACCAAATTTAAGGGTTAATATTATTCTATTTTAGCTTTTTCTGCTCTATGTAAAGCACTTTGAGTTGCCTCGTTGTTGAAATGTGCTCTACAAATAAACTCGACTCAGATCAGCGTCAGAGGGGCGTATCCAAAGGAAGAAGAAGAAGAAGTGGCTGATGGGAAATGTAGTTATAGACCTACCTTGACCGCCTTGGCCGTCTCCAGCGACTGCTCCGGTGGGATGCCCACCTCCCTCTCCCTCAGGAGCTGCTGGGTGAAGTAGGTTATGTCTCGTCCTGCGATGGGAATGTGCTTTATACAGCTGCCGATGACATAACCTTCAGCCTGAGAGAGTGAAAAAGAAAGAGACAGAAAGGAAGAGAAAGAAGCAGAGAGGTGATGTCATATAATAAGGAAGTACATGTTTGTTTAACCGTTGTTACAGCTTGATTTTCTTCAGATTATTGTACTCCGAGGCCCCCCTACATATCCACAGTGTTGTGTTTGGCTCATTTTTTTTGTGCATATTCAGCAGTGGCCGCAGACATGCTGATTCAGTCACCCAGCATCTAAATGTATTCTGCAAGCACATTTCCTAAAGCTGAGTAATTCCTTCCAGCCCCTGAAACACTGTGGCCTACTTTAAAAAAGATCAACATTATCCTGTTACTGAACCAGTAAACAGGTGGAGATCTTCTTAAAAATGGGGGGAATTTTTCTTTGGTAAATTGCGACACACTTGTTCTGCAGAACAGGAAGAAGCAATAAAAAAAAAAAAAAAAATCAGCATATTCAGACCACACCTAAATTTAAAATGCTTTAAAAGAAGCAGAGAATAATAAAAAGCCACATGATAAATACTCTATAACAACCCTCGACATATAACACTGTTTATATTCTGCATTTTTCCTGACTACTAACCACAGTGCATCAAGTAAAAAAAAAAAAGCAGCACAAAAGTTAGTGGAAAATTAAAAATTACAGCCATATGTGATTTTTTTTTTTTGAAAATGTCAACAGCGCGGGCGTTCATCTGCTGCTTTAACAGCCTCCGTTCTTCTTCATGATGTCAGAACCTGGCTGCAGGGATTTCGCTCTCCGTTCAGCCACATGAGCATCAGTGAGGTCGGCGTCTGATAAGGTCTGGCTCTTGCAGTCGGCGTTCCAGCTCATCCCGAAGGTGTCGGACGGGGGTTGAGATGAGGCCAGTCGAGTTCTTCCACACCAAACTGAGCAAACTTTTTTTTTTTTTTTTTTATGAACTTGGCTTTGTGCGCAGGAGCATTTCATGTTGGTAGAGGAAAGCTGGAAGCTCCCTGTTGTCTAAAACATCAACCGTCCACATACTTTTGGCCATAAAGTGAATAAAACACTTTTTAACTCAGTCGTCTTACACGCTGCTCCCCAGAATGACAAATAAGTGTAAACTGTCTGTGAAATTTTACCCAAATTTAAATAACAAGCTTTTATAAAAAATATATTGAGATAAATGTGCTGAAACTTTGTTACCGAAACTCTTTAACCCGACTCCCCGTACAGTCAATATTTACACAGGAATGTTGATTTTTCAAGAACGAGGAAGTGTGTGTGTGTGTGTGCGTAGGAGAGAGAAGGGTGACTGATTGAGTGTTGTTCTTTGGCAAGTGTGTTTGTGTGTGTGTGTGTTCCTGTCCATCTGTAAAAACTCACCACGGGGATGACGTGGGTGACGCCGTCTCCGCTGTCGATGACGGTGCCTGTCAGCGTCCTCTCGCCCACCTGTCTGGACGTCCAGGAGGCGGCTAGAGCGAGCACAGCCTGATGTACACACACATGAACACACACACACACTGATAGAACCGCACGCTATGTTCACATGTAGATTATTCTGCACCAGTACACTACTGGGATAAGTATGTGAATGTGATCCTGACCTGCACGGCGATGTACAGCCCCGGTACGTTGAAGGACTCGAACATGATCTCGGCTGTGTACTCTCGGTTTTCTGGTGTGTTCAAAGGCGGCTCCGTCTGCAAACACACAGTACAGTTACTATGTAACAGATATATGCTGTAATATACTGCATACTGGTACTATGACGTCTGTAATAAATACAGAAAGATGATTTATTAAAAAGAAGTTGGCATGTTTGTTATTTGGCTGCAACATTTTGTCGTTTTCTGGCCCAAAAATGTTAATTTCACACTGAGTGGAGAGAGAGAGCAGAAAAGTCTTACCAGGAGGAAGTAGTGGTCCTCAGGCTCAGCTCTCAGGTACTTGAAGATGATCTGCTCCATGAAGCGCTCCATTAGGTCCCAGTCCTCCACGATCCCGTGACGTATCGGCCACTGATGGCGTAAAGGTTCAGTTGATTAGAAGAGCATGTGAGATACTATCATACTTTGATGGCGTACTAGTACACACACACTGAAATATGACAACATGTCCAGTAACGTAGGACACTTTCTTTTGCGAGGTGTCTAAAACGCACCACATGTCTTTACATACTAATACTCTGCTTAGAATTAGTAGCTATGTGTTATAGAAGTGGGACACAGTTCTGGTGATGTGCATGCTGGCTAACTGGCTCACTGGGACACCTGAATGGAGCAGAGCTGTTGTTAAAACGTGCAGTATGTGACACTCAACACCACTAGATGTCAGCAAACAGCTGTGTGCTATGTGAGGATATAGAGGAGTAATGAACCCAGGAATGTAAGAGGAAAAGTTTAATATGATTCCTTTTGGCCTTATAGTCTGTTTCTGTAGGTGCAGGAGCAACACACACACACACACACACACAGACCCAATGACCTCTGACCTGAAGGCATAAGGATGTCAAGGAAACACTGGACAGGACTAAAAACCAATACTACCATACTATCTAGTATGCCAGGAAAAGATTTAGTATGCCTCAATATATAGTATATCATATATACAGTCTGTCAAAAGTACCAGGATGTGCTGCTACATCCTGTATCATTTTGCAGTATGCAAACCAGCAGGCTTTACCGGCTATTCTCACCCACAATCCTCTGCACAGCCGAAGATGCGTCACATCTGATGACGGTGCAACGATAGAAGCAGCAATGACGGATGAAGTAGTATGTCTCAACTGTATGCAACAGTACGTACTTTGTAAAGGCAGCTGCAGAACGTACTAAAGGTAAAAAAGTAGAAGTATGCGATTCAGAACGCAGCAGCAACCTCCTCACCAGCAGAGAGAACCTGGATGAGCTTCGTCTGCTAGCCCACCATCTCTTAAATCCTAAATTAAATGGGAGAAGCTGCATTCTTTTGAGTCGCTCTCTCTCTCTTTTAACTAATATACAATATGTGACTGAACTGGTCAGAAATGCCACTAAAAATGTGTAAAAATATGTATCTGGATTTATCTAATCGATGTTCAAATTTACTGTGTTTTAGAACTGTTAATTAGATAAACTCTGCTTCAAAATGTGTTAATTATAAGTCACACATATGATTGCATTTGTTATATTTGATCTTTAACAGTGTGTGTTATTCAGCTATGGTTTGGTTGCTAGGATAATGCTTTCTCAATAAATTTAATTACAGATTAGGACATTAAGGTTTATTGATTTTATTTCATTTCTCACTGGTCCTCATGATGTGTCAACACTGACGACAGAACGAGTGAGTAATTTTCAGATATCCGAAAGGAATAAAATCATTCCCCTTTAAAGTCAGATGCCAGTTTCCACACAAAGGAATTCATTAGTGATCAATGCCGTCCCTCACGAGAGCACCGAGGATCTTATTTCTTTCAAAACACGCCTCCTAGACTATAAAAACTTTTACAACTCTGTCAGGCGTCTGTTGCTCTGTTCTTCTTCTTCTACTTGCTTGTGGTGTCTTCTGTGATTTTTTTTTCCGCCCAGTCTTGCCAGCCCAGTGATGGCCCATGCTGCGTTGCGGGCGTTGTCCTTTTTTTTTTTTTTTTTTCCATGACTGAGAGCTGAGAGCTCCAGAAAGATATTCAACTAAGAAGCAAAAGATGCCTGAGCCACAAACTAAGCCACACTGTTTGCCATCGTGTAGTTAAACAGTCAGAGACGCCTCCTTGCTGTGTGTGTGTGTGTGTGTGTGTGTGTGGGGTCACTATGGGGCCTCAGATAGTGTGAGACTGGATTCACTGTCCTGAGTTAGAGCTGCAGCGCCACTCATCTGGCCTGTTCTTTCCTTGGAATCTCCTCATCAACGCTTCATCGCCAAGGAAACAACAGGGAAACCATCGACTACACTTCTGTGTCAGAGTTGATGTAAGAGCTACTCAAAAAACTGAACTTTTATTGGCTGTAGTTAGAGTCTCGGCCCCTCATTGTGTTTTTGACTCAGTTTTAGTAACATTCATTCATAAATTCATTCATAGTCGTTGTATTGTTCTGTTCCTTCATATCAGAGATGGAGGTCACTGACTGATTAATTTGAATTAGTTAATTAATCGATGGAGGTGGTGACCCTAGTAACTTTACGAGTGCTTAATATTCATTTCAAGTGTTATTCCTACATCTGTAAGAATAAACATCTATAAAGAGGGTCATGTTGGAAAAACTACAGGATGTCATTGTTCATCATATTGTGTCCATCTGTGTCAAAGCTTTCTCCTCCTTATGTGGGTGATAAAAAAAAGAAAAAACACAATGCTGCAAAATAAGAGGAAAATCTCTGCTAAAGCTTCTTGTTTACAAACCTCATGTATGAAGAAGAATTCTGCAGTTCTTTAGAGAAAGTGAAACATTTGAAAAGTAATTGCTTTGCCAGTCAGGGTCAAGTACCTTTGTGGAATACGAGGGCTTGTCTACCGCTTCGTCCCCGATGTAGAAATCCAAGTCATCCACCCCCTTCATCATCCTCCGCTGCGCCTGGTCTCCGACCTTGGCCGACTCTTTGATGGCGATACCTGACATGAGAATTCAAAATTCAATAGAGAGCAACAGTCTGCAGAGGACTAACTCTTATGTGTTGTTTTTTGGTAAATAAGTTACAATGATTAATCACATTAAAAGTAAAGTCTGATATGAATCTCCGGTGACTGAGTGGAACTGATTAGCAAAAAAAAAAAAATAAACCAAAACGTTTCCTCTTATCACAGATGCATCATGGTCACAGTCAAGTGTCGCTGGCGTGCTCGGCCGGGGGAATTCAACGCACAGCGAGAAAAATACTCACATGATGGAACGATGAACTGTGGCTCTGTGTTCCCTGCATACCCCAGTTTGGTGTAACTGCAAGACAGAGAGAGAGAGAAAAAGAGTCACATTTCACAATAAGAGGACAGACAAAAACCCGAGCATCTTCCAGGGCTGCTGGTTCTACATCTGTATGCGTGAAGATTTACTGCAGCACTGATTATTTTTGGCTGCTATCTCCGCTGCTATCGTTTCCCATCAATGCCATCACTGTGGCGGATTGGTCGGGTGCCAAAAAAGCAGAAGCAGCTCTGGAGTTTTACTAATGCGAAGTCATTAAAAAGCCCATTCATGTTGTTTTTGGGGAGGGAGGGGGGGGGGGGGCGGGAACTGAGGACTATTCATATTAGTCAAAGTAGTCTGTATAAACTCAACATGTTTAATATAAACTAGCTGTGACCTCTTGTGCAACAAAAAAAAAAAGCAAACAAAACCTTAACCAATGAAGGGGGAAAAAAAAGAGCAAATGAATTTAACAAAATAAAACAAGCTGTTTCTAAAAGTCATTCTAACACTTCAGACACCGGGAGCACACACATTCAGCTTTGGCATCAAAGACTCGATCATTTTAAAAGCCTTTTTTTTTTTTTTTTTTTTCTCCGTGTTCCCGGCTCTGTGCAAATGATGTTTTTGCGAGGCACATGCTAACCAGATGTATTCCTGACTGGGGTAGGGCCCAGACGGACTCCCGTACTTCCTGCACACAGAGCCCCGAGGGACTGATAGAGGACGCCGCTGACGAGCGCCAAATCACTGCGGGCATAACAGGCCACATCCTGGTCATAATAGTGGCTCCTTTGAATCCAACTTTATATATATATATAAAAAAAAAAGGAAGCAAGGAAGGGAGGGCCACATCAGCAGTTTCTTTCATGAGCAGAATTTGTGCTCAAATAGGCGAAAAAAATGTGTTTACTGTGATTCTTTTCAATTTCAAAAATGAAAACAAATAGTTGTGGTTTTAGGTTTTTGTTGGTCTGCAAAAGCATCAATCATCTTCATCTACGAGATTCCACCTATAGCTTATCTTCTCCATCTTTAACACCACTTAAAAGCTTCTTTTTCATTCATAAATCAAGCACAATAAACAGTGTATTATTACCGCCGTGTGGTGCACGACTACCACACCACCGCAACAACTTCCTCTCAATTGGCGTCTCATTTTATGACCACGTAATATATGGACAAATATAACGTTCTATGGTTTCCTTACTAGTTTAAGACTTACTACATCATACTTAACACCTTCAGGTATCTATAATACAGCCTGAGCCTTATAACCCCTGCCAAACATACATACCTAGTGCTACTATCTAATGCTAATAACGAGATAAATAAATAATAATTAACAAATCTGACATGAAACAAACAGACACTTTCTGTTAAGCTATCAGACAAAAAAAGGAAAGTCTCTCTCTCAGCTGGATAGAAACCTTGATTTATGTCTGGCTTTCTTTCTTCTGACATAAAGTGACTCTAACAGGTCACAGAAAGTTTTTTTTTAGTTTCAACTGAGCAACTTTTTGACTTGCCAGGAACTGAAAAAAAACAACACAGTGTGATTTGGGGAATAAATTTATATATAAATCTAATCTGGCAACTTCACTTATCTGTCAAGCACACAGAGCTGCCGGTGTTGATTTTTTAGAAGGTAGAGCCAGGAGAAACAAGACGTAATAGATCAATGTTCAAATACAGCAGAAACTGTAGAAAGAGGAAGAGTTGGCGGCTTCACTGTGTGCAGCACTGCTGCTAGATATAATCAGCTTTGTGATATGATTTACAGTTTGTTAGTTCTGATAGTAAACTGTGAAGAAATGATATCAGCCTTTAAATACATAATAAAAGGTGAAGCTGCTGCTGCTGAGACGCTAACATGCCTGCAAACACTGTGTGAGCTTTCCACTTTGATTATTATTATTATTATTAACATTCTGAACTTCAGCATAAAAATAGCTTTATTTAATTGTCTTTGCTATGACCGTGATAAAGGCAGTTTGTCAGCATGTATCGGCGTTCAGAGACAACAACAGCTGCCTGATGACAGTAAAAACAACGATGGCTGACAGCAACAGAACGAAGCAGCAGTTCTCTGAACACCTTCATACCACAGAACAGTCCCAGCTTGTCTACCTCAACCTGCCTCGACAGGCTTCAATTACACCACACTCACTGACAGTGGACATCGTTGTGCAGGACAGCTGCAGCATAATGAGCTGAACTCCTGCAGTAAACAACTGCTAGCAAATTATAGTATCTTACTATTACTTCTAGTAATCTTAGAACCTTGTTGTCTTTAGCTTGAATGAGATATTTTTGGGAAATGAAAACATAACGCCTGCTGTCTATAATATAGTTCAACTTTACTTTATGACTTGTAATTTGTACTTATGCTGATTAAGGCCTAGTAGTGATTGCAGCCTGATGTTGTGACATCTCAACTGTGTGATTAAGACGGATGAAAAATGACTCCACCCGAATCATTCACCTGAGGTTTTTTCTCTCTAGCCCCTTTCACACATGCAGTCTATCCCTGAAATGTTCAGGAACATTTCCTGCATGGGGTCATGTGTGAATGGGAGCAATTTCCCACCTCAAGACATTGTCCAGAGTTGCCCTTTTACACATGTAGCACACAACAGATGCGTGAACTCTCACCTATTGGAAATACTCTGTTTGGTTTAAGCGAGGGGGAATGGCTCCTGGGTAAAGCGAGCAGGACGCAGGACATGATGCAAAAAAGATGCTGTGGTTTTAACTCAGCGTTTATTAAGCATTTCACCGGAAATAAAACAGCTTTTATTTTACGAGTAATCACAGGAAGTCCTCTCTCCCGTTAGCGCTAGCTTCACAGCGGAGCCCAGTCAAAACGATGCAGCATGGCTGGCCTGCTGCTGCGTTTATCTAGTGTCAGCTGCAAAGATAGAAACATCATCAACACGCCCACTCGCTCGCTGTGAATTCTCCGGAAATTATATTCACACATGGGCTCAATCGCACATTACATGGTTTTTGTACTAGAGAGCTGTACGGACATTCACACATACAGCTCCTCCAGGTGATGTCTGGATATCTTTAGGGTTGCATGTGTGAAAGGGGCTCTGATCACATTTCAGGGAAAATGCCGGTACAGCTGTGCTGTGAATGGAAGCCGTAACATTGCAGCGACAAGCACGTAAAGGGTCACGTCCGTCTGACGTGGAGCGAGCGAACCAATCACAAGACTGCGCTGATGACGTATTTGAATCCCCGACTTGTTTACAGTTGCATTGCCGATGCTTTCACGGGTGTCTCTCAAACTTGTTGAATATTAAATACATTACAAGAACATGGGAACTTGACAAAAACAGCTCCTTGCACGTTATTCACATTCTGCAAAGACCCGCCCCTACCTTGCCTCTGATTGGCTCTGACCCTGATATCTCTAACCTAACCCATCTCACTCCTCATGCCCAAACCTAACCAACCTAACCAACGAATACTAGCCAGTCAGAGGAAGAAAATAATAATAATAATAAGAAAATAATGAGTTTAATCAATCAATTAATCTTCTGCCACGTCTTCTTCTTCTGTTGAGTTTTATTGCATCTGTAATTGGTGCATTACCGCCATCTGCTGGACTGCCCCTTACCCCATCTACTCTGACATCGCTATCGCATGTGTGAAAAGGCGCGAGACGGAATAGTTCCTGAACGTGGCTGCATGTGTGAATCACTATTTGAAAGGCGTGAAAGAAAGAGGCTTCAGATAAGGAAACCTTGAATTCACAGCGCAATACTAGTTTCTGTGCTTCATGGTCAAGCAAGTCTCTTCTAATAATAGAACACTCAGAAGGTTGACGTGCAAAAAGGAAGTGGGCTTGTCACTGTTTGGACATCACGAGCATTACTCAGAGACAGCTGTTGAACTCCCTAAGCACTTCACAACATCTGTCGATAGCTGGTACTCTCTGGCTGTGCTGCAAATAGACAGCATGTCACCGTTTCCACTTGGAAAAAGACTCATTGTCAGTCTCAATCTGTGTCTAAACTGTGACTTCATGATTAAAGCGTTACCGTTGCAGATATTAAAAAAAAAAAAAAAAAAAAAAAGGAAGTTGCGTGTAGTCATTCATATTGGAACGTATGTGTGATGATGACTTAAAGGCTTGGCCGGAAAGCAGAAGCCATCTGCTTGTGGAGAACAAACTGGTGCAAGCTAACCTAATTCTCAGCTGCACTTTCTTTTTGCTGTCCCAGTGTAGATCAGAAGCAGCAGACTGGTTAACAGCCTGAAGGGAAGAAGGGAAGAGGGGAGGGTGGTGGTGGTGGGGTGGAGGGGGTGTGGAGAGGTATGCAATGTGAGGAGTGACGAGTTCAAGCCTCTACATGCAAGCGATGCAAACCACTTTTAGCCCCCCAAAACTAACTGAGAATTCCTATCATGCTGAGTACTGTTATTTAGGCAAATCTACACGTCCGCATTGGTTAAAAAAAAAGACATCCGTGATCTTAAAAGAGAGAACCGTTCATAGCAAACGGTAGCCTACACACAATGAATGACATGCAATAGTACGGTTTGATAAGTTTCAAATGCCTTTACATGCTTTAAAACTTCATCTCAAAAGGGAAAAAAAACAATCGAGAAGTGAAAATCTACCTAACAGCAAAGCAGGAAATTAGGTAAAGTATGAACACAGATCAATACAGAGTGATGCAGGAGGAGCAAGGAGAATATATACTCCTGTCAGTCCTTTAAAATAACATTTGCAGCCACAGCTAAATCTTAGTAGGTCAGTGCATTTGAGACAAATTGGTTAAGAAAAAAAGAAGATGAATAAAAAGCCCGGCTGAGAGGAGAAAAATGAGAGAAGTAAATAAAAAAAACATGCTCGGATGCCGAGAAACGACCATATATGGACTAAAAAGCGTGAATGAGGAAGTGTATGCTGTATAGGAAGTAGTACCGCGCCTGCTCACATCCAGATTCATGAACGACCAAAAAAAAAAAAAAAAGATTCACGACGATTTGCACACTTATCTTTACACATTAACGTGGAAAATCTGGTAAATTCACATAAGATATCAGATTATACAGGCATTAACTGACTGCCAACAATGAATGAGAGCAGCTGTGAGGGAAGGGCTTCATCGGTCAGGGTTTCGGTCTTGCAACAGCAGCATATACACATTTAACTATGACCTAGCAAAGGGTTTTTTTTGCAATAATATCCCCTCGACAGGAAGAAAACTAGAAGCTAGAAACCTGGTGATTAAACTAGCTACCGAGCAGGATAACAAGCACGAAAAACAAGTGGTGACTGTGCACTTCAGAGCAGCTAAAAAGACCTGACTGGGTTTATCTCCAAATGAAGCCATTGAAGGATAATAATAATAATAATAATAATAATAGCTTTTCGTTAGCATGTTAGCTCTCTGGCTGGCTTGCTTGCTGGCTGGTTGGCTGTGTATACACAGACACACACCCTGTTGTTGCAGCTGCTGACACTGACAGCCCCCTCACCCTTGCCCGGCCACTCGATGACACCCAAGCCGCCCTGACTGCACGTCGGTCCGGGTTCAACAGCTTACCCTGTGCCGCAGTCGACAACACACGCCGGTAGCCGTCCAGCCATGTCTCTGTCGCTCTGTCTCTCTCTTTCTCTCCTTTCCCCCTCGAGTCTCTGCCGGTTGAAAAACGGTCGAAACTGATGGACAACTGGGGCTGTGTCGGGCTAAACGATCTGGCAAGCCGTCAGTCCACAGCAGGCGGAACCCAGAGCCCGCACAGGAGAGCCGTTTCCACTTCCGCACTCGGCTTCTGGCAGCTAGGGAGAGGCAAGATGGCGGAGGCCGGGTAGAGAGCGACGCAGGCGGGGCTCCGCAGCTGTCAATCACCCGAGAAAGGACGGTCAGTTTACAGCAACGCAGCGGGGATTGTATATTATATTTATAAATCCCTGCTCTGGTCTTGCACCCACACTGTGAAATTTTGGTCTGAAGTTTCAACTTTATCTACATGTATTTTTTAAATGACTTTTGTTTTTCTTTTAAAGTCTCTCTACACTCAAAAATGCGTTTTTCCTTCTTGTTCCTACAGTTGGATGTCGGAGCTTTACTGTGTAAAATGATGTAAGTGTGACACAGGAAGGCTGTTTTCACATTCATCTGCTGAAAGTGGAAAGTTTCTCTGAGCTCATTGAATATCTGATTTTAAGAGGCCTGTGAGCATGATTTGTGACATCACAACTAGTCTGGAGCCAATTGTGGTTTTTCTTGAGAAACATTTTGAATATCAGACTTGTAATTGAGCATTTAAACACTATATTATTTTACCTATGTTAATAATACTTCTTCCACCACTGCATTTACTAAACAACTAAACCTTAAGTCCCCCTCTACTCAGAAATATGTATTTATTCTTGTTCCTACAGTTGGATGTTTGAGCTTCACTCTGCAGGATGATGGATGAGCAGAGTTTGACACTAGAAAGCTGTTTCATGTTTATCTGCAGACAGTGCAAAGTTTCTCTGAGCTCATTGAAAATCCGATTTTAAAGAGTTAATATTTTGTGACCTCACAACTATTTTGGAAGCCAAATCGTGGTCCAATATTCAACTTACATAAGTGTGATGTGGAAACTCAAAGCCTCTAGTGCACAAACACTGAGAATGGACTTTACCGTGAAGCAGGACACATCTTAGTTACATTTGTGAGATGAAAATATATTTGCATATTCATAGACTCTGGAATTATTAATGAGGGAGAAGGAGGAGATGCCATGTTAAGGATTTAAACGTGGTAATTATACTTCTTTGTGGAGTCTTTTTAAATGTCTTAATACATGTCTGGAGGGGATCTGTTGGTTTTCTTTGGTGTTTTTGATTATCAATAAGAAGATGAGAGTTTCTTTATTAATAAATCTTACTTTCTTTTTTGCTAAATTTTACAAATATTAATGTAAATTCAATTGGTCCCTCCTGCTTGTTTTTAAAGTTGAGCTGAAGATGTACTTTGATTCTATTAAGTTTTCCAAAAATGTTAAAGCTATGAAAACTGCACTTTTATTTACACTTCTGAAAGATCTGTATTGATATATATTTATTTAAAATCTATTTTATACGACAATACGATGTGTATATGATATTTTTATGATATAAATATGATATTATTGGTATTTCTATTATAAATCTGGCCTGTACTCCACATCAGTTGTTGGCAGTAATCACCCTTTAAATTGTTTCCCATCTGGCATAAAGCAAAACTACAAAATTCAAAAGTCTGTCAGAGAAGTAATTGAGGCAAATGTAGGAAAGATGTTATTAATTAATTAATTATTAATTAATGGAGCATCAAAGGTCTGTCAGAGACAGTGGACAAACAAGGTTCAAATGGCTTTATTTAAATATTTAAACGATAAAGGTTTAATATCCAGAATATAACTTCTTTATAAAGTTTTTCGTTTGTTAGTTTTTGTTGTTTAAAGTCATTTTGTTGCACACTCCGCTACAGTAGGCGGCGGCATGCACCTTTAACGTTGGTTTGTAGTCCGCCAGTAAAACCAAAGAAGAAGAAGAAGAAGCAGAAGGAGGAAAAATAAGAAGCAGAAGAAGCAAAACTAAAGAAGAAGTAAAACCGCGAGAGGACTAACGGTAGCTCTATTATGATAAATAACGTGAGTTTTCTCCGCAGATTATGACACATTTTCGTGGTCAGATACGGGGTCCACACTGGGGTCCCACCATGGACAACATGCTGATAGACTTCTGGCGAAAACACGAATGCCTCTTTAATTCCTCGCTGGAGTCTTACTACGACAAGCATCTGAAGACAAAGCTGTGGACAGAGTTCGCGGTGTCCATCGGGAAGCCTGGTAAGAGCCACCGGTGTTACGACGTATTTGGTGACCCATCAGATTCTGTGACCTGTACCCAGATCCTTGATTTAAAGGTGCAGTGTGTTTTTATCAGAACGGACCTGCCAAAAATGGAATATAATATTCATAAGTATGTTTTAATTAGTGTATAATCTCCTGAAACTAAGAATCGTTGCCGTTTCGTTACCTTAGAGTGAGCCCTTTGTATCTATAGAGACTGTAAAAAAAAATGATGGACGTAGCCACTGTGACGTCATCCATTGGTTTGTGGAGTCCTGATTTGAAGCCGGAAGTTTGGCATTTTGACCTTCGCCTTCTTGGATTTTTGGAGCCAGAAGTGACCATATTTAGATGAGAGGGTGGAGCTGACCCTAACGCTAGCTGCTAGCTTGTCTATGGTTAACTGTGTGCTAGCGAAAACAGGCTTATAACCATTAAAATAAAATGTACTTACCAGAAAAACTGAACATTCAGCTCCTTAGAGGGTCTTTCAGTACAACCAAACGCTGAACAAGACTCTTTTAGACGACCAAAATGTTACATTTAACTCTCATGAACTGAAAAAACAATGAAATAGTGACGGCTACGCCTATACTCTGTGAATCTGGGGTTAGGCCATGGTTACCTAACCCAACGTTGTCGCCGTGGTAGCGACTTGTCAATCACAACGTAGCCACACCCTAAAGTGTATTCTGCTTTATCGTCTGTTTTACTCTAAATGAGACCATAATTTACAAAATGAACATCATGCTGTATTGAAGAAGACTTGAAACTAGTGATTGAGACCATAAACTCATTAGAAAAGTGTTATAATAAATGATAAATCAAGTGAGAAGTAGGGTCATTTTCTCATAGACTTCCATACAATCAGACTTCTTTTTGGAGCCAGTGGAGTCGCCTCCTGCTGGCCATAAGAGAGAATGTAAGTTTAAGTCACTTCGGCATTAGGTTCACTTTTCAGACCCAGAACTACCTGCCTGATATCTACATCAAGCCTCCAGGAGGTCCATCAGGCTTTGAAGCCAATTTGACATTAGTGGCCAAACCGTGGAATAACAACTTCCAGGTCCGACAGGGGCCCAAAAAGCATTTTCCCTGCACACAATCATGGGTAAAGGAGTTTAATGCATTTGGTCCAATCACATTTGGAAAGTCTAGAAGAGCCGCACAATTGAATTATTTTAAACTCATTCCAGTTAGCTGAAGAGCTAAACAGGAAGTTAGCTGTCTCAGCTGGCAGAAGTCTCTAGTGAGCATGCTCTATTCTTCTTGCCACACAAAATTACTACTGTTCATTCACATGTTTCATGTTCACCTCTTCCTCACAGTATCTGATGTTGAGAGAAGATCCAGGTCGCTCCGGACTCAGTATGGGAGGGTGTTATGGCATCCAGAGAGGGTCAACACTTTCCAGCAAAGGATGCTGAGGGAGAAACTGGATTTTTTGAGGCCTTACATTGTTCGTAGACGAGGTGATTCATTTCTGGTAAGTCGAAACCAATGCACGGACGCCTGTGGATGTCGACAGTGAATATTTATCTTTCTAATTCATCTTTTTGCAGGAGGACAAGTTTGATGATCGGGAGGAGGATGACGATGAGCTGGAGACTGAAGGAAGTGTCGACCAGGAGATGGGAAGCACATTCGGTAGCCCGCTGGATGCTGATGTGACTGGGCGAGACCCAGACGACGAACTTCAATTTGTGGCCTCACCTTCGAACTCTGCTCCCCTACACTGTCCAAACTCACAGCCTCAAGTCACAGAGGTCATGTCTTTGAGCTGCGACCGTCATAATGATGAAGGTTCTCCCGATCAGCCCGATCACACAGCTGCACCAAACACAACATCCAAATACGACATACTAAGCCAGTTTGCAGAGGTTATGTTGGCGGATATGCGGCAGATTAAAGACCCCATGGTGCTTATGAGACTCCGCCGAGATATCACCGACCTGGTGTTTAAAGCAGTGGAGGAGGACGTGCAGAGACGATGCGTTCGAGCGCCATCCATGCCCTCATTGGGGGAGGGTGAACAGGTCCAGAGCTCCTCAAGGCCTCAACAGCTGTGCTCACAGACGAACTTCTCTTGGAGGCAGAGATTTTTGAGGAGAAAGAACAAAGGGTCTGAGATCGGGAGGAGGATGCAGAGATGGGAGGAGATGAAGCACATGAGGAGAACGTCCCGGAGTCAGTTACTGCAGCCCGTACAGCAAAGTCAAGCGCTGGAAGGGATGAGTGAAAACATCTCTCAGGCCATGATTCAAGCTTCTGAGATCAAAACAGAGACAGAGCCGCATATGGTTAAGATTGAGGAGGAGACAACTCCAGTGGTTTGAAATTCCAGATGGAAATCTGGCTGTTTTACCTGATTACAGTCATCTCAGTGAGTAGGTGTAGGTGAGGAGGCTACTCAACACGTGGAGCACAGTTATTCAACAAAAAATGTTGAAGAATGAACTTGGAGACTGACAAGAATCTGGCATTTATTGCCCTCTTTTCCAGACAGTCATGACATTTTATTTGTATCTTATTTGTTTTTTGTAGCACTTTGTAGAAGGTTTCAGAAATGAACCATACTGGTAGAAATACAGGGCTATAACTAGGATAAATAGGTCTAAAACACAAACACATCTAACATCAGAGATCACAGCAAAGAGACTTTTCTGCCTTTTCAAGATGTAAGATATATGTTTCTAACAAATCTATGCCTTTCAAAAACAATGCTGTCTAACTGATACTTAGTCTGTAACTGCGAGGCAGTTTTTGTTTTTGAGTACATCAACTGATTTCTGGTCATGTTAGAGAGACGCTCGAGGCTCGCAAACACTAAAAGTCAGCTGCAAAGATGCCAAAGTAGATGTGATCTATCCTGATTTGAGTGTTGCTGTTTTTTCTGCTATATCAGTCAACTGGTTGGTTAATGTGCAATGAGATACATGGATAGGAAGACAGCATTTCCTTGTTTTAACAATGTCTGTAACCTGAGCTGAGCTGAAATGAAGTCTGCAGACTTGAGAGAAAATACTGGCAGTTCCCACCTGTGATCAGCAGGTGGCAGTGTGAATGTTCTCCTGTTGAAATTCAGCAAAGTGACTTCTGTTGCACTACAGTAACGTGGACTGTTTGGATTACTGCACATTACAGTTTTGATTTTTAGGATCTGAGAAACAGCGAATTAAAGTACAAAAGCAGGCTAGAAAGTAGCATTTCTGGAGACAGCACTTTTCCAAACCTTAAAATGAACCTTTTTCACAATAAAAAGTTAAAAACTTGGCTGGTCTGAATTCCCATTATTCACAGGAATAAGTACTAAATGTTTGCTCATCTCCAATAGAGCAGAAATTACTCCATGTATACTGTCAACAAATGCTTTTATTTTAATGAACACCAGCTAATTCTGTTGAAATATGATATAAAGGTTATGTGAGAACGGAAGATGTTTGAGGGAAAATACCTGTTTGGATCAATCTGGTTGATGCATCCTGTACATGCAAGATAACAGAGAGTTAGGGTTGGTGAGCTCAGATTAACACCAGAGGAACTGAATTATACATTTCTATGAAGGGTAGACTCTGCATTTTTGCCAATTTGCTGGGAAATTTGCTTATTTTCTTAAAGAATTCAAACTCAAGCAGTAAAAACACAGTCTCTGACTCCATTTCCAGATTTGTGTCACTCACTAATGATGAGAAAAAGAGGCCATGAAGACTTCAGGGACTGTAGACAAGACGGTTTCTACCTCCTGCCCACCATGCAGGAACACTTCAAGCCACCAGACACCTGAGTGAAAACAGTTAAGAGAAGAGGTGACACTGCAATAGTGTAAAAGTAGTAATTTTAAAGGTTTCTATCATTTTGTTTTTGTTTTTAGTATCCCTACAGGTGATTTTGTGGAGCCTATTCACATTCATGTTGAATGTTGAAATACTTGCATATACTCGTGTACTGGAGGGAAACCAACAGTGAGTGTTGCATCAATGTGCTGTTGTTTCACAATGCACATAACAGACAGTCTAATCAGACAAATCTAAAATGCGAAAGGAAAACGTTGCAACCGCATCAGTTGTTCCATGCAAGCTGCAACCTCCCATAAACAGTCTGACAATCTTGTCTTTGTTCAAAGGTTTTGTAATCAAAGGCAGTTTGCTAAAGTAACTTTTTACATGTCTGATATGCATATCTTCACTTACTATTGATGTTAAATTAATGCATAATTTCCCAGGCACTAGTACAGGTCCTTTTCTCAGGTAAGTATCATGTTTAAATAGTTCTTTATTAGGTGCAAATTAATTAACAACGTAAACACATGTGGAAATTATTATGTTCATGCAAGAAATAAAATGCAGTTTCTTTCAAGTGTCTTTTGTCTGTGTCAGTTTGTTCTTTGAAGACAAACATAACACCTTTATCACCGAACATAATTTCAAAAATATTAAAATTCTGTCTACTGAAAACCACTCAAATAACAGCTGCCATCTCATCTTGTGCGACATCAGAAAAAAACCTGAAATTCAACCATTATGTATTGTCATGTATTCACTTGTTTGACATGATGGGTTTTATTTAGCTCATTGTAGGATTAAGGAGTTGTAGGCTTCATGTTAGATAGATAGACAGAGGGAAATTAAAATGTTACAGCAGCCAACGATGAGGTAAAAAACAATAATTAAATAGACTAACATAGCTCAAAATAAACTAAAATAAATAAATACAGTAAGGTGGATGATTGTCCATGAATGTCAGAATTGAGTGTACTAAATATTGATACCTGAATAATCTACACAATGTATATATACATGATAAACATACAGCACCCCAAAGATTATCAAATTATCAATCTGATGATGATGATGGACAATGTAATAAAAAGGTCCAGGGAAGCAGTCTGTCTTCAGTGTCCCAAATCGTTGTTTGTTAGTGTTCAAATTGCAAAGTAGTTTATTTAGCTTCGTGGTATATTTTTATTGTATTTATCTTTTACTTCCCTACGGCCAAAACTCTTTCTTTTAGGCATTTTTTTATGGCTGTGTGCATTTCGAGGTCCTTTATCATTTTCACTCAGGCAACGCAGACTGGTACCCTGAAGGGTCCTGAACGTCACGCACTTGCACGTGTGCTTGTCCTGTACGCTGTAACCATGGCGGACATGCAGATGAAGCTTCTCCGCAAGAAAATACAGAAAAGGAACGAAAAGAACAAAGAACGCAAACTACAGAAGACGCGAACAGAGGACGAAGATGCCGGTAAGAGCTGTGAAGGCAAACTACGCGGCTGTTGTTGTTTTTTGTTCGTGTGTTTCTGAAGTTTGCTAAGCTGAGCTAGCTACGTTAGCTCCTCACGGCACGTTATAACTAAGTAACTAATATAAACAAATACAATTAAAGCAAAATATATATACAATAACTAAGTTAACAAGCTCAAATATAACAACATATTAAAAGAAGGATAAATAAGTATAGAATATAGATAAACGATATAACTGTAACATGCTAGTTGCCGACTATACACTGTCAAATGATGTTAACATGTTACAGTATAATACACTGTACATGAATTTAACTAACTGTCAAACATAGCTGTTCTTAAGCCATAGTTAACTTTAGAAAATTAGCTCTATGTCACCTAATTACATCAGGTTTCCAAATGTAGCTTCCACTCAGCAGCACAAACCCCCAAACCGTTAACTTTATATTAACTTACATTAATGTGAAGAGAGACATGAAACATTTCACATCTGGCTGATTCAGGTTATGATGAGTGTTGTTTCTATGTGTTTGACAGTAAACAGGGTGGAAGAAGAGTGCTGTGAAGAACTGGCAGCAGCTTGTCAGACAGAAACTGGACCCAAGAAGAAGCAGAAGAAGCAGAACGGCGTGCCGGTGGACGTAAAGGCCAACACAGAGGAAACACAGCTAAAGAAGAAGAAGAAGAAAAGAAAGCTCACTGACACCGCTGAATCACCAGGTAACAGCTAGATGAGTTCTTAAACTTTGAATTGACAAATTATTTTGTTGTGATGGATAATATAAATGCCATTTAATCCTCATTGTAGCTGAGAAGAAGACCAAAACAGTGAAAGAAGAAAAAGAAGAAGAAGAAGAAGAGGAGGAGGAAGAGACAATAGATGACAAGGAACAGCCTTCTGATGAACCAGAAGAAGCTGCAGATGAAGAAGATGATGATGATGATGATGATGAGGAAGATGATGATGATGAGGAGGAGGAGGAGGATGACGGCGACAACAACGAAGAAACTGGAGAGGGAGATGATGGAGAGGAAGATCAACCTGAACTACCATCTGGCTTAACAGGTATTGGACAAATATTCTGCTTATTGTTAATCTGGTTTGATCTCCATCAGTTTTAACGACGTTGTTGTGATCTTAATTTGAGTGTTGTTGTTTATTAATTTGGGCTTTAGTGTCCTGCTGCTGTATGAATTAAGGGTTTCCTTAATATTTGCAATTATGCTTTAACCATTAAAGGTTGTTGTTAATTTCTTTATGTGAAACTATTAACTGTTTCACACACACACATTCACTGAGCACTAACAACAAAGTTCAGCTGTGTTGCCTTTATGTGTTGCCCGTTCAGTGTTTCCATCATGAAACGGGTGTCAACTAAGGCAAACAGAGACTCTTGTGGTTTTCTTTTGGAGGAATCACCAGTGATTCTTCTGCTGGAATAACTTCAAGGACACGTTGGTTTCTACTAGTTTCCCAGAGCTGATTATCCTTATCTTTTATCTTTGCTTACATGCTGCTTTTTCATGCTTGATCTCAATCTCTTAATTCTCATAAATGAAATCAGCTTTTAGGAAACAGTTTATCATTAACTGTTGACTTGTGTCTCAGGAGCCTTTGAGGACACGTCCTTTACCTCTCTCGCTGATCTGGTGAGTGAAAGCACGCTGAAAGGAGTGAAGGAGATGGGCTTTGAACACATGACCGAGATCCAGCACAAAAGTATTCGTCCCCTGCTGGAGGGAAGGTAAGTGTTTGTGGATTTCACGTCTTTTGACATATGCTTTGAACTTGCAGAAGTTTGTTCATATGTCATCATGTATATTTAAACTGTGTTTGCTTTGATCTCTGTAGGGACGTCCTGGCTGCTGCAAAGACAGGCAGCGGTAAAACTTTAGCCTTCCTCATCCCGTCTATAGAGCTCATCTACAAACTCAAGTTCATGCCCAGGAACGGTAATGACTCCTGATAATTCATCATGTCTTCCCAACATTTCTGCCTGTATCAACCTGTATGATGGAAGTTGAGCTTTGTCAACTAACTTCCTCCTCCTCCTCCTCCTCCTCCTCCTCCTCCTCCTCCTCCTCCTCTCAGGTACTGGTGTGGTGATTCTTTCTCCCACACGTGAGTTGGCGATGCAGACCTACGGTGTGCTTAAAGAACTGATGACTCACCACGTGCACACGTACGGCCTGATCATGGGTGGCAGCAACCGCTCAGCTGAGGCCCAGAAGCTGGCGAACGGCGTCAACATCCTGGTGGCCACACCGGGTCGACTGCTGGACCACCTGCAGGTGAGCTGAGAGTCTCACGCAGGAGGCACAGAAACATCACTGCTAATGTGTTTAACTGCTTTGTATTTTTCTGCTGCTGTTTTTGTTTTTGATCTTTTGTTTAATACTAAATTATAACAATGGCTTTTGTGTGTGTGTGTCCTCAGAATACTCCCGGCTTCATGTTCAAGAACTTGCAGTGTTTGATCATAGACGAGGCCGATCGTATCTTAGAGGTGGGCTTCGAGGAAGAACTGAAGCAGATCATCAAACTGCTGCCAAGTATGTGTTTGTTGTTTCTCCTGTGGTTGGATTGTTCTCATAAAATGTGTTTGAAGGGACACTAACAGCAGTTCAGTAATGCACCTCCGTGAAGTTGGGAGAATTTTTGAGGGACAGATTTTTAAAAAATGGACAAAATCAAAGCAGCAGAGGCTGAGATATCCTGACAGCTCCAGCTCCAAAAATACTGGATCCTACACTTCCCACAATGCAACTTGATGGTCTTTTTTATTAGGTTTTTCAGTCTCAACCGGGTTGTAACGCAGGCTTTTTGTTATAAAGTTGTAGTCTCCCAGCCGACATCAGCAGGGTTACTGCCAGTGACTAGTTAACAGAGCCTCATGTAAAAAAGCCCCTTTAAAGTTCAAATTATACACAGTGTCTCTACAGAATGACATACAGTATAACCTGTGATGCCTCATGCTTTCTCTAAATCACAGAAAAGAGGCAGACTATGCTGTTTTCAGCCACTCAGACCCGTAAGGTGGAGGACTTGGCTCGCATCTCCCTGAAGAAAGAGCCCCTCTACGTCGGGGTGGATGACAACAAAGAAAAAGCCACAGTCGATGGTCTCGAGCAGGTACTGTCAGCTCACATACCCGTGATATCGATGTGATGTTGAAGGTTAGATCGGCATCTAAGACCCTCAGAGCTCTGAACTGATGAGCGACCTCTCCTGTGTTTTCAGGGTTATGTGGTTTGTCCATCAGAGAAGCGCTTCATGCTGCTCTTCACCTTCCTGAAGAAGAACCGCAAGAAGAAGCTGATGGTCTTCTTCTCTTCCTGTATGTCTGTGAAATTCCACTATGAGCTTCTCAACTACATCGACCTGCCCGTCATGGCCATCCACGTAAGACTCGTCACTCACCTCCCAGCAAGCATCAGTCGCTCACGGTGTTCAGATGCCACATCCTCTACGTCACGTCCCAAAGTCAGCTGTTATAAAAACGTGTCTTTATGCGTTCTGTCTCTCAGGGCAAGCAGAAGCAGACCAAACGTACCACCACCTTCTTCCAGTTCTGCAACGCTGACTCAGGCATCCTGCTGTGTACTGACGTGGCAGCTCGAGGGCTGGACATCCCCGAGGTGGACTGGATCATCCAGTACGACCCCCCAGATGACCCCAAGGTCTCGTTAGTTTTATGGATGTATCTGTTTATGTTCAATCAAACATTTTTTAACAAGCTGCAGCTAATGATAATTTCAACACTGACTTATCAGACTCTGTTTCTTAATCATTTGGCCTGTAAAATATTAGAAAACTGAAAACTGAACATCATAATTTCTTAAAGCCTAATGTAACATCTTGAGAAATCTTGTTTTGAAGGAGTACTGTAAGGCTGCAACCAATTATTATTTTCATTATCAATAGATCCGACAGTTATTTTCTTTAATAATCGATTGATTGTTCAGTGTGTAAAATGTCAGAAAATAGTGAAAAATGCTGATTATTATTTATTATTCCCTGAAGTCCAAGTTAACGTTCAAATGACTGTCTGAACAGTTTGAAACAAACAATACTCTGTTTACTATAATATAAGACCAAGAAAAACAACAAATTCTTACATTTAAGAAGCTGGAAACATCAACTGTTTGGCCTTTTTCTCTTGAAAAAATGAATTGATTATCAGATAGTGGTTTATTAGTTTTCTGTCGGATCGACTAATCGTTGCAGCTCTAATAAAACCAGTTTGTATCAATCTACTCGTTTAATATTTCTGCACATTTTCTTGAGAAAATCTAAAACTTATTAGTTATTTTAGTTTTAAAAATTTAGCTCATGAAAACATATATCATTTATTTCCAGTTTGTTGTTTATTACTTTTCCTCTCAGATGAAGAACTGGAGACTTGAATTGTAAATACTTAATGACTTAAAATGAGAATTATTGCAAATATCTGGATTCATGTGAAGCTTTATTCTGCGTCCACAGGAGTACATCCACAGAGTGGGCAGAACAGCTCGAGGCATCAACGGTAAAGGTCACGCTCTCCTGATCCTCCGGCCAGAGGAGCTCGGCTTCCTGCGCTTCCTCAAACAGGCCAAGGTAACCATCTGAAACCCTCTGATAGTTTTTATTTTACTATGAAGTGAGATTTGTCTCTTCTAACATGTGTCCTGTGTCGTCCAGGTCCCACTGAGCGAGTTTGAATTCTCCTGGAGTAAAATCTCTGACATTCAGTCCCAGGTAAGAAATCTGCTTCTTCTTGATCTAAACATGAAACACAAAGACAAGCTGATGTCACAACTCTAATTTAAAACTCTTGTCTGTTGGTCCTCAGCTGGAGAAGCTGATTGAAAAGAACTACTACCTCCACAAGTCGGCACAAGAGGCCTACAAGTCGTACGTGAGGGCTTACGACTCCCACTCGCTCAAACAGATCTACAGCGTCAACACCCTCAACCTCCCCATGGTGGCGCTGTCCTTTGGCTTCAAAGTTCCTCCATATGTTGATCTCAGTATCCTTTTACTGTGGTTTTACACAACATCTCTTATATAAAACACTGAATATTGATTGTTGGATGTGGTGAAAGTGAATTTTGAGTAAATGTAGGAAGAAAGTGCAAATGGAAAGCACTAACTTAGTGGTATAAATGATGTTATGTGTACGATCTGTAGAGAAATAACATCATTTTCTGCTGCAGGCTGCTTCACCATGTGTAGGGTGTTTGTAGGTTTGAAAATATTGATAAAGAACTTCGAGTTTAACACTGTATTTGGATATTTTTAACCACCAGGGGGCAGAAAACTCAACCACAGCCATGATATATAGTTACCTTACACACACAGCAACATTATCACTTATTTGAAGCTGTATTTGTTGCCACCTGCTGAATGTGAATCCAGTATTTGCTCATCTTTTAGCTCTGGATTGGTCCATCAAATCATCTGCGGGTCTTAAACCTGCACAGGTGGAGGTTGGACATAGAAGGGTGATAGCAGGAACCTTTACAGGTTAAACTTCCTTTGAAAACCATCACTGGCGGGTGAAAAGAAGCAGGTAGCATGAAGAATCTGGCTTTAAACAATCAGGGGGAAAAAAACATGATTTTTAAAAGATAACGTTGTGTTCCTTAACCCAGCTCTTCCTCCTCAGACGTCCACAGCAGTAAAGGTGGAAAGCTGCAGAAGCGAGGCGGCGGAGGCGGTTTCGGTTACCAGAAAAACAAGAACGTGCACAAGTCCAAAATCTTCAAGCACGTCAACAAAGGAAGGAACGACAAGAGGCAGTTCTCTCGCTGAGCCTGCAAACTAACTAAAATCTCTTCCTGGACTGATTCTTCCTCTGTGTTTTTTTTTTTTTATTTCCTGCTTTGAACACTTTGTCATAGATTATATTATGGCACATCTGTCAGATTAAATCGTCGCCCTCAGATGTCATTTAGCCCCAGTTTTTCCTTCCCTATGAGTTGTGTGAAAAGTATTTTGTAAATGTAAACAAACATAACTGTGGATGTTTTGTTGATGAAGGCCGCTGAATTCCATTTATGCCGTTGAGGACTTCTGATCAACAAAAACTCCCTTTTTTCTAATATTTCTTCATTTGCACCTGACCTGAAATATTAAATCTCTATCGACTTTGAATATATTTAAGCTTCCTTCATTCATACCGTGTAGACTTTACTAATCACAATGAAGATGTAAACCACCTGATGTACTAACTTTTATTACACAAGTCAAGTCTTCATCACAGCATCTATACATTCCAGCAGAGCTGAAGGACTCTTGCTGTTCATCATGTCAAACAAATTACAGAGAAAAAAAAAAGGCTACAAGTAGGACTTGTGGAAATTATGTACATATGGAAGTTAAACACAGGTTTTTAAGTAAATCAGTCACAAAGATTGAATACAGTAGCAACACATTCATTTAAAATCATGACAAATCTGGATAAACATCTTGTATAAAATATATTTATATCGTCCTGCATTAAAACGAGCTTCAAGATTCATTAGTGTGTGATGACTCGGATATTAAAGGCAGCTTAAAAAAAAATACTGAATATAAAATTGTATGAATAGAATCAAAATGTTTACTTTTACTTTCTGGATTGTACTTGTGGACGTGAGTGATAGTCTTAACACTGGCCTCAGTAATGGTGAACTTTAAAAATCCCTTCATAAAAAAATAAACTGGTTAAAAATGATTCCCTTTTAAAAAAACAAAAAAAAACATGCAAGGCTCTCATAATCATACTCTCCACACACAGGATAAATTATAAAGTGCTGTGATGAGCCTGCACAGTTTGACATGAGGTTTTATATTGCAGTCACGACTATCACCACTATTTCCACACACAAGTTGACTCTCATTGTAAAGATCCAGTTAAATGATTTGTCAAAGTATTTTTTTTTTCTCTCCTAAAAAAGGCTGGGCAGTAACTGTTTTCAAGAAGTGAATTAATCCCACTCCACATTTGTAACATCAGTTGAGTGTTTGGATTTTAGTACATCTCAAAGTTTAGAAGAAAAAAACGTACAAATTAGCACTATTTACAGAGCAAATGGTAAAAAAGGAAAAAAAAAAACAGTACAGTATCCCCTTTTTGTTACAGTGTTGAGGTACATTATAGTGACACTTCAGACTATGAACAGCTGCTTTCCTTACAAATAGAAGGCAAATTCATAGTTTTTACAGGATTGCTAAGAACACTTTTCCCTTTTTTTCAGAAAAGGAAGACGAAAGAAATCGCAACAGTTCTGTTTCTTCAAAAAAGCTCCTCAGTCTTCTCTCCGGTTGGCACTTGAGGTTGATGATAAAACTCTACATTCATTTGGACGCTACTTCTAGCAGGGCTACATATCACTCAAAACGACTGCATCCAGCAGCCGTCAAGTCCTGTATATATATATATTTATATTCACTGTGAGCACGTTTCATCTTCAGGTCTTCCTCCGCAGTAGTCTTCCAAGAGGGTTTCGTACCTCAGTCAGTTTGTTCCTGATCTGTGAGGTGAAGAAGAAAAATATCAGATACCGTGATCCAGACACATTGTCAAGTCAAGAGGCAAAGCGGTTAGTTCCAAGAAATGGTTGTGACCAAACGTGCGTGAACCCTCTTTTCAGCAGGAAAAAAAAAGTGGTAAATACAGAAACATGCCAAACAGGAAGTCTGGACCGATACAGACAGCTCAGACACATTTCTTCCTACATTTACTCAATTATTGTATTTACAGTCAGATAAAGTCATAATTATTCTCCTTTAAAAGCTCAAACTAATCATATTAGATCATTACTCATCATTAAACAGTTAGTGTCCAGTGATGGTTCTGTTTTTGTCAGAGCAACGTAAAAAATATCTGTATAAAGACAAATCTGTATCGACCCAAACCTTCAACACACCGTGTTAGTGACACACACAGACAGTCAGCTGCATCACAGGGTTTCTGCAGGTTCAACGACTTCAATTTGACACCTTTAAAGACTTTTTTAACTGGGCTAAAGAATGAAAATATGATGGAAAACCAGTGGAATTATGTATTACACTGTAAGCATTGGGAAGTACTGAAAAAAGTTATAGAGTAAGTGATGGGGGACAACATCCACAGTCCTTGTTTTGAGCAAAAATGTATTTAAAGTTTATCTGAAGTAAATACGAGGCTTCAGCTGCCTGAGTTAACAAAATAAAGTGAATATCTTCCATTTCTTTTTAATAATTAATTCCCTCTTTGTGTCTTGACAGTCAGTGTTTTCCTGTTGAGCTGCAGAGGAAGGATCATAACAAAAAGAGGCACTAAAAAGTAACTTTGAAAGATATTGACTTGATTGGACTACTTTGGGCAACTAAAGCCTCATATTAGCTTCAAATTAACTTTTAAATACAGTTTTTCCACAGGGAGACTCGATTTTGTCCCTCATCACTTACAGTATCAGTGCACATTATGAAGGGATCTTCTAATGTCAGGCAAGAAAAACATGTCAGTGTCCATTAAGGCATCTGACTGTTGTTTTAGGACAGACTTACAAAATCGTGAACTCATCCTTTAACATCTCCTAAAGGTCTTTTCTTGAGGAAACTGAATTAAATGCTTTTTAAAAGACTTAAAGACCTGCAGATACCCTGATCAGAGCACAAAATAAAGTTAGGTGTTGCACTTCAAACAGTCACACATGGCATGCAGCAGCAGCAAATGTCGGACCTTAGGGGTCTACTCTGGTGGGGGGAGGGGTGGGAGGGACCCCCCAGGGGCTGCCGTTCATCTTCTTCCCTAAACCTGTTGTCAGTGAAAGAGAGAGAGAGCATCCAAGATGGACGACGGTCAGACTCCTGCAGTTGTTCACCGCTCGAGGTTTCAGGACAAAATACGCAACAATTAGGCACAAAAAAAATCACACTAACAATAATTCAGATTGATGATCAGTTCTTCTATCAGTTTTAAATAAGACACATATGTTACAGTTGCGTACCGTTTGCATTGCAGCAGGGCTCCGTAGTCTCCCAGTTCATGGCTTTCTGGACGGCCTTCTTCCAGCGAGCGAAGCGGAACTCGCTCTCTGTGATGAGGACAGATATGTGTCATGATAGTAACGTCCACTAGACGGCAGAATCAGCTGGTTCAAGTAGCTAAAATGTTTGTCACACAGTCTCTCTGGGTTTTCTTGAGTTTTCTTACCGTCACTGTGAATCTGAGGCTCGTATTTCACAGATGTGATGTGTGGGAGGTGATCGGGACTCAGGTTCCACACGCCCACGCCCTCAGCGGCCCCAGCTGCCATCGCCGCGCCGAGAGCCGTGGTCTCAGACATGTCGGGTCGCACTGGAGCAGCACGAGGAAGAAGCACACAGGCAGAAAAATTAGGAACAAACTGGGAAATGTAATTGTTTTTTATACCAGAAAAGACAAATGTATGTGACACATGATCAGGTAGAAAAGACAACAGCAGCAAAATGTTTGAACTACATTTGTCCCTATTTATTAGATTTGTGTATTTATACTTTGCATGTACAAGCTTCCACTGATATATTCTAATGATGCATCTTAGATCCTGGTATCCACAAATATGTACAGTATGATGGACGTTGTAATGTCAGTTTAGGTTAAACTAATGTGTACACAGCTATGTACACACAGTTTGTTGTCTTATCCTACTTTAGTGCATATATGTGTGTCGAAGTTCATGTGTTGTTTCCAAATGGGACAAAAGTCGGGGAAGACAGACAGAGAATGAAGTCCAAGTTCAGGTTATTCATATTGACAAAAACTGATTTGTTGAACTATGAGAGGCAACTCTAGTGACGCTGTTCTTGCTGACACAATTTGCACTTCAACCTTTGGGCTACATCCCTCATGAAAGAGGGATTTACCTTTTCAGCTTTGATTTCACATGAGTTGCTTTAATGTTTGCTTTACTCGTGTCTGTCCTTAAGTTACAGAATTGTTTGGATTGCATCTTTGCATTAATAGCAGTATATAAAACCCTTTACAAATGCACATGTATTTATTGTGCGTGTATGTGTGTGTTATGAGAGTCTTCTTACCTACGGGCATGCAGAGGATGTCAGCCTGCAGCTGCATCAGTAATCTGTTGGACGTCATGCCTCCGTCCACCTGCAGCTGAGTCAGAGGGACGCCGCTGTCCAGGTTCATCGCATCGAGGATCTGAAACACAAAATGTGCCTTTCAGTTAAACACAAACCAACATCATACCAGTTACATAAATACTTTAACACCTGACCAGCTCTAAATGCAGGTAAAATGAATATTAACTGCTGGCAAAAAAGCACATAACTAATGCTGCTACAGCATAGAAACACATAATAGAAATAAAACAGATCTAACAGGAGAAGTTAAGAGGCCATAGGCTATACAATGGAAAATACTAAACTAACAAAAGCAACAGTATTTAAATCGGGAAACAAGTAAACAGGAAGCAAGAAAAAGCTGCTCACCTCTCTGGTCTGGAAGCAAACGGCCTCCAGAGCAGCAAAAGCCAAGTGGTTCCTGTTGGTGAACTGTGTGAGTCCACAGATGATGCTGGAAAACACAGAAAGAGCAGATGTTGTTATTAAGACAATCTTTGGGAAAGAAAGTAAGAATCTACTGAACTAATACGAGAAAATAACAATTTCTTGACACTGTTATTAACAAGATCTCTCTTTTTGCTCCTCAGTTCAGGGTCAAATTACAGCATGAACGTGTGTTTTCACAGCTGACTGTCTCACCCTCTGGCGCTGGGCTCCCAGTAGGGGGCGTAGAGTCCAGAGAAAGCCGGCACAAAGTAACAGCCATAAGACGTGCCTGCTGCAGCGGCTAGTTTCTCTGAAATGAGAGGATGAGGGAAGATAAGAGGCAGGGCTGTAGAGAACTGTGATGGCACTATGTTTATGAATGACTAATGAGTGTGAGTCCAGTATTTAGGTGTAAGATGCTACGGTTTATGTACCGATCTCTGAGGAAGACTGCACAATGCCCATGTTGTCCTTCAGCCATCGCACCACTGCCCCTGCGATGGCCACTGAACCCTGGGAGGAAGACATTGGAAAAAAAACGTTGGACCCAAATAACCTCAAACGCATCAGCCGGGTAGACTCGTAATGTTTCTGAATGAGCATGAAAGCTCTCACACAAACCTCTAGAGCGTAGGAGGCAGGCTGGTCTTTTCCCAGTTTGTATGCAACTGTGGTCAGCAGGCCGTGGTCTGACATAACAGGCTGAGAGAGTCAGAGGAAAACATGTTCAACAAAAGAGTGAAATAACAACAATAAAAATGGAAATTGCTCTTTTTAATTAGTGCTAATAATATTTTTCTCTGGCACCATATCTTACCTTGGTCCCTGTATTTCTGAGCAGGAAGCAACCGGTTCCGTACCTTCACATGATAAGACAAGATTAGAATCCCCTGACTGTTTCAGTGACGACATCCTTACAAATGTAGACTTAGTTTTGCTATTTTTGTTCCATAAAACACCATGAAAACAATAATGTAGCAGAGAAATAAAGAAAAGTGTGGATGGCTTACGTGTTCTTGGCCTGGCCTTCTTTGAAGCACATCTGACCAACCAGAGCAGCCGACTGGTCGCCAAGACACTGATGGAGGAAAGGTCGTTGTTGTTAGCAGGCTGTACGTTGACAGTACATGAATTATGGCTGTGACTAATAACTATTTCCATTATTGTTTAATCTGTTGATTGATTTCTAGATTAATCGATTGATCGTTTGGTCTATAAAATACCAGAAAACAGTGAAAAATGTCCATCACAGGGATGTTTTGTTTGACCATCATCCAAAATCAAGCTTCATCCTGAAACTAGTGCCTGACGAGTACTGGCATTGTGAGGCCAACACCGATACTGATATTTGAGAATTTATGCCAGCTAAATTATAATTTTTTTAAAACATAAAAACATTAAACAGCCCTTAAATTTGGTTCTTCAAGAACTGTGACATGTACTGAGCATTTTATAGTTAGATATAAATAAACATGTCAGAATTATTACATTAGCAGCAAATTTCTGACTATAAACCTCTTAAACCGCTTGTGAAAATAATAACAGTTAAACTTAGTTTGTACAGAAACAACTCAAGTCGACTTCTTTAGTTCCAGTTCAACTGTTATTATTCAGCTTTGATACAATTTGTTGGAAATTATACTGGAATTAGATTTTTTGTTTGTTCTTTTGGCTGGTTTGATTTAACCACAAGATGGCGCCATAATGTGTAAAGCGAACACAAGTAACAGTACAGGTGACACAGATGATGGATTGATTACAAAATTATGTAAATATTCTGTATGATGCCTCGTGTGATGTTTGAAAATGTATAAAAAGTGGTTTTCAACTCAGTATTCCTGTTTGGACCCTGATGAAGCAGGAAGCTGAAACGTTGGGCTTTAATTCAGCACAATGCTTTGAATAAAGAAGTAAACCTCACTGGAAATTACACTGTATTTGTTGTTTATAGCTGCTTATATCACACAAATACATAAAAACACAACCAATAATACTTAAAAATGATTTCCAGTATAGAAATGTCTAAAGATTTATAGACTGACATGCATTTACACAATATACTATAATATATATTGTCAGTGAACAGCTGTTCAGTCCAGCCAAAGTATCTGTGGGGCTCTAGTTAAAACTGTCACTCAGACACATCTGGAGGGAAACCAGGTGTCACATTGACAACAAAGCACATACAGATGTCACTCTTCATACAGAGTTAGGTAAGACGGGAAGGTGCTTACCCCTGAGATGGGAACTCCTGCAAGAGATCCAGATTTCTGGTTAGAAGACAGAAACAGACACATGGTTAGATTATTGGAGAAATAACCACAGAACACACAGTAAGAATCAACCGCAAGTATATTTACATGTAAAATAGTTGTTTACTGTCTAATCAATGGAACTGACTGGAGAATCAAACATGTGACTGTTGGGACACAAGCCATTGTACCTGTATTAAGAAATACCCATAATCCACTGCTACAAACAAGCCCATATCCTGATTTGCAAACGGATCCCTAATTATGATCAGAACTATTAAGATGAAATAACTCTTATTGTTGCCTAATTACATCTAATAGTGTCAGTAACTATAATATAATATCTGTTTGTAGCTAAAAACATCCATGTAAATAGTTCATATAATTAAGGAGTGATTTACTTTATTATTACTTGAACATGAACAATGAAATGTTCTCTGCTGTACATTATCAATGTAAACTTACAGCTTAATGAAATAAAACCCAGTGATGTAATACATAGTTAACTTTGTTAACAGGAAACTGTAATTCTAAAAATAGCAAAACATTTTATTATGCAATAGGTAATTGATTATCTATGATTATACCTTTGGCTCTCCACAGTTTATGATGTCTTTGGACAGTTAACATATTAATAGCAGCAACGCCTTTGCTTCTGGACGGTTAAATACAAGACTGAAGACTGAATAGTGCTGTTTCAAACATCAGGATAATAATGTACAATTAAGCAAAAGTATAACAGCTAAAGAGCTAAACTGTCTCTTTGTCTCTATTTCACCCAAAAATGACAAGCCGCCATTAAAAAAGGTACGTTTGGGAGGACGTGGAGGCTTCCAAACAGTAAAAAAAAGCCATTTTGACGTAAGAAAAATCTGACCCATAAAAGTGAGGAAAACAAACAAAGCTGCCACGTTGCTGACCTCTGGACTGCAAGGCAAGGTGCATGTTGCATAAAAACAATTTAACACGAAAGCCTGTGTTGTGGTCAAGAGATAAGATCTGAGCATCGACAAACAACAACGCATGATAACAGATCATCATGTCAAATTAAAAAGACAGTCATGTTGTAGCTGGAAAACCTTTATTACTTCACTATCTACCATCAGTATATTATCTGATATTCTGAAGAATTACACGCTTAATCTTATCAAGTTATATGGCTGTTACAGTAACTAACGTATTTCACGAGACCATTCACAATAATGTCTTATGACTGTAGAAGCCACACACACACACACACACACACACACACTGATTGAGGCCTGAAGGTTAACTGAACTTACCATCCAACCGTATATTTCAGAGGAGCTTCTGACTTTAGGGAGGATTTCCATTGGGGCATCGAAGTACCTAGAAGCAGCACAACAAGGAATCAGACCACCATGCAGGTTTATAACAGACCAAACCTGAAAGCACCTCTACTGTATGCATGTGTGCATGAATCAGCAGCCAAAAGACAAGACAGACTAGATAAATATGTGCATTTTAATTGAACTGACCAACAGTACAGTCTGTATTTTGATAGTGGTTGGATTTGGAAATGAAACAGTGATTTGTTTGTTAAAAGGGGACCTAACATGCTTTATGTGATTTTCTGCCATTTATATACTGTTGTCTATGTTGTCTAATGTCTATGTTAAACATGGTCAAAGTTCCACGTAGCTTCCAGTTAATCAATCAGATTAGAGTGGGCTCATCAGGAGGGGGACTTAGCTAAAAGGAGCTAAAACAGCCTGTTTCAGACAGAAGCTGAACTGAGGGGTTGCATAAAGAGCCAGTATAAGATAAATACATTTTTTGAACTGTAAACCATGCAAAGATATCCCAGTAGAGCTCCAGAATATAAAAAATAAAGACCTGGAAATGTGCCCCGATATGCCCCCTTTAAAAGTTCAGACTCTCTATGGGAGTTTTAGTGTAGACATAACAACACCATCAATCTACAGTTACATTTACATTCAGTATTTCTCAGTAAAAACCTGCTGTGTGTATCTTTGAGGCCTGACAAATATGTTAAATGCAGTTGTTCACATGCTCATCACATGGTTCACCTGCAGAGTTCAGGATCCCAGTCCATGGTGTGAATGTTGAAGAGCATGGTGCGACTGGCATTTGAGACATCTGTACAGTGGACCCCTCCATTCCTGCCCCCAGTCAGGCACTGAGGAAAAAATAACACTGGGCTAAGTGTGGATCAAGCATTGTAAATGAAAGGAAGCAAAAAAAAAACAAAAAAAAAAAAACTGTTCTGTCATTTCAAGAGAAACACAAAGCATCTTTCTCAAGCTACGTCGCTAGTTCTAGCTGCAGGCTTTGAGCGGCTCTTACCCAGATGATCCATGAGTCCACTGTGCCGAACATGGCGCGCTCGCTCAGCACTGCCTGTCGCACCTCGTCCACATTGTCCAGCAGCCAACGCAGCTTCACTGCACTGAAATAGGTGCTGATGGGAAGACCTGTCTTATGCTGGAGAGATGAGAGACAGTAGAAACTCAGATTAGAGTGTTTGCTTTTGACTCTTGACTTGCAGATACTCAAATATCAGAAAATTGGATGAATTTAGTGATATCTAGAATTTTTGCCATCAAAAATGAAACCAAAAAAGAATATTATTAAAACATTTCCTGTCCATTACTCTCACCTTGAGATGGTTCTTGTTTCTGCCTGGAGTTTTGTTGATGAGCCTCTCCACTGTTGACTGAGTGCGCAGGTCCAACCAAACTACACACACAGCAGAGGAGGAAGAATCACACTTTAGACTTCACATTTAGTGCTGAGATTAAAAAGTTTAAATTCTGCTCAGACAGCTTCATAAAACTTGACTTGAAGCAAATGAAAAATCACCATATCATAAACAGATATATTACAAGGTATAAAACCTTGATATCAAAATGGAAACTATAGCCTGCACAACCAGCAGCACCAGTTCTGCAGAGTCAGCCACATAAACAAAAGGTTAAACCAACGATGCCGAGGCCACACCTGGGCCACGAAGACACAACAGAGACAGGATGAAACAGAAACACGCCTGTTAGCAGCAGTAGAAATAGAAATATACCAATTATTATTTTGTTGATTTTTTTTTAAAATTAACAGTTTTTAACTTTAAAAGGTGATCACCTGCTGTACCACTAAACAAAAATAACCACTGCAACCAATTAAACCATCTTGGTTTTTGGATATTCCAACCCCACTTCTCTTCAATGCAAATAAACCTCCTGTTGGCCTTTCTCCTGATTTAACTGATAAAATCTTGGTTTACCATTTTAAAAAAGGAGCTTCCTTCCTTGTTTAATGACTCACCCAAATATCTAATTTCAACAGTAAATTAGTGCATCAAACTAAGAGGCAAACTGCCGTCAAACGCATTGTGAGTTATCCAGTCGGTTCTGAAGATATTCATACAGTCCAACTTTCCTCATTGTGTGATAGATTTAATTAAACTTGATGTGATTCATTCATAAAAGTGGGCTTTAACTATGGAGACGCTGAGAAAGAATCGACTGGTAGGCTATCAGAACAATCTAACAGATCCCTCACATTTCTTTCCACATGGTTGCTTCTGACTAGGTAACTGGACATTCCTGCCTCTTTTAGTATCATTGTGTACACTGAAGGAGTTGACGACCCACCCCCAACACATCAGGCACATTCCAGCTAAACAACAACCAATAGGAAGTCTAAACAACCTGTGCATAAACTCGTCCGTCCAGCTGAAACTAAAAAGGCCTGAGGGGTGAGAATGAAAGCCTCTCTTAGCTTGTAATGTTAGCACACAGGCTCTGAGTGGGCGGTCACTGCATGAGTTCAGCTCTTACACTGAATCACTGTCACATGGGATGGTGTGTGGTCGGATGGTGGTGGGTGGCGGGGCGGGGACATGACACACGACACTACAATCTGAAGCAACCCGGTCACGCTCTGTGCTAATTTCCAGATGACATACTCTCCGTCTTTGCTCAATGAAATATGTTACAGCTGAGAGGCGTTGAATAGTGAGGCTGATACTGCACAGGTTTGTATCCGGAGACGTTGTAGATAAAAGAATCTTTACAAAAACACTAAAACTTGCTGGTTGAGTTGAAGGAGGATGTCTAGATTCAGTGCATGTCTGGCTACAAATACAGTTAAATTAAATCCTTTTCTTTTCATCAAATAATACATATGTAAATAGGAATATCTGGCAGTGATATGTGTTCATTCACATGTAAAATGCACCCACCAATAGCGTTGTAGAGTGGCTCTCCGGTCTCTTTGTCCCAAACTAGGGTCGTCTCTCTCTGATTGGTCACCCCCACCGCTGAAAAAAACAACATCATCAAAGTCAATAGAGCCCCCCACCTCCTCCACCCACAGTCCTTCCTGATAGGTGTGGTTAACAGACAATTTGTTTTCTCTCATTCAGGTACAGGTGTAGACAGCCACAGCTTGGTGTGGTTAACGCTCAAGACTAGTAGCAACATGCCAACCGGCAGCGTCCCCACCTTTGATGTTGGAGATATCGATGTTGAGCTGGCAGAGTTTCTCACAAGTCCTCTCCATGCACTCATAGACAGACTGCATTATCTCCTTGGGGTCCTCCTCCACCCAGCTGATTGAAAAAAAACAACACACATCAGCATGAAAACACATGAAATACAGTGTAGTTAATCTACGGTGGCTGCTGATGCACATGGGCCGATCCAAACATGTCCTAAATGAGGAACAAATATCCAATATTTACACATAACTATTGTTTCTGTTATAAAACATAGATGTACCTACATACAGGGTAAGGTGACCCAATTACAGGTGATATGAGTATTTTATTTCCTCCTGGGATGTTTTATTACATTGATTACAACAGGTTGTGCCAAATATATCAGCCTTTTGTACTTTGTACAGAGATTTTAAAATAGAGTTGACAGTAATATCACACCACCAGCTTTTTGTGTAATAAAATAATGAAATAAAAGCCGGACCTTGGACTCAATTTTATTTCACACATCAAATAAAGTCAAAGATTAATGTAAAATGTAGTTAAATTGTAACTTGTTATTGTAACTCCTGTTAGTGTATGCAGTATGTTTTTTAGAACTACATCTGGTTCAATGGACTCACCCTTCCTTTGGGAAGCTTTGGTTGATCTCTACTTGGTGGTGACTGATCATTTCGGCTGTTTTAGCGTTGAACACCTGCGGAGAAACGGAGCTCATGAGAACAAAAATTTTAAAAATAAAATAATAAACAAGATACAGAGCAAGAAAGGTTACAGGAACATTCTAGTGAGAGTGTTTCTTCTAACTAGGCACAAAGTTTGGTTAAAGTTCTTGTTAAAAATATTAATAACATAATTTTAGGCTTTGGTGTAGTGAGGGGAGGTTTTATTCTTTCATTGATATCTTCTGACACAGCACATGATTGAACAGGCAGGGTGGAGAGATGATGATTAACATTGGGGTGGATTTCTTCAGTCCACATTGCAGGCGCAACACCTGACATGAACGTCATCCCCGGCATGTCGCAAGGGATGGCGGAAATAAACAATTGCTCCATATTGCAGGAGATGAGAGGAATTAAAATGAGGCAACGTATTAGTTGGAACCTACAGTCAGACAGAAGTCAGCATTTCCTCTGCTTAGTAATAGGATAAAGCCTCCTGATAACACTGCAATCCAGGCCTACAGTTCAGCTACAGACAATACTTAAAATGACAAGTTATGTGAATTCAACACAGAAATATACAACGTTAACAAAAACTGGAGAGGATTAACCATGAAGGACGTTTGACCCACAAGCAGTTTTCAGTCAGACCACAACCTTGAACTCTTGACTCTCTTAAGCAGACAGCTACACAGATTACAAATCAGGCAGGCTCCAAACTGAACCCTTCGACACCAATGTAAAAGGAGAGGGTAACATTCAGTTAAAGTTCTGCAGTTGGACGGCAGACAGGAACAACCTCACGCCATCGTAAACGGACAAGACGCGTGACCTGGCAAGTCAAAGAGGAAAATCTGATGTCATTTTGTGTTTCAAATTGCAACACAACTATTCAAACTCTTACAAATCTACATGTAGAGGATAGAGGATCAGTTTTTTTATCAATGATTAAATACATCCTAGAAAACATGTGACGTATTCTATGTAGCCTGAGTGTTATCACTCCATCTAATTAATCCCCGAATGATTGTTGTCATGCTTGTTGTTCACCCCAACAGTGTGTAGTGGCATCTAGTTTGTGGTGCTTAACATATAAAATTAATATATTTTGAAAGACTCTTTCCAAATCTACAAATAGAGATAGACAAGATAATCCATAATCCTCATTCTGAACAGTTTCACTGACAAACCATCTGTCTATGTCAACACAGAAGGCAGACTGTCTCCAAACTGCAAATTACTCAGAAACTATGTGATTAAATAAAGGACAGGGGGAAAAAACAAGGTTAATGTCTTCTCTGCTCACAGGAAATGACAAATAGAAGCCGAAGATCACACAGTTTACGTCTCCTCAGTTTACAGGAAACAACTATTTAGTGAGCACATCTGCCTGCATGTAGACATATAGACTATACAAATGTACAGTACAATATAATGCAAGTGAATATAATTACCCTGAAACAAACACCACCTCGGTTAAATGTATGTTCATTTTGTATTGAGACTGTGTAAGATAGAAGGGTTTGATTCACTTTCCATGGTCATAGTTTGTGATATAATTTTATTTTGATTGTATTTCATGTCTGTAATATGCTGAATCTAATGCAAAGAAAGTATATAAAAAAGTAACATAAGATGTGTCATAGTCTCACATTTTCTATGAGAGATGATTCACTTGTGGGTAAACAGTGGGAATATCCAGAAGTGTAAGTGTTTGGAAAGTGATGATGATGATTTGTACATGAATACATATTAAAGAAAGTCATACAAACTAAGTCAATATACTTGAATAATCCAATCATACAGTATTAACTGACAATGACACACTTTGGCTAAAACCAAAGTCAGGATAGTCTTTCTGACACCATCGAATACATATATAAAAAGTCAATAAATCACAGTTAATTTGCTGTTTCAAGTGACTAAAACTACGCATAAGAATAAAACTAAAGCTAAGCTTGGAAGATGTGGGGTCAAACCATCCAGACAACAACCTCAATGATCCTTAGCTGCCGCTGCTGCGGGTTTAATCATCATCATCTGTGATGAGAGACGTGTTCACTTATTGTCGTTTGAGTCTTGCGAAGTACCTCAAACACAACTATGTAGGTTAAAGTTTAACATCAAGTCAAAACTACCTTTTCTATGTTTGACCAAAGTGTCATCAGATGAGCAGTGACCCAGCAGCCTCACAAAGGGTCAAAGACTCTTTGGTAAGAACTGGTCACTACTACAGTAAACAGTGTAAAGTCACACACTGGACTCCATCTTCACATACATAATTAAAGAATCTGAGTTGCAGATTGAAAATAAGCATGTGTGTATTTCTCAGCTAATCATAGCTCAGTGTGTTTTTCCTCCTGTGTACTGTTTACAAATATGTCTGATAAGATATGTGATATCTGAGATATTAATACTTTGGATTCAGTTGTTCTCTGGTGTTATAACTTGTACTACAAATCTGTCAGTCAACTAAAAGTTAAATCAGGTTTCAACCTTGTGTTCTGAGATTTGTGATCACAAACCAGCCAAGCAGTAACAACAGCCTCAGTCAAATAGAAGCTGAGAGGTTTATATTGAAATGTTGTGCCAATATGTCTTTCCCATCTTATCTTTAGAAATCTAACATAAAACTGTATTGAACTTTTATCTATACAAAGCTTGACCAGACTCCTGTGTCCGTTGCCAAAATCTGAATCTTTCCAGCTGACCTACTTGAGTCACCTAATTTTATTCACCATGGATCGCTTCACAGGTTGAATTTTAATGGGTAAAAAACAGAGACAAATTAATTTGGATTTGCTGGAAATAATCCTGTGGCACATTGGTAGTTTTCACACAGGTACAGACAGAGAAAGAGAAGGATGACGTTAAAGGAAATTTCACAAAGCGGGTTTAGTGACTTTAAAAGTCGGTTATAAACTTTTGAAATCCTCAAACAACAAATATCTGTTTGCCTGATCAAAATGTCTTTATGTCTACTTACAAAGTGCAGATTGACGTCATCGCAGAGAGCATTTAATGTGTTAAAAACTCTTTAATTCTTTATTTTAAACTCTTTAAAAACACTGATTAAATTCTCAGACATATAGATCAATAACTCCATTCAACAAGTGTGTAAACAAACCTTGATGAACAGCATTTCAACACAACTTCTAATCACTTCAACAGCACTGAAATGTAATTCTTACCTAATGTTTACTTCATCATGTCATAACGTCCAGCCAGTATTTTATATTATTAAGCAGAGTTTAGATTTACTGCGTTGTCATTAAAAACTTACAAACTCACAAACTCTTTTTCTGGACGCAGAGCAGACACGCGTTGATTGTCTCCTTATCTCAAGATAAGAAAAGCTCATTTTTCTCGAGATAACGAGATAATTATACAGAGTCAAACTCCTCGTATGTTTAAAACCCACTTAGCAATAAACCTGATTAGTTCTGATGAGCTTATTAACCAGCAGGGGCGCAGCCATGAAGGGGATTTAAACTCTGCGAAAAGCTTCTACGTGTAATTTAACAGAAATAAACACAACTCCTGATACAAGACGACGACACAGCAGAGATGTAGATTAAGTTTATTGGAGTCGAAGGTTAAAATGTGCATAGTAAACGCAGAAGTTTCTGAAATAAAGACCATGCGCGTTAACATTCAGCCACTGAATGATGAACCACGTCACTCACCAGAAACCTCGTCGAGCTCGTGCCCTGATCGATAGCAGCAACCAGCGGATCCATCGCTGCGTTTCTTTCCCTCCGTCGGTCAAACACTCAAAAACAAAACGTTAAAAAAAAAAAAACGTTGCAGCCGGCTGGAAACCCCGGAACCGTGTGCGTGTGTGTGAATGTGTGTGTTTTGTTTGTTTCTTCCAGCAGCAGCAGACGCAGCCACGGTTCCTCGTGAGGGGCAGGGACGACCGACCAAGTAAGTAAGAGGATGAACCGGAACCGGCGCGTGCTCAAGGAACGATTGGCTTCCTGTCAGAAGGCGTCGGCCGCGCGCTGTCCAATCAGGTTTGGGGGCACGTTCTTCTTTAGAAAAGGAGAAGCGCTCGAGGTCAAAAGGTGATGAGAGACGAGAAAATCCACCCTAAAAACAGAATTTACACTGAGCTGATTTTGGATATTTTAAAGCAGTGGCTCCCAAGGTTCATCATCAAGTAACACAATGACAGAATGTGTGTTTTGGTCATGGGGTTCATACACTTTCTGTAATAAAACATCTAAAAGCAAAAATCTTATCAGACATGAAAAAGTTTGAGAACCACTGTTTTGAATAGGACAGTGAATATTTAACACTGCTTAAGCACATTGCTGATTGAAAGTAAGGTTTGTACAGTTCAGTTAGATCTTATGATTTGCCTTCTGTAGTGAAAACAGAGACTTCGGGCTTTCCAGAGAATAACTCTTGCGTCATCATTACAGTAAAAGTCTGAGCAGAGATGTCAGCAGCTGTTACTTCTACATCCCAGTTAAAGCTTCCAGGCCTCGTTCTAATGATACTGCAATTTTCTGACCTTATTTTAAACTAAATGTATGTAGTAAAACATGACAATTGTCTCATTATTTTGATGGTATTCATGCCAACAAAATAAAGGTCTTTGTAAAAACAATACAGCGCTAACATTTAGGAGGCTGTTGATTGCATGTTGTGTTTAACTTTTAACCTGTTTCTCCTCTTCACATGGTCAAGCTCATAAACCTGATGACCTCGATTACGCTCTACAATGTCTAGTTTTTTACTTAGCTCATGTAGGAGCACTGAGGTCAAGCTTTAAATATGTGTGTGTGTGTGTGTGTGTGTGTGTGTGTGTCTCGCTGGGGCCTCCGCCATCTGGCTCTCAGAAAGTAACAATGTTGATTTGTGTAAGACTCTGAATCTTCTCAGTTTTAATGTAATACCTCCCAGCTGAAACATCTTATCTCTGATGTCCAAATAAGGAGTAACCAGTGATGTAAGGACTTCTCTGGAAAACGGCATAAATTGATACCGCTAAACAGGAACTTGCACTCACATCCAAACCAAACAGGGCAGGTGGGGAGCTGAAAGTGAGCAAATCATAAAATAAACAAATAGCTCCTATCAGACAGCTAACGGCTAATTATCCTGGCTCTATGCAAGCTGTTTATTTGTTTATTTCATGATCCGATACAGCCCCTGACCTAAAGTTGGGAGAACTGAAAGCAAGTCTTTTGCTTCGTTTGACGCGCACAGAGATCTTGCCTGAAGAGTCTTTATTTTTCCACGACACCAGCCAGTGCAAACAGTATAAATGTGTCTCAAAGTACGGACACAAAGCCCCAGTATCGTGTTTCAACTTAGGCAGCTATGGTAGCCTGAAAAAGGGGGGGGTTACCTATCTTCAGGAGGACTAACAGGAAGGATAACTTGGTGGCTTCCTGTCAGCAGTTGGTGCTCCAGCCTTCAGCCCCTGCCTGACTACTGTTGACTACTATTAAAGTTGTGCTGCAGCTGAGTGGTTAAGCATTTTGGAGAAATAGGAAGAACCAATAGCCAGGATGATTAGCTGTTAGCTGTCTTTTAGGACTACATTGGCTTCACAGTGAGTGGATCATCAATCTGCCTCCACAGGCTCAGGGTGGCTACAAGAAAGATTCCTCACAAAGCCAAATAAAGATCTGTACTATTTTTAGGCTTTACGCTCTTATGATCACCGGGAGAGGAGAACTATGTGACTGAAAGAAGAGAAGGGCAGACAGTATGCGGCTCAAACTACTTAACGCCGCCTGCACAGAGGGAGCAACTGCAACAGCTGCTGAGTTGCAGCAGCAACACGTGTATGTGTGTGTGTGTAAGAGGGAGACTGGAGGTATTTGTCTGTGCATATGAGACAATAGTACTGTGTGTGAGGACATCTAAGGTGTGGGCAGGGAAACAGAGCAGACAAATATTTGTATGTGTATGACAGAAAATACAGTGTATGTAAAACAGAGCTGAAGAAGAAGAAGGCCAGAAAAACAGGTATTTCACACTTAGACTGAACACTCATTAAGAAACAGCACTCAGCATACCCTCACTGACTGAAATATATATATATATGAATGAATTAATATGAATAAATTAGTGATTGACCCTTAAAATGTTTCACACTGATGTTTTCTTTGAGGGAAAATACATTTAATCATTTCCATTGGTGTCATTTTGTTGCATTGATCTTGATTATGATGTTTTTACAGTTTGCGTCACCATAGATTTTTCAGATTAAGCAGCGGACACTAGATGATTATGATGTAATTTGTCTTATCTCACACAAAAATTCAACAACAGCAACAGGGACTAACTAAAAGTTGGACAGAGGTTAAATACTTGAAAGAAAGCCTTTATTCAAAGGACAAAACAATAAAACCTATAATAAAGCCATATAAATCATGGCAAAAGACAACATTAGCAATGTGTACAAAATCCTGCAAAGGAAATATGAAATTTTGTTGGAGTTAAGTTGGAATAAAGTTGGAACAACTAAAGCAAATAAATAAATGAGGAATGGAAAAGCTAATTCTTTATTTTAGAGAGAATTTGCCTGGAAAATTAACATTGGATGTTTATTAACCCCAGAATGTGTGATCCTGTGTTAAAACAAACATTAAATCCTCACTGTGAAGTAAACTACACATTCTATATAGTTAGAGATGTTTCAATTCATAGAAGTTTTCAAAAGATCAACTTTAAAGCATTTAATGCTGAGGATAACATCAACATTTTATTGGAAAAAGAACATTTATATTATATGAAAATAAATAATGGCTTCTGAATTGTGTGAAAGTGTGTATTTATAGAGGGAGATCACACTCATAATAGAACAACTGAAGCATAAAAACTATTTGAATACTTTTCAACCTCTCAGATCCTGCAAATCTCAAACAAAAACTCTGAACACCCACAGCAACAGACACATTTCTGTGACCTGATGACATCATAAATTCAAGTGTTTATGCTCCAGTTTCCAGGTTCACAGAGAGTCTGTCTGTTAGAATTAGAGCTACAATGATTAGTTAATTAATCAATTAGTTAATCAACAGAAAATGTATTAAATTTTGGTAATCAAATAATCACAAAGCAGTTCTTTGAGCAAAAATTGTGAATATTTTCTGGTTTTAATATTCCTCTCTGATAACAAACTTGGGTTTCAGGCTACAGTCGGACAAGATAAGACACTCTGACGGGTAACTGTTGGCTCTGGGAACTTGGGATGGACATTTTTCACAATTTTATTACATTTTATAATAGAAAGTACATGAAAGCCATGAACAAAACAGTCATATGTTCTGTCATTTGTGTTACTTATGGATGAAATTATAGTGAAAATAAATTATTCTCCTTTTTGCTGGGGACCCCCTGGAACCTTCTCAAGGACCCCTGGGGGTACCTGGACCCCACTTTGAGAACCACCGCAATAAAACACACCTTTTACCACTTTTCACGGATCTTAACCATTTCAGTGATTTTGTTTCTTATCTTGTAATATGATTGTTTACTCTGTGACCTTTTCTTGTTCTGTTAGAAGAACATCACTACTTCTTTTTTTAAAGGTGACAAACAATCTTTAGATTTTTAATTTTTATAAAGTTTATTTTTTATTGTTCCCAAACTTAACTCTACATACTGTAGGTCTGAAAACTTTCTCAAAGGTCAATGTTGTGTTAGGAAACACTGAGAAAAATTCAAAAATAGTCATTTTGGTTTGACCAATATGGGTTTTAAGTCTTACACCATAAGAACTGCTGTCAGAATATTTCAGAAATATGAATCTTTCTTTAAGCATGGAGCTAAATGGAAACAACAAAACATTTGAATAGATTTATTAATTGCTGATACATGATGCATTTAGTATCAATATTTTTGCAAGTGGAATTCATTCTTGGTATACTGTAGACAATACATACCATATATGTGAGAGAGTTTATTATTATATATAATTATTTGTGAGAATATTGAATGAAACTTACATGAAACACAGTGGCACCATGTTTTTATTTAAGATGTTATAAAAGTTGGGTCCATGAGAATAAATGTAATACTGCAAACACCAAAACTACAATACAACAGCATACAGTACTTGTGCTCACCAAATACATCTGAATAAATATAAATGTATACAATCTTGATATAAGATGTGTAAGACTCTGTTCAGTTCTTGAATGTACCGTCCACCGTAGTTCACTGTGCGTCTGGTTTAGAGGCTTCGTCCCCGGCGTCCGTCTGGCTGTCCGCTGTGCTCTGCGTGCCCGCAGACGTCTCTTTGCTCTTGGCTGCGTTCTCGCTCTGAGCCCGGTTCTGTTTCTCCTTGTCCAGCGCTTTCTCCATCTCTGTGTAGTAGTCGAGGGCCTTCCGCACCGGGTCGATAATGTGTTGCTGCAGCATTAATCAACAGTGATCAATGCATGCTGAGATTTATTCTGTCATAAAGTAACTGACTTTTCTTGTTCACCAACATTTTATACCCCTGACTCGTCTACTTTTAGTTAATTAGTGATTTCCTACATTTCCCATAATGACTAAACCCAAAACTTCCTGTTGCTTTGAGTTAGTTCTGTATATTTTTTCAGAATTTTTAAAATAAATTACCTCCAGGCAGGGGAAGAGGTTAGCCAGCTCGATGAAGAGAGGCAAAAGCACAAATCTGATGAAGCCTGTTTGAGATGAAGGCTTGGTTATCTTATCCCGATCCATGAAGGGGGTCACTGGAAGACCCTCTAACTTCTCCACATCACTCTGAGGACCAAAGAAAAAGTCCAAAAGGATCAGACTGGAATGGCTTTGATGTTGTCTTTTACTTATTAAATCTATCGTCCCTGAATCAGAGAGCTTCGTCTAAACACAACAGCAGACAGTGACTTGCTGGTACACTGCGAGACTCGCTCACTTAAAGGATATAGCTGGCGATTTTCTATATTTTTCTTATTGTCAACAGATGTCATGTACAGAGCCAAATAGACAATGAATTGATCCTTCTTACAGTCTCTGGAGAGTAGTTCCTTGTAAGACAGACACCACTGAGCATGTGCAGGATTGTTAGCTTTGCTAGCTTTTTGCGCTACCTATCACAACCTCTTGATTTTGTGCTGAAGTTCGGAGCCACATTCTTGTACATGCTGAGTGGCGTCTGCCTTACATAGAACTACTCTCCAGAGACTGAAAACACGATTGCTGTTATTACTCTTTGGAGTCATTTCTAAATAAGCTAACGTTACCAAACTCTCCATGGTGAAGGAACATGTCACTCAGTGCAGCAGTGTGGCTCAATGACATGTTTTTAATAGTTTTTGGACAACAACAGAGGTCTACAGTACAGAGGAATAAGATATATCAGGCTTTGGATACACACACACAATACTTATCAGTAGCCAGCTTTACAAAATCAGGTTTTGAATCAATAAGACAACATATTCATTAAATTCTTACTATGAAATACAATGCGAGGAAGGTCAGATCATCTAAGAGAACGGGGCTCTATAGTTTTGTCACAGTGTGAAATGTCTTTACATACAGCAGGATTCAGTTACCTGGTTGTAGAATTCCTGCAGAAGACAGTCCAGCCAGGGTTCAGCCACTTCCATGGGCCGCGCTTCGTTGGATATGTCGCTCACTTTGATCAGAATCATCATTAGCTGCTCACACAACAGGAAAAAAAACACACAGATAGTAGACAGATACATATTACTTTAGAGAGGAAGATAAAAGAGCAGGACTTGTGAAAAAGAGGTAATGGTGTGTTCAAAGACTGTCTTGATCATATAAAACTCAAGAAAAAATGCAGGTGCTCTTGAAGATAAGGGTCATCACATAGAGGGAAAAAAACAAACTTCAGGCACTCATGCGTGGAGCAGGAATGAAAAAATCTGGGATTAAATTAAAAAACCAACCGGTTTCGACCATAAAGGCCCTGTACCCTGATGAAGACCTTTATGGTTGAAACCGGTCGGTTTTTTAATTGTAAGTAGCCATGTTGAATAAAGACTTTTTAACTTAATCCAAGATTTTTTCATTCCTGCTCCATGCATGAGTGCCTGAAGTTTGTTTTTTCCTTCTACATAAAAGAGCAGGGTTGGACAGCTGAGTTTTTGATGAGCTCCCCTGAAAGCAACTTAAGTTTAAAATTTCAAAATGCTTAAAAGGTATCTCTGCACACCTGACTGTATGACAGATGTGTCAGAAGTCAGCACAACTTGAAGACAAGTAAACATATCTCACAAACTGTTTTCATTTCATATTTAATACGTTCTGGTGTAAACGATCGATCTAGCAGTAATCAGGACAGTGTGTGGGAGTTTTTCACTTTGATACAAGCATTTCTAATCCTATAATGAATATGATATAAGAAATATAAATCAAATAAAAATCCAGCAGCCCATCAGTTCAGTAGTTTTAAATGTGTGGTTCTGACTTTATCTTGTGTTTGGTGGCCTATGGATGAAGTCACTGGGCATGATCCCAGATGTCATTCCCCATCTGCTAGTCTCCCCTCGTCATCTCTCCACTGTCAATGTCCAATAAAGGTATATAAATGCCACCCAAAAAAAGAAGAAATGTTTGTATGTATTGTTGCTTTGTGCTGATTTTGTATTGTTGATTTTGGATCATTTAGATCATTTTTTGGGCATTTTTGCCTTATTTAACAGCTAGAGATATAGATAGGAAACATGGGGAGAGAAAGAGGAGTGACATGCAGCAACGGTCCCTGGCCAGAACTGAACTGGTGTTATTGTAGTTACATGGTTTCATCAGTCATAAAAAATGACTACTCTTGTATCAGACAAACAGTTTTTTGTTATATAGATACAGATTAAGTTGGAATTACTTCACGCTCTTGATAAACAACCAAATATAACTGCTGCTACTAATAAGAAGAGATATAAAAAGTCATGTTGTGTTGTGTTTACATCTGCACTCCTCCTCTCACCACATCTCTGTGGTCCTTGTTGGTGAAGTCAAACGCAGGCAGGATGGACTTGAACTTGTTGAGGATCTCGTTGTGTCTCGTCATGTCAGTGGCCAGAATACATCTGCAGTTACAACAGGATAAAGAGCACGATGCTGCCGTGTTATTCTGACTCAATAACATGAGAACATGTGCATGTTAAGAGAATGAGAAAGACGATCTCACTTGATGATCCCTTCTCTTATCCGTTTGTACTGATCCATGGACAAGTTTCTGAAAATGTTGCTCTCTGTCTACAAAAAAATAAGAAAACCATGTGTTCATTGTCACTAGTTTAACTGTATTATAATCCTCTTTATACCTCCAGATATATGTAATAGAAGATCAAAATTCACTTTCTTGAATTCATGTCTAACAGAATATGTTTCATGGCAGCTTGGATAGAAAAGTTCTGAAGAGAAAGTTTTACCTCCTCCAGGATCTCAAAAGCTACAGCACAGTGGTGGTTCTCCAGCGGAGAGATGTCGTTGTAGCGAAGAGCGAGTTCAGTCCGAGCGTTTATCTGAAAGATGGTTGTATATTACTTCAGCGTTTCCTGATTATAAGCATAGAGTTTAGAGCTACAACTAACGATTATTTTCACCATTGATTAATAAAAAATAAATATGATGCATGACTTTCAAAAAACTTTCAAAAAAAATAATGATGCATCACACACTACAGGACATTATTAAGATTATCGTACCAGAGGGAGCAATGTGCTACATCACAACCTCTTGACTTTGTTGTTTGTTTTTATAGTCTCACAATTTCTTCCAGTAAAAACCTGAAAGTCAACCTGCTGTTTTCAACCTTTACTGGAAGTGTGTTTATCTCGCTGCATAGCTGTGCACCTACAGAAGATTGTCATTATTGGATTTTTTAAACCCTGAAATCAATCAATTAGCCTCAAATATCCAGTATCAGTGAAAAGTACTCCTACAAGAGTGTACAGGATACAACACACCTAAAGACATCAAATTTATATATATATCGATGTAAACTGCAGATATTGACGATAATATTCATGTATTCTACATCAAGAAGTTTGTTACAGGGACGCCCAGTAAGTAACTTAATACCTGGTAGGCATTGTTGTATCCTGTGTGGTCGAGGTCGTGGCACACTGCAGAGGTCAGCATGATCAGCAGGTCGATGTTGTCCATCTTACTCCTGAGGTCAGTCAGCCAGATCAAACCGTACATCTGCTCACAGATAAACAGGCAGTAAAATACAGAATGAAAACTGGTGATAATCCATGAGTGAAGTGATAATTCTGTGATTTTGTGCTTATGAACAAACCTCTCACATTACATAAAGTCATCTGATTCAAGGATATCAAAGATATTAATTAATGCAGGTTTAAGGAATTGATCTTTAAGCATCAGAGATACATTAATACTTTTATTTTTCACAGAAATGTTACTAACAGGAGTTTAAACCATCACATGTCCTCCTCTGAGGTCGTGTTGAGAGCCTGACTGATTTGAGGCTCCTCTCTAGATGTCCTTCACCAATTAGCCATCGAGATGATGGCATACAGGTAATTGCACAATTTGATGATTACAGACACAATTGGGCTCTCTGTGATTTGCTCACAATTTAATAAAACGTCATTGGAGCACAAACACACACACACCGGCATGTTTTCATCACTTCAGAAGACATTACTTTGACTTACATTTATTTCCTGGAGACTTAACGTAACGCTAACCTAACCTTAAACTTAAACCAAGTCTTCACCCTGAAATCAAATGATTTACATTATGGCAGCTTGCTTTTTTGTCCCTAAAAGGGAAATGAGTCCCCACAGATAGATTTATGTCCCCACAACATGAGTAATACCTGGTACACACACACACACACACACTCACCATCTGGGTAACACAGAAGCAGTGCTTGAAGTTATGAAAAGGGATGTTGTTGTATCTTCGGTAGACTTCAAACAAGAACTGCTGCAGTACTTCAGGCTCGATGTTGTAGATCGCTATGAAATCTAAATCTGTGTACATGACCTGCAGGAGCACCATTATCTCTGCGTCCTCCCACTGCCTGCACACACACACACACACACAAAACACCATGAGACAGTGCTTAAGTATAGAGAGCAGAATATTTGATATTGTCCGTTATTTGCCCGATCCCCTGGAGCAAAGAAAGAGATATAGATGTGGTTTATAAACTGGTATAGACATACTGTATCCCACATTAAAAAACTGATATCTGAAACATTTAGTTGAAAAGTTGAGCAACTTCTAAGGTCTAAATATCCTGGTCGACAAGGCCAATGAAGTCTAAAGTTAAAATAGAGCCAGTACAACATATTAGGCGCCGGCCAAAGAACATCTGGCGACGGGATCGGAGCCAGTGTTACAATCAATCTGCTGGACTGAAAAAAACTGTGTGATCTCCAAAGTCTCTCATTACTGGTGAAATGTGAACAGAAGTCAGAGTCAAACTGCAGCATGTATTAAATTTATCACAATTTGACACACTTACTGCCGGCTTAAAATATATAAAGCTCAGAGCTTTGTCGGTTTCTAGTATCTGCAAAGTATTCCAGTCCATGTGTGCTTCCAAAAGTACTGAAAGTCATTAAATACTTTAAGTTTGACACATGGCTGCAGCCTTGTAGTGAAATGATCGTTTTCACCAGTTGCTCTGGTTTATATGCAATGTACCTAAATTAAAGAAATTAAACCAACACCTAGAAATACTACTTAATTTTCACCACATGGAGGGAAATTACCTTATTTTTGCTATCTTGCTATGGAATAAATTACCTGATTTGGGTCCTGTTTGCTTTTTTTGTTACATATGTTTTTTAGCAGTTGTGAAACAAAATGGAAAACTCATATTATTCACATGGGACTTGAACTCACAATGGCATAATTATACCAGAATCTTTAATTTACTGTCTAAATTATATGTTTAATTTGTGCTTCTTCATGGTCGTGTACATCAGTCTTATTATGTCCGTTTAGTGAATAGGTGTGATCTGTACTTGATGTCTTTGGTCTCATGAATTTAAACCAGGCTTAACTTATATCTGATCTGAGTTGTCTTATAGAAATAGCCAAATCCTGGTTCAGGCTAAATTAAGACAGGCTTTTTACAATAAGACTAGTTTTTCCGTGCCTTCTGTATGAAACACCCCTTAGAAGTAGTTTGTCTAAAGGAAACCAGGCTTCCACATAACCACCACTGAACATTATGTCAGTTACTTCTTGCCAGTATATACTGTAGAGAGTAAAAACATGCAGCAGTTTTATTACATTATGTATACAAATGTTTGTACCCCTATGTTCAAATAGCAGGAAAGTATGTTTAATAGGATTTCAAAGGAATCCTGTGATTTTCTTTGATAATGTGACCGAGCTTCAGTTCTCATTTTGTAGCCTCAGCCTAACCTCATATCTGTCCACCTCCACCTTTTCACATTTGCTTTAAAAGCTTTTGGACAAACGAAATGATGACCAAGCCTTTACTGAATGCGGCATGCGCTTCCTCCCCGTGAAGCGCACTTCAAACACGGTGTGCTGATTAAGCCTTTTATGAAGGCCTTCTTTTGATTTGTGAGCCCTCTGCGGGCCCTATTCATATTGAGATGAGTATGTTGATCAGAAGAAAAGGGTGAGGGCTCCTATCCTCTTCAGAAACACGTCAGAGATGCTTGTTGGGTACGAGTGTCATTAGCTGACCGTCTGCTTCGCTGTCTGTACACGCTGAGAAAACAGGTGCACTGGTTGTTTGTATGTGATCATGCATGCACACCGACACCCAGCGCATCACGGTGATGAACACCGATGCTTCAGATGATATAAAACGCCTCCACTGTTAGATTCATATACTGGTCACTTACCAGTTATCAAAGGTTGGAGTCTTTAAGTACTGCCTTACTTCTTCTGATACCTCCAGAGAGCTGTGAATGTGACAATGTGGATATTTAAACATATATCATATGGAGGGAAATAGTTATTTCCTGTCTGTGAGTTTTGCATGTGCACGTGCCTCATTTGAAGGAACTTTTCTCGTACGTGCTCACACTCCTCTCTGGTCTTACGCAGGGTTCTCTTGTGGTAGAACGGGGAGGGCTTATGTGTTCCCTCTGACAAGTCCTTGAACAATCCAAGCCAGCTTAGATGCTCCACACTCTGAAAAAGGGTGAATCAGCTCAAGCCAGATGTTAGAGAGGCACGTTTTTCCATCAGTTCATCAAATTACAATTAAATCCTAAAGATTTAAGCCAGGAATGACAAATTATTTAGTATCTACTGCTAAGAATCACTAATTTAAAAATAGTAACAAACTGCACAATTTTGGAAAATTAAACCAGTGACTCATTTAAAGTTGTTGTGTGATTTAGTGGCATCTAGTGGCGAGGTTGCAGATTGCAATCAACTGAATAAAAACTAGCAAAAAACACAAAAGGTCCTCTCTAGAGCTGGTGTTTGGTTTGTCCACTCTGGGCTACTGTAGAAACATGGTGGCACAACATGGCGGCCTCCGTGGAAGAGGACCCACTCCCTATGTAGATATAAAGGGCTCATTCTAAGGTAACGAAAACAACACAATTCTTATGTTCAGGTGATTAAACACTAATTAAAACATACTTATTAATATTATATTCCATTTCTGCCGAGTCTGTTCCACTAGATGCCACTAAATTCTACACACTGCACCTTTAAAACATCATTAATTTATACTTCTTTTTGACCAGAGCAAACTTTTTTAACTTTTGAAAAATTTTTTCTTCTCTATTGTTTTCTGTATTTCCCAAATTTCTCAGGCAGCTTTAAAATCTCAGAATACTTCATCCGTACCTCTAGTTTCTCCCGGAATGAATCCACCTGTTTCTTCATCTCATACACGACTGCAGGAGTCTCACCAGCTTCAATCAGGATCTTCTTCTCCAGACCCTGCAGTCTGACACCATCAGTAAGATCTTTGGTTATTATACATCCATCTATACATTTGAACTGTTTTAAAAGGCTCAAATTCTTGATCTCACGCTGTTTATCTGACCTCCTTGTGAAGCATCCTAATCCCAGATATGTGACACATCAAACAATCTGATGAAAGCATAACTAAATTATCTATTTCCTATCTTGTCTACCTTTTCTCCATGGATAAGAGGTCAAATCCCAGCGCACCAGCAAGGTCGACACCTGAAACGACAAGAAACAAAGCAGACTGTCTACAGTTTTTAAAGAAACCCACACACTCAGTTTCCCATGGTGCCAAGGTAAAGATACCTAACGGCTCACTGTTGCAGTCGGCAGCCACCACCTCCAGCTTGTAGCAGGAGTTCGGGCTGTTGGGCTCCAGATGTGGGGAGATGTTGATGATGTTGCCTTTGGGGTTGTACAGCTTCAGGATGTCATGAGGTCCCGCCTCGGCTGCAGAGCGGAAAAGATCTGGAGAAAAAAAAAAAAGGCTCTGTGTTCATTTGACAGTATGGCCTGAGAAATTATTTAACTGCTTTCATAGAGCAAACTGTAGAAGACTGTAAAGTGCAGCTGAAAACTCCTTAAAAAGCTAATGAAGCAACCTGGAGTTATGATTTTTTATGTTAGGCTTTTAGGTACAATTTGCTAATGAGACATCCTTTATAAAAGGTGGTTACAAGTTGTAACTAATATCTTCATTAAATGTTAATAGTCATTTATTGATACTTCATAGATCAGTTATGACAATGATAAGAACAACTTTTGAGTTGCCAGCTACGTTGTGAAAAAACCCTTCGACTAATTGGACTGAATGACACTTATCTAGTGGTCCAAAATACAAAAATCCATTTTTAACAACTTATTAGACATTTATTAATTGGTTACTAACAGGTATACCTTCATTATTACCAAATAGAAAGATAAACACTGTCTAAAGAGGTTTTTTAGTAAACTGGCAAACCCCAGATATGGTCTTAATAATAACTCATAACTGATCTATAAAGCATTAATTAATGATTAACATTAACCATTTTTAAAGGCATTAGTTACAACTTATAAAACCTTAATAAAGGTTTATTAGAGCACAGTACCACTTTTCTATAGTTTTGAAGGCTCCCTCAGAGATACGCATATCAACACGCTTCAAATACAAATAAAAAGTCACTTTTAAAAAAAACTAAATATTCTTTGCTCTATAACACTAGTAAAATTAAAGATGCCATCCAGACATGTGTTAGGACATCTAAAAATGAAAGAGTCCTAGTATCTCAGGGTCTTGTTCACAAGTGAGGGTGAGATGGAGCTCTCTTCTGGCCTGGGATCCCCCAGGAGGAGCTGGAGTGAAGGATGTCTGGGTTTCCTTACTCAGACTGATGTCAGCATGACCCAATCCTGGATAAGCATTGAAAAATGGATGGGTGGATGGTTTTTCAACAGATAAAGCACATCTACCTACCTCACTGAAAAATCCAGAATCAATGAATATGTAAATACTGTTTATTTCAAAAGTTAAACTGCTGGACCCAAGATGTCTCCTACTTCACTAATTCTCAGTGTTTGTGCACTGAATGTTTCAAGCTTCCACATCTCATTTGTGTTAATTGCATAATGGACCACAATTGGCTCCAAACTAGTTATAATGTCACAATTATGCTTATAGATGGACGCCTTAAACTAATTTTCTTTCTAGCATCAAACTGCACACACAGCATTCTGCACAGTGAAGTAACAATAAGCAAAACACACATTTTTGCATAGAGGGTAACTTACACAATGTATGCAAGGGTTAACCGCATACCGATGTACGCAGTGATTTACACTCCACATCGATATATACAGTATGTTAACAAAAGACTGCTATCTATGAAAAATCCACTAAGGTGCTTTATTTGGCCTTCCACACCACTTGAAACAAAGCCTACATAATAGCCAGTGCCAGACAAAGCCTCCAACCGATGTGACAAGTGAGGAGCTGTCAGTAGCAGCTGTATCGCTGTACCTCCAACACTTACAAGTCTCTGTTTATGTAATGATTGACGCATGTATTTGATCTATGAACACAAGTTTTTTTTCTTGTGTCAGTTTATAATAACATCTCAGATATTCACATTATGCTTCCCTCTTTCAATAACTGTAAAATCATGGGAAACATGGGTGAAGTTTGGCAAATGTACAGCATGACCAAAAATGTGTTCATATTACTCAAAGAAGCAATTGCATATTAAAGAAGAGTAGATACAAAATCAATATTATAATTGCAGATATGGATATGTGTTTGTGTGCACTCTGACCAGTGGTGGAAGAAGTATTCAGATCCTTTACTTCAGTAAAAGTACCAATATATCAATGTAAAAATACTCCATTACAAGTAAAAGTCCTGCACGAATAAAGTAAAAGTACATCAGTATTATGAGCTTGATGTAGTTAAAGTATTGCAGTAAAAGTACATAAGTATTATGAGCTTGATGTAGTTAAAGTATTGCAGTAAAAGTAGTGGTTTGGTCCCTCTGACTGATATATTATTATATATGACATCATTAGATTATTAATAGTGAAGCATCAGTGTTAGAGCAGCATGTTACTGTTGTAGCTGCTGGAGGTGGAGCTAGTTTACACTACTTTATATACAGTTAGCTAGTTTAGTCCAGTGGTTCCCAACCTAGGGGTTGGGCCCCTCCAAAGGGTCAGCAGATAAATCTGAGGGGTCATGAGATGATTAATGGGAGAGGAAAGAAGAAAAAACAAAGTTCTGATACACAAATCTGTTTTCAGTTTTTGGACTTTTTCTCTAATCTTTGATTTATGGTGAAATATTGGATCCTTTGAACATTTATTGGAATGAAAGCATGTGAGAAGTTTAGAGGGAAAAATCACTATTTGGTGGAGCTGTTAACAACTCATAGACATGTGAAATGTGACCCCGACTACACACTGCTTTTTGTAAGATGTTAAAAACCAAAAAGGTTGGAAACCACTGGTTTCATCTTTAACAATGTGTTGTATTTTAAAAGCTTCTTATATTATCCATTGTGTCAAATCCTCATCTGAAAAGTAACTAAATCTAACTAAATAAATGTAGTGGAGTAGAAAGTACAATATTTCCCTCTGAAATGTAGTGGAGTGGAAGTATGAAGTAGCATCAAATGGAAATACTCAAGTAAAGTACAATTACCTCGAAATTGTATGTAAGTACAGTACTTGAGTACTTAGTTACTTTCCACCACTGATCCTGATCCTTTAATACCTTAAAATACATTTCTAATAAATCAATTTTCTGCTCCTACCTTTGACATCTTGGGCAGGACAATCCAGCGGGAACTCAGCCTGCTCCGGTCTCCCGTTCACTGTGAAGTAGATGATTTTTGTTGCCATGTCATGAAATCTGAGCTACTGATGTTTCTGTGTGGACCGCTGATCTGAATCTATCGTCTGTCTCATCTCATTATTTTACTGGAACAACACTCCACCCCCTTGTTTTTATCCTCCCCACCTCTTCCTCGGCTCCTCCTTCCCTGTCCTCCATGTGGACCGTGTGTTTCTGAATGACAGACAAATTAATGCAAATTAAAACACTCAAAGTAACAACTAGTTGCCTTTTTTCTCTCTTTTTAAGGATGCTTATTTCTGTAGTGGTCCAGGCGCACTACAACTTAACAGTCAGGTGCCCATATAAGCACTGAAACAGGTTTTTCTTGCTGTAATCATTCTTCCTGTTCATACTGATCATTAGAAAATTCAAACGCACTTACAGTGTAAGTGATGGAGGACAAAATCCACAGTCCTTCGATTTGAGCAAAAAATTATTTAAAAGTTTATCTGAAGACAATATAAAACTTCAGCCGCCTGAGTTAGACAAATAACAGCGATAGTCTTTGTAAAAAATCCCCTCTCAGTGTCTCGAAAAGAGGGAATTTGGCACTAAAAAGACAGCAACTTTATATATATTTTATATAGATTGACTTGATTGTACTAATTTAGACTGCTGTAGCCTCATATTATCTTCCAATGAACTTTTAAATACATTTTAGCACAGAAGGGGGACTGTGGACTGTGTCCTCCATCACTTACATTGTAAGTGCATTATGAAGGGATCTTCATATTTGTCACATTTAGAAATAAAAATGCTGCTAATAAATAAAACACAGGCAACAATAAAATCTTCAAACTACACGTGAGAATCTCTTTTTAAAAACAAGTTACTTTCATATTTCTGTATTATAGTTGTAATTTTCCCTTAGATTCATTGTGGGTCTGTTGTCCAGACATTTTGAGTGATGTGTTCAAAATATCTGTCTGAAAAAAACATCAAATAATGAAGAGAACATAGTACAAAGCCACTAAAGAGACATAATTTTCATTTTTTTCCCACCCTGGCGCCTCTTTGTCCTTAGAGCCCAACCAGAGTTGCCCTTCAATAGTACTGTAATTGTTATTTTCTTTTCTCTTTCTTTCTTCCTTTGGTTAATACTGTCTCCCCCATATGTTCTCTCTCCCTCTATATCTTTCACATAGACAACCCAACCACCCACCCACACAAACACACACGCCTACCTACACACGTGTACTACAACAAGAAAATCTCAGCCAAACATTATGCTTTTTTGCCTGTTTGTTTGTTATATTGTTGTTGTTATTGCTGCCGTTTTGCTTTTTTTTCCCTTTTGTTTTGGTTTTTCTGAGTCTAGTTCTCCCTCTTGTCTTGTGCTGTTTCATATGTGTCTTCATGTTGGTCACTACAAACAAATACAAAAAACCAAAAAAAAAAACCCAAACATAATTTCCAATTAATTCCTGCTGAAATGTATCCATTTTAACTCCCATATCATCAAACCCACAGCTAGATATTAGATAGCATGGTATTATACTAGCTTGCAGAGCCAATAGTCTCCAGTCTGCAGTAATTAGATTAGCTTGTTGTTGGTACAGCTAGCTAGCTTGCTTGTATGTTTTAGCAGTCCCACAAGAGACTTCTGTACATTTCTGCCAAGTGTAAAATCTAAATTAACTATTAATTATGATTTGTGATATAATTATGAGATACTAATTATATAATATCTCTGAGATACTCATTATAAGATGATTAGTTTGTTATTTTTTTTCTCCACAGACCCTCCTGGGCTCCGTTGAAATATAACAGATGTGATGGATAATGTTATTATATGATTATTCGTTAATGAGAGATGTAAGTGGTTGATTTTTTGTGTGTGGCGGAAATGGTCTAAATGGTCTTCCATACAATTTGTTGTATTAAATGTTCACCCCTGACTATAACTTTGAAAGGAGATACTCCAAACCGGAAGACGGCGCTGTGCGGACTGTACGGCTGTAGTTCAGACTCGTGTAAATCCTTCTTCCGCAGCTCTTTGGTTGTCGGTCAACACGTGGTCCAACCGGATGAGTAAACCAACGTGGTGTCGGTAGAGTCGGTTTGGACAACGTTGTTTTTATTTGTACAGTTTATGTCAGTTATCTTTAGTTAATCGAGATGACTGAAAGTTCAGCAGAGTCGGTTTCTAAGCCGGCTAAAGAGCTGCTGGCGCTGAACCCCAAACAAGAGTCAGAGTTCAAGAAGAAGGTTCAGGAGGCGAAGAAGAACAAATCCAGCAAGGTGGGTCAGAAACCTGAGAGAAACATCACGATTATCTTCTAGCTCAGTGGTCCCAGACATTTTTGTCCTCTGATCGCTTAAAGTAAAGCAAAGTCTACCTGGGACCCTTCGTCATGTGTTGTGTTGTTTACCAGATAATTAGTGAAATGTTTTGTCCATAAAATGTCGGAAAATAGTGAAAAAATAACCACAGTCCAAGTTACATCTTCAAATGTCTGGGTTTATCTGACAAACACATTTTTGCTTAAAAATGACTAAAACGATTATTCAGTTGTCTAAATAGTTGCACATTAATTTTCTATCGACCAATTGATTAGTCGATTAACGTTGCAGCTCCAGAGGACTTAATCTGTTTTATTTGACTAACTTTTAGAGGTTTGAGGAGGTAAATCCACAGAAATCCACAAGAACTAAGAATATTATTTAAAAAAATCAGTAATGCATATGTGTACATGTGTATGTCACGTGTCTTCCGTGTCTATAAAATTTAATTAAAACGTTGTTTATATTTGGATGAAGACCACAGCAGATATTTTGACTTGTCACAGTAGGAAAAGCAAAGGTTTACTAATTTGTTAGTTCCCCATTTCTAGTGTGACATGATGCTGAAACTGAAGCCGCTAAATGGATTCATCCATTATTATATTTATTATATACACTGAGCTTTTCCTACTGTTGACATGTCAAAATGTCTCCTGTTTAAAAGGTCTGTGTTGCTTTATATATGAAATTTATCCATTAAAACGTGTGTAAATGCATAACTGATTCTGGCTGTGTATTATACACATGTACATTTTATGTCTGTGTAACTGAATCCTCATGTTTATTGTATTTTTTTTTTTTTCTAAGGGGATCCGTTTGTCTCCTGGAGTGATTTATGTCGGCCATTTGCCTCTCGGGCTGTTTGAGCCTCAGCTCAAAACTTACTTCGAACAGTTTGGGAAAGTCCTGAGACTGCGGCTGTCCAGGAGTAAAAAGGTAACCTCCTCCATCATCTCCTCTCCTGTCCTTTAGAAATCTAGCAAGAAGAAAATGTTTAGATTTTGCTAAGTTTGATATATGAGATTTAATGCAGTCATACAGTTCAACTGTTAGTAGATGACTCCTGCTGAGTCGTCCCTCCTCGCTGATCAGACTTTCGGCTCGGACTGAAAATGATCTCAGATGTATCAGTGGTCTGAGTTCAGATAACTGAGCCTAAAGTATTCTGGCGCGTTAAGCTTATCACCTGCTCACTCATTTGCAGAGTGATAAAACCCATGTGCCGACAAAAACATGAGGGGGAAACTTTAAAAGCATCAAATAGAAAATGGGTTTGAGTCAAATATGTGGTATGAAGTCATTAAGAAATGTAATATTCATCTTTTTTCTGTCTCATTTTTCTTTACTTGCAGACAGGTGGAAGCAAAGGTTATGCATTTGTAGAGTTTGACTGTGATGAAGTAGCCAAGATCGTAGCGGAGACCATGAACAATTACCTGATGGGAGAGAGACTCATCAAATGTGAGTAAAGGTGCAACGATGACTCATGATTCCTGTTTTCCTACAACGTCTCCTGACACATGAGCAGATAAACAAAAACTCAAATAGATCCCGTTAGTGCTATGATGCTTTAACGTGATGCACTCACTGCTCTACACGTAACTCTAAACACGTTGCCTCTCTCGCTATTTCATCAGGTCATGTGATCCCACCAGAGAAAGTACACGAGAAGCTGTTCGTCGGCTCCGAGAGGGAATTCAAAAAACCCTCGCATCCCGCCGTCGCACGCTACAACAAGAAACGCACGACAGAGCAGATCGCCAAGATGACGGAAAAGCTGCTGCGCAAAGAATCGAAGCTCCGCAAGAGGCTCGCTGCGAACGGCATCGAATACGACTTCCCGGGATTTGTAAGTGTTGAGAGTTTGGAATATTTAGTATAAATGGCAGCTAGATGTTGTATAAAATAAATCTGTCCTTGAATAAAAACGGTATTGAACATGAAGTTATAGACGTGTTCAACACTACATTGTTTGTTGTTGTCTTTTGTTGGTGACCTTTTGTGCTCTTTTTGGTTTTCCAGGCTGCTCAGGTGCCTCCGAAGAAAAAGTCTGACGCCATGAACGCCTCAACGTGTAGCGATGTAAGACCGATACTAACAATTATTTTCATTATCGACTAATCTGTTGATTATTGTCTTGATTAAGTGATTAGTTATTTGGGCTATAAAACGACAGGAAATGGTGAAAATGTGCCCGAGGTGACGTCCTCAAATGCCTTTTGTCCTCAACCCAAAGATATTCAGTTTACTGTCATAGAAGACTAAATAAACCACAACATATTTATATTTGAGAAGCTACAATCAGAGAATCAGGACATTTTTTTTCTTCAGAAATGACTCAAAATGATTAATTGACTGATTTTGCTTTGGCACAGACTGAAAATGACCCCGGATGAGTCAGTGGTCCGGGGTCAGATAACTGTGCCTATAGTAATGTGGTGCGTTAAGCTTATTACGTGCGTCTCCCGGTGGCATCGTGATAAAACCCATGTACCAACAAACTCTATCTTTTTAAACAAATCCTCTCAGTATCACAATGAGCACGTGTGACTAATGAGCTCGTCTCTTCCTCCTCAGGACGCCACACCCGTCTGCACCCCGTCTCTGCTGGAGAGGAGGAAGTCTATGGTCGTCAACGACGACGACGAGGACAACGAGATCGTCATCAAGATGCCGGCTGTAGAGAAAGACGAAGAGGGTTCGTCAGAGGAGGAAGACAGCGACAACGAAGAAGAAGAGGAGGATGATGATGATGACTCGGAGAGCGAGGAGCCTTCTGAAGGAGACAAGGCTGCCACAGAGGACGCGGAGGCGCAGTGAAAGTCTTAGTTTTGGTTGTGGACTTGGTTCTCTGGTTGTCAGATCAGAGATGAGGATCACATGTGGTCTTCCATTTGCTTTGAGTGACGGGACGACTTCAAACTGAAATCAATGAGTATCTTTTAGTATGTGGACGTCACATAACAAGTTAGAAAGAAGCTCTTATGAAAGATTCCAACATAATTGTGGGTATTATTGTGAGTAAAAACATCACAATGAGGACTTCTTTGACTCATTTACATTTCAGTTGTGGAGCAGGCTGTTTCCTTCCCTTATAGGGCTTTAATGTTGATGCAAAACAGAAGCAAGTTTTTGTTTTTTTTTGTGTTTTATAACCACACTTGTATAAAAATGTGGTTAAATTTGTACTATGTAAACTATGATCTTTAAAGAATAAATATGAGAATCTACTCTGGAGCAGGCATTTTAATACGCAGGAAGCAATGAAAGAAGAAATAGAAGAGATCGTACCTTTGACCACTGTTTATTACTGGCCTGTATTGTGTACGAATCCTTCACATGAATTGGTGATAAAACCAGAAACTGTAAATAGTATGTGAACTTTCATTGTTTCATAAAGTAAAGACTGTAAGACAATAAACTGGTTGCTGTAGCTCGTGTTTGTTTGTGGGTCTTTTCCTTGGACATGTTGACTTGTATATGTATTCTGATTAAAATGATTAAGAATTACATTCAATAAATATGAAAGAGTGGATATCCACTTGATATGACTAACTCAGACTGCTGAAGCCTCATAAGCTTCACATCTACTTTTAAATGACTGTGTAGACACACTGTGGATTTTGGCCTCCATCATTTACATTGAAAACACATTTGAAGGATCTTTTAATATCCAGTGTGAACAGGTGGAATGATTACAGTGAGGAAAACAAATTGTAGCCTATCCTTTATTTATTTAATGTTTATTTGTGTAGGGACAAGCATATAGCATGAACTTATAGCCTAAGCTAGTTTGTAATGCCCGTCCCTAGATGGGCTTTTAAAATACATAAAACTCAACAGTATAATACACATAAAGCTGCACAAGACTCAACAATATGTATACATGCATTACAACATGAAACAACAAAGTACACACAAAGAAGTAAAAAGTTACAAGTTCCATAAAACAATAAGCAGCAGATAACTCAGGACTTTAAGATTGATCCCTGTTTAACCTTCATCCTACCAACATATTTAACATACAAGAATTAATTACTGTAAGAAACAACCATCATGGCAAAATGTTAACATAATTTCTTCTAAAAAAATTATTAGTTATGTAATTAATGTCATCTGAAAAAAAACATCATTATTATTTAAGAAAGTTACAGTTAATTTGCATATTGTGTAAAATGAAAATATATACTTTGATTTAATACAAAGTGCAGCTTTTATCCCAACAACAATCTCTCCACAAAGCCTTTATAATGACTGACAGAGAGCCCCGACCCCCCTGATAGTGTGTGATACTTTAAATTAGGACCCCTGGCAAACATGAACTCAATAAATAGTTCCATCCATTAAAACTGCATAGGCGGAAGTGGGAAAACAATGATATGAAGCCATTAAGAACAAATTGTCATGAAAAACTGGAATGATGGAATAAAGCACCTGTGAGATATGACAAAACTTTAACCTCTGGGGTCTGCAGGGACCCCGGTCAGCAGGATTCAGGTTTTAAATGTAAATCCTTCAGCTTGTTGAACGGTAACAACCTTCCCACTGCGCATACTGGAAATCACAGAGCCCGTTTGTCCAGTAGATGTCGCCAGAGGTCGAGTTATACACTACAAGTTTTTTTTTTTTTTGCATTGCCATGCGACAGTTTTCCAAGTGCCAACATCATCCCTGGATCTACTGCGCCTGCGCACGACGATCCCATTCTTGTCCTGCAGGCAGCATTCCGGGTGGAGAGAGAAAGAGAAAGACACAAGAGATTTTTTTGGGCCGTACACTGTAATATTTGGTACAAGACACAGGAGCTGTATGACCAAACCAGCCGCGGCTTTCAAGCAGGATATGGTGAGTAAATACAGGAATAATGAATGTTCACCTCCTCGGCACATTTTCTTGTCTTTGTGCTGCCTGTCTGTCTGCCTGCCTGCCTGACGTTTCATTGAAAGGAAGGGCTCCGCTAGGGGCTAGCTTTAGCTTTTATCCCCCCTCCTCTCCTCTCCTCTCCTCTTCTCTCCTCTCTCCTCCTCACACACACACACACACACACACACACACACACACACACACACACACACACACACACACACATACACACACACCTACTCTTGTCTGGTAGGGTGGGAAAGGGTTAGCCAGCTGTTTTTACAGAGAAACAAAAAAAAAGGGGAAGGTGTGTTTTAATGGTGAAACACAGAGGGGGACGTTTTGTATCATGTTTTAAGTGTTTAGAGGCTGTCAGGGCTGCTCCTCCTGCGTTTGGTTTTGCTAGCAGCTAACGTTGCACAAAAGCAGAGAGCTGTGTGTGTGTGTGTATGTATATATATGTGTGTGTGTGTGTGTGTGTGTGTGTGTGTGGCAAAACAGACACCAAGCAAATCTGGCTGACAAGGATGACTGGCCTGTCAAAGGTGAGAGTAGAGCAGTTTTAAGGTGGTATATTGCAATGCAGTAGCAGAAAATTGCCATGTTATTAAGTTATTGACATGCAAAGCATTTTTTATGGTTTTAAAGGAAAGATTTACAGTTTTTCCATATGTGTTTTCAGTGTAAATAATGGAGGACAAAATCCACAGTGTGTGCAAAAATGCATTTAAAAGTTGATGTGAAGCTTATATGAGGCTTCAGCAGTCTGAGTTAGTCATATCAAGTGGATATCTGACACATTTACAGTTTTTTTTTTTAGCATCGAATTCCCTCTTTGTGTTTCCTCGGACAGTGTTGAGCTGCGGTGGAAGTATAGTAACAAAAAGAGGCACTAAATAGACTGTAACGTTGAAAGATATCTACTTGATATGACTCATTTGGACGACGTTCATTTGGGCTCCTGACTGTTGTTTTTAAGGTAGCCATGAAAAATTGTGAACTTGTCCTTTAAACAGAATACTTAGCAACTCAAAGAGCCTCATACATGCAGTGCTAACACATTATTACTAATATGTATCACACTCAGACCGTTGTAGCTTCTTTTTAACATTTATTTACACTCATACACACTTGCATGTCAGTCATGTACAATACACTGTTTATCCACTTATATGTTTAGCTGCTTTTAACCTGAATTTTACTGCTTAGCCAGAGATCATATCTACATTACATCACGTGACATTGTTTATCTGTATTGTGCTTGTTAAATAAGCTAACAATTGAATAAATTTAGCAAATATCACCACAGTAAACTGGTATAAAAAAGGGAGCTTCTCATATAATTTAGCTCGTGTTTCAACAATGACTTTGCACTAACAAGGAGAAAGTAGTTCACACGTTATGTCACCGAGAAGGTCATAGTCCAGTGAATTCAGCCCGTATCTAACTGCTTCAACACATGCAGGTTTGATTTTCACCTGCCAGAACAAAGGCCCACGTCTGATAAAGAGTTGTTTAAGCATTCCTTTCCGACATATAGACTCGTCACACACACACACACACACACACACACACACACACACAAAAAAAGCTGAAAGTTTGAAAGCGAGGAGAGACCCGTTAGCATATGTATGATTGAGCAGTTTTGAAATCTGGAACAAGTAAACACTGCAGCGACGTCCTTGTGTCTTATTCATCTGGAGTTGCTGCTGAAGTTTTACCACCTCACCCCCCCTCCAGTGTTTACATGGCAGTAGTGGGCTGTCAAGATGAAGCTGTCAGTGAGGAGCCTTGTCATTTTTGAATGTTGATTTTTTTATTTTTTTATTCCTTTTTCCAGAGTTCAAGGCCTAAATGTGTCGGCTAAGCAGCACTGATTATTACCCTCATCACCGGCTGCTAGCGTGTTTAGCTTTTTCAACACTTACTTACTAAGGCTCAAGGTATTTTGACGCTTGAATATTACATGATTGTCTCACATGTCAATCCCAAAACCGTGGATTTTAATTATAACAGCTTATCTCCGCTGTTCCGGAGAAGGTTTTTCCAAAAGATTTTGAAACCTGGCTGCAAGAGAGAGAGAGAGATTAGCTCCCATTCAGCCACAGGAGCATTAGTGAGGTCGACCACGGATGTTGGGCAACAAGATCCTGGCTCCTTCCAGATCATCCCAAAGGTGCTGAGTCCAGGTCTCTGTGCAAGCGGGTCGAGTTCTTCCACACACCAGACTTTCTTTATGGACCGTCATTGTGACGCAGAGACAGGAAAGAGTCAAACTGTTGCCACAAAGTTGTCTAGTTAAACAATTAGGCCGTTAATTGATTAGTTGATAGACAGAAAAATAACATGCAACTGTGTTGATAATCAGTTTACATAATGTTTAAAACCTTTTCATGCAAAAATGCCAAATATGATTATTTGCTAGGTTTTTCATTTTATGTGATGGTGTTGAGCATTTTATTATTTTCTCCCATCTTTTAGTCCAAATAATTAAATAAAAAAATATTAATTGATGGTGAAAGAAAATAATATATATGTAGATTATATTAGGATATCCTCTTCATTGGAAATAACAGCCCTATACCAAAAGTACACATGGGCAAAGGCGTCCACGTACTTTTGGCAATGTAGTGTATATCACTATGCTTTTATTTTGTTAGATGAACTTCTCTCATTTCACTAACAAAATCTAAAATAAATGTAGTGTGTTCGTGTACGAGCAGCATCAATAACGATGTTTCTATTTAAAATGAAAAGATTTCAAATAAATGAACTCTATGTTTGTTTTCTTTCTCCTCTGCTCCTCCAGGGCTCTCCAGGCCAGATCCCGGGACAAGACATGGAGCTGTGATCCAGCCCTCTCCATCTCCATTTGCTGCTTTGCCTCCTGCTCACCAAAAACCAAACCTCTTCCAACCCTGCTATAGCGGTTTGGCTCCGACTCCTCTAAGAGAAGAGAGAGAGAAGAGAGAGGGGGAGAAAAAAAAAAAAAAAAAAAAAGAAGCCCAAGTGGGAGGGAGTAGTAAACTTTCCCCAGCTGCTGTCCAGACACACACATGCTGCATTGCTGCCATTCCCCAAGCACTGCTCCATCCATCCCTAGGGCACGGCCACTAGCTTGCTAGCGAGCGAGCTAGCACTTGGCACAAAAAGAAGGCCTGTCCTTAGGGATAAAAATACAAGCAGACTGGGTACACTTGTCTCTTTTTTCTTTTCTCCCTCTTTTCCGGGTCACCCAGCCACATACTCACCACAAGTGGGGCTTCTTTTGTTTAGCTGTCATTCCCGCTGCTTTGAGCAGTGGAGGATCGCTAGTAGGCAGCCAGTCAGTCATTCAAAAGCAGGCGGCCTGAGGAAAGCAGAGGAGGTGCTTATCTGAGGCCAGGATGATGGAGCCCAGCATGGAGAACTGCCTGGCCCAGGTCCTGCAGAAGGACATGGGCCGACGTCTGCAGGTGGGGCAAGAGATCATCGACTACATCTTGGACAAAGAGAAGTCCTACGACCTGGAGCAGGATCAGACGGCTCTCGACAAGATGGTCGACGGCATCGCCAGCTCGTGGGTCAACTCCAGCAACTTTAAGGTAAACTCCACCGACCAGGCGGTTGGAACAATAGGGATTAGTGGGGATAGTGTCATGTTGTGGGCAGCCGGGGGGTACCAGAGTCGCCCACGCGGGTTCCAGCCTTTTCTACAGCTAAACAGTTTTATTGCATTCAGTTTTGGGAAAGTGCATTACCACAGTCTCGCTTTGCACTTTCATTTTCCACCTACTGACATTTTCAAGCTATTATGTCTCCTCCTTTAGGATGTGTCATCTTCATAAAGGCATGCCTTCAGTTTATTAGTACATGTCTGTCACAGCTCAAAACGAGCGTGAGTTATGAAAAGGCCATCAGTCATTTAGATCCAGTCTGTTGTCAAGTGTTTCAACAGGACTGAGCATCGACAGTTGTCCTTACACATCAATAGATGTTACTGGTGTGTGAGTCAAATAGAGCAACTGGGGGAAAAAAACAACTATGCTGCAGTATAAATTCATAGTTATGCGTTCATTCATTCGATCTCATTGTGCAGACATATAATGGGTCTTTTTTTCTAGTTTGTTTAAGGAAGAATTTCCAGTCTTTCTGGACAGCTTGCTGTTTGCAGCAATGCAAAAAAACGTTCTCAGGCAGGCAACGTTATTGTTCTGCTTCACCATAGAGCCTGGCTCACATTCTTGTTCTGTGATTGATTGTGCTTTATTTTGGAGTTAAATCTAGGGCACAATTTTATCTGACCCTGAATCATGATTACATGAGCAGTTCTCTCAGTGCCCGACCACAGGTTGCTTTCTCTGCCATAACTGTAGGAACACATTCTTTACTAAAGCCCTGATTTCATGTTGGGATATGCTGCTTTTACAGCATATTTATGTGGGCCTAAAAATGTCAAGAGATCTCTGCCTGAACAAAGCTGAGCCCGCCCCCCCGACCGCTCAGGGAAGACTTTTAGTTGTAGTCTTTGTCTCCAGGTGTTCTCGGTGCTGCTGTGATGTACTCACCTGGACGGTAGTTTTTTATGTGCTGCAAACGACCACGTTACAAACGTCGTGGTGCACTGCTCGCAAGCTTGAGAGTGAAATGTTCAGGACGCGGAGCGAGAGACGGCTTAATTGGATCTGGCCTGGTTACCGCTCAGATGAAGGGGTACTGAGGTACCAGAGCCGGCACATATGAGGCTTCACAAAGAGGAGCAGGCCAGACAAACCTCCCTACATTATACTGAGCTTTTGCTTCTTGTGTTTCTTCTGGGTGCTAAAAAGCATGTCAAGGCTTAGGTGAGTCAGGCTGTCAACCTGTCAAAAAGCAGGGGATGATATTTCCTCTTTTTTAAGGTCTAATAGAGCCGGTAGAAGAAACACACACACATCTCTGCTCTTTCAGTGGCACTACTCGTGGTCTTAGTCAGCCCCAACAGAGGCAATGTCCTCAGAACAGGCCCTAGCCGATCACTTGGCAACTAATGTGGAAACTATTCAGTTTGAGAGAGAGAGAGAGAAAGAGAGAGAGAGAGGGTGATGGATTCATTCGCCATAAATGGAGGTTTTTTTGGGGGGGGGGGGGGGGGCCTCTAATACCAAGCATCTGTTTAAAGAAAGAGTTTTACAGTTTACAGTCGTCTCACCTTAACTTCAGTGTCATATTTAGTAACGTTTGTGTTCAGAAAACAAGCATTACATTGTTGTTCTGTCATACAGGTTAAGTATAGAGGAAGAAGAACATGGTGTACTCATCCTTTCATATTCCTGACTGGAAGGGGTTCAATATAATGTCAAGCTGATAATACAGTTCAGTTTGGGGTCACGACATTAAATAGATGAGAAAGTATTTTATGTTTTCTGGAAGGAAATTGTTTCTACAGCAACACTGGTACTGCATTGTGTCTCAGCTGTGTTTTTCAGCCATAATAAAAGGTCCTATCAATGTTATTGAAATAGAAAAATGCTGCGTTTGTCCCCTTTTTACAGTCACGAACAGGAGTTCACGGAGAGGACGTTTTTCTTTCGACATTTTTTGGAAATTCACTTATTCCCTTTTTTTTTTTGGCCTCTAAAGCTCACAATTTAACATTTTATTTCTCATTTGTTTAATCTGTAGGCTACAAAAACCAAAGTGTAAGAATAACTGTTTGATGTTTTGTAGTCACTGTGTGGTTGCCGAGCGACCAGTGGAGAATCCAGGAAGCCATTGTGACAAGGCCAAGAAATAGTCCGACACTGAAACCCCACTGTAAAACCACAACTTGTTGTTTTTAAACTTAATCATTTTTAAGGAATTGAACTAGAGCTGCAATGATTCGTCAGTTGATCCGTTAGTTGATGGACAGAACATTATTTGGACAGTTTTAAGAAAAAAATGCCAAAATTCTCTGGTTCCCACTTCTTGAATGTGAATAGTTTCTGGTTTCTTTAGTCATCTTTGACAGGAAACTGAATATCTTTGGGTTGTGGACTGTTGGTCGGGACAAAACAAGACATTTTAGGTTGGATCTTGAGTTTAAGGAAACAAAAATCAACATTTTTCATAATGTCCTGACATTTTATAGACCAAACAACTCATTGATTAACTCATCGAGAACATAATCAACAGATTAAACGATAATGAAAGTAATTGTTAGTTGCAGCCGTAGATTAAATGAGCAAGATATAACTTGTCAATTAATGAGCTTTACAAGTGCTTGTAGGGGGATTTTGTTATAGCCTTGGATAGAGGTAGGCTAGCTGTTTCCAGTCTTTATGCTAAGCTACGCTAACTAGCTGCTGGCTATAGCTTCATATATTGTGCACAGATGACTCTCATCTAACTCTTGGAAAGAAAGCAAATAATATATATATATTATTTACTCAAATGCTGAACTTTTCCTTGAATGTTTTTGGATGTTTCAGGCTGTTTTTGATTTATGATGTTCAACTTCAAATGGTTACTTAAGCATTACGGTGTGTTTGTGTATGCTAACCGACTTAATCCCTCAAATAACTTTTGTTTAGTTAGTCTCAGGTGTGCTCTCAGTCATAAAACCTGTTACTGCTGAGCTGTTAATGACGTCGTCTAGGATACAAGATGACGCTAATATAGGATTTCATCCTTTGTGTGGCAAACTTGGTAACCTGCTGCCTGGCAAATAGTCTGCACAGCTTCTCTTGCATCTCAAAAACATAGAAACAGAAAAGCCTACCTTTTGGCCCTTGGTGACATATTGAAAACTGTCAATCAGTAGATTTTGTTCAGTCTTGGGAAATAGGAGTGTAAGTATCACCCAATCTAAACATACAAATGATAGTGATGAGACACTGATATCGAGCCCTCTTGTATCTGTATGTGGTGTGATCAGCAATGCCCCGGAAATGTCTTTCTAAAAGAAGCAGAAAGCATGAGCGACACACTGATTGCTGTCGCCAGGCTATTCTGACTGTTTCTAAATAGAGCGATTTAATGATTCATGCACATACAATTTCAAACGATAAGCGATCATGTGCGCGTTAGACGGGGACACCTCTTTACACAGTTGTCATTTTCCAGAGCAATCTCCTTCTGTGTGCTCCGTGCGTCGCACAGTGTGTCAAGTCAGCAGCCAGCCACCTCCCGGCTGTGGTTTCAGCTGCTAAATCAACAAGAAACAAGTCTGCATACGCCTGATGGATCGGCTCAATGCAGAGACGTGGTGGTGGTGGTGGTGTCGGAGGAGGCGAGATCGAGCGAGGAGCAGCAGCGTGTTTGTCACTATGATGGTTTTTTTATATAGTTTTTAGTCTGTAGATAAGGTTAAATTTAGTCTTGTAGTTGTCTGACTGTGTTTTCGGGTGTGTCTTCTCATGCTTCATGCACAACCCTACATGACATAAGAAGTGTTGACTTGTGTCTGCTGCAGAGACCGACCACGCCCACCTCAAGATTCAGACTGTTGCAGTGTCTCCCAATGTAATCACACTCAAAACCCTTTTGAATCACATGTCTTTTTTTATTCATTTCAGTCACATTTGATGCATTTAACTGACTCTTAAACCTGCAGTGCAGAACTTTTACATATAAACACCAAATGAGTGCACACAACGCTGGTTAAGCCAATCACCGCCAGATAAATCTCTCTGTGTTTCACAGTATACTGAAGTTTTTACTCTGGCGTTGGGTTTGACATTCCCGCGCTGGCCCCATGAATGCAGACTTCTAACCGGCTAACTTCCTGTTAGTTCTCAGCTAATTTGAACAGGGATGGCTCTTCTAGACTTTCCAAATGTTATCGCAACAAATGGATGAAATTCTGAGTCATTTCTCGGGGGTTGTGTGATTCTCAAAACAATTTCTCCACTGTTTTACAGCCTCAACAGTAATGACGGAGTAGGCTACGGTGGCGCCCATGACATAAGCGTGTGTAAACAGTGTTTTTGTAATTACTCTCACTGCCTGAAGGGGGCGACAAAAGTCCCACGCTCCACCTTTAAGTACAACACTAAAATAAGCTTAAATCGCCATGCCGACAGCACTGACTGACCGCAGGAGTCGGAGATGGTAGAATGATGATCATGCAATGAATTCTCAGAAAAATAAAGAGCATTTAATGAAAGAAGGAGCATCACTGTTTTCTCTATGGGTCATATTTTAGTCGACCATTATGGCAAACTCTAATGAAACCAATCTCACTCTCATCAATAAGCAAATAATTTGATGTTTTTATTCAAAGCGTTCTCCTGTGCGACAAGGGTATATATATTTTTTTGGCATTTGTGGCCTCGGCGGGCATTAACGCTGACAGATTTAACACCAACCTCAACTCCCGATGCTGCAGGACCACAAAACAACAGCAGACAAACAATAAACAAGAATTTGATTTGTATGCCACTCCCCCCCCCCCCCCCCCCCCCCCCCCACACACACACACACACACACCTCTCCCGCCTCAGTTAGGCTCTCGTCAGTCGCCATCCATCACGTCACCTCTCCTCAGCATCATCTGCGTCTCTGCCTCTCTCTGGCAGAGAGGCAGAGCCGAGTCTGGGAGCTGAGGTGGTTTACTGACTAAATCAATCAAGGCTGGCAGGGCTGGTTTCCGGAGTTGACAAGCTCTGAAACGATCGCTCAGACAACCTGGTGCCACCTGTAATGTTCAGCCATGTCTGGGCCAAGTGGCCTGGGCAGACCACAGACGAGGCATTTACAGGATCACTACTGATGCTGGAGAGCATTGCTTAAGATGATAATATGATGACTATATGATTGACAGAAAATCAAGGAATGATGCGGATATTGAAGTTAAGGAGTTAAAAAAAAATCCGAAAACAATATATTGGCAGATAGAGAGAGCGCATTGCTGCGTGTGATGACTTTGGGGCGGAGAGGAAATAATTCTGGCGCTGCTTCGTTCGACCAGATGTGGCCAGGGGAAGCTGGTTCATTTTGACCGTAAGTCACGAGGCAACTTGGACAAGAGACACGCCATTGGAAGGCTGATTATCCTGCGTTACAGACTGGAAATAAGGGAGAGAAACCTGATGTTGAGCCTGCTGCGCCTGTTGGTGCTGGTGGTGTCTCTGAGGTGCTTTCCTCTAATGGTTGTGAGCCTGATGTTTTGGCTGCGTATGCTCCTTTCATTAGAAATGGTCACTGGTGGGAAGCGATGCTACAGTCCTGATAAAAATCCTGAGGGATACAGGTACAAATGATTCTTACATAGTGGACTCTGTGTTGCCTTTATCAGCAGAGACTGACACTGGTGACCATATCCTCAGTCGGGGGATTGGTTTAACCGTTTTGTTTATTCTCTTACACAAAATGATCCTTAGCTGTGAGCTTGTGCAGGGTGAGGTGGTTGTGGACGTGCGGCCGGCGTTGCTCATCAAAGGGGTTCACTATATTTTGGGCAATGGCTTGGCTGGTAGCCGTGTTTGGGTTGACGCTCGGCCATCACCTGTGGTTACACTCTGTCCGGATGACGCCGTTTCTGACGAGAGCTCCAGTGAGTTAACCGGGAGATCTTTTCAGCCTGTGTGTGGTCACGTCTGACAGGAAATGTGGTGACGTCAGTTTGGAGATTCCATCTCTGTCTGTTTTGCTGCTGCCGGTGTCACACTGTGAGCTGTCGCAGGAGCAGCAGAGTGATTCCTCTCTAAAAGATATATTAGACCCTGTTTTGTCTTTGTGCAGAAGGGGTTGTTGTATAGGAAATGGGTCACTCTAGACAATGACTTTGTTGGAGACAACAATTAAATTAATTAGCATCTACTTTGATGATCAATTAATCGTTTGAAGTCATTTTTTAACAAATAAATGTCCAAATAATCTGAAAAGCTTCTCAAATATGAATAATTTCTGGTTTCTTTAGTCTTCAATGAAAGTAAACTGAATATATTTGGGTTGTGCACAAAACATCACATTTGAAAATGTCACTTTTGACTCTGGAAAATTATAACGGTCATTGTTCACTATTTTCTGACATTTTATAGACCAAACAATCAACTGTTTGAGAAAATAATCGACAGATTAATCAATAATGAAAATAGTTGCAGCCTTAACAACACTTTTGCTAAATTCCCTAAAACCTAGTTTGGCATTTATGTACTACAATTTCTTGTTACTTATCGACTGACATATACAGTGATACTGATGTATCTGCAATAAGCCTGGCTGATTTATCTAGTGGTCCAGCTCTAGTTAGAACCACAATATTTAAAAAGTTTCATATGCTGTTTGTCAGATTTTCCTGAAATTTAATGGAGTCATGTTTCTCATCGCACCGTTGTGCATTTAGGCTTTTTTATAACAGATGATAAGTACATTGCATCTAACCCATACACTTCAGACTACTGAAATACCAGTATGTTCCCAATGTTCCACATTTTTCCCAAGTTCAGCATTACTCATGGGGTATCAAGAGTTAACTAGTCCTGTTCTGATAAACAGTAGTTTTAAATTTGAGTGAGCCATGCATGTGCATAAACGATCGTATCATCTGCATAAAAACAGATATCATTAGTCTGTGTTGGAGTGATAATATCGTCTATGTAGACAATACTGTTGTGTATCTATCACACCTGAAAGCTGTGTCTGCAGCTTGAAACCATGTTTGATTCAATGACTATAATATCTACAGATTATATTTATTTTCAGTCTGCTTCCAACTCCAATTTGTGCTGGAGGAGCAGACCCATGTGCAGTGTCTGTCTTCCTCTCACATCCACAGATGCCTTTAGGAACTTAACATGACCACCCCTGCCTCTCATGCACTGTGCCGGGCTTCTCCTGGTGTTTCAGTCAGCTCCGCTATGAGTGTTGGTGAAATGTGTCTAAGCTTGTGTTTCTCAGACTCTAGGCAGGGGGACCGGAGCTGTCTATGGGGAGCCATTGAGTGCTCGGTGTCTGGGTTTATTTCCTGGTCTAGAAATGGCTTTGCTTCTGTTGCTTATTACAGTAATTGTTTTTGTTTAGGATGGTAATGCCATTACTTCACACGTCTCTTGCAGCGAAAATATGTTAGCTGGGATTTAGTCCAGTCCCCCTGCCACCCTCTAAAGGATACGTGGGTATAGCTAATGGATGATTGGATGGTTTCTGGAACCAAACAGTTTGAGAAACAAGATGAAAAAGCTGCCTTTAGTCAAGTAAAGCAAATCACAGCTGTCAGATTGTAGGGATGAGTTTCATGTGTGATCTTACAACTGAATCATGGCGGTACAGTGCATCAAGTCAAGGTGATTTGGAGGAAGCAACGGGCCGAAAAAATGAGAATGGACAGAAATATCCAATGCCTAGTTTGTATCAGGCTGTTTGTGGCTGCAGGGAGGATTCGACCAGCTGACATCATCAAAGACCGGACGGATGATTAGTTGTAAAGTAGTCAAACACACACAGACGGCTAAACGCTAGCGGATGCAGCTGAACAACATCACTTTGAAGTCGGTGTCGTAAAAGGATGCTTCTATTGCCCTGTAGGGAAATATAATGTCTCAACAGGATATTGGACAGTAAATAATGTGGCCTGTATGGCAGGAGGCCCACCCTCCCTCTGGCGACAGTTTGGAGTTCTTACATTTGTTAGCTTTCAAATCCAAGTTCAAGTTAAGTTTACACAGCAAAGGTTGGATGATGTAATTTAATTTTCAGGACATAACAATGCTAAATGTGGCTACCTGGAACAATCAGGCTATTGTCCCAGGTAAGTCATTATGGTAAATGGTTCATTTGGGGTCTCCTTGCTCTGTCTCTCTCGCTCTCTCGTCTTCTGTTTTGTCTTTCATTTTGCAAAAATAGCATAGATGTAAAAATCAGCCTGTTGCAAGAAGCACATTTATCTGTAACTTTGTAAAGTCTGTTTACTTTTTGAGGTTAGAAGAATCAGAAAATCGGTGGTTCGATCCCTGACTCTTCCTGTCTGCATGTCATAGTGTGCTTGAACAAGATACTGAACCCAGATGGTTTTACCAGCACCTTGCATGGCAGTTTGACACCATCGGTGTGTGAGTATGAGTGTGTGAATGTGAGTGTGAAGGGGTGAATGATCAGCAGAAACACTGTAAAGCACTTTGGATAAAAGTACTCTATAAATGCAGCCATTTATGTCAGTCGTCTTCGTCATGAAACTGACCCTTTGATAACCCACCACAAACTGCATAAATTCATTTTAAATAAAGAGAGACCTGATATGAAAGGAACCCAAACCCAATAATCAACCTTATTGTTCCCTCTTGTCTGTATATTCTTTCATTGACAGTCCACTCTCAAAAGCAGGCATGTTTCAGCCCATACATATATAAAAGACAGAATATTCTTTGTCTAACTTTCTGCCTGTATTGTTTTATGTTTTTGTTCTCGCTGCTGGAGAACAGTTTCTAAACTGTGTCAGGCCCACAGCTGGTCCTGGTTCTGCATCGCTCTGCTGTTTTTTCCTGCTAAAAATAAAATAAAAATGAAATCAAATCAAATCCAGTCCTAATAGACTCAATCATTTTTAGACTTGATCCAAAAATGCTGTTGACCTGAACAGAACAGTATCACTGACAACAACATGACGCACCAACAATTAATGAGCAGCTATGGTGGAAAAAAAAAAAAAAAATAGCAATACATGTCATGTTTTTCACAGCTCAAACTCTCCATCTGGTCTCAAGAAACACATTTTTATCCTGCGATGATTACGACACATCACACGTTTAGAGCAGTCTGTGAGTTAGACGTATTGATACAGAACCAATAGAATCGGGTTCAGGACTCAACTTGCATCCCGGGTCTCTGTTACAAGGTATTGAGTGGATAATAAAGACCTTTAGTAGACCTTTAGACTAGAAGTTTTTACACTTTGAATAAGACTGAATTCCTTTGTGCTAATTGCTGCAATGCTTCTTATTTTATTGAGCTTTAAACTTCAGTGAAGTTATTTTAGCTTTTATTTTGCGAGGTGGCGGTTAGCTTCTGTCTCCTCACAACAAGGAGTTTGTGGATTTGAATCGACTGACAGGCGGGATGTATGGACGGAAATAAACCGAGTGGGTGTTAAGTTTGTCTGTCTCCCCGTCTGTGTGTCTCCCTCACGGTCTTCACCTGATCGATAACGTTTCTCTTTCATCTACTGCGTCAGGACGTCGTGGAGGTGTGGGAATGAAGCGTATGTGTACGTCTGCAGTCAGTTTGAATGACAGCAGCAAAACCATAGAGGAGCCTCTGTAACCTCTGTCCAGAGCTTGTGCTAATGCTGTGGATTAATCAACCTTGGACAGCCCTAGTGTTCAACAAACACACATACAGTTGTGCGTACAAGAACACACTTTTCCTGCTGCGTAGTTGATTCTCTCGACTCTGTAATATGATGCAGAGTAAACTGGATTTTTATTTCTCTTAGTGGAAAACCGATGGTCTTGGCAAAGTGGCAGGAAATCTTTAGAAGTGACATATTTCACAAATTATATGTGTTTACAGTGTCAGCCCACGTGCTCGTACAGCAGGTAAACTGGTTATTTCAGCTCGACGGGGGGCGGAGGGAGGGGGGGGGGGGGGGGGGGGGGGGGGGGGGGGGGGACTTTGGATCCTCGGCCGGTCCCACCACGTTAAATGTTAATCCTGAACCATTTTAACTTTGTGGCCTTGAGAGCGCAGCGAGATTTGTGCAGAGCTCAGAGGAAAAGCTGCACAGAGCTCTGCTATACTGAAGAAGGAAAGCATTCACAAGAGCTTGTGTGCTCGGCTTCTGCAATGACACAAAATATAAAAAGACGTGTGTGTGAGTGTGTGTGAGAGAGAGAGAGAGAGAGAGAGAGAGAGAAATATGGGAGGTAGGGGTGATAGTGGGAGGATTAATGGCTAAAGTCTGCAGTCAGGAGGTTTCTGTGTGTGTTTGCAGGAGCCATGCATGTGTTATGAGTGTTGCTGTGCAGTTGGTGATATTTAGAGTTACTGATAGAATAATATTTCTTGTAAACTAGATCATCTGAGATCTTTTGTTGTTAGATTTGAGTTCTGATTACTGGTTTCGTTTTCAGTCTGTGTCTAAATGAGTAACCTGTCGTTAAACCTGTTGTATAACTAATCTGTTATTCAATCATAGAACAATGTGTAAAGCATTCAGGTTGTTGTCGTTTATCTAAATACCAAATATGTAATATATCTGGGAAAGCTCGAGCTTTAGTTTTTAGTCTTATGCCACTTTTGAAAAGTAGCTCTGAAATATTAATTAGGTTTGACTTTTATCACTTGAAATAGTCAAAAATGAACCTCACAGAGCTTTAAGGCTTTGGGTTTGATAAGTAGATACAATACAAAGGCTATTAAACTCATATTGATATTTTGTGGTCTTAAACGTTGCATCACAGCAAAGTGATTTTATTTGACTACTCTTTTAATTTTGGTCATCATATACTGAATATTTAAAGATATCTTGTGAAATGATCTATTATAGTGTTTGATCATAAATATTATATTATTTAATTCAGGCCTGCATGTGTGGCGTGTCGGGGAGCTCGCGGGTTAAGTCTGGGATTATCGGCTGGAATTAGTCCTTTTTGCTGCAGACACAGTGTCGCAATAATTGGGTTAAGCTGCAAAATTCAATGTAGGTCTAAACAACGTCGTTGCTCCATTAACGGTCCCGATGATGTAAATTATGTTAACGTCAAGAGAAACATCCTTCAATCAACCTGATTTCCAAATAAATCGAATCTTATTTTGAAAAATATATGAACAATATCAATATTTTAATCAAACCATTTCAACCACACGTTTGTGAGCGGCTAAAGATTAAAATAACAACTTCAAAGATGTCTGTAACCTTTTGGTGGTTGAGTCTGATTAATGTTGACAACCTGAAGAGCAACATGATGTATGAAATGTTAATTAAATGTATCTGACACCTTCAATTAACAGCTGTAGCCGACTGTACTTCACAAGATACTTCCTGCAAATACTGAAGGCTCTGATTCAGTCATCAATTAAAGTTGATATGATATGAATCAAAGTTGAACTGGGAGAGCCGTCTTGAATGGACATGATGTGATCAGCTGATCAGTAGAGAAGTAGGTCAATAAGGGCTCCGTTGGTCCCTGATGATCTCTTGTGGTTTTGTTACAGATTGATTCGTCTTTTTATTCTCCGAATACAAACACCAGCTGCGGAGAACAAGCGAACGTTTATTTAAGCAGTTAGTGAATTAATGTTAATTAGCTACAGCTGATCTGATCCGCTGCAACAGTTTGTTAAAAACGAGAAGCTTTGATAAGTTTTCTTTTGATCTTTGCCAATAAAAACACAAGTGAAGAGAGGGACCCCACGCAGACGCCGGAGTTCACTTGATCTTGTCAATTCCTCATTGAAAAATAAGAGAGGGAGAAAAGAGATTAGATTTATATCTAATCTCTTGTGATAATAGTGAGCTGTGCAGGGCTGCAGGAGCAGAGGTGCAGAGGTATAGCTGCGAGTGTGTTTGAGTGTGTACATCCAACAACAGTGGAGCCAGCTTGGCAACAGGGCTGCGCCATGATGTAAGTGACGCAGCAATGGATAGAGAGGGAGGAGCAGAGAGGAGGAGGAGGAGGAGGAGGAGGAGGAGGAGGAGGAGAAGTGCAGACTGAGTGTAGTGATGGACCTGCTGCTGAAGCTTGGGCAGCCAGTTAAAGCAGCCAGCACTCCTGGATGTTTACCAACTGTGTTTTTTTTTTTTTGCTGATTGCAATCCTGCTTGACTCTCTCTCCTCTTCTTTCTTTCTGTCTCTGCTCCCTTTTTTCTTTTTTTTATATGTTTTTATTACTTGTCTATGATGCTTCACCCTCCACACTTCCTCTTCTCTACCTGCTCCACCTCCTTTGTCATCTCTTTCATTTAATTCAATCTCTTCTTCTATCCTGTTATATTTCAATATTGCTCTGTGTAATTGCCTGCCACCATCATGGTCACCAGCAGCAGCAGCAGCAGCTGTAAATCCCCCAGTTCCTGATGATCCCTCCTCCCATCACTGCCAGTAAAAGTCTATCCAGTGGTGGGACCCTGAGTGGATCCGACCCCAGAGTCATAATCTGCTCTCTTATTTAATCTGCTCAACACAGAGTTAAGCTAGCAGTTTCATTTTGTCAGATCTCTGCATGCCATTCGACACATGTGAGCATTTTACAATTATGTATTTAAAAAAAAAAAGGTAAACAGGCGTGCTCTCCCTGTCAGTCGTCCCTAAACGCTCTCTCTGTGAATTGAATCGGCAGTTAAAGAGCGTAACTGTCACACAACGGATGGAGAGAGGAGATAGAGCGCTGAGGGCGATCAGGGCGGGTTAGTGTGTCTCTGCCAGTCGACACTCTCGTTACACCACGCTGAGAGACCAACACGGGGCCGATAACTCTCATTACTACGCTGGTGCCACAACAGGCAGCGCAGTCTCATGTCCTGAGGTGACTGATGAATGTGTTTGTAGAAGAGTCTGATAGATGCCCTCCGAGGTACCAGACAGACAGCGTTCACAGGGGAGAGGAGTGTGTTTACATTCAAATCTTAATATTTAAGCCTTTCTTTTACTGTCAATCAGCAATTTAATCTCATGATAGGAAGGTCTTTCCCGAGCAGGAATCACTTCCTTGATCTACTGGAAAGAACATCTGCAATAAAACATATTTAAAGGACGTAACAGTGGGAAGATTACAGATGTTTGTGGTAGATTAATCAGATAAAAAAGCAATGAAACCGAGTCATTAGAGGAATGAATTGAATGTCTGAGTTTGGATTATTTGGCAGCAGTGAATAGGTGAAAATTTGAGTCGATGTCTTATTGGATGGCGGGTTTCTGTAGGTTGTTCCTTTGCAGGTCAAGTAGAAAAACTAATTGAAACAGAAGCAAACTCGCTCATGTCGTCCTGCTTTAGCTCTGCTGTTACATACGTCGAGGTTGAACAAAGAAGAAGAGGAACTGAGAATAAAAAAAATGTATAAAAATCATACAGTTTGTTTTTACAGGCCTTTCTGAGCTAAAAAAGCAAGGAACTGTGGGTCTGAGGAGATAGATGCGGACATCTGATAGGCAGCAGTTACTATACTTTCCATTCTAGCAAAATATAACGAACTGAAGGGAAACCACAGTCTAGACTGATGTATTGAGTCAGTAATGATACACAATGGAAACGATGGTGGGGTCTCTCTCTCTCTCTCCTCAGCTACTAATAGAGCTGATTGTGTGTGAATGACTCGCAATGAAGAGGACAAAGGAATGAAATGCAGACGTGTTATAGTCTTATCATACTTCATGCACAACTGGCTTCATCTATCTGTTAAAGTATCGGCCTGTTGTGACTCATACATGCATGTAGGTGTACATTTACAGAAAGAGCCACGTGTGATATTTGGCACCCGGTGCACAAGTCTGGTATGTTTATTATTATTATTATCATTATTATTATTATTATTATAGAGAAGAATCTCCACGGCAACTTCAAATAGGCTCCTTTTACAGTGTTTTCTAGTTCATTAATCTAATTGTATTTTCTTTGTGCGTAATAAGAGATGATGATTGACATAAAACGTTTATTACGGTGATGTTAGATGTGATGTTTCTGCATGTTTCAGCTCGTGCTGCTGCAGAGCTGCAATAATAAATGATTAGTTGATTGACAGAATATTATTGGTAATTATTTTGATAGTTGTTTAGTCATTTTCTGAGCAAAAATAAATTCAAATAAGCTTTATTGGCATGACAGAGCAGAAACCTACATTGTCAAAGCAGAAAATGATAAACATTGACAGGTGATAATAATTATACAATAATATGTAAATATAATATTAAATACAATATAATAAAAGGCATTTTTACAGATGTGATCACACAGAAACATTTACTACAGAGCTTGTTTCTCTCAGATTATGACTAGATTTAATATATTTTGCAGCTATTACTGCACTTTTCTCCTCCACATACATAGGAGAGTTTCTGAAGATGAGGGAGGTGGATCGATTCAGGATATATATGATTATATATCTTTGTTTGTTAGACTCTGTTTGCATTCAGTTTAGAGTGTTGAAGTCTGACCCAGCGAGACCGCCGACGTGACTCTGGCACTTCTTCAGACATGAGACGACACGTTGAATCACCGTCAGATGAACCTAAAGGACCGCACGTCTGAAAGAGGTGGTCATATTATCTAAGTTGTCCCGCCTTATTTGGACCGAGTCCCTCTCCCTTCAGGAGGAAGTCGCAGCACATTACAGCTGTGAGAATAGAGACCTTTTACTCTCGTCTCGGATGTGTCGTTCAGTGTGTAAGTGTGAACGGTATGTGTCGAAGAGAAGAAGCTATAGGCGCCGATCAGCTGAGCGTCTGTGTGTGTGATCAAAGCGTTTAACATGCCTCTTTCTGTGTGAAGGCATTGTGACCAGAATAAAGGAGCGTTATAGTCTCTTTTACTGTATGTTCTTTAGTGATCTGTGCAGACTTCCAGAAGAAAACTCTTTACTCCTGAGCAACATAAATGCTTCCTCTGTCTCTCTGTCTGTCTTCATATGAACTCTGTTACCTCTCAGCTCTGCCTGAACCGTGCTGCATCACTCCCTTTAGATTGTAAATCTCTCTCGGGTGAAGGTGATATATTATATCGGCTTAGAAAACTGATTGCTCCTTATTCATTTAATAGCAAATATTTATAGAGGGGTGGAATATCTGTATCTTCACAGCCTGGTACTCCAGATTTCTACAGGAGAACCTCCTCCCGCTACCCCGTCTATCTCTCAGTCCAGACACCGATGTCGTCACCGTAGCTCTCTCCTCTCACTCTGTTGTGGCTCCTTTTGTGTTGCAGTCAGGCACGTGGCGTCGTCCTGTACGGCAGATAACGCTGCAGACTCTCCTCAAGCGACTGGATTACATCATGAGTGGTGCAGCAGCACCCAGTCCTGGTCTGGCCTGCCAATCCAGTACTGCTCTGCCAGATCTCCCTGAGCGATGAAGTTGACAGTCAACAATGACTCGTCCACTTCTGTGATCTGCCTCCTACCTGCTAGACTGGACTGACATTCTTGGTAGTGGACCAGCATACAAGGGTCTGGTGTGGAGTCAACAAAGAGGCCAGACGGGTTGACTTAAAAGACGAGGGTGTGGTGTTTTGCTCCGGGTGCCAGTGAGATGATTAAATACGGCCCAGGAATGCCAGATAAATGAGTTTGAAGGCTTATCAGATGTCAGAACACGTCGTTTTATCTTCTCGTTGTTGACAATCAGAAGATTAACATCAGAATTACACCTTTAGATCCGTCACTGAAGTGTTTCCTCACCAGTCAGTTGCTCGAAGAGGGCAAAGTTCACGTGGTTTGTGTGTTCACTGTGATTATTCTGTATCGAGTGTGAAATTTCAGCAGTGGCGTTCAACCGCTCCGCTGTTTAAAGCATGCAGGAGGAGGAAACACTGCTCTGTGTTTATGCGCATCTTCAGGTCGAGCGAAACACGAGCCGATACGCGGCCTGTGTAGACAGCTGTGATTGATTCAAATAGAAGTGTGTCAGTTTGTCAGACGCTCATGAGACGGACGACAGAAAACCACGACTGACACACTTTCATCAACAACAAGAAGCTGTTAGTGAGGACTTAAGTGCCCCTCCCCTCTGGTCATGAGTTACTCAGACAGTTGAGACGTTCATGTTGTGTTTAGAACTGATAATAAAAATAATCTTTGTTGTCTTAACTGTAAATGCAAAGTCACATGTTTGTATATCAGTCAATAACGTGTGCTTGAGTGACACCCGCTGCTCGAGGGTGCTGCATCCTGCTGTGCACCCTCAGAGGAATGTGTGATGAGACAACAGCACCGTAACACTGCGTATAACGCTCTTCGGGTTATACTCTTTAAATTCTAAGGCACATTTTCGCCCAGTCAGTCAGTCGTCCATGTCATTTTCCATGTCAGCCCGTTGGGGCACTAACACCCGTATCATGTTATCAGTGGGGTTGTTTGTTCTGCAGAGCCAGCAGAGCCAGAGAAGGAAGCCACTGAGTGGATTGTGCTGTAATGTGCTCCGTCATGGACCTAAGTGAGCATTGTGAAATGTGCTGCGTCATTGACAAGAGACTGTGTACAATACAGAAACGTCCCGACTGCCTTCATATTACAGAGACATGTGCTGCGAGGAAGTATTTATTCTTTATATACATTCATTTGTATTTGACACACATAAAGTAGCAGTTAGCATAGTAGCTAGGATGCTAACTAAAGAGACAGGATTGCAACATTCACACTAAAATGAAAAAGTGCTGCATGCATGGAAAAACATGGACTACAATTACCATAAATCTGTCATTTATAATTGATGCTACTATATCAGTTACGTGTCCTTCGGTGTTGTTATTTATACTGCAGCCGTATTGGATTTCATGTGATGACAAACGGTATGCATGTGAATAAAAAAAAAAACAAAGAAATAATTCAGTTTCAATCTCTAGTTTCTTACATCAGACTCAAACATCAACATGCTTCTGATATGCTGCTCACAAGCTCCTCTCTGGTGCATCAGAGCGGTAGGGAAAAGGAGCGAGTGAGGTTATTTGGGGAGACGGAGGCCTTTTGTTCGAGATGCTCATGGTTAAACTCTGTAGTCTGACTTCCTCGCTTCTTTCTCTGCTCTTTATCCCCAGACAACACAAGTAGCTTTTGCTGGCTGTTTGCTGACGTTATGAGATATCACCTTGAAGATATGAAGCTTAGTTTCATTGGTATTTGTTGTTGTGTGATTGCTTTCCTTATGAATATTTAAAAAAAAAAAATCTTTGTACCTTACAGAGCATGTAAACTAGCAGCCCTATTCTGTAACATCTGAATCTGAAACATTGATTTAGTTCATCTAAGGTGACTTAACCACACCTCACCTCATTTTAAACACAATAGTCGCTATGATTTCTTAGATGCAGTTAACACAGGTAGAGTATTTCCTCCTTTGGGGTTTTCCCTCCAGGCAGCCGTACACATGACTCCTGCAAGACTACTGTCACAACACTCCCTTATAATAAATACCGTCTTTGTTCTTGATTAGTTTGGATTCGCTTCTCAAAAGTAAAACACTCAGTCTAGTATCCAGTGTGAGCCGTATAAAGCGGGGTAACCTACACGCCGATGAATCGATGAGGAAGAAGGATCATCGTAAGGACACTTTTAGCCTCCGTAACAAGGAGTGTAGGGTTGTGAGCAGCTGGTAGAGACATGATTAGACTGAATAGCAGCTGGATATGTTAAGAGAATAAAGCTATACGTGACTGCACGACTTAAGAACCAGCTCTGAGAGAGAAAAATGTAGTTCAAGTATTGCAGTAAAAGTCGCGGTTTGGTCCCTCTGACTGATATGTTATTATAGATGACATCATCAGATTATTAATACTGAAGCATCAGTGTTAGAGCAGCTGCTGGAGGTGGAGCTAGTTTGAACTACTTTATATACAGTTAGACCATAAATCAGAATAAAGCAGCTGTCAGCAGGAGTCTTTACTTCTTACAACAAACAGAAAGGTTGTTTTTCTTTTTCACCGCAGCACGACTAAATTGTTTCAGTAATAGTTTTGGCCAATGAGCCGTTGTTGGATGTTTACATTTTTCAAAATGAAAGACCAAATATGTTTTCTTTTGTTTTCTGCTGTACTGAAATCGTACTGAACTGTAACACCCCTAGTCAAGACACAAAGACGTAACTTTTTTACTAAAAAGACTGCAGCTGTGGAAGATATCCACTTTATTTAATACATTTGTCCTCAAAACAAGGACTGTGGATTTTGTCCCCCATCACTTATATTGTAAGTGCATTATGAAGGAATCTTCTAATGGTCAGTATGAGCAGGATGAATGATTACAGCAAGAGTTCATATGGGCACCTGACTGTTGTTTTAAGACAGATATGAAAAAATGTGAACCTGTCCTTTAAATTAGTCAATGAACTTTCACATAAGACAAAGAAAAAACAGCAAATTGTCAGATTTTTGCTTGAAAAACGACTGAAACAATTAACCGATCATCCGAGTTGTTGCCAGTTAATTTTCTTTTGCTCGACTAAGTGATTAATCAACTAATAATTGCAGCTCTGATATCACGATACAGTTACAATATCCAGGATTAAACATAAAATAATCAAACTGATGCTGCAAGTTATGAACTGAGTTTCACTGTTACATGTAAAACAAAAAGTTTAGATACAGTTCAACTCAGAATCCATCACAACATACATCTGTAGAACAATAACATGATAAGATCATAACAACACAATATGATTTTGAGATAAATACCAAGCAAATTACACCACATACATCATATTTGAAGTGATATTTGATGTTTAATTGGCCATAATAGACTTTATATCAATGCCATAGTGTTGATGTGGTTAGTCTCACATCTGAGACATTTGCAGATGTTATTTGACCCAGCCTCGATTTGCAGAAATACCACAGAAAAAAAGAAACAGTACCCACCAGCATCCCCCTCTTGTCCCAGTAAATAACTGGTAATCTGTTCTTCTCTGTGACCTTTAACAGTCCTGAACAAACTACCACCCTCCCAGTTGTGTGTGTTGTTGTTGTTGTGCGTAAGCAGTCTCACTGTGACATCCTGAGTCAGCTGTCTCTCTGCCTCTATGTCCAGTTGTTTGTTTGTTTTCAAGTGTGTGTGTGTGTGTGTGTGTGTGTGTGTGTGTTTGTACTGGTGCTTATTTATGTGTGTGTGAGAGAAAGTGACAGAGAAATGCATGTAGTGAAAAGCGGTCACAGTGTCCGCTGTGACCCAGCCTCTCTCTCTCTGTTCCCTACATTCAACATCAATGTGTGTGTGTGTGCTCAAAGGTCACCACAGCATTTGTATAACACTTTCATCAACAAACGTGTAAATGCTGACCTGTCCAACCGGGTTTAGATTATAGTTGTTTCACCTATAATAGTCGGTACTGCATCTCATCTTTTGTCAGTTTTTTTTTTTTTTTTTTTTTTTTTTTTTCTTGAGCGTGGTCAGTTGATGCCTCGTTTGCTGCTGCTGCTGCTGTTTATAGTCATCTGCCCGTGGCAAACGGGGACTCATGAGCACCTCGGCTAGCGTCACGGCCCGTCCCGTGGTTGGCGTCTGATAGGCCACATCTCTACCTCTAGGACACTGCTGGAGTCGACTGCACCCAGACTGAAAAATAAAGAGATACTTAAATCAGTGTTTTTAGTCGCAGAGGAAGAAAAACAGAGGCTGGTGTTGCTACAGCTACTGTAACTAGAAGATCTCTCCAGAGTTTTACAGTTATGACTGGATTCAGCTTTGTTTACAAGGATCTGATGCTAATAATATAGGCTAGAGTGAGCACATGCTGCATGAAGAGAAATTTTGTAAATAGAAGCAGGTGAGTGCTGTGAAGTTCAACTGCTTCTTTAAAGGACAAGTTCACTATTTTTCAATTCTGTCTTAAAACAACAGTCAGGAGCCCAAATGAACATTAAAATAGGTTTTTTCTTGCTGTAATCATTCCTCCTGTTCATACTGACCATTAGAAGATCCCTTCATTATGCACTTATAATGGATGATGGGGGACAAAATCCACAGTCCTCCTTCTGTGCAAAAATTGTATTTAAAAGTTTATCTGAAGCTAATATGAAGCTTCAGCGTCCAAATGAGTCAAATCAAGTAGATATCTTTCAACATTACAGCTCAACAGGGAAACACTATCCGAGGAAACGCAAAGAGGGAATTTGATGCTAAAAAGACTGTAAATGTGTCAGATATCCACTTGATATGACTAACTCAGACTGCTGAAGCCTCATATAAGATATTCAGATAAACTTTAATGTATTTTTGCACTAAATGACTGTGTGGACACACTGTAGATCACTTACTTTGGAAGTGCATTTGAAGAGTATAAACAGGAGGAATGATTACAACAAGGAAAACCTCTTTCACTGTTTATATGGGAACCTGACTGCTGTTTGAAAAATTGTGAACCTATCCTTAAGAGACACATTCAGAGAAAAAAGCTGCTGTATCTGAAAATGAAAAAAAGACAACATGGTAGGAAATTAACACCAGACATTAGTCTGTTTCTAAATTTTACATTTACCTAGCAAGATAATGTGAGCTTTCTGCCATAAAGCTCATTTGAACTATAAACATCTAAATTGCTGTCATAACTTTGTCTGTGAACAGTTACCGTGTCTCCATCTGAACTGACATCATCTGCTTTTTTTTCTCTCTGTTTAAAAGTTTTAAGTAGAGCATAACTAAAATTTACTGTCTGTTTTCTCAGCTTGGACTCTAACAGGAAGTATTACTACACACAGGTTACCACTGATCCATTTTAACAATGCCAGCAAGTCTTCCAGCTTTCTCGTAAACCAAGTTTTTCCTCTTTTTGTTTTTCCAAAAATTAAATCGCAGGCTCGTAAGATTGTCATGATTGTCATTGTCGTTATCAAAACGCAACGAGGATCATCAATTAGCTTGAAGAGGCTCATGCTGACTAATGCTGCATCATCTACTTCTACCATTCATATCACATATTCCTCCTAATCTTCATCCATCCTCTCTCTTCCCTTCTCTCTTTTGTAAATCCTTTCTCTTTCTAAGTCTACACCTATTCCTTTCCTCCTATCTGTCTCCTCATCTGTCTTCTCACCTCCTCCTCCTCCTCCTCCTTCTCTTCTGTGCTCTACTTGTCCTCCTCTGTTGAGAAACAGCTATTTGCCGTAGCAGAGGTATTTGTTTACTACTGTTATCAGATGGAGCTAATGATAGGGCCGGGACTGCACATGATGTGTGTGTGTGTGTGTGTGTTGAACTGCGTGTACATGCATGTGAGTGTTCTCGTCAAACCATTATACAGTCTGAGCAACACTCCTCTCCTCTGTGTTGTGTTCAGGCGTCAGGAGAGACTTTGTTGAAGTCTATACTTATGTAGGGTTTGGGTTAGATTTTTGTGTGCAGCCGTTTGGAGCTTAGACACATTTGCGTCAGTATAACACCCGGAGACTACAGAGTAAATTTAGAATTTGTGAAATATCAAATCGTACAGTTTTATTGAAACTATATTTAATAGTCCATTAACAAGTGTGTCACATCCAGCATACCACAGCCGCCCTCTATTCCAGAGTCGATTTGTTAACACATAAAAGCTGCAGAGGCAATCCTCCATCACTCCACTGGCAGATGTTAGGATGTGTTTATGGGATATGTAGATGATATTTATGGATGACAAATTAAAGGAAATGGAGATACGTGGAATTCAAACGCTCACGCAGGGCCTCATGTGTTCATCGGCTGGTTTGATGAGCTTGAAGATGACGTGAATTATTTGCTCGGGGCTTCAAAGTCACCAGCAGAGGGTTGCACCAGCTGTTCTGCAAGTTCTAACTTGGCCTGGTTGTAACTTAAGTGTTTACTAAGTGGAGATTTACGCATCATTTAATTAAAACCGGTTGCACTCATGGATGTGTTATAAGAACTGGATACCGGGCTCAAAGATGGCGCCTATTCAGTCGAGTGAAAATTGCTCGTCTGGCGCATGAGCTTCTGGGTCATGCGGCCGGCTGAATATGTGCAGTAGTGTTTCTTTCGCTGGATCCGCCCGCAAGTTCCCGCTTGATTCATAGACGTAACACTGGGATGACATCATGGATTCACTGGGAAAAATTGGCAGCAAGGCTGAGTGGTGGTGTGGTATACAGTTATTTTAATACATCCATGGTTGCACCACATTAAGTGTTTCTCACGTAGAGATTAGTTGTTACTAAATATTTATAGCTGCTAACTGCCAGGGCTAACTGCTGAGTAAGCTAGCTGAATGAACTAAACTATCGTTAGCTTGCTGATATCTGACCTGTTTAGATTAGAGTTATGGCAATAACATTAGACTAAATGACCAAATAACATCAGTTAGCTTAGCATAATCAGATATTTCCCTCTCACTGTAAACTGAATACTTCTAATTCTAAAACACATATTTCTTCAGTTATGTATATAATAAGACAACGTCACTCCTAAATTCACAAAAAGATACGTTTATTTTATGTTTCACTACACTAAATCTGTTTGTGTGATGCTACAGTTACTTTCTGTTTACATAGTTGGTTGCTACTTATTGGACAGATGTTTCCTAGCAACCAATTTACACATTACTAAAGTGTTTACCAGTTAAGAATTTCTTAACTTTTAATGGTTCAACCTGATTGAGTAAATTAGCAATTTGAAACTAGCTAGTAGTTACTAAGAAGAACTTAGGAAACACTTAACGTACTTAACGACTGGTGCAACTCAGTCCAGATTTCAACCCTATTGATCCTTTGTTAAGCCCCGCTCCCTTAGTTACTGTTACCAGGCCTATCAAGCCCTCCAGAGTAGCATGCAGCAGGTACAGTTTGCACTTTATAATGAAATGAACACACACTATTAAATTCATTCCTTACTTTTTCCAGTCTTGTGTTTTTGGTTTTGGACTCTAACTAACTGCTGTTACTACATCCACTTAAAGATGTGGAGAAATCCAAAGCTTCACAGACCTGCAGAGTCAAGTTACGGTTACTAAGCTATACGATTTAAACAACAAACAGTCAACTGAACATATAGCACATGGAAGATTTTGGACCACTGTGTTATGTTTTGGATGAATGGTGTTCATCCCTCCAGTAGACTTCCACACACTCGGAGAAAACAAAGAGCACTGGAGCAGTTCTTCACTACATGAAGCTCAGAAATAAATAAATATGTACATTTAAAGTTGAACAGCAGTGAGAGGGAGACATGCATCAGTATCAGTAGCAGTATGTCTGGAGGAGGATTCTCCCATTTCAGTGTTTTCGCTGCTGCAAGTCAAGCGTGAAGCGTCGTCTATGGAGGAAGTGAACCGGAACAGCGATGTGTGTATTTGTGTGTATCTCCTAAATGTGTGTCTGTGTGTGTGTGTGCGCTATATTAATCTCCGCATGTATCTGTGGTCTTAAAGTGTGCTCTGTGTTAGCGCTGTGGGGCCTTTCCTCATAATGACAGTTTACTGTACATTCCACCATCTCGTTGCCACCGTGCCTGAGGTCCTGAGCTCAGCTAACTGGAGCTGAGTCACTGTGTGGTCACTGCTGAATAATCACAGCTTAGGAATATGATAACACTGCTGCTACTGTCTCCAAACGCTGGCATAACGATATAATTACTCATCTCATTACTAGTTAGAGGATCCAGTGCGTGCTAGGAATTGTTTGGATGTGCGCAGCCTAACTAGAATAAGGCTGCAGCTGAACTGGGGAGCTCCCAGTATGCATTTGTGGGATAGTATAACAGCAGTGTTGCTGGACAGATTTTCAATGTGCTGTATTTTCTTTTTATATTGCATCACTTGCAAACTTCACCGATGGGTTCAGTCTTCCTCTGAGCACTGTTTTGGAAATGTTAATTCCAGACAATAATAATCCTCTGGTCTGTTGGATTAGCCAGGTGGAAGTATTATTGTTAATGAAAAAATGACATCAGTGTGGTAAAAAGAGAAACACAAAGGTTTGATTTAAAAAGCCTTTTCACCCTCAAATCTGCCCGACTATTCAGATCCACACGCTAGCTGACTGTGTCTGGTCGCTCAGCTCTACAGGTATCATTAAATCACCAGACACCCACAGTCAGTTAGTGTTGAAACATACCGAGACTCTTTATGAGCCTATTCTTGAGCGAGGTAATAAACTCCAAATAGTCACGCAGCTGCTCGATGACTCTGGGTGACTGTGACACCGGAGTTGCAAGCAAAAAATGTGTTTGATTACTTTTTATACCTTCAAATAAATGTTAACTAAGATGATACTTTGGCAAATAGTTGCACAGAAATGAGCTTCAGTGTTTTTGTTTCTGCCACAGCAGGTTAATCTGTTCTGTAAATGTATTGTTATGAAAAATCAATAGGTAGAAATGTATGTTTTAAAGTTATTGGTCTTATGTAAGGCTGCAACTAATCCAAATTCTGTGAATATTTTCTGTTTTTTTTTTAGTCTTCTATGACATTAAAACTGAATCTTTGGGTTGTGGACAAAACAAGACATTTGAAGACGTCACACTGGACTCTAGGAAACACTGATGACATTTTCACACATTTTATGGACTAAAGGACTAATCAATGAATCAACGAAATAATAGACAGATTAACCGATAATGAAAATAATGGTTAGTTGCAGCCCTAATCTCTAACCTCTAGTCTTATGAAGGTGCTGTGCATATACCAGTCACTTTATCTTCCTGGACAGATGCATTATTTACATACAAGCAATCAGAACATGTCATTGTAAACTGTATTTGCATAAAGCATTAAGAGTCACCGTTCACTGCTGTGACAGAAACAAAGCTCGTCAGCAGCCTGTGACGAGCACAAAAGAGGCAGCCTGTGAGCCGCAGGAGCATATTAGCTTTCTAGCTAACGCTTCCTTCTTATTTACATGCATGGACACATGTCTCGTGCGGTGGCTCGGTGAACAAGCTACCACGAAACATTCAGCAGGAAAAGGTGCAATGCTGAGGTGCAAGCTGAATACTGCAGCTAATGCTAGCTAGCACTTTGAAAAGCTTAAAAATGCAGCTGAAACTTAGCTGTTCTATGGACTACAGATTCAGTCCATAGTCCAGACAAAGTCTAGGTTCATGCACATGACTGAGACGTCTGAATCCAGGAGGCTGTACTGTGCAGCAGAAAGCAGTAAGAGAGAGAGAGAGAGAGAGAGAGTCAGGTATGCTGCATAATAACAAGGCAGACAGCAGAAAACTGCAGCTTTCTGTGTTTGTGTTTCATGAGCTCATTTTGGAAGAGTTGTCTCACACACTTTGTTCTGTGTAAACATCTAAACAGTTTTGTTTATCTTTTTGCAAGCTTAATTTGAGAAACGGAGGCTTTTTTTTTGTATTTAGGCTACTACTGGGGCTTGAGACGGCTGCGTGTGTGTGTGTGTGTGTGTGTCTGTGTGTGTGTGTGTGTGTGTGTATGTGTCTAGCTCCACTCCCTGTGGAAAAGGACAGCATACCCAGCTGTTCTCTTGACTAAGAGGAAATCACTGCAAAGATGGCAACATGTTTCTGTATGTGCGTGTGTCTATGTGTGTTTCTGCACTTGTGTCTGCTTTTCTCTTCGTGTGTGTCAGTCTGTGTGTGTGTGTGTCAGTGTGTGTGTGTGTGTGTGTGTGTGTGTGTGTGTGTGTGTGTGTGTGTGTGTGTGTGTGTGTGTGTGTGTGTGTGTGTGTGTAGTGTTTCCACTGGTAATGAGATGACAGGCTCGCTAGTGAAGGGAAGAAGACGAGAGAGAGAAATCCTTGATTTAATTTAAAGGCTCCTCCACATCACAGACAGATGGAGGAACAGGCTGTGGCCCAGTAGTTCTCAGGACGAACGGGCACATGTGTTTTTAGTGAACTGCAATAGATGTTAGCGGGAAATCTAAACCCACTACACACATTTCTGGAATAAGCAGTCCTTCTGCATGTTCCTAAAATCCATTAATCTGGTCAGATCTGTTAATATAATAATGATTTGTTTGCTGTATGCAAGGTTGGAGAATTGACCTTTCCTTTCCTATTCAGCCATTCACGACATAAACACAACCTTCAGCAGTAATATAACCGTTAAGTATGATACTTGGTCGGCAGCCAAAGGCATCAGATACTCTAAATTACCAACAACAGGCAAATTTACCAAAAAATCAACTTGTCATGAAGCCACAAAGAGACAAGAAGCAGCAGGTTGTCAAATCTTTTTTCAGTAGAAAGCTGCAACATAAAGAAGCAAAGTGTCAGAGGTGTGAAGATGTAACGTGGCAACAATATATATTTATATAAATTTCCAACTTGGATAATGCTTCTGCTGACTCTTAAAAAAAAAACAAAAATACACACAGAAAAAAAAAAACTGCAGTTGCCCAACTGGAGCTGAATATTTAAATTACATAATCAGTGCAAACACAGCCAACAGCTACAGTGAGAAGCAGGAGACGACCTGCCTGAATGTGTCTGAACACAGTAAAGTTTCAAGATTGAAACGTGTGTGTTGTTAGTGTTAGATTGATTGATTGATTTCTGATTAGATAAGAGACTGAGATGACCTTTAGTGAGATAATGTTACTGTGTGATATCATATGATGATCATTGTGTTTACTTTTCTCTAGCTCGTCAGTCAGTCAAGCAAGAAAACCTTTTTTCTACAGAGATCATATCACTCCAGTAAGATTTCATTGATGGTTTTGATCATCAGTGTTTGGATCTTTGATTATTGATTATTACTAACTGTAATCCACTGCTCTATCAGAGATCCTGAGATGATGCCTCGCTGGTTGTTCCTCAACCGAGGCTTTTAAAAACAATGACGCAGACACCCACGTCGCTTCCTGATTGGGTCTTATCAGTGACAACGTGTCCTTCCCTGATAGGTCGTCACGCCCCTATCACATGACGACTCCCGTTCTGTGTTTCCCGCTGCCTCGACAGCCCCATTTCAGTAACAGTTTCACCTCGTCGTCGGTCCGAGCAAAGAAATCTCTGTCTCTTAATTTCTGTCATTGCTGTTCTTCCTCCGTAGTGTTTTCTGCAACCAACCGCAGAGTAGATAATCTACTTCCTGTTTACAGCGGCGGCACGTGCATTCCCAGCGTATGTGAACCGTCACGCGTTATGTGTTTTCAGGCGTCTGAAACGGTGCTAAAACGCTCGTGTGGACGGAGATTATTTTGGTTTTAAAACACCGTTTTACAATGGAAACGTGTTAGCGTGGACGTAGTCTAAACTAAAACAGCCTGAACTGAAAGAAAGAGCCAGTATAAGATAAATAAGGAGTTCTGAGTTAACTGTAAATCATGCAAAGGTATTCCAGTAGAGCCCCAGAATATAAATATAGACCTGGAAATGTGCAGAATACGTCCCCCCTTTTTTAATATTCTGTATCTGCTGATGCAAATACACAATCTCTGCTGTAGCTGACCAAACTAGATAAGAGGGGGGGGGAGTAGAGATGAGGACTAAGCGTGTTGGGCAGGAGGATTTGGGAATTGGGAAGGGATGATGGTCATGAGATTTGGGTGCCGAGCCTTGAGGGGGGTTGTGTGTATGTGTATGTGTGTGTGTGTGTGTGTGTGTGTGTGTGTGTGTGTGTGTATTTTGGGGGGTCCGGATGAGGATGACTATAAGAGAGAGTTAGCCATCTGTCTGTCCTCATCTGCTCTGGACTGTGCTGTTATTCTCTAGTCTTTTCCGACGTTGACCTCAAATTCTTCACCACTCAAACACAGGGTGCAGTTGTTACCACGGTCCCTTTGTGACTCAACTTCCCCAGTTCAAAGAGAGAACCGCGTTTACCTCTAGCTGTCGCTCTAAGAAACGTTAGGAAGACCTCCTGCGTCGACCTTTCCCAAGAGAGGCTGAACCTAGATTTGACAAACTGACAAGTGGAGTTTTTTTTTTTTTTTTTTTGAGATTTACACCATTGTTAAACTCAGCTGATCCCTCTTAGAGCTCTCATCGAGTCTTTGTTTGGGCCCTGTCATCAGTCTAATTACTGTAATTCCCCCCCCCCACAGTCAGAGAACAAAGGGACTGATCTGAGGATTAGGCCTGTAGACACCGGGCCCTCTGCCTGCTGGGACACACACTACCTGCTCCTCCAGTGGCAGCAAGAGATTTGGAAAAGTGAGAAAATGTAGCCCCTTTTTTCTAAAGTGTTGGCTTTTTATCATGCAGACATGGACGACTTTTCCATTAATATGTCTTACGCCTTCGTTCGGGCATGACAGGACATTTACAGAAAGAGACGCTAATGCTCACATGATATTTGGAACCTGGTGAAAGAGAGAGATCAGTGTATTTATTTGACTGTAGAAGCTTTAATTAATGGACACTTTCCCCTGCTCCTCACAGTAAATCCACAGGATCCACCGCTGCTGTCAATTTCATCATTTAATGTTATTAGAGAGTGATTTCTGCTGCCTGTTTTATGAAGTCTGACATGCACAAGCATTAAATGACAAGACATTAAGTCTCTACTCTCCTACTGATCTGATATGAGAAGTTCAATCTCCTCAACGCCTCAGAATTAACTCTTTCAGTGTTTCCTAGTTTATTAAACCAGCTTCAATAAGAGATAATGATTGAGATCTTACATTTACACTGATGTTAGAAGGCAACACAAGACGTTCGTTTCTCTCTGCATGTTTTTACATCAAGCTGTCGCAGCCCTTCGCGTTAATCGGACAGCATTCAATTCAGACTTGTGCTGTTGAAAGTGATGTGGTAACGTGACAGCTCCGACCTCGTAAGAAGCGACCCAGATGCTTATTCAGACATGAGACTGACATGTTTAATTGGCATCGTTAAAAGGTTTGATAAGGGCTTTTGTTATGGCATAAAATCAAAATGAGTAGAAATTTACCATGCTGCCTATAAAGATCAGTCTTGTACATGCTGTTACTGTATTGTTTTAGCACAGATCTCTTGTCATGCTGCTGTGCTGCCACAAGATAGCAGCATTTGATTCTCTATATTCAGTCATATTATCCCCCTTTCTTTTATTTTTTACAGTTTTAAGAGTTTCCAAAAATTGCACCGTATTCTGAACAGAAGTTCAGGTGATGCATAAGTGTTGTTATGGTGCTAGCAGGGCTACTCTCACTACACGTTCATTGAGCAGCTCTCTCACCCCATGACAAGGAAAGATAATGTGGGTGTGGCCTGTGCATTTATATCAGTGTTTGGTCAGAGGGTTTTCAGTCATGGTGCAGGAATGCAAATGTTTTTTTTATGTGTTACTTCAGTCCTAAAGGTGTTATCATATAATGCTGTGAAGGTTGCAGGAGGACGGTGTCATTCAGAAGCGCAGCAGAAGCTTAAAAAGCATAAATGTTCTGTTTACCCATGATCCTTTGCAGCAACATTTTGAATTCAAATCTTCTTCCTGGGCGTGTCCAGAGTTGTAGCCATGATTATTATGTTTATTTGTAATTATCAGTTATGTGCAGCAATTGTGAGAAGATTAATGTGGTTTGTTTTGCTGAAATGTTATTTTAAAATAAACATTTAAATATATATTTATATATATTTTCTGTCTCCACTAGGTGGCTCTGCTCGGCTTGGACCTCTTATCTGCCTTAGTGACAAGGTTACAGGAGCGATTCAGGGCCCAGGTGGGAACAGGTAAGACTATTGTGATATATAACATGACTGTAACTTATAAAACCTCTTGTCTGATATATTTCTAACCCTCACCATCACTTTCATGATAGTTTACTTGCCCTTTTGTTTATTCCAATGATTCAGCTATTGTAATAAAATAAAAATTGGATCCTATAAAACATTTTTTACAGGATCACTGACACCACATCATGTTTTGTTGGCAGTTATTCATTCTCCTTTCTTTTGTGCAGTCTCATTAGCTTTCCTGTTGAAATAAACTGTTAAGAACGCTATTATTTTTGGGTTGGGTTTTGGATTATCAATGCGATCCTGTGTCAGCTGGCATTGCTGTGTTTGGCTCATGACTCTCAGTGATATCTACATTTGAATAACTGAATCAAACTAATCAACCTTTTGTCCTGTGTTAGCTTTCTCTCGTTCTCACCTCACTATCACCTTCCTGATTGATGACCATTCTTACCTCTTTGCCTCATTGATTCTCAGTTAGAATAAGAATAAATCACTTTACAATTCAGATTCTTCCTCTGATACTACCCATGTTTTTGTGGAAGCCTGAAAGCACGGCTGCCCAAAGGTTAAATACAGAAATGATTTACATATAGATTGTTTTTTGTAACATATCTATAAAAGTACTTTGACAAAACAAAATCTAGTGGCGTTAACAAAAACCAATACACATATCTGGCCTTGATTTAACACCCAACGCCATCTGAATGTCTCTTTTTCTTCTTTTAAGTTGCTCCCACTGTTTTGAAAGGATACTTAAGTGTCTCCTTCTGTTCTCGTCCCCTCAGTTCTGCCCAGCCTTATCGATCGATTGGGAGATGCCAAAGACCAAGTACGAGAACAAGACCAAACCCTGCTGCTAAAGATCATGGAACAAGCTGCCACACCGCAGGTATTAACACACACACACACACACACACACACAGAAATATGCTCGTTCTGAATAAGGTAAGTTTTTTTTTTCTTTCCATGAGTTCAGGATTTCAGCACACAGCCTGAATTAATTCTAACGAAGAATCATTTCCATCTGGTGCAATTTTCTTTCTGTGTGCTCTAATAACAACCCTTGTTCTCCAGAATAGCCATGAATACACAGTCCTTGTTCAAAATCAGCCTCACATATTCAATTATATTTGTGGCTCAGAAGCTGTTGTCATTTATTTTGCTTTCAGACCTTTGATACTGAACTCAGCTTCCTCAGTCTCAGTAGCTGATATTCAGTTTTTTATTTATGCGCGAGGGGTCTCAACAAAGGGATCAAATTTGAACTAAACTAATAATTTCTACTACTTTTGAACAACATATTCTTTTTCGAGTACCTATTTTATGGTAATTTAGGGTTAGGGTTATGGTTAGGGGTTTAGGGTTAGGGATTTAGGGTTAGGGGTTTAGGGTTAGGGCTAGGGGTTAGGGTTAGGGTTAGAGTTAGGGGTTTAGGGTTAGGGGGTTAGGTTTAGGGATTAGGGTTAAGGGTTAGGGCTAGGGGTTAGGGCTAGGGGTTAGGGTTAGAGTCAGAGTTAGGGTTAGGGGTCAGGGGTAAGGGTTAGAGTTAGTGTTAGGGTTAGAATCAGAGTTAGGGTTAGGGGTTAGAGTCAGAGTTAGGGTTTAGGGTTAGGGGTTAGGGTTAGAGGTTAAGGTTTAGGGTTAGAATTAGAGTTAGGATTAGGGTTTAGGGTTAGAATTAGAGTTAGGGTTAGGGTTTAGGGTTAGAATTAGAGTTAGGGTTGGGGTTAGAGTCAGAGTTAGGGTGTAGGGTTAGAGTTAGGGTTTAGGGTTAGAATTAGGGTTAGAGTTAGTGTTAGGGTTAGAGTTAGAGTTAGGGTTAGGGGTTAGGGTTAGAGGTTAGGGGTTTAGGGTTAGAATTAGAGTTAGAGTTAGGGTTAGGGTTAATGCAAGGTATAATGAAAGTAATTTGGATTGTATGGATTTACTAAGTTAAGTAGCTGGTAGACAAACTGGCTGGTGTCACTTACCTCTTGTATACTGTATGTCGCAATAATCCATCATAACAACAATAAAGCTCATGTTTTTATATTAATTTTGTGTGTTGTTGCAGTACGTGTGGGACAGGATACTGGGAGGCTTCAAACATAAGAACAACAGGACCAGAGAAGGAGTGTGCCTTTGCCTCATCGCCACACTGAACACGTGAGCTTGCTGCTTGCCCCACATTTGCAGTTATACTGGTTGCAGTGGTTAATATTGGAGAAAAGACTTATTTGCATATAACTGAACTGTTCCTACAGTGTTTTGTGTACAATTTCATCATCAGCTATGGACAAAACTGTAATTTGTTTTAATTTTGATATAATCATTTGATGGGTTTTTCAGCATATTAGTATTTTACAACTCTTATCTCTTCATGTGTCTCTTCATTTGGCTGATTTACTTTAATTCTTGTCGTCTAGGTATGGAGCACAAGGCCTGACCCTCAATAAAATTGTCCCCCACATATGTAACCTCTTGGGGGATCCCACAAGTCAGGTATGCCTAGTCATGCTTTTTTAAAGACCTCAAAGTAGTTGTAAATTTTCTGGAATTACATGATTTTGATGGAATAATATTACAGTTTGTGATGACTCGACTGGGAAACTTTTATTTATTCATTTTTTTCTCTGGGGTGCCAGCCAGGAATTATCCTAGCAAAAGTCAATTAGGTCACATAACAGTCAGCCTGTATAAATAATAAATGCATTATATTGCTCATACGCCTTCTAACATAATATAAAAACAACAACAAAACATTAATCTCAGTCCCTTTTCCTGCATCCAACATTGTCAGCTTTTGACGAGGATAGTTCTCTTGTTTACGTCGTTTCAGTGGAATAATAGACGGATAGATTAATCAAAGATAATTTTGACCATCATTGAAAACACTTATCAAGTAAAATCTGATTAAAACCTCTCAGCTGTGAGGATTTGTTTGCTGTCTTATCTCTGTAAATTGAATATGTGGGAGTGCTTCAGTGTATCTGGTGAGAGGTAATTTTCCTTTCAATGCTCAGACACAAAGAAGCAGCAGACTATGATGCTCTCTCTATGATCCTCCCCCTGGTGGCAGAATATAGTAACACAGATTCAGGACAGTAATTTGCCACGAGAGATTGATGCTCGATGCAGTGAAAGCTGTATGAGTGAAAATGTTTGCTTCATGAATCACAGGAGGACTGGTACACGTCAAACAGTTGGATTAAAGGGCCACGCTCGATAAATCTTATGGAAAAGATAAAACAGAAAGCTGCTAAATGAGTCAGTGAAAATAAAAAAAACATTCCAAGAGAAACCAAGATTTAGTTCAGCTGGAAATGATTTGATGTTGTACTGTGGTCGTCAGGTACGTGACGGAGCTATGAGCTGCTTGGTGGAGATCTACAGACACGTGGGTGAGAGGGTGAGGATGGATCTCAGCAAGAAGGGCCTGCCACAGTCACGGTACGACATCAGGACGCTGCCAACCTGTCGCCACACTCCCCTCCCCCTCCCCTTTCATTCCCTTCTGCTGCTTTGTTTTTGCCCCATTTTCCACTAACTTGTACTACACACAAACACACACCAGCGTAGAGGTGCTGTTAGAGTGATGAGAGGAAGATTTCCTTCCATGTTCAGACACAAAGACACTCTATACATGGTTCGCCCCCTTGTGGTAGAATAACGGTAGTGCAGCTTCAGAACATGATAGCTGCTCCCAAAACCACATTACACACTAATTACAGGGTTTGCAGTGGTAGTGTGTTCACAGTGGAAAAGTGACAAAATGAAAGTATATTAAGCAAGTAACAGTCAGTGTGAGCAACACACAAAGGAAATGCTCACTGCTGCAAAACATTTAAACTAGCTCCAGGAACACAAAATATAACCAGTGATTTTTTTTGTTGTTTTGTTTGTGGAAACATTTTACTGCCACTCTTGAAGATTCAAGAGTCTGTCTGTCACATAGTAACAGAAGTTCCTCTTTAACACAGCACAATCAGAAAACAAAGGTAGACAAACATAATAATAGCAAAGTAGAAACAGTAAAAACATCACAGTAAAATAAGTTATGAATGCTAACATCAGTTCTGTTAAATTTAATTGGCATTGTCCCTCTCAAGTTGCAGTTTGTTTGCCTTTAACTGAGCATGTGTTATTTCCTGTCACTATAAAACAGTTAAATATGTTGATTTCTTGTACGCTGGAAAGTTTAGTATGTAATATATACTGTATACAGTTAGTATGTACTATAGAGTTGGGACACAGCTTTAGATCTCTTTATGCTGTTCAACCTTCATCTGTCTCTTCGTGTAATTTAATGCCATCATGTCGGACCTTTAACACACGCAGTTCTTCATGTAGGATTACTGGTGTGTACTGGTGTTGTGTGCAGATCAACACATCATATAAACAGTGGTGCTAATCACAGAGTCTATGTTTAGATCCACATTTGCTTCTTTATGTTCATAGGAGGGCTACATTTCTTTAGTTTAGTTCAGTTTTTTGTGATTTTTTTTCTTATAGTGGAGCATTTGAAAAAGCCACATCATCCTATAATTTTACTTAACATGCATTACATTCTGAAGAAACGAAAAGTGGTCCATGAAATCACAGCAGCTGTCTTCTCAGCTAAGATCAGAAATAGTTACTGAGCTGATGGTGTTTCTGTTTCACCTTTTCATGTCATCCACATTATCTCAGTACCTCAGCTTGCCTGGACAACAATAAAACTGTAATTTCATTTTGGACTCCTGCAAAATTTTAGAGCTCAAACGGTGATCAATTTGCTGTCGTTGAAAGGATTTCTCTTTAGCAGATGATTCAGACTCAGTTATGCCTCCAAAACATTTATAAAACTCAGCCCACAGTGTGTAAATGCATCAAGATCTTTGCTTTGAAAATAACTGAGTGACTAACCATATAACAAATCTAGTTTTATAATGTAATAGTTAATATTTGTATCTTTTAAAGTTGTCTAGATAGAGTCAGGGTGTGTACAGTGTTCTATGAGTATAGGGTTTCTAAGGTTTAATGCTCTTTATTTGATATATTTGACTGAGGCTCATGACAGAACACCTGAGCAGAGGTGATCTAAACCTGATCTATAAGTCATCTCCGTGGTTTGAAGGTTGATTACTTTGTACAGGCTGCCAGGATTTCAAAACCGTCTGGACAAGCTGTCTCTTTTTTAATCACATCTCAACATTTCCAGACCTTTTCCTTGTTCTTTTGTGTCATCTCTGTCCTTTTTGACACTGGACCATATGTCTCTGCGTTCCACCATCGCCTCTCTCTCTCTCTCTCTCTCTCTGGCCTCTCAGTGTGGCAGTTTTGGTCTTTGCCATCTCTGCTACACCGAGCAGATGGAGAACTTCTCACCTCAGAAATCACGCCGGTCCAGAGTCCTTCTTGCTACCCGTCACTCTCTGCTACTATCGCCTGTCACTTTGGTTTTACTTCCCTTTCCTTTTTTATTCTCTTATTGTGTACCTTCTCTCCATATTTCTCACACTTTTTTCTGATTATTTCTTGTCCCCTGTTTCCTCTTATAGGTTGAATGTAATCTTCAGCAAATTCGATGAAGTCCAAAGATCGGGGAACATGATCTCATCCTCTGGCTCAGGTCAGTATTCCTCCTATGTGACATTATTAGTTCAACTCTCTGCTCCAGCTTCTGTTTGCTTCTGACTTCAACTATCACCTTTTGTTTCTTATGTGGCATCCAGATGGCCTGTTGATTTATGATATTTGACATATATTCATCAACAAGAGCATTGCTGTTGGTCTGAAGTCATATATTAGGATAGGAAAGAGGTTGTAAGAATGTTTTTATAACCTCAGTGCTCAGACTAGTTACTAGTTTTTGTTGTTTTCCTTTTCACTAACATCCAGCTCAGTGGGGAAAAAGAGATGAGGATGGACAGATTTACTGTGAATATCAGGGCTTTTGTACTCACAGTATGACATGATGTACATAGCCTTCTTCATCCAGACATTTGTTCGTCTCTCTGCCAGCACTCACTCGTTTTTCCCCTCACGCTCCATCTGGGTATGTCAGCTCCTTTAAGACTGTATTTTCCATCTTGCGTATGTGTGTGTGTGTGTGTGTGTGCGTGTGTGTATTGCTATGTTTAGGAAGAAAGGAGGGGGGTTGCGGGCCAGACGGACGGCCTGGGGCTAGAGGGGATGAGTTTTCTCCACAGGAGGTGGGCATCCACTGTAGCTTTCAAATTTCCCTCTGCGGAGCCAGAGACCAAAACAAGACTGTCAGTAGCGTCGCTCTAATCTGTAGGAGTGTGTTTAAAATAGACAAAACTGAAGAGACAAAATAATAAAACGGCAACATAGGATAGATCTATGTTTCTATATCCACTTACTTATCCACTGAGGCCAAGAGAAAACAGTTAGACAGGACTCAGCAGTTAAAGACAATCTGCAACTTCCCCTGCCGGCTACCACTCCACAACAATTCTCATATGGATTTCAACATCCAAGACAACTTAATTAATCACGCCGTTCATGCACAACATAGAGAAACACAACTGTGACACAGGTCAGCTTGCTGTTCAGGGACGGTAAAGCTGACAGATGTTAAATGTCTGTGCACTGGAGGCTCCCAAATACTCAGTCATCTGATCATAATGTGTCACAGCTGAGGATGAAGTTTTGAACTGAACCAAACCAATACACTAGCTAATTTCAGCTGAATTGAGTTTTTATGTAAATAGGATTTTTCTGCTGGCTCATACTGCACCTCCGTTAAAAAAAAAAAAAAAACCTGTCACGCAGCTCCCTGCTATTTTTATCCGTAGCTTATTTTAGTATCATACTTTGATTTACAGCAGACCTGAACACGCCGCAGATTTTACACATGAAGGTTAGTTAACTTTGTGAAGAAATATACATAATGTTTTCTCTCTACGGGAGCTTTCTTAAGAAAAGAGAAAAACCCTAAAAAAAAAAAACGTGGGTATTCACCAGGCAGGAAGGGTCTAACAAAAGATGCTGTCAGATTGCATTATGGGAATTGTAGGATCCAGCATTTTTTGGACTCCTATTAGAGGTTTAAAGTTGGAATATCTTGACCTCTGCTGCACCGATCGTCCTCCAACTTTGATGCAAGTTCACAACTAAATAACTGGAGTTCCCCTTTAAGCCTTTCCCTCTTCTCAAAGCCTTAATTCTGTCAAACCTGAACACAAAGACATGATACACATCCTGTAAGGTTCAGCCTGGCTTGCACTTTTCACAGCTATAAATATCTCAAATAAATTTCCATCAGTCTGCTTTAAAATCAATTCATAAAAAGTTGCTCCTCGTAACTCCAGATCTTTCCTTTTTGAGTTTTCTTCAGTGTCAAGTAATCCAGTGACAGTTGTCTGTACATTCATAACTACTATTAGTTCATTCAGCATGACTACATGATGCATCTGGCATTTTCCAGAATGTTAACGAATATCGGCTAAAGAGACGGAGCTCAGGTGAGTCTCACACTGACTCCATGGCAACGTTACCTCCTGCTTTTATCCCCAAAGGCATTATGGGAACAGCAGTTCCAAAACTTAACTGTATCATCCCTAATAAAAGTCAAAAGAATAACAGTGACAACATCCTTTAAATGATCTTGTATCTGTTTCCTTGTGGACATCCAGGCAAAAAAACACAAAACTATTTCAAATTGCATAAAATAAAAATAAATAAAAGCTGTTTTAAAACATGTAGAGTATAACTCTACTACCTTATTCAGAAGGCAATAATATTATATGGCATGTCAGGCAAAGACATGTTGTGACTGGTAAAATCCAGTAAATAAAGGGATTGAAAAAGCTTCGGGTTCAAAGAATTCTTTTTTTTTTTTTACATAATCCGAGTAAAGCAGAAAGTCTTACAACACAAATCCAATATTGTCTTATAGATTGTATAAGACATAAAAGTTTGTTAATCATGCTTTATTTCATGCTATTGACTATTATTTCTGAGAAATCCTGTTTTACTGTGTAGTACATAAGAACCGACTCTCATCAGGCAACATTTTTAGAAAAAATTAAAATGTTGTCGAAGATGAGTCCTAATGAATAAAGATGGATGTTTTTGCTGTTTAGTCGCTGTCAGTAATCTCTGCTTGTTTTCATTTTGTCCTGTGCAGAGTTGCTGTTTATTGTTTATTTATTGTTTATTTGGAAAGATGAGCATACAAACATGACTCATTCCAGCAGTTATTAAACAGTCTGACATCATATTCATCTATTCATCATGATCAGCCACTTGGCTCCTCACAGGCCTCTCAGCGGCACTCAAATTGACTTTACGACAGCAGATGACGACTCGTTTTAATTTGAATCCATTTGCCTCAGAGCTGAGAAGAACGTCTGGTGTTAATGTGGACAGAGACAATGAGCTGCGCTGTTAAACAGGCCTTCAGATTAACTGTGCTAAAGTTTGACAGTGTACAGTAGAGACATATGAGTACTGGTGAAGGAGGGATTATGCTGTTAAGTGAAGTCAAGCCAAGTCAAGTCAATTTTATTTGTATAGCCAGGACAAACTCCCTAAAAAAACCCTTTAACAGAGGGGAAAAAAGGGAAGAAACCTCTAGAAGAGCAACAGAGGAGGATCCCTCTCCCAGGACGGACAGATGTGCAGCAGATGTTGTGTGAACACAATATTACAAATTATAGAATACAGCATTGAACAGGATAACAAAATTATAATGGATTTATAATAAATACATGAAGAATGTGATGAAGAGGACGCAGAGCAGCAGCTTCCAGGTGCCACCAGAACAGAATAGCACCTGAGCCACGTGACTTTCGTCACCATGGAGACCGACCTGGGAGGAGGAGAGACTACGCATGCACACAGGAGAGATTCACATCGCACCATTTACATACACAGGAGAAGAGACAAGAAAAGATATTATTCACACAGGAGAGAGAGAGAAAGATAAAACACTCAGAGAGAGAGAGAGAGACATGAAGTGAGGCTGAACTCCTGCAGGATGGAAAACCGGATCCAGAACCTCAGGAAATGGCACCGACAGCCAGGGAAGCAGAGCGGTCCCAGGATGGGTCCCAGCAAGAGATGCCTGAGAGAACAAGAGGAGAAAACAGGGAGATAAGAGAGAGAGAGAGAGAGAGGGAAACACAGCTCGGACGCTCACGTGCTCGCTCGTGGAACAAACAATCAGAAGGTTATCAGAGCAGTTGCAATAATCAATGATCTCGTCAGGACAGGACAGTGCTTAGTAAATTCACTGAGATAGAAACCAATCCACTTTGCAGTACAAGTCCATTAAGCACTCAACTAATTGTAGGTTAAGGCAAAAAGACGAGTTTTAAGTTTAGATTTAAAGGACTCAACAGATTCGGATTGTCTGACGTCAGCAGGGAGGTTATTCCATAGGAACGGGGCTCGATAGGAAAAGGCTCTGCTGACTTCTTTTTAACTTTGGTTTCACACAGGAGCCCTGCATTCTGGGAGCGGAGAGCTCAAGATGTAATATAAGGTTTAAGGAGCTCAGACAGGTATATATAGGATTTTATAACTCAGCAGAAGCACCATGAGAGGAGGCTGGAATTGGTGTAATATGGTCAAATTTTCTTGTTTTAGTTAAGATTCAAGCTGCAGCATTTTGAACCAACTTTTAGTTCTAGCATGTGGCAGACCTGAGAAGAGAACATTACAGTAATCAAGTCTGGATGAAATAAATGCATGTAATAGTCTCTGTGTCAGCCATGAACAGGGAAGACTGAATTTTAGCTGTACGTAAGTGGGGAAAAGGCAGTGTTTGTGTGATTTCTTTGATGTGCTTATCAAAGAGAGGCTGGGATCAAACGTAACACCGAGATTGTTGGCTGCCACACTTTGTGAAATCAAACAGTTGTCAAGATGAAACTGGTGTCTGTCTGTCTAGCAGGGCCAACAACCAGCATCTCAGTTTTATCTGAATTTAAAAGCAGGAAATTTAGCGACATCCAATTTTTCACAGCAGCCAAACAGGCTTCTAATTTAGTAATTTAAGTACGATCATATAGGCACATATAGCTGAGTATCATCTGCGTAGCAACGGAAATTTATTCCATGACTATGTATAATTTGGCCGAGAGGTGAAATATAAAGAGAGAAAAGCAGAGGGCCAAGAACGGAGCCCTGAGGTACTCCATTTTTAACTTCAGAGAATTTACATGTAATATTATTATAGCAGACACACTGTGTTCTTTCAGATAAGCAGGACTTAAGCCAAGTGAGAGCTAAACCAGAGTTAGAGCTGAATGTTACACTATATGGCCAAATGTATGTGGACATTTATATGTGTATTCTATCTGAAATAAAAATTGCTAGGAGCTTTAATTGTGATAGTTTCAGTAAGAAACAAACCTTCTAAATTCTGTCTAGTCTCATCTTCACAGTTGTAATATTTGTACAGAAACACTTATGAGAGAAAGATGGAGGCAGTGGCTTTGCTGTGGTGTTGTCACACAGGCGAGAAGGGATAGAGAAGGGAAGGAGGGGAGGAGAGCAGAGAGATTGTAGAGGGATAGATAGAAGCGAGGGAGGAAGGGAGGGAGGGAGGGATGGATGGTGAGCAAAACAAAGCAGCCATTTCTGTAGCACCACTGAGAGGTGAACAGTGGGTGAGAGATATAGGGCAGAGACCAGAGAGAGAGAGAGAGAGAGAGAGAGTGAACTGAGCTGTCAGCTGTGTAGTAGCATTCCTCTCTCTAGCTTCAGCGTTCAGGGCGGCTTTGCACCATGACAGCAGGAGAAGGTAAGACTGGAAATAGAAAGGGTTTCCTCTTCGCTAAGCTTAGATCACACATGTGTGATGCAGATTTGAACGGCATGCATCTACGTATCGGTTGCATGTTTGTTTTGTGCATGTTGAAGGATGATTTTTTTGCACCATTTGCATTTTTTTTCTGCTGCAAACCAACTCAGTCCTGTTAGACGATCAAACTGTGGTTGTCAGTGAACAAGAAAGCAGCTACTGTACTTTCTCAGTGATGCCTCAAGTCATCAGAAACTCTATCGTTCTCGAGCGGATTCAGTAAATGCTGGTTGTTTTTTGCTGTATTGCAGCAGTATTCTTTCCTGCAGAGCAGTGAAATGTTACATCTCATGCCTCTTGTTTATCTCTGCGCTGTGAAAACAGTCGTGCCTTCAGTCTCCTCTCAGCGCCTCGTTCGACAGCTCGCCTAAAGCGTCCCAACATTTTTTTTTTTTTCATCTCGGTCTGGCGCTCGCCAAGATGATGAGAGCTGAGAGAGTTACTGTCAGTATGTAAACTGTTATCATTCACTGTCTATTTCAACTCATTATGTAACCCATTCAATCCCCCCCTTCATTCATGTAATCTGGTTCATTTTGGATTACTTGTCGTTCAATTATGTTGAAATATTTGCCTCCAAAACTGTCATATGAAGTTAAAATGACATTCATTTAGTTGTATTTTGATGCCCTTATTGGGTGCATGAAATAATACATCAAATACCCTGCTGACTAAGTAAATAAGCAAAAATCGTCTTTTTAGAAATGTACTTTTGTGAAGTTTGTGCAAGCAGGGTGCAGAGAATTCTTATTTTATTTCGTCCAATTAGGCTGCCAGAGCAGCAGTGAGGTTTTTAAACAAGGAACAAGGAAATGAAACTGTTGCATTCTGGATTTTCATCTTCTTAATTGACTACAAAGAATCTTCCCAACACAGATGAACATTTTTTGTTTTTTTTGCACACAGCAGTACTTCATGAAGGCTGCAACTAGTGATTATTTTCACAGTCTATTAATCTGTTGAGTATTTTCTCAATTAATCTATCTGTCATTTGATCTTTGAAATGTCAGAAAATGGTGAAAAATGTCGATCACTGTTTCCCCAAAGCCCGTTTTGTCTCGACCGACAGTCCACAACCCAATGATATTCAGTTTACTGTCATAAAGGACTAAAGAAACCAGAAAATATTCACGTTTGAGAAGCTTTAAAAAAAGACTCAAAACAATCAATTATCAAAATATTTGCCATTTAATTTTCTGTTGATCGACTGATCGTTGCAGCTTTGTTTCATCAGCGCTGCGTGTTTGAGAGGCTGCTCAGCGGTGGCTTGTTCTCTGGCATGTAAAGCACAATGCTCCACTAAAGATGGCATCCAGTCATATTACTGTAACATCCTCCTCCTCCTCCTCTCACTCTCGATCAACAGCTCGGCCACCAACAACAGAGATAACTCACCTTGCTCTGAAAAGTTTAATTTAGTCGCTTCTCTTAAACACCAGAGCTCTGATTACTTAAACTGACTTCTTTTTGAAGTGGGACTGTCAGTGTGCTGTCAGGTGTCGATGGTGGACGGGTCAGTCTGGGTCCATTTAAAGCAGATCAATGCATAATGCAAAGTAAAGTTTGGAATAGAGTCAGTATTTATAACCACAGAGGAGACAATCAGCCAGCAGCTTCATCTTAAAACTGTGAACGTGGGTGGATTGTTTTCAGCCACATCAGCCAATGAGTCCTCAGCATCTTCAACGCAATCAGAGAACTTCTTTGTAATTGGCTGAATCCCTCAGACTTTCTGTGTGTGTGTGTGTGTGTGTGTGTGTGTGTGTGTGTGCTGCCTTCAGCGTCCTCAGCGTCTGGTGCTTCGCTGTTACATAAACGCTGCAGACGCTGCAAGACTGTCTTTTTCTCAGCGTTCTGCTGTGATGAGCATCAAACTGAAAGCAGAGCAGATCTGCATCGGTCACCTTTAGCACCGTCATGTCAGTGAGTTTAAATATTTATAGATCATTTTTGCAGATAAACTCGTATAAAACCTCCTATGAACCTCTGTGCTGAAATGATTTAACGGTAGTCAGGTAGGAAAGTCAATAAAAATGATAAGAATCACTGTTTGCTGATGTTTTTTCATGTCATATCACATCTGGATCCATCTATAAATCTATAAAAGCAGCTGTGAAGGTGAAACTTTATTACCAGGATTATTATTAGACTCTCAAAGTTAAATTCATGTGTCAGCTAAACCTGCTAGTCTCATGGATTTTGGGTGACACAAGTGCGTGTGTGTGCAAGTGTGCATCTGCTATAAAGTATTGCACCATGTAGGAAACAGTTAACACCAGCGGGGTAGCAGGAGAAAGGAAGGATGAATGCAGGAGAAGAAGGAATGCTTATTATAAGGAAGTCCTTTGATCATCTCTCTCTCACACACACACACATGCACACACATGCTGCACAGCTTTGCAAAGAGCTTAACGTGTTTTCTTCTGCGTGTATGGATTTTATGTGTGGGTGTGTGTGTGTGTGTGTGTGTGTGTTCGTGTTTGTGTATCTGCTGCTATTGGCTGCTGCACAGTGTGGAGGAGGTTCTGGCTCAGCACAGAAAAACCTTTTCTATATTTGGTATTTTTTAAACTGTGTGTATGTGTTGCATACATATTTTATTTTTTAAGAGTGAATACTTGGAAATCAGAAGGTTCAGGTATTCTGTGCAGCTGCCTCATTATTTCTTATTGATATATGTACACACAGTATATCATTAAATAGGTTTTAGGGGTTAAGATGTTGTTCATAGATTGGAACTCGTTAGTCACTTGTGTTTTAGTGTAGCATCCTGGTGTGTGTTGAAACATTTTTCATGTTTTTAACCCTCCTGTTGTCTTCCTGTCGATCATGCAAGTCCACAGATGCTATAAACTTGGAATATGGAACCATACATGTGATTTTCGGGCAATTAGATGAAAGAAATCCATATTTCTGATATAAAAAACATTTGAAAACGGGTCAAATTTGACCCGACGACAACAGGAGGGTTAATAACTCAAGAACAGGCTCAGGTTCCCACTTAAGATACTCTGATTACACTTTTAGTGTCTTTTTTGAGTGTCAAAGTTGCGTTTTAATGATCAAAATTATCCTGAAACTACACTTGAATCCAAACAAATCCATGTACTGGATATTAAAGGATAAGGCTGGTGCTATTGTAATTTTTTATATTGTCAACAAAGTCCATTTGTTCCTTACTGAAGATGTAAATCTTTAAAAAGTAGTTTACAGATATGCAGTTTCATTTTTAATAATATTCCTAAAACAGCTGTTAACTGTGGTTATTAGCAAACGTTACTCAAACAGGAGGAAATTGTGCATTTATTTGGGACTATTATCAGCCGTGTAAAGTATTAAATAATCAATATTTTTCAGAATAACAGTGTATCAGATGACAGTATGTAATGTGTTGCTAATAGTGATGAACCTACAGAGAATTATCAGCGACTCTGCAGCTCACCTCGGCTTTATAGCTAGTTTATGTTCATGCGAGTTTAGGCGTATGTGGGATTTAGTTAAAATAAACTACAGTGTGTGTGTGTGTGTGTCTGTGTGTGTGTGTTCATTGTAATGAATAAACTTGTCACTCAGAGCAACGGTGTGACTCATTGATTTGTTTGTAATAGTTTTTGAAGAGCAACGACATTTGGTAACAATAACAAACACATAGAATATCATTTAATACCAACAGAGTGTGCCAACAGAGGGAGGTGTGTTCATACATGTATTCATCATCTCAGTAGCATAAATATGAGGTTTAATGTATCTGTGGAGTTATTTTGGATGATCAGGAGATGCTTTGAGTTTAAAGAGGGGGGGGGATAGATAGAGAGGGATGAAGAGAGATGAGACACCAGTATAAACTGCAGCCAACTCTCTGAATGATGTGATTGTCTTCATCTCGCTCTCTGCCAAGTGAAAATGGGCAAACAGCCCCTCTGTCCATGTGACTGTGGAGGGTTAAAGGGAGTCTTTGAGGGGCTCTATAAGGGACCGCTGTAGCAGGGGCCCCCTCTGCCAGGACACAGGCTGAGGTTATCTGTGCCAACAGTGTTGAATATCTGTACGAGTCAGTACAGATACTTAGTGGTGAGAAGGTGATCAGGCTTTAGTGTGCGATCGTGGATGTAAACAAACTTTCTGTCTTGTCAGATCAAACAGATCTTACACAAACCTCTCAAACCATCTCGATGTTGAAAAATGGTTTTTCAAGAACTGGATCTTATTGTTAGACTTATAAAATGTAATTCTGTTTATCGTGTCCTCAGCTTTTAGAAGAGACTTTTGTAGCTTTTAGTTTCCTGTCTGCACAGATGTTTGTTTGTTTACTTTAAATTAATGTATAGCTGAGTATATGTACTGTAGGAACTGTGGGTGTTTGTGTACATATCAAATCTTTAAACAAATAAATAAAAAATATCTTTAGATGTGCAAACACATAAATACATTTCAGATACAGACAGACGTCTGAATTCATCTGTTGCACAAAGCTGTGTAGTTCTTCACTATCTTAAGTACAAAAACTTTTTTTACTATGAATTCTGGGAATAAAATATCTTTATGAAACTGATCCTGGTTGATTTGTACAAGTTAAAGTATAAAAACAAAGAAGTGTGCTTACTGGGCTTAAATCTACATCAGTATATGCTGGATGTTGTTGAGAAGACGTATTTTAAAGACATTTTAGGATTTAATAATTATAAGTAGGATTGAGTGACGCTGGCTGAGATGTTTTTGCAGTATTGATCGTGAGTCACATTTCTCCCAAACATTATCTTAGTAGGAACTCCAGCTCCTGCCTCTGCTGGTCTCTATTTCTGTCTTCATTTGTTTCTACAGTTTTTTCCACTTTTGTCTGCAGATCTGTGAATGTTTCTCATCTGAATGCTTGTCTGTCTCTCGCTGACGAGAGCTGAAGGGATGCAGTATGTGAAGAGAAGAATGAGACGTTTATAGCAGATAAATCTGTATTTCGCTTTCTTTTTTCCCTTCTTTTGAGCTTGTAAAGAAGATGTTTATATGCACCGTTTGACTAGATTGGAACAAACAGAACACTTTGAACGCTGCTCTCTCGCCTGACAGCAGGTGCCTATAATGAAATGACAGATTTTCATCAAACAACACTCACAAGCCAATCATCCAAACATGTGGCAGGGTGGTGGGAAATAAACACCTCAAGAGCTGATGCTGTTGTTGTTGTTGTTGTCGCTGTCGTCCGACAGTGTGTTACTTGATTCTTCAGTATAAATATCTAGTTAGAGTCAACAACATGACGTATACAGCTTTAATGTTAGTGTACGAGTCCATGAATACAGCTGATAATGTCTGCTCCGTTTCCTTAGCAACACTTTTATTCTATTAAAAGACACGATGCTAGCATACCCAGAAATGAAGAACAATAGACCTCCAGTAATATTTAAGCTTTCACAAAGAGCTGAGAGGAAAATCCTGCATCAAAAAGTGTAAATATTCTAACAAACTGCTTTAAAATCAGTCCAGCCTGGTTTCATACATGTGCGCATCAACGCTAGTTAAGAATAAAATCTTGCAGGAAATCAACAAGTCACTTCTCTGCCTCCGTCACTCATTCTTCCAGTTTATTATGGAGCGTAAGTGGAACAGCCGGCTCATTGTCTTCACAAACAATCCAGACTACAACAGCGTGTTTCTGTTATGTCTGCATCAACGTCTCTCCCACAGTCAATCCGCCTGTTTTCTGCACTTTTTGCATTTTTGGAGGTCATTCTCCTATTTATTTTTCCATACGCAGGACAATCCACTGTTGGATAAACACACATACTGTACATCAACATCCAGTTAAAGGAACCAGAAGAAATATATACTTTATTTTATTGTGGTCATGGCATTTCATACGTTTTACTTATGTTATATAGCCCATGTAATGATATATGTAAATAATGTGTGTGTGTGTGTCACCCAGTGATACATCATACAATAAATTAAAACAATAGATAAATAAATAATGACAATTTTAGAGTACTGACTTTGATTATATGATGTCGTAGTAATTCTGAATTAATAGAAAAACGTCTTTCATATTTGAGAATCTACTTAAAGTCCATCGTTTATTCTTCTATCAAAATTTCCCGCCTTCTTCTTTAGAAGAGGGAGGTAAAGAAGAGGAGGAAAGACAAAACAAACAGCAGAAAAACATATTTTTGAGTAGAGAAGTTATTTATCAAGTACAAAATTCCACTTTGAAATGTGAGGATTTGCTGCTCTGCTCAGTTTTATAACATCGGAAAATAAATAGTTCTGTTTTTTTTGGACTGATAGTCAGTTTGCTCTGTTTTTTTTGACAGACTAAACTACAAATAGTCAAACAAAAATAATCTATTACATGCTATGTGTGAGTCTGTATCAATGTAAATGTGAACAGCTTGTTTAGATAGATGTAGTCTCTCTCTGGTCCCTCGGTCTCATTCTTTCCTGCTTATCCCAGCAAACACATCAGCTAACCAGCAAATGTGCTGAATAATTACATATCCCACTGGTACGGTTGCTCCACTGTGACATTCAGCACTTCCTTGTAAAAATCCTGTCTCTCTTTTTTTTTTTTCCGTCCATGCATTTTAATTACTGAGACCTTTTTGAGACTTCAGAAGAGTTCTTGTCAGAACAAGTCGAACTTAAACATTAGAAGATCAGTCTTTTCTGACATAGCTAAACAAATCAAAACTTGCCTTCTGACATGTTTTCATGTTTTGAAGTTGGGTGTGTAGCACCACAAATTAAAGAGGAACACTGGGCTTTTAAATCAGCCCATCGCTTTGACTTTCATGTGGAAAAAGGGCCAGTAAAAAGAAATGTGTCCTCACTAAGATCACAGTCAAAGACCAGAGAATAAAAGTTTTTATATCGATCAACAGAAAAATTAGTTTCCTGCTACATCTAGGTGAAGGAGAAATGACACTAACAGGACAAAAAACTCTCAATCTTGTCTCGATTAAACAGGTTGAGATCATATTTCTCAGGGAACAAAACTCAAATGGTGTGAGAAATAAAATTCAGAGTCAATACAAGGTGATAAACTACTCTGATTGGCTATAACTTTCATCCAGGAAGTTTAATTTTCTAGCCCTTGCGTGCAGCTTCTCTGGTTTGTCAGCAAAACAAGACATCTTTGTTATGACATAACTCCGATCACCAGTCATCTGTCTATTATGTAACCTCACAGGCTGCTGTGTGTAACGGACAGACGCACCAGGCTCGGAGCCGCTGCTGGAAATCCCCGTTAGTTAGTTTCCCCCTGAACTCCTCAAGGAAGAAGATCCAGCGAGTGGTCAGGAGGAGACTGAGACAGATAATAATGATACTTTAGGATAAGAGAGAGAGATGGAGAGATGAGGGGATGAGGATAAAGGGTTAAGGCTGGATGAGAGAGACATTCTGTCCTCTTGTCAGGCTGTACCGAAACATTATTAGATCTCTCTCCTCTAAATTCGGAGAACTTTGCTTTCCAGAACTTTTTTTTTTTTAATCCTTCATGCCTTTGGGCTTTTATTCTTTTTCTAAAGAGTACAGCGGGAGGAGAGAAAATCCTCCCCATTATATAAATCTGTGGTTGAGAGACAGATTACTGGTGACTCTGCTGATGCCAGTGCAGCTTCAGCAGCTTTGACTACCTCACTGTACGAGGTGCTGCAGTTCAGTGTCTCCTGACACCTAGTGGACATCTAGAGTAGCACATCCTTGATATTTGGCTCTGATCTGATCACTACTGTATACATCTTTAATTGGATTGGTTTATTTTTTGTGAGTTTTTGTACGATTGACCTTCCTCCTCCACAGAAAGTCATTTCAATCTCATCATCCTCTGTTTTATTTTCTGTTTTGCTTCATGTGTTGTTGCCTGTTTTGTTCATTGTGGCTTCGAGGTTTTTATTCGTCACATAAGCAGCAAAAATATTCTGTAAATAACAACAGTGAGGAGCTTCCTGTTGTAGCTCCGTCCACCATACAAGCTAATCATATCAAAAATAAATAATAAAAGCAGAAATTAACAGAAGAACACACAAAAACAAAACAAAAACACAAAAACAAAACTTTAGGTGAAGTTTTTTAAAGTGGACACAGATCAAGGTGCAGTGTGACACAATAGTTGATGAAGTGGTCTTATGACTGACAGTTCACAGACTTGCAGGCAACAGTTGTCATACAAACATATGATAAAGGAGTAATCCGTCCAATCCAATGATCCAAAACATTTTTCGCTTAACATTCAATTCAGTTCAATTCAATTTTAATGGGGAGGCAAAGTGTTTTGATGCTGAAGTGACTCCTTTAAAAAATGCCAGAATGAACCTTTATTTTCTTTATTATTATTATTATTTATTATTTATTTCTTTATTTTCTTCCTATTGGATCTCATTTGTAGGCGACCCTGCCTGAAACGTGTAAGTAAGTGTTATGAACTGAAAAATGACATCAAATGTCTGGTCTGTTTCTTATTCTTTGATCAGATAGTTCCTGCTTACAATCTGAGTTTTGCTTAATTATGGACTGTTTTAGTTCTCGTGTTAAACAACATTTAACATTTGAGACCTTTCGGCTTCTTTTGTTCGATGATAAACTGGTTTTATTTCATATTTCTCGAAGTAAACTATCCCCAAAAAGTATTAATTTGGTATCTGCACCAAAACCAGGGCGTCTAATCAGCTTCTGCAGTATATTGAAAAACGATACTCAGACCTGTGAGACATTTACTGTCCTTTAGAAATGTTTCAACCACACAGGAGAGGGAACAACCTGTCATGACTCTGAGCTCTTTACAATTGTGATGTGAATATGTCTGAGAGAACTACTGAATAGATGCATTGAAGATGTGCCCTTGATGATGTAAATGTCTACAGTTTAGAGCGTATAAAGTGAGATGATGTGAATTTATTAACAGTCAAAGATATTGACATCCTGTTTATACCAAGGTAACTATTTAATTCATATCTCTTGAGTGCAGGACGTTGTTGAGCAGGACTGTCTTATAGCAAAATTGCATTTTTTAATGGTTTTTGCATCAATGTTATAAACTACCCTGATTTACCAGGTATTTTATTAGCTAGTTTATCCAAAAAGTCTCATTCTCATTTGATAATTTTGTCTATTAATACTTGAATTTCTAGGAAACTTGTCATATTAAGATTTGAATTAATATTGCAATATAAAATGGCTTTCACTGGCAGAGGATTTAATTTATATTGCTCACTGGAACAGGAAAAATACCCATCAAATCACAAAGTGGGCCAAGAAATTCACAATACATTTAGAAAGACTATTTTTTCAGAAGCATTTTGTTATGAATTTGTCCTTTTATCCCCAACTGCCAAAGTCCAATTGTTGTTCTGTGTTTCTCTCAAGTAATTAAATGTGAGGCCTTGCTAAAAAAAAAAAACTTTCAGCAAATAAGTGAAGACAGTTAATTATTGTTTCATGTCTGTATCATAGGATATCGAGGTTATCATAGGATCCTTTTCTGTTCTCTGTCATCTTTATCTTTTCCCGCTTCTCATTTGTCGAGTACTTCCTGTGTGTCTGCTTGTATTAAGACTCTCCTGCATTTAGAAGTGGCTTCGCTCAGTGGAGGAGTCTACGTGTGTGTGTTTGAATTACTCATAGCATGTTGCATGTAGCTCTAATCGCTCCCCCGACACGCACAGATTCATCAGCGTCTGAGGGGAAACAGCCGCTCTGACAGCTGTAATCAATACTTGTGTGTATGTGTGTGTGTCAGTGTTGAAGCTATTAGCCTTGGTTTAAAGCTGAGGGTAAAGCAGAATGAGCTCATTTCCTTTTCTTATAGTTTTGCCCTTAAATGAAGCGGATGACAGCTGGCGAAGTCAGCCTTTATGTCTGCTGTGTTTTCTGGTAAAAGGATTCCTTCGGGAGTTTATTCCTGCAGAGCAAAAAAAAAAAAAAAAAATCCTTTTGGTTTCTGTTTTATACCGAGAAGGAGAAAAGTATAGTCGGTCTTTTTCGGCCGGTCGTTGTCAAATATGCGCAGGCTCGTAAGGCCAGCTGGCTTCTACGTGGGCTTCGGTTGCGGTGCAGAACCACTGGGAGTAGTTATGCAGTTTGAGGTATAAAAAGTTTCTTTTTGGTGAGAATTTAGTGGCGCTCTGTTTGTTGGTTGTGCCAACACTTTTAGTTCCCAGCTAGTTTGAAATCTTTGCTTCCACTATTGCATTCTTGTTTTTTTTATGATGTGATGTTTAGCAAAAACTTTGTTACCAAGACTGAACCACTGGACTGTATTATTATTGTACCCAAGGAACTGTAGCCTGACTGATACTGGATACCAGTATAGATATAACCAAACATTTTCATGACAAAGATATGTAGTGAGAGGGGAATTTTACAGTGTTACACTTGAAAAAATACACTTGTCAGTACCGTCTGGTTGACAAACTTTATAATAAATTACCTCTAAATATCTGTCCTGCGATTTGTTACTTATCAGCTGACAAATACGCCAACACTGATACACCTGCAGTCAGCTGATATTAGCTGATATATTGAAGACTTTTCCCAAATTCAGCCTTAACCAACACACACAACCAACTCTTCACACCCGTAGTCCACCAACACAGGTGATTTCACTTATGTTGCCTGATTATAGACGTCCTCTCAAGACTGTAAATGTGTGTGTGTGTGTGTGTGTGTGTGTGTGTACAATCTGTGCTTTTATTTGTGTTGCACCTGTTACAGCGGGTCAGTTTACACCGGCCTGTGCTCCATTTGTTTGTGCTGGTGTTTTATTTGTTAGGCTGCAGTCAGACCAAAATCCGTCCATTGAAATGAACTCACGTGGTGAGAGTAGAGTTGTAAACACAGACCGCAGGAGTCATACAGCGTTTTATCATCACTGTCATTAACCTCTGTCTCTGTCCTCGAACTCACACGAGTCGTCTTCTTCTTCTTCTGCTGCTGGTATTATTTTTGCTGTGCGGTCATAAAACAAGAATACAAACAAACATTGTTTCCTGAATCAGAGTTCAATCCCTCCTCCTTTCTCCAACTGACCGGAGGTTGGAGAGCTTCACCAGTTTGTAAGTCAAAGTTCAATCAGATTGAACTCGAAAGAGGCCGGTCAGCAACTGGAAGTGAATGTGTCTCCCCTCTTTTGCACATAGACATGAATGGGAAGCGACTTTAGGGGCGACTGCACCATAACTCAGCAGCAAAGGATGAATGAGGCGACAGGTATGACTTAAAATCTCTGAGGGTTGATAATCAAACAGCAGCAGGCGCGAGCCACGTGAAACACCTGTTTATTAGTCCGTATTGTGTATGATGATTCTGTCGGTACACGTGGTATTTTGTTTATTGTGCCGCAATAAAGCCGTCGATTCAAGTCGTCTGTCGTTTTTGTGTGCTGGACTGAAAGGACTGAAATAGAGCGGAGGCCAGAACCAACTGGCTCAAACCAGCGCTGTGCCAGCCGGGTTTTGGAGCTCACTCATCGTTATTAGTTCATAGAGTTTGGTAACTAAAGCTCCAATCAGCTTCTACCAAACTAGAGGTCTAAGCAGCACCTATGAGGGTAGACGAACTCTGCTTTTCTGAGAGTTAGTTTTCTTTTTTTAATCCTGTAGAAATGGCAAACGGCACTTATTCTTCCATTCAAACAGAAGAACAGGCCTCTTAGAAGTAATTATATCCGTCTTTATATCGATATATTTTTGTACTTCTGCAGCAGAACCACCCTGATTATCCAAGTCTCCGCTAATGTCATTATTGTGAGATTCAGTATTGCTTTCGGTTTTATTGTTAGTGTTACACGAGTGTGTGTATATACTCTGTAAACACTAGAAAAAAAAGGTGATCTCACATCAATAGACCCCTCCCTCTTCTCACCACAAGAGTCTCTACACACACCAACTGTGTCATGATGGTGCCGAGACACACACACACACACACGGGGACACACACACACACACACATTGATAACTGAACTCAGAGAGGAAGGCTTAAGGGGTGGTTAGTCTGGCACTTTGTCAGAGCTCAGCGTGCAACAGGGGCACATGCAGAGCACACACACACACACACACACACACACACACACACAAACCTCCCGTGGACTGAGATGCTCGGTGATAAAGAGAGAGCATGGTAGAGGGTGCAGCAGAGACATGCTGAGGAAGCTGATGTGCAAGAAAATCTGCGCTCGTAAGAACAATGCCTTTTTATCTCTTCCCTTTTTTTTTTTTTTTTACTCCCTCTCCGTTCGCGCCTCGCTCCCCCTTTCGCTTTCCCCCCCCCTCGTCTTTGATGGTATTTGGTCCTTCTTCTCCTCTTTGTGTCATCGCTCCGCTATCATCCGCCTTTCCTCTCTCTCCACCCTTTCCTCCGTCAACCTGTTGCCTTTTGTCCCCTGTCTTCCCCCCCTTTTGTTGTTGTTGTTGTTGTTGTTGTTGCATTTCTCTCTGTGTGTGTGTTTGTCGGCGATAGATGCAGTGTCATGGTGATAATCTTTGCAGCGGGGGGGTGAAATTTAGGGAGTGTGAGCCTGATTATTGTTCTGTGATTGTTTCACGTATATGAAAACAAAGTGTGTGTGCAGCTACAGAGGGGAGAGTTCATCCTAAACAACAGCTACTGTATAATTAAATTGTTCTTTAAATCAATAATATTCATCTGATCTGTGCTGCAAACCTTCTCGTTGTTGCCGTGGCTCAGCTGACAGCGTCCACCCAACGCCGTCATATCTACCCCCCCCCCCTTCCCCTCCAGGCTAATCCCTCGTGTGAATGGTCACGTTGGGCAGGTGACAGGGGGGCCATGTATCCATGCATGGCTGCCAAACCAGATTAAAGTCAGATGGATGGATAGATAAACACCGAACGGCTACACATACACACGACCTGACAGATCGAGCGAGTGGCTCGCTCTCTCGCCCCGAGGCGAGCAGAGGTCACACACACACACACACAGCAGAGATGACTCAGGTCCTACTTTTAGGCAGATTGATGAGAAGAGAGTGATGATGCTTTTTCACCGCGGGGCTCTAACACCACGCAGGAAGAAAACACACTGTGTGAAAAATACTGACCTTTGAGGCCAGCGATGAGTGATAAATAATTTATTGATCCTGACTGGAAATATCTCTCACAGTCATCAAGCTGTCAAGTGAATAACGTTTAATTTGGCCGCTGTTCTGATACGCAAGTTTAAATCACTTATAATCTTGTAATAATTTTCCTTCTTGTGTTGCAGATAAGAACTTTGAAGATGAGGACTCTGTGGACGGAGGCCGGTCCTCCTCCTCCTCATCCTCCAAAGCTCCCCCTAGTGGCAGGAGGACCGTAATGAGTTCTGTTAGGAGACCCAGTTCAGCCAGCACAGCTAAGCCCTCAGGTGAGAGACGGGTGAAAGGGGACGGCTAAATACTTAGCTTAATAATAAAAAAACAAAACAAATGGCAAAGCTGTTACTTTCACTAATGTGAGTAATAAGTCTTGTAATGTCTTGAACTACTTGTGCTCAAGTGATACTAATAATAATCTTTATTTATAGGGCACTTTTCGTTACATGTGATTGATTGATAAAAGCTCCAGTAATGTAAGATAAAACACAAATTAAACACACTCACCGACTCAGTCTGACTTCTTCGGCAGGTTGATTTCAGTCGTGTGCTGTTGAATCTCAGTTACAACAACTTGTGCGTTTTTTTTTCTGAAGGTAAAGAAGCAGCTGCCGGCGCCGTTGATGAAGAGGATTTCATCAAAGCCTTTGAAGACGTGCCCACAGTCCAGGTATTTTGAGAGCAATGTCAGAAGACACTGTTGAAAATCTTTAGTTGTCATTATCCTGCAGACAATAGAGCAGAAGAAGGAAGATGACAGACAGACGAGGCACTCAGGATCATAAAATAACTGATTCTAATGATGATGATGATGATGATGATGATATTATCTCTCCAGATCTACTCTAACAGAGAGATGGAGGACCAGCTGTCCAAGGTCAGAGAAGTTCTGGCTGATGAAAAACATGACTGGGAGCACAGAGTGGTAGCGGTAAGTCACACACACACACACACACACACACACACACAGGTGCATGAATCCAGTGATGAAATACTGACATACGTCTCATCCTTCTTCTCTTTTTTTTTTTTTCTTGTTTCCTCGTCCAGCTGAAGAAGGTGCGTTCTCTCTTGCTGGCCGGAGCGACCGACTACGAGGGTTTCCCTCAGCAGCTGCGTCTCCTGGAAGCTCCTCTCAAGCTGTCAGCTAAAGACCTGCGCTCCCAGGTGGTCCGTGAGGCCTGCATCACACTGGGGTGAGGTCCTGAGCTAAAGAAGGGTGTACTGGCATGAAAGGATTTCTAAATGTTATGTTCCACTTTACATGAGCTTTAATCTGTTAACTTCTGTTAACTTTATGTTAGAACAACCTAATCAATTCACTTTCCTTACAAGTGATGTGATTAATAGAACAATCATAACGTGGAACAACTACACGTTACTCTTAATCATAAAGTGAGACTGCGATAGAGACGACTGAGCTCATTAACATTTGCTAACTGAATGTTTCCCAAAATTAACGTATGGCATCGGTGTGATAAATGATAGTAAATATGGTAAAAAAGATGTAAAATACATTTTTAGAGCAAAATAAAATCTGTTTCCTTAACACCTCCTTACTTCCTTCCTTCCTCACTTCCTTCCCTCCTTCCTTCCTTCCTCACTTTCTCACGTGCTGCCTTCCTTATTTCCATCCTTACTTCCTCGTGTCCTTCATTCCTTACCTCCTTACTTACTTACTTATTTACTTCTTCACGTCCTTCCTTCCTTCCTTCCTTCCTCATGTCCTTTCTTATGTCCTTCCTTCCTTCTTTCCTTCCTTACTTACTTCCTTCTTTACTTCCTTACCTTCTCACATGCTTCCTTCCTTATTTCCATCCTTACTTCCTCGTGTCCTTCACTCCTTACCTATTTACTTACTTACTTATTTACTTCTTCACGTCCTTCCTTCCTTTCTTCCTTCTTTCCTTCCTCAGGGGTCTTATCCTCATATTATATATCAAATAACACAGAGGTGAATATAGTGAAAAAGTGGAAACTTAATACAATCATTAGTGATTTAACTGTAGAGTCGTTCAGTTTTCAGTAATTGATAACTGCTGAGTCTTAATAGCTTTGATTGGCAGCAGTGATATTAATTGGATTCTGTAACTGATTAGGCTATAAAAGGAAAATAGCCTGTTAAAATATTTTCTTTCCACATACTTAAGCTAATGAAAATGAGTCCTGCTCGGGTATGAAACGAGCATCGTGCTCTCCACCCGAAAAACATCCATCATCCGAATTTTAATCCAACCTTGATGAGGTGGAACAGAGCGGAGATGCACTGAAAGAGCAGCAGGTTGATGAATAGATCACAGCTGCGGCATCGCACCTCTCAATCCAGCACAAACATTCTCCAAAGAAGCTGATGAAGATATTGAATTTTTCTTGTTTTTAAGACTATCACAAACTACATCTATTGATTTTTGGGTGTCAAATGTTTCCTTTACTCTTGTTTCCTTAATTTAATTGTAAAAACAGCGACAGAGACGTCTGATAATGTCTTTATGATCTGACACTTTCTTTCACCTACCGTGGAGGACGTTACTCAGTCCTTCGAGGTTACGCTTGTTGTTTAACATCCTCTCGTCTTTCTCGTCAGACATTTGTCATCACTGCTGGGTAACAAGTTTGACCACGGAGCGGAGAGCGTCATGCCCACACTGCTGAACCTTGTGCCCAACAGTGCCAAAGTCATGGCCACATCTGGAGTGGCCACCATCCGCCTCATCCTCAGGGTGAGGACTCTATATACTCTATAACATTTTCATTCTTATTTTATAGTTTTTAATTCATATTTTGTATTCACTAGTGACGGCTGAGTAAAAGAAACACATCTAATATTAAAAGTTAAAGTTCTGTCACTTGTTTTTGATTACACAAAAATCCCACTTTTTTTTTTAACCTTTTCAACATCTTGAAACAATGAATGTATAATAGCTAATGCCTAAAACCACCAGACCATAATAGCATCATCATGTGAGAATAATAAAAATAAAAGAAATTACAAAAGCTTACTTGAAATACACTTTTGTCTCTCTCTTCCAGCACACACACTACCCACGTCTCATCCCCATCATCACCAGTAACTGCACCTCCAAATCAGTAGCAGTCAGACGGTAAGACCACCTTTACTATTGGTACCAAATGACAATAAGGCAAAACAGAAAAAAGCTTAATAATTGACAGTATTTAGACATTTTTTTTATTGTAAAACCTTGATGAATGCAGTAGAATTACATCTATATTGAGCACTGATTTGTTTTGTAATAAACTGTTTATATTGTGTGCAGTATACGGTGTGAACACATTTATTTTACATTCATTTCTTTATTAGTTTCAAGAAACAATTCTGTCTTTCAAATTCTCCCCTCAAATCACAGGAGGGTGTAGTTTTATTTTACATTGTTGCCACATTTTATTGTTTTTCTTGTGGTTTTTATAGTGGTGTTTTTGTTCTTAAAGCTCTTAGAAACTCGTTCCAGATGTAGTTTTTATTCCTCTTTAAGTGTTAAGTTTAACTTTGTTCCCTTTCCAGGCGCTGTTTTGAGTTCCTAGACCTCATGCTACAAGAGTGGCACACTAATACACTGGAAAGGTAAGCTGTGTGTGTGTGTGTGTGTGTGTGTGTGTGTGTGTGTGTGTAGCTGGAGCGGTTGCATGATGGCATTTTGAGTTCGCTAACATTTGAGGTAGCTTTGCGTCGGCTGGATGCGCCACTGATGAGGCCCGTTAAATTGATGAGTCCTGAGATACGTGTCATCATCAAGAGCTAGGCGACGATGATAAGGCGACTCTGTAACCATGACAACCGCAGCAGAGACTTTAAAAAGCATGTGGAAAACCTTGTGGGTGGTCACATTCCCCCGTGGACCAGTGGAGGAATAAAACTAGAAGAGACAGAAACACTCTGGGAGTTTTTGTATCATAGCATTTGAAGTTATCCGTCTATATTTCCTGGTAATATCTCGACGTGAGGCTAACACCATGTTCCCTTACCATCCCAGACATGTGGCTGTTCTGACTGAGACCATCAAGAAAGGCATACACGACGCTGACTCAGAGGCCAGATCCATCGCAAGAAAGTAAGTCTTTGTGTTTTTTGAGAAACATTCACCGATTTTCACCCTGGTTTCTTTCATCTCACCTTCTGCTTTTCCTTTTCCCCACCTACAGGTGCTATTGGAGTTTCCACGGTCACTACAGCCGGGAGGCAGAGCACCTGTTCCAGGCGCTGGAGTCCACCTATCAGAAGGCTCTCCAGTCTCACCTGAAGAGCTCCGACAGCATCGTGTCTCTACCGCAGTCTGACCGTTCCTCGTCGTCTTCCCAGGAGAGTCTTAAGTAAGAACCATGATGGGTTCCTCTCATTATTCTCTGTTTTCTCCTCTTTCCTTCCTATTATATGTTTGTCTTTGTTGTCCTATCTCTCACCTACCACGTGTCCATATTTTTCTCCATGCTCAAGGCTTTTGCACATGTGTTTTGTCGTAATTGATTGGACTAAACCGCTAATGCGTCTGCCTGATTGAATCGGATTATAAAAACATTGGTAATTATTGTCCGGTCGGCAGCAGACGGGCGAGCGCTCTCACACACGGCCACATGCAGGCACACACGCTTGGATTGATTGCCATCATTTACCCGGTTTATAGATTCACTTTGGAGCGTGTCGGATAATGACCTCATAGTCAATCCATCAGGACTGCAGCGGCCATTCAGTTTGTGTGTGTGTGTGTGTTTAACTATCAAGTGTTTTCAGATGCTCCTTGTGTTTGTATGTGATGTAAAGTCTAAACAGTGTTTTCTATTCTCTTCTTTTCAGTCGGCCGCTGTCAGTGAAGAGCGTCCTCGGAGGGAGCATAACGAGGAGTAAGCCGCTTCCTGAGTCACTTTCTTTTCATTTTCGTGTTAGTTTTTCCCCCAGAAGTGACACGTATTGAGTTTGGCACAAGCGTGATGAAGTTAGTAGGGAGATTGATGTTTTCATTTCATCCACTCCGCTAATGCTGCTTTGATTAAAACCTTGTATCCTCACTGTCTCTAACAGCATTAATCTATAGCTCATTGATTAAAATAAGATCAATTAAGGCTTATTTTTACAGCACAGCAGTAAAAGACACAATCTAAATGTGTAGGAAACTGATAAAGAGCTGTTTAGAATAAGAAATGCCGTTCAGAAGCTTTATACAGTATAATATATGATTTATGCATTGTGTAAATAGCTGTTTAACTTCTCATCTGTGTTGTCTCAGGTAAGCTGGTGAGCACCAGGGTGCCCACCACACCGGGTTCCCTCCAACGTTCCCGTAGCGACATCGACGTAAACGCCGCCTCCAACGCCAAGTCACGTCTGTCCACCGTCCCCGCCTCCTCGCCGTTCAGCTCTGCAGCCGCCCTTCCCCCGGGGTCCTACGCCTCATTAGGTAATCCATCAGTCGTCTCCTCTCTAACCTTTCTAACAGCAGACAAACAAAAACCCTCTGTATGGTAACATCACTCTAAAGTTTGAAGAGAGAAAATTGCTGAATTGTAGTTCAAAGAATTCAAAAATACAACTTGGCAGCATCACAAGCTGAACCTGAATTAATGTTCTGTTCTGTGCTCCTCTGATTTCTTCTTGGCACGACGTTCAGAACATTTTCGGTTCACAGTTAATGCAAGTAGTTGCAAACAGGAGATGAGATGAAAGGCTGAAAAAGCTGTGAGTAAATTAATCTTCACAGAAAGGAAGACAGAAACTCTCCAAATCATCACTGATGTTACATTAACAGAGAAGAACGAGCTACTGTTTACTTTAGCAAAGCTCGGTTAACAAAGTCCTTTCTCTGAGGCCCACTCAAGTGTTTAATCTTCAAAGTCTCCCGTCACCATGAAGTATTAAAAACATTTTCTCCTGTAGTCACTGGCTTTTATGGACCTGCCTGGGATTATTAATGGCTTCTAAGGTTGTCATTAGACTGTTCTGTCAGCAGGAACTGTTTTAATCCACTTTTGATAAATCGATTTGATGAAGCTGAGTAGCCCCCCCTCCCCCGACGCCTTTTAAAGAATGTTTTCACTCACATTTTAAGCTAATGGGGAGTGTTAAGCTATTCCCCACTAGTATATATATGAAATTTACTGTAATTTTTTTGGCCATTCAGAAACTTCTTCTCCAGTGAGTCCCCATGGCTCCATAATGGCTATTACTAATGATGATGAGCCCCCCCCCCCCCCCCCCTTTGCTTACCCACTCACTCCTGTTCCTGCTTAAATTGCTACTAATGTCTTCCTCTATACCTCTCCTCCTCCCACTCGCTGCTGCACCGCCTTTCTTAAATGCCCAAAAGATGGCACTCCCGGTAAAAGCGATGGTAAGACTTGTGTCTGTGTGTGTGTGCCTGTGTGTGTGTGTGTGTGTATTTGTGCAAAAATTGCACAAGAAAGCGAAGGCGTGCGAGTGTGTCTTTTTTGTCAGCTGTCACGGGCTACATCCTTTCTCTCTTTTATCATCTGTGCCCTCTTTTTTCCTCTCTTTATTCCCTCCCAAGTGGTCGTCGGTTATGTGGATCTCTGCATGGACTGTCTGCATGGACTTCCTCCTTTGACTGTAACCCTGACAACAACTGTAGCCGGTTTATTCTGTTACTGTTACACAGCGATCACAATGTCGTACTGTAGGGTTGTGTTTTTAGTCGATAGAGAAGATTGTTTTCTACTTCCTTGCTTGGTTTCTTTCTTTGTTTCTCAGAAAATTAACGTGCCACCGTATCCGACGGTGCACTGCGAGATTTCATGACCTAATCGGGTGCCAAATTCGACATCCTATCCAGAGTTTTCACTGTCCTATGCAATGCAGATTATCCTCAGAGTTGCTGACTGTATCATGTGGCATGAAATTTAATAGGAAACATTGCGTAAGGTTTCATACAGCAGAGCGTTTATCATCTTTCTTCCTGTTAGCCACTTGTCAAATTCCTGTCGTCCTGAACATAAACTGAGCAGGTTAGCAAGTGTTTTACTGGAGGGAAACGTGCAAAATGAAGAGAAGATCAGGTGTAGTTTGGAAGAAGACGTTAAATCTTCATGAACCGGTTAGCATCCCAGAGTAACACTTCCTCTCCAGCTCAAGGAGACTTATTTTTAGCTCGCTGTGTAATTTTTTTTTTTGTTATCTCAGGCACTATTCTTGGCGTGTTGCGTAACCGTCGACACTAGATGTTCTAGGTGAGATGAGCTTCTGACCCCGACTTATCACAGAATCTATCGGTGGGTTTGAAGACTCGCTGGTCGTTCACATTTTCACCACACTTCACATTTTATTTAACAACGGGGCTTTGTTGTTTTGTCAGTGAAAATCAAGAGTTTGGATTTGAAAGAACATTTAGTTTTTCTTACACAAGTGTACTTTTGGGTTGTGTTATCACATGTCTCTGAGGTAGAGTTGTGTGGGGTTATAAATGATGAAGTTGCTTGTTATGTGACAAACAGCTTCACACCCTCCACTGCATGTTGAATACAACTATATGTTAACATGCTACACACCTTCACTAGACACTGTCTCAATTCAGGGGAAGAAAAAGCTTCTGTTTATGTTATGTTGCTTCCTTAAAGCTAAAGCTAGCCTTTTAGCTAGCAGCATGAATTGGTTTGAATTTAGAAGACTGTTTTTCTCCTTTATTGTAAAAAGTGTGTAATGAAGATGTGAATAAACTCAACATGTCAGAGTTTTCCTTATGGTTACAGGTTCTTTTTTTAAATCATAGCACAGCTGCAAAGGATCTTTAATGTTTGTCTGTCTTTTCTCCAGACCTGGGTCAAATAGTTTGCTAATATTTCTCATATTTTTTACATTTCTGTGGTTCACATCTTCATCATTACCATCCTGAACTCCGGTTAAAACAAAACACTGAGAATTATTTGCAAATACTAATGAACCCAGGTTTGTCTGTTTTCCCCCTCCCCTGTGTGTTTTCAGGGGAGCTCTGTCACCCTCATCCAGGTCTTCTTCTTCTTCTTCTTCTTCTTCATTCTGTCTCCCCAGATTTTTTATCTTTTCCAGCATCTCTGTCCAGGGTTGGGGTGTATAAGTAAATTCAGATGGATTAAACTCACTCTGCCTCGCTTCCCACCCCCTCTATCCTTGTCATCCAGGTCGTGTTCGCACCAGAAGACAAAGCTCGGGCAGCGTGGGTGGGGCCAGTACCTCAGTGGTGGACAGTAGGGGGCGCAGCCGAGCCAAAGTGGTATCTCAGTCCCAGCGTATGTATACATGCTGTCACACTTTCTCTTCTCAGTCATAATATACACACTGTACACATTCAGCATCACACAGATATCGGTGTGAATACTACATACCAATCTGTCACTCTCATATTGAAGTATGACCTTTCCGTGCCCTCTCGGCTCGGAGGTCATACTAGATGTTTCTTGTATGTGTGATGTTTCTCATGCGCTGCAGAACCCTGAAAAGTCTTCCGGTCACTCACAAATCTTGTGTATTTGTGCGTGTGTGTGTGTGTGCTTACACAGTATGTGTGCTTGTGTTTTGAGTTTAAATGTGTGTATTTCCTTGTTTTTATATATATATATATATAAATCTTCTTGAGATCTGTCAGTGCTAACAGCTAACAATTTCACAGCCATCCAGAGTGCATGCTGGGTAAAATCGATAAACATAACCCCCCTTCTGTCTCATTTTGACCGTTCTCGATCTCCACCTGTCCTGCCTATTGCTTCCATCACCCAGGATCCAGATCAGCCAATCCCATCAGTGGTAAGGCCTCAGCTTCATCCAATCGCAAGCCAGACGCCTCATCCTTAAGCACTGTCCCCCGTAGCGCACACAGCTTTGCACGTGGTCTCATTCTTATTTTTAGCCTTTTACCTTCATTTCACCACGTTTGCAGCATGTTTCATTTGTCACGTTTTTAAAAGTTTTTTATGTCTGGTTTACTTTCCTCCCCTCCACTCCCCCCACACACACACAGTTTGAGAAGCAGATCGGAGTCAGAAAACGTCATTTTGTTGTCTTTGTTGTATGTTTCCACCGGTGACTCTGTGCAACATTAACGTCTAAAGTTAGACTCTAACCCTCCTCACCTCGTCTGTGTCTTGAGTGTAACATCTGTATTTGATTGTTTAATGTTCTAATTTCATTTCCTGTGAAGTTCAGTTTGCCTCCCATTTCTTTGTTATTAAAGTAGTATTCATTCATCCAGTTGAAACAGGTTTTTTCGGCACATCTTCCGGCAAAATGCAGCTGAATCAGGTGTTTCTCAGCTCGAGGACAGCAAACTTCCAGCCTTTAATTCACAGCCTTTAATTGTCTGTTTGCACAATTAAATCCTGTGAATAATCGGTGTGCTCCAGTCCCTTTTTTTTTCCTCTGGAAGCATTTATTCACCTTCACATTTACTAAACCAATTAAACAAGCAACATGGGTTTATACTCTACGCTGAGTTTAACAAAAATACAAGAATATATTATATTATTGTACTTTTAAACTGCACTATCCCTAAAGCTTTGGCTCTGTTTATGAGGAAATTCTGTTTTGACTCTACAGTCCAAGCATTTTATTAGAGGTCATATCACTTCCTTAACCCTAGTCTCTCAGCTGCTCAGAATAAAGTCTATCCATGGTAAACATTTTTTTTGTTGTCTCTTCTCTCTCCTGACAGCTGGCAGTCGCTCCAGCTCCCCAGGTAAGCTGCTCGGCCACAGCAGCTACGGCCGGATCCCTCGAGCCACGGTGTCGGCCTCCACCACGCCGGCCGACAAGCGCAGCAGGATCCCTCGCAGCCAGGGCTGCAGCCGCGAGACCAGCCCCAGCCGAATGGGCCTCGGTAAGTTCAGGACTCCGACACGCACGGCTCGCGCAAGTTACGCTCCTTCCTTAGTAGCAAGGTACTGTTGTTTATGTGGTATACATCTGGAAGAGTGTGACCTGCAAAAGCAAAAAAGGGGAGCACACTGCTTAAACCGCTAATCATACCACCACATGCTCAGCATCATTGACCACACAGGTGTCCTCATCACCACACAGCACACGAACACACACGTACTGACAAGTGACAGAAGGTGACGCAGGATCATGTCAGAGATGAGTGAAACTGAACCTTCTTATCTCTAACTTCCTGATAAAGAGATAAACTCGTGTTTCTGTTTTGTCATTTGAAACACTGCAGCGCTCACATTTCCTGTACTCAGACACTGTACAGATATATTGTCACAACAACAACAACATATGGTTTTAAACCTCTCTTCATCACGATCGAACTGTTAGGACTGTAGTCTCCTGGTCGACCGGTCGATTAGTTGGTCGATATGCTCTCGTCCGACCAAATTCTCATTAGTCGAATAATCACTGTGTTACTTTCATGAGGAGAAAAGTGCTACATCAACAGCCTTCCAGGATTAATCCATTATTTCCTGCGGCGGGAGGGACAGACTAACAAATTACCTGTGAAAACAGGGGTGTATTCAAAACACACCCCGTTGAATCAGTGTTTCTCCTATAATTATAACAACAAGAATTCCCACCAGGCCAAAAAATATTCTTTAATGTCAAAAATAACACCAAACATCCATTCAATCAATAGTGTTTGGGAGTCTCTGTGCGACACTGTTCTGGTACGTGAGTCAACCTCTGTGTCGTTGCCCGGGAAACTATCGATAGTGACTAATCGATTAGTTGACGATTATGTACGATTTCAGCCCTACAAACTGTACACACCTCATGCATAGTTTTTGTCTAAAGCCGATTGCTCACAGGTCTATTCTGATGTATGATTGATTGACAGTCTGCAGTAGTTGACATGAATGGTAATAAAGCTTGTCTGACTTTTTGTAGTACTGTTGGTAGTCGTCACCAAAAGGATTAAATGGTGTTACTGGGTAATGTGGGGAAAACATCTTCCAGAAAGTCAATACCATGTGATTATTCAGCTCTACAGATCCCAGCAGAGTCATACCTTTCCTGACAGTCTGAGTCATCGGACGTTTCCTCGTTCGTCATGGTTTTTAAATCGATGGTCATCTTTAATAGACTGGATGTTTTTTGTATCTATTTTTTTTTTTTATAGTTACAGTAGCTTTATTTTGAAATCTGTTCATTGTGATGTAGTTTAAATAAGAGAAAATGTTGATTGTTTCAGATAAATTGCAGATCTTTTCTTTTTGTTCAACTTTGTTTGCAGCAAAAAGAAACACATTATTAATATTTATAGGTTTGTTTGATAAGGGAAGGTTTGTTTTTTCATCTCAATGTGATGTGTTGATGTTAAAAAAATCCAATTGTCCCTTTTTCTGTATCTAATCTTTGTCACAAATTAACAGTTCAAAGCTTGTGTTGCTCTTTTGAGTGTGTCATACTATCTAACCTTTTTACTGGCAGTATGCTGTTTGACCAACTCACTCACCCAGCACTCTACCGCCGCCTTTTTCTTCTTTTTCTCATTCACTTTCCTTTCTTCTTTATCTCCCTCTTTATCTTCCTATATATACTGTATTTTTAGCAGCAATGCTCAAGGATGACGATATCAGTGGATTGTCTCTGCGTTCCTCCACACTTTAGTCCAGAGCTGTGACCAGAGATATCTCTACCGGCAGGACTGTCAAGATATTTGTTGTGGATATTCAGAGACTTCAGTAGATCATTCGTAATGATTTTGGTAACTGCCTAAACTTCTGTCTAGTGCCACAGCCAGATAGATATGTCCATTTGATGTAGGAAACAATTGAACTGAATTTTACTGAGCACATTCACGCTTCCCAGAGAATTAAACCTTTTCATTTTGGAAAAGTTATTAAACTCGCCTGTTAATTCATGGGCACGACTTGGTATAAACGTTGTGGAGCACATTCAAGGAAATCAAGCCTTGTGGTTTTAATGACATTATAGCCTTTTGTCGTAACATTTAAAACACTGTAGCACCACCAGCATTGCTCAGTCCAAAACATTCATCATGTTGAGTGCATTATTGCATCCTCTAGGGGCCCTCCTGCTTAGCTTTATACTCTTAAGTCTTCCTCTTTCACTAGTCCTGCTCTTCTTTTTTTCCCATTTCTATCTCACCCTGACATTACCCCATGAATGCACACTGACATTCCCACCTAACTTGTTGTCCTGACAGCCAGCCTGTGTGGTAAAGCTCTTCTTCCTGCTGCTCTTCCCTACCGCACGCTAGCCCGGAGCCGCATTCCCCGCCCCAGCATGAGTCAGGGTTGCAGTCGCGACACCAGTCGCGAGAGCAGCCGCGACACCAGCCCCGCTCGGGGCTTTACTCCTCTGGGTGAGTACCGCTGTGCTACTAGCTGTCCTGGACCAGCTCGTCCAGCCCAGAGTGTCCCAGCTGAACAATCTTTACCAAAACCTCACATGCCATCTGCAGTTTTTCCTCTGCAGTATCTTCTACCTCTGCCTGAGTCTCTCTGTGCATGCACTAACTGTGACTTTCTTGGTTTAGGGAAGTTATTATTCTGTGAGCTGGATACAGCTTGTTTTTCTTTTTTGAATCTTTTTATTTATTATTTTAAGTTTATATAGATTATAGAAGTTCCATCTTCAAATGTACCTTCTTTATTTTGGACTGTTTTAAGTTGGATTCATGTGTTTGAATTGTTTCTGGAAAAATGTGTGCATAAGTTGTGGTTTTAAGTATAAATGTCATCATTAAAATATTTTACGAGTTAAGCACAGGTGAAGACACAGAGGAGAAAAGGTACAGAATAAATACACAATAGAAGCACCGAAATAGGAAGTAATCACTGTAGCTTGTCGTCATGGTAACCTGTAACCAGTGTGCAGCAGTTGTTACTGTACTTGTTGTGCTGTAACATCTCAGGGAAGTTAAGTCATAACTCATGAAGGAATCTATAAAGCAGGAGTGAAGAACTGTAATTGTTGTTAGCATTGAATGGGTGAACCACTTATTTGCTTTTGTTTCTATAGATCATCAGTATAAGTGATGGAGTTGGTGGCGATTGTTTTGGAAACAGCACATTTAATATTTGTGCTAACGGTTGAAATATAAAAGATTTATTAACTCTTTTTTTGTTTTCTGCCATCTTAAAATAGAACTGGGATCACTCCTGTACGTTCAGTCTTAATTGAGCCTCCATAAAGTTACCATAACAGCTGATTGATGTAGTGTATGCACGATTTCTTAATTGTCATAAGTGACAAAGTGGTGGAGTGGACACACATACTGCCCCCCCCCCCCCACTATACAATATATTCAAATGTATGTAATGACTGTTTTCACACCACAGAGATAACCGAAATCTCTGTAGAGGTTAAGTCAAGCCAAATTATGGTTTTGATTCATGAAGAAGCATCGATCTTGATCATATAATGAACAGGTTATTATTAATTCTGTCATAACAGAAACTAATTTCTATTGTAAAAAGTGAATAAATATCAAGCCAGACTGCAACTAACTCGATCAATCGTTTTGTCTCTAAAACGTCAGAAAATAGTGAAAAATTCAGTTATAATTTAAAATATAATTTAATTTATAGAGTCCATAATGACATTTTCAAATGTCATTCAAATGTTTTATTCAATTTACAGTCCAAAACTGAAAGATAATCACTTTACTATCATGTATGTCACAAAGAAGTTGCAACCAGTAAATGTTTGACATTTTTCTTTCAAAAATTTCTTTCTGATTATCAAAAGAGTTGCTGATTAATTTTCTGTCGATTTTCTAATCAATTAATTGACTAATCATTGCAGACAGATATATTTTTTTAAAATTAAAAACACAAGCAAGATCAAACGGACGACGTAGCGTTATGAAAATGGCTTGCGAGCGTCACCTTAAAGGCTGGTGTGTAACATGCAGTGTGTGTCACTAACCCCCTGGTCCGGATGTTGCCCACCTCTCCTGTCCCCTGCAGCCTCCCGACGTCACTCCCGTTCAACCAGCGCTCTCTCCACAGCCGACCCCCACGGCCAGTCAGGTGACCTGCATGCCCAGATGTCCCGACCCCTCCCAACCCCTCGGGGGTTTTCCCCCCCTAAACGTCCTCTCTCAGAGGCACCGATGTACCCGCATGCTTCTGTGGTTGTGTTAAGTGATGTGACTGCAGGCGATTTAATTTATTTTAGTGTTTTATTTAGTACTTTAGCAAACAGGAACGGTAAGAATAGACAAGGTGTATTTTTTTTTTTTAAGCATGTAAAGGGAAACATTTTGTGCTCATCTGCTTGTCCCTTAATCACCAATTTTCATTTTTGGTGCTTCATATTTTACTTTAAGCTGTTGGGTTGTGATCTACAGTCTTTGATGTCCTGACTCAGCTTAGCTTTATGTGTTGTTGTTATTTGCCGTTTTGACAGTTTTTATGATTTTTTCAGTCACGTTTCATTCGGCAGCCTGCAGTTTGTTTTGTAGATGCAGCAGATTTGCATTTTAAAAGTTTTGTTCTTCAGGCTTCTTCACCCGGGAGGAGCCTGTAACCTTTCTAGATGCCCTCATCTGGTTTTATCATCCTTTGAACTTTGTGATTTGTGCCTCTGTTGTTTTAAATATTTTGACATACCAGCTCATATTTATGTTTTTTTCCTCTTTGGTGAATTGTTGATCCATCATCTCTCGGTGATATGGTATAGCTGTAATAGATTTCTCCTTCATCCTCTGTTTGGGTTCTTCTTTTGTAACATGTATCTTTTCATTTTGCTTTTGGTGGTTGGAGACTTGACAATCTTCCCCTCTAAAGCTCTTTTTTCATCTCTTCATTTATGTTCAATTGTGTCTTAAGAAACAGTAACTTTCTCTGTGTGTTATGTATGAAAGCATTCTTTGCTTTATGTCTTCAGGTAAGTTACAGTGCCCACGCTTACCGTTGTTACGAAGCTTCACTCACCATCTCTCCTTTTCCTTTCCTGTGTCCTGTCTAGACCGGTACGGTTTGATTCATCAAGCTAGAATCTCTGCGTCAGTAAACGCCATGAGGGTCCTTAACACTGGTACTGAGGTGGAGGCAGCAGTAGCTGATGCTCTGGTGAGTTGATGTGGTGTTCTGCCTTCAGGAGAGACATAATGTTAAGAGGTCTCTTGTCATTGAGAGGGGATTGTTGTTAACGAAAGCACTAGGCGAGGTTTTCAAACTCACTAACCGGCTCACAATACAGAAGTGTTACAGTATAAACTGGAGGTATATAACATTGGTAATGAGGATTTTCTTTCTAGTGCTGCTTGAAAATAGCCTTTCAAAGCCAGATCCCAGTTTTTCATCTGCTCATTGAAGTGTGGCACATCACAAAAGATGTTTTCCTGCGACAGACGCCGTGTCAAATATGCTTTCTATTGATGAGTTCTTTCCTGTGCTTGGACCCAATGGAAATTCGATGAATGTATCACTTGCTGGCCTGTCGTTTGGTCCATAAAATGTCGATCACTGTTTCCTAAAGTCCAATATGTAACCTCCAATGTCTTGTTTTGTCCATAATCCAAAGATATTCAGTTTACTATGAAAGAAGGTGAAAGAAACTAGAAAAAATTCACATTTAAGAAGCTGGAAAAAGAGAATTTTGGCATTTTTTTTCTATCTCAAAATGATTAACTGATAACCAAAATAATTGGCAATTCATTTTCTGTCGATCCACCAATTGATTAACCAACAAAACGTTGCAGCTCTACATATTCCAGTATCATGTTAACTGAGCGTTCACCACAGTGTCTGTTATTGTTCTGCTCAGGTGATTTTAAATTAATGTTTTCCTCACTTAAATCAAAAACTGAGTTTGTGAAACATTGTGTTTTTGTAAAGTTACAGTCTAATATCTCTGCTCACATATATTGATTACACTGTAATAAACGTTATCTTTAAATGTGAAAAATTAGAAAGATATTGTGCTCATTGATGAGAATGACTCAAACATTATCAAGCCTATGAGATACATCGAGATGTGAATGTATTCCTCTACTCTGAGCTTTAGTGAGAATATCTGAACTCTTGCAGTCACACAGATTAGTTATAATGTTAAATGTCTGGTCTGGACAGTCTAGACTGTACTTGTTCTTTGTTCCCCTCCTTTAAACCTTCCCTCTCTCCTCTTTTCCCTCTTGGTTGTTTTTTTTTTTACCATTTCAGCTATTAGGAGACTCCAGGAATAAGGTAGTTGGTCATTTTACATACTGTTTGTATATCCATTGCCACCACGCACTAATCAAGTTCAGAGATGGATAATGCAGCTTGGCTCATTATAGTGGCTCATGATGCTTCTCCACCCCGACTGATTTTTATTCATTTATTTTATGATTTAGTTTTATCATCGCATCCCAAATGTGTGCATCTACGATCCCTCTGCAAAGATTTTTTTCCCGCATTGTGATATTATTTTGTTGAACCTCATTGTTTTTGGTACTTTACTCATATGTGTTTTTTTTTTTCTTTTTTCCAAAAGTCCATCATAACATTAAATATGCTCTATTGTTTGTAGTTTCCCCCACTGCATTGCATTTGTAGTCAAGACCTCTGCTTACTTGTTGCACTGCTTGACTGGCTTTTGATCATGTAGAAGAAACATTGTTTGATTTTTAACTCAGTGATTGCATATCATAACTGTGTATAAACTATTGAATTTAACCTCAAAGTAAAAAGAATCGCTGAAATAAAAGATATTACACAACACAAAACGATAGAGAAACAGCATGGCTACCTGATGCGACTGGCAACCTTCTATCAGAGATTCTTACCTTGCAGCTGAGTTCACTTTCCCTGCCGAGCTTGTTTAACATAAAGGCATCATCGTGCTCTGCTGTCATACCATACGCCTTCCTGTTCTTCTGTCTCCCGCAGAGGAAGCCTTTGAGGCGGAGGTACGAATCACCAGGAATGTACTCTGACGACGACGCCAACAGCGACGCATCCAGCGCCTGCTCGGAGCGCTCGTACGGCTCAAGGAACGGCGGCATCCCCCATTATCTGCGCCAGACAGAGGATGTGGCGGAGGTCCTGAACCACTGCGCCAGCTCCAACTGGTCAGAGAGGAAGGAGGGCCTGCTGGGCCTGCAGAATCTCCTCAAGAGCCAAAGAATACTGAGGTGAGATTGAGAGGTGGCAAACTTAAAGACTGCAATGAGTGTCGCTTACCACAGTACATTGTGTGTATCATTAAGGTCTAACAAGTGATGAAGGCATTTCCTCCTTCAAACAAAGTTATGTTTTTTAAGTATTGGGCTCTTCTCATTTCTCTATTTTGTGCCTCCTCGTCTCCTCTCTCCTCCGTCCTCCTGCTCGTGACCCAGAAATCAATCTCAGCACATCAAGTTTAAGGATGTTTCAATTCCTAAAATGCATCTGGAGGAGAGAGGAGCGAGGAGAGAGGAGGCTGGCCAGAGGAGCTATGAGCGAGGATGCACAGGTGTATCCTTTGCGGAAGTCTTTTTGGCACCTGTGATGTATAAAAGAGGCGTGACACTCAACTGGAATATACAAACCATTTGAGAGGAGGCGAGGATGTACAAAATGAAAAATCAGAAGAGGGGACTGTAAATCCTGCATTGTTTACATCTGTGTTTACTGGCTTGTCTTCTTCTTCCCTGCCTTTGTGGGTGAAATACTGCCACCTGTAGATCAGTGGAATAGTGTGAAACCATCATGTCACCTTTTATGTATAGAATACTTGTTTTTGTCTTGCACATGTGAGACAAACACAACAGCGACCCACTCGAGTCAGAAACTCCACAGTCTACCTTTAGCTGTGGACTGGTGCTCTGTAGGCAGCGTGCTAAAGTGTGACCAAATAAATAAAATCAAATGAAAAAAGTGTGTGTCATCTGTAACGTTAATGTTCTGCACTGATTTGGTGATTTGTGTCTTTTCTTCACTGTAGCCGAGTGGAGCTGAAGAGACTTTGTGAGATCTTCACAAGAATGTTTGCAGATCCACATAGTAAGGTAAAGAAGAATTGTACTAACTGAAGCAGAGTATGATGATATTATTTTGATTTCAGCATGATATTTGAAATACGGCTGTAAATGCCAAAGCTGTGACTTATCTGAAACTAACTGAGTGTCTCTTGTTGCATGGTCTGCCTTGCTGTGGATTTAACAACAGAGAGTAAGTGTGTTTTTAGTCCATACTTGGATATTAACCAAAAATCTGGCTAAACATGAGCATTTGAATCCATTTTTATGTCAAAGTAAGATTACTCTGCGACCGCGTCTTTGTTCTCAGGTGTTCAGCATGTTCCTGGAGACTCTCGTGGATTTCGTCACGGTACACAGAGAGGACCTGCAGGACTGGCTTTTTGTCCTGCTCACCCAGCTGCTGAAGAAGATGGGGGCAGACCTGCTGGGCTCAGTCCAGGCCAAAGTCCAGAAGGCTCTGGATATCACAAGGTCTGAAATGCAAGCGGGGGCCATGGTTGTCCAGGTCACAGAGCGGGGATTAGCAAGGACTACTGATAGATAAGGGGATATTTCACACTATTGGAAATTCCATTTATCTATTCAGTTAGTGTGAAATGTTCAACATCAATAATTGGCTGACCAGTGATACAGTCAGTTAGCAACACACTCACAATCCGTCAGTAATCTATCTATAAAAAATAACATTTAAGTGATTGAGGGAAGTGTTTATAGCTGTTTTGAATGGCCGCACTCAAAGGTAGGACATTAATGGTGTTGTATACACAAGAAAGACAGATGTAGTTGCATGAAGAAGGAAAAAAGAGCACTTTATTTGAGGCATACTGAGGCCTTAAGGCACTAAGTCAGTGGTCAGTGTTATCAATAAGCTGACTGGTACAATCTCACAACCTCCAGCTTGTTTAATAATGTTCCATAATAGGATAAACAGTCTAATATAAAGGAAAACTCTTCTTCATCTTTTTTTAGGGAGTCCTTCCCATTTGACCAACAGTTCAACATTCTGATGAGGTTTATCGTGGATCAGACTCAGACACCAAACCTCAAGGTATAGTAAAAACAGAGAGGTCGATGTTATTTGAAGGCAAAATGATTGGTGACTACATGCAATCCTTGTGAGCTTTCAATGCTTGTCGTCTCTTCAGGTAAAGGTGGCCATTTTGAAGTACATTGAGTCCTTGGCTCGGCAGATGGACCCGACAGACTTTGTCAACTCCAGCGAGACTCGTCTGGCTGTATCTCGTATCATCACCTGGACCACCGAACCCAAAAGTTCTGATGTCAGGAAGGTAGGCCAACTCTCTGTGTTGAATCTGATCGGGGGACAAATATCTCGGGGCAACTTTACACCATGATTGGTTTGACCTACTATTCAGCACTGACAGTGGAAATCTCTTTCAAAAACTTAAACATGATTTAATCCAGAATGTTGTTTCCTATTGTTCCTTTATTCCCCTTTTCTTGATTTCATATTTGTTCTTATTTTCAGCGGGATGCATATATTCAATACATGTTTTTAACTTTTTGATCTTTATCATTGGAGTGATCAGAGAATATTATAGTGTTCATTTTATTTTTAGGTCAACGAGGTGTGATACAGGACAGAACGGGTGCTTTAATCCTCATGTTGCAATGTCACAGCTCTAAACCAAAAACTAAATTCTTATGCTTCCATCTTAACGAAAAGTAGACGTATTAGATCTCACATTGAAGCCTTCTTTCTTTGCCTCAGGACCAATTAGTGGACATATAATCTTCATTAATATAATATACTAAACTATATTATTATTAATGATACTGCAAGTGGGCAAGATTATTGCAAAACTAATCGCTTGGAGACAGATGTAAATTGTTAATTGTTTGCAGAATATTTATTTGCAGAACAAATCCATTATCCGTGAAGGATTACGTCTTGCTTGACATTTAATCAGTGGATACATTGGACAGCCAGTGGCATCTTATATACTTACATGCTTTTTTTTTTTTTTTTTTTTTTTAAAAAGTGAAATCTTCAGGCTGTAGTGTTTGTTTAGCAGCAGTTGTAAACTTTGATAATAGGCCCTCTCCATGTGGATGGCCTTGGGTCAACGGCCCATTATCTTCCCCTTCTTTCATGCGCGTCATGTTCTCCCTCTGTGTAGCCCTTCTGTTTGTTTTTCCACTGCTGCTCTTCCAAGTGAAATCCTCACCTAGTTTCAAATCAGGGCCTGACCTCCAGGCAGGGTTAGAATAAATCTACGAAGACAGAATAGTTGTGTTAGTCTGTTTTTTTTTTCGTTTTCTTTAGTGAGTATAAAATATCCATTATCTGGGAAGATTAAACGACACCGTATTGCTTTGTGCCAGGTTGTTATGAAAGATTGGTACAGTATTGCATCCAAATGTGATGGTGGGGGAGGACCTGTGTCATGCTGTAATGCCCATTCTGCCTTGCCACTGTGCCCCAGACCCTTCATAACTGGGTGAGCGAGGAGCTAGCTGGCAGGTCCAGTACTGCAGCGTTACTTTCCACTGAGGGCAACCAGGAAGAAAGGTGTAAGCAGGTAGAGCCCGCTCCCAACAGCCAACTACAACACGCCATGAAAAGCACGCAATGCCCCGCCTGCCCGGTGCCCTAACCAAACCACCTTCAAGACTGTGAAAACTTCCGAGTGTGGCATCTCTCACTCACCTCTACCATTTACGCTCTAGCTGATTTGCTGTAACAACCTCCTAAGAAACAAGTTTGTGCCTTGATCACTCACCCAAATAGATTGAGCTTGTTATGCAACAAGGAAAGATGTAGGTTTAACCGTCATATTTTTTTCCAAATACAGGAAAAGGCTTGTTGCTTTGTATGAACTGACATGTTGGTCAATTTTTATTGCTCAACTTTGATAGGAATGCTGTTTTGTTACTACTGAGTGCCTAACACATTTTGTTTGTCTCACTCACCCTAACAACCTCTAATCCACCTGCATACCTGCCTGCATGTCGTTAACATTCAGTTTGTTTTATACAAGAATAGAGATTAATAAGACTTTCAAAACATCTTTTGAAAGTAGCTTGATAATACAGTAGTTTCTGTAGTATCTGTATGTGTAGTGTCAAGTGATAATAGTATTCAGACTCTATAGGAAGGAGCAAGAGCTAGATGCATCCCTCCCAATTAAACAACAAATACTGTATCCATAAGTCCTTACTGGTCAACCTTGGCACAAA